>NC_044031.1:158172703-158772703 GCF_901765095.1 Microcaecilia unicolor
TGGGAGGGAGCATGCTATGATGGGTGGTAAAACAAATAATAAAGAAACTTTGAAACATGGATTAATTGTGATTAATTGTGCAATTAATTTTTTTAATCCCACAATTAATTTTATTAAATTTTAATTGTTGCCTACCCTTATAGTAATTTATTCAGCTATAAAAATGAGTTATATTGTTGCCCAAAATGTTGAGCATCTTCATCCTCAACTGTACTTGGTTTGTAACTGTAGTCACTCCATACAGATTACCCTAGTTTTCTTCAGAGACCAATGAAGCTGTACCACTGCAATGTAAAGTTTTTCACCTGTTGCTTCTGTTTCTCTTTTGAAAGTTAAATGTTTCCATTCCACATTTCCTAAGTGTCCTCCTTCCATTTAAGTCAGATTTTATCTTGTTATCACTATTGCTAGGTGACCCCAATACAGTTACTTCTCACATTAAATCTTGTGGTCCACTTAGGAGTAAGTCTAAAATCGTTCCCACTCTCATTAGTTTATGGATTAGCTGCTCTGTGAAGCAGTCATTCATTTCTATAAAATTTAGCTGCTCTCCACCCCAATCATACCATGTGGCATTTACCCAGTTAGGATAGAGAACAAAATTGCAGACTAATGAAAAATGTCCAAAATCAAAATTTATTCACCACAAACAAGGTTTAAAAGCATAAATTAACTAAAACCCGATATGGCTGGTAACTGAAATAAATTGAAACAACTTTCAATTTATTTCAGTTATAACTTAACTTAATAGTAACAACTTACTATTATTTTGTTGCCAAATCTGTTAGCTTCCCTAATTTCTCTTAGCATTTTGTTGTCTGACTGTCCATTGTAGCTGTTTGGATGGCAGTACATCCTCTACTGTTATTTTCTTCCCTTTCTGACATAGAATTTATATCCGTAAAGATTTTACAGTGCATTTTATTTCCTACATAACTTTTATCCTGTTCTACTTAAAGACCTCATTAACATATAATGTCACCCCTTTAACCCCATAGTTAATCTTCCTACTGTTAAGTATTGCATTTACCTCTTCTTCAGTGCTATGAATTCTAATTCTGCTATCTTATTTTTTAGATTTCTAGAATTTGTATACAGGCATTTCAAAATATATTTTTTGTTTGTGTTTGCAACCTACTTGGCAGTTCACAGGGATAATTTGGAATTTTTCAATTTTGTCTTTTCTTTACCTAAAGGTACTTGAGCTACTTTTGCCTTTCTTGCAGCCTCTGTTGGGATGCCTTCACTTCCCTTTTTTGTTAGAATCTTTCAAAGATACGTCATTCCAGACCTGAGTGACTGTTATTAACGAAATTGTTTTTCAGAATTGTTTTTCTTTCTAAAATATTGTTTTAGTTTAAAAAGCATAAAATTTTTTTGATTTCTCTCCTATAAACGTCTGCAATGATCAACAGCTTAGTTGTTGCTTTGCTTCAAGCATCGAGTGCAATAATCACAAAGTTAAAGTAACTTTCCCAAACATTTATAAGGAGAGATTCAAGGAATTTGGCAAACACACAGACCCCTGACATAGGCATATCATGGTGAAACATGGCTATGACGGGCCAATATGATTTACTTCTGGACACCGGAATAAAACTTTGCAGCCACAGAGGATTCTGGAGATTTTTGTCCTCTCCTTGATCATCACTGCTCCTTTGTGAGTGCATTTATCTGTGGGGACCAGTTCTTTTTTTTTTTTTTTTTTTTTTTACATCGTTAGAGGATATCGCTTCATCAAGAGAATAGGTACTTTGTATAGGATTGCTTCCTGCCACACTAAGGTGATGCTAGCCTTCCAAGTGCAGCTCTATTATGTCCCTGGAGGCTGTTCTATATACCTCTGTCTGCCTCAGCTTCATTTATGTTTGATGAATGAGGGGCAGAAAGAAAAGGAAATTTTAATCAGGATGTGCAACTGTATTTTTCATTTGCATATTTGTAATCCTGTTTAGCCCCTAATGAAAACCCTTTTGAGAAGTTATGAATGTGTTATGCTGATTTAGTTACTGCCTTACTATTTCTTATCCAGAAAACTTAGAAAATACATCTATACTAAGTAAAAAGTTTGTTTGGCACCCAAGTAAAAACTGCTTAACGTGACCTCTAATTTTCTTTTGTTGCTTGTTGACTTGTACAAGATGCTTTCTAAATTTGAAGTACATTTTTATTTTTTCTTAATTAAGTTGATACAATTATATTTATAATGTCCAAAAACATTTTATAGTAATTGCAGCATTAAAAACATGTGTCGACCAAAGGCTACACTATAGCACAAATTATAGTAGTATATTTTTTAACTGGAAACACTTGGTACTTATTCCTTTGCTTAATTTATTTTAAATATGTTGTAGATTTCTTGTACTTTCTTATACTTTGTATTTTCATTCTTTTGATCAGGATTTCATGGTGGAAGCAACAAAAAGGGAACGATGTGACATCCTGTTCAATTTAATACATAAAGGCTGCAGATTAGACTTAATAGACTATTCTTCTGTCCGGGTAACAATATCCAATGTGCAAGAATCTAACATACAAGTGACACCAGGAGAGGTTTCTATCCAATTGTACCCAGGTTTGATTTCTAAAATTCTTTTAATTTTATTGATTGGTGATTGCCAGATACCATCCCGCAAAGTCATTAGACTTAGGTGACCATATATTTGGGCAGTCACTAGTTTTGATCAGGGCTGTGGAAGCATTTTTGGATGGAGTCAGTTGGTAAAAATGTACCAACTCCGACTTCAGCTTTAAAATAAAAAACATTATACAGTAAATTTTCATTTTATACTTACCTTTGTCCTGGATCTCAAGCAGGGGTTTTCAACCCAGTCCTCAGGACACACCAAGCCAGTCTGATTTTCAAGATATCCACAATGAATATGCATGAGAAAAACAATTGCATGCATTGCCTCTATTGTATATAAATCTATCTGATGCATATTCATTGTGGGTATCCTGAAAACTTGACTGTGTTCTGAGGTGTGTTCTGAGGACTGGGCTTGAAAACCCCTGATCTAGAGTTATATTAAAAAATTTAAAGCCTAATATCTGTAGGAATAAGAGTCAGAGCTGGAGTCAGAATTGGCCAGTAGAAAAACAGAGGAATCAGAGTGGAAGGTTTGGTGTGCTGTTTCCACTAGTTTTGATAGCTATTTACCTGAGGAACTGGAGGATGAGGAAAGGGCACAGAGTTCCAGTAATATCTGAATCCTGGCTTATTAGCGAATAGGCTGTTCCTCTACTCCCCAGTGCCCCTCCTCCTGGGTGTACACATATTCAGCCTTCAGTCTTCAGATATCCACAGATCCACTTCTTGCAATGTTTTTACTTATTTATGAGTAACTGAACAAGAACTGTTGGCCCTGTTTACTAAGACGTGCTAGCGTTTTTAGCTTGTGCTAAAATTTAGTGTAAACTAATGCCAGAGTCACCCATATAATTCCTATGGGTGTGTCTAGCAGCGCATGCTAAAAACGATAGCATGTCTACAGCGCGGCTTAGTAATCAGGGCCCTTAATTTGCCTACATTCAGGAACTCAGGTATACTGTAACTCATCTTGAACTTCTACTGAACCCCCCCCCCCCCCAAACAACTGTAAAATGAAACGGGCAATGCATTTGGGCAGATCCCAGAAGTTAATCAGACACAGGCCTATCTTCAGACCACTTAGCCTTTTTTCTGTCCTAACTTTATGTGGTTGTTTAGCTGGTTAGTGGACTGAAAATGCTGCTAACCAGCTAAGCTTTGGCGCCACCTCCAGACCACCCATACACTAGCTATTTTTGGCATGGGCAGTTTGAAAGGATATTCAGAGGCACTGTCTGATTAAGTGCTGCTGAATATCCCCAGGTAGCCCTGCAGAAGTGATTTAAATGGCCAGGAGTCTGTCCTGGCCATTTAAATTGCTTTGAATATCTACCCCATAATGGTCTTTAGGCAAGCACAATATGAAGGTGAATATTAATAACTAAGGGACCCTTTTACTAAACTGCATATGCCCCCTAATTTTATATAAAGCACACAAAATTGCACATGCAAATTTGGGTGCATTCTCAAGTTGAGCATGCAGTGTAATTGCTTAACGAGCCAATAGTGCTGATTGGGTGTTAATTATTGGTGCTAATTAGCAATAATTAGAATTTCCTTGTCACTTGCAGCAGATGAATCCAGGAACTAGTGGGTTAAGTCCGCCTACCAGCAGGTGGAGATCTGTCAACGTTGGGGAAGACCAGTAATGGATCTCATGGCCATGGCTTGCAATGCCAAAGTTCCCCAGTTCTTCAGCTGCAAACGGCAGCCAGGATCCACAGGATTGGACGCTCTTCTCCAGCCATGGCTGGAACAACAGCTACGGTATGTTTTTCCTCCGTGGCCTCTGATAGGGAGAGTTCTTTGCCACATAGGGCGGCATCGGGGCTGGTCGTTCTAGTGGCCCCAGACTGGCCCCGACGGGCATGGTGTGCGGATCTCGTTTGAGCACTCTCAGAGCCACCATTGCGATTTCCGGTGACTCCCGATCTGCTGCATCAAGGGCCAGTTCAGATGGAAAATCCCTCCCGCTTTGGTCCTTTGGTCTTGCGGCCTGGCTATTGAGAGGCGACAGTTGAGGAAGAAGGGATTTTCAGAACCAGTCATTGCCACTCTTTTGGGGGCACGGAAGCAGTCTACTTCAGCGTATGCGCGAGTGTGTAAAGCTTTCTCGGCATGGTGTGCTTTGCTTGCTGAATCGCCTTTACGGGTGGACATTCCGATTATTCTGGAGTTCCTTCAGCATGGTCTTCAAAAGGGATTGGCATATAATTCCCTTCGAGTGCAGGTGGCCTCACTAGCTTGTTTTAGGGGCAAACTGGACGGTTCCTCTTTAGTAGCTCACTCTGATGTGGTCCGTTTCCTATGCGGGGCTCTGCGGCCTCCTCTGCGGCCTCCTCTGCGGCAGCCGTGCCCGGCGTGGCATTTGAATGTGGTACTGCGAGTCGTCCAGGCCACACCGTTTGAGCCATTGAATAAGGTTTCTGAGAAGGATCTAACACTTAAGACAGTGTTTTTGGTGGCCATTGCTTCGGCTAGGAGGATTTCTGAAATTCAGGCTTCGTCTTGCAGAGATCCTTTTTTGCAGTTTTCTGAAGCAGGGGTGTCGATCCGGACGGTGCCGTCGTTTCTACCGAAAGTGGTTTCGGCTTTCCATGTCAATCAGGCGCTTTATCTTCCGTATTTTCATAGAGAGGATTATCCCGGGGGAGTTTGCCTCGCTACGTTTCCTGGACGTGCAGAGACCTTTGTTTCGGTACTTGCAGATCTCTAACGAGTTTCGACGCTCGGATCATCTCTTTGCTCTTGTCGGGATCAAAAAGAGTGAGGCGGCTTCTAAGGCTTTCATTGCTCTCTGGATTAGGGAAACCATTGGAGCGGCCTATCTGCTACAAGGGCGGGCATCTCCAGTGGCCCTGAAGGTCATTCTACTCGGGCACAGACGGCTTCTTGGGCGGAGGCATCGGCTTATCTCTACAAGAGATTTTTTGGGTGGCTACTTGGGCGTCCCGTCATACTTTTGCGAAGCATTACAGGCTAGACGTGTCTGCTCTGGAGGATGTGAGTTTTGGGGCGGGAGTGTTGACGCGGGGAGCGTCTCCTTCCCACCCTACTTAAGGAATGCTTTGGTACATCCCAATGATGTCTTACCTGATAATTTTCTTTCCTTTAAGCGCAGATGAATCCAGGATCCCTCCTTAGTTTTTGCCAATGGTTTTTTCATTTTCCGCGCAGTGTGGCTATTTTTTCTTTATGGGTTCTCTTTTGCAGAGTTCAGACAGATATGGGAACACTGAAAGGATTCCGATTTCTGGATCAAGTTGCAGTTACTTTGAAGTTCTTATTTGGTTCTCTGTTTTTCATAGTGAGGATGGTTTCTGGTTGTTATTGGTTTCATATTTTTGGCCTTGGCAAATGCTTACGAATGACATACTAACTGAGGAAGGAGCTGGCCGCCTGGCATCACTGCCTTTAGTTTGTTTATCTCTATCTCCACCTGCTGGTAGGCGGACTTAACCCACTAGTTCCTGGATTCATCTGCTGCGCTAAAGGAAAGAAAATTATCAGGTAAGACATAATTTTAGCTTATGCATTCATCTTTTAATCGCTATTCTATAAAGTTCTGTGCGTACATTTTTCCACCCAGATGTGAAAAGGGGGCATAGCCACGGGAGGGGAATGGGCAGGTCAGTGCATTTCTACGATTTGCATGTTTAAAAAATCGGGGGGGGGGGGGCCGCCCCTAATTTAAGCACAGGGATTTACACTGGGGTTCACTTGGTATAAATATTTGTGCTCAAAATTTGCTGAAGATCCCAGCGCTAAGCGCTTTTCTATAAATGGTGCTCAAGTTTGAGTACCGTTTATAGATTAACAGTGCACATTTTTGGGGTGCTATTTACAGAATTGAATCCCAAGCCCTTAAAACGCAGTTAGTGCTCACCAACCAGCTACTGCAAAAGACATTAAAGCATTGTTCAGTATTTTGTCCGTCTCCATATAATAACCTCTATGTTAGCTATTTAAAAAAAATATTTTTTGTGTGTGGAGGGGGGGAGGCATAGAAGCATTATTCAATTATAGGATTAGCATGTACAAACTGGATAATGCAGGGTTAGCACGGGGAGCCCTTAGCGCCTCCTAAATAGGAGGTAGTAAGTGTTCCCATGCTTATATTTTGCAGTTACCAAACACTAATGTGAACGTTAGTGCACAACCTGCAAATACAAAACAAAACAAAGCTTGAACATATGCTGGGTTAAATCTGGGCTTAGTGTGTGGGGAACGCACTAAGCCCAGATGCTACTGCAGCATTGTCGCACGCTAATCTGTCACTACCTCTGGCCG
Source organism: Microcaecilia unicolor (assembly GCF_901765095.1). Classification (NCBI taxonomy): domain Eukaryota; kingdom Metazoa; phylum Chordata; class Amphibia; order Gymnophiona; family Siphonopidae; genus Microcaecilia; species Microcaecilia unicolor. The sequence goes on from NC_044031.1 coordinate 158,179,584, forward strand.
TCCACAGAAGTTGACAGTGCTGCTAATAGCACTTGTAATTTCTGGCATAACAGGATTTTTTTTTTTTTACTGCCGGGGGCTTACCCAACGATAACTGGGCAGCACCATGCACCTCACAGTTACTACCAGGTTAGTACGGGAGCCCTTACCACCTCCTAAATAGGTGGTGGCATGGGTTCCCCCTGGAAATGGCTGCACAGCAAGTGTGCACTTACTGCACGGCCATTTCCTTTTCTTTGCCTTTTACCGCTGCGGTAAAAAGGGGCCAAGGTGCCGTGGTAAATCCACACGCTGATCCTAACATTTTCTGAATCACCCCAACCTATTTACCGATACTTCTTTACTGTGCTTGTCACTGTAATAGTACCCCTATACTGTATTTGTTCACACCGGAGTCTGTAACCACCTCTCCGGAACTATGTAAGCCACTTTGAGCCTACTAATAAGTGGGAAAGGGTGGGATACAAATGTAACAAATAAATAAACACAGGGCCACTAAATTGGTTTTCCTTGTAACATTGTATAGCATTTTACAAAAGGTTTCTACTGGCAGTGCATAATGCACATACGTTGCTGGCTCAGTACATCCTTAATGTGTATATTACGGGACTAAACTTGTATGCGTTCTGCATAGAAGGTAATTCTATAAAAAGGTGTTTGTTTTTAGGCACCAAGAACATGTCTATTCAGAGCCTATGTCTACTTTTCTTTATAAAATATTAGCATAATCAAAAATGTGCCTATTTTTTAGGTGTGATCATTTACCAGCCATAGATCTAGTGTAAATGCTTGCATCTAGATTGTTAAAGAACAAACCTTCATCATAGTTTTTACATGCATACATTATAAACTGTGCCCTCCTTCCATCCCTTGCCCAAACTCTGCTTATATGAATGCTCATCTGCAAAGAATGCACCATTGAATATTGCCATGTACTTAAAGAACAGCACACAGCCAGAATAGCCCCCTAATTCTATACAATTGGACGCCCAACTTTATGCTACATGCGCAAAATTGGGCACCCAGTTTATAAAAATAGAGTAAGGTCAGTTGCATGTAAAACTTAATTTAATAAATTGAGTTAACAGCTAATTTTTGACTTAAATTAGCATTAATTGGCACCAGTTGATCATTGTGCATACAGCTGACCTTAGTATTCTAGAAGTTACATGTGCAGTTTCTGTTGTGCTCAACTTCTAGGACGACGTGGCTGTGGGAGGGGCATGGTCGGGTCAGGTATATGCTGAGTTATACGCCTAGGTTATAAAATTCTAGGGGTTATCCCCAGGCTTTTATATAGTGCGACTTAAGTTGCATGTGCATATCCAGTCGTATTCTGGATTTGCGCATGCGACTTAGTTAACAAGCCAATCAGTGCTGATTGCCAATTAAGCAATTATTTACACTAATTGGCATTAGAATTTATACACACAACTGTCTAATCATATTCTGTGACATCATATGTGTAAATTCTAATTCGCATAGTTGAAAAGGGGGCATGGCCATGGGATTGGAATGGGCAGATCATGGACATTTCTAAAATCTATGAGCATTGTTGTAGAGTACACCTGGTCTGCGCCTAATTTAGGTGTCTGCATTTGTTCACGTGCATGGGCGCTTGGCGTATTCTATAAACTGTGTGGAAATTTAGGCGTATTCTATAAAGTACACCTACATTTCAGCATATTTTATAGAATATACTTAGACGTATTTTTTTTGGGTGCCAGTTTTTTAAGCATGATTTATAGAATCTAGCCCTATGTGCCTAACTGCCAACAGTTGGGTTAGGCACAAGCACTTACACCAACCTTTGACATGGTCTAATTGCTCATGTCTAAGGTTAGGTGCAAAACTGCAAACTTACGCTAGTATTCTATAAATGCAGTTCCACACCTAGCACTCAGGATCCAGGCACCTAAATTTCAGTGCCATTTATTGAATTTGCCCCATAATGTTTGCATTCTAAGGGACTAGTTTTCAGCATAGTTTCTTTCTCAAGCCCATGCAATCGGTGATGGACAGGAGAACTTGCAAGAAATGTTCAATGTGTTTGTAAAGAGCTACTGTAAAGAATTACCTAACATCAGCTGTGAGGAACTTTTGAAGATATCTTTCCATCCGATGGGAGTTATCCCTGCACAGAGAGGATTGGCCTTCTCAAAGTTTTACAGTGTCTTTACTATCTACGTCTGATTCTGAATAGAAGCCAGTGCATTTGCTACTGCCATCATCTTCGGAGTCTTTTCAGCTGGAGGTCTGTTAGAGCACTTTGATACTCACTTTCCCTTGTTCAATGATGGTGAAAAGGATTCTACAGGAATTCAGTCTGACCTGCTTCATGTGCCAGTCAGGAATGAATCTCCGTGAGAACATTTTTTATCCACTATTCATTCAGAAGAAGGCAAAGAAAGTACCTTCCCCTTTGCAACAGCTGAACTGAGAACAGCTGTCTTTGGCCTTTTAAAATATATAGAGGAACCAAAAGAAACCATTTCTGCTCTTATCTATGACTTACTGCAGTACTAGCGATTCAGTGTGTGTCAGAATCTGTCAGTTTCTAAAAAGTTAAATGTGAAATATAAGGCTCAACCAGCTCCAGGATTCAATGAAGTCCAACTCTTTCACACATCTGTTGTATTCAAGGATGCTTTGAGTAAAGGCAAGAGAGCAGGAATTTTTTCCAACATTCCATCTGAAAGAGATCCATTAGTTTAGATCACTTTGGCTAGAAGATTTTTCGGATAGCAATGCTATCTGCCCTTATAACATCACATCAGCCGTGTATGGTCCAGTACATGCATATTGTCTTCCAGAAAGTCCACATTTTCTCACTGAGCCTTTCCTTGCAGACTCAGGCCTAGATGTTCAAAACTCTAGTGCTGGAAAAATACTTCTGGATCAGCGCAGTGAAGGAACTCCCTAACGCTTTATGCTAATGAATTGCAAATTTTGACATGCTCGTAGCATTGAGCATTAGGGACTTCTGCGGGATTATAGTGCCTGGCACATGTGCTGAAGAGTTGTGCGTTGAGCCCTAGTTTGGTGTGCTGCCCACTGAGCATTTGGGAGGAATAATGAAAGATCTCATCAGCATGTATTTGCATGCTATTTGCACCGTGAACCAGCATGCTCGTTGTTCCCCTCTCTTGAGCCCTCTCAGCATTCTGCGGGAGCAAATATGGGTGCTAGTCTGGCACTGATGGCTTCTAGTGCCCGCATATGCTTCTGAGCATCGGGGTCTCAAACAGATAGCTAAGTGTGATACTCACCTTATATGTATCAGCTACAATGTTTTTGAGACTTAACACAGAATTTCTGCTTCCATAATTGTGGTCATATGCTTGGTTTGGATGTGTGTTTCAGGATTGTGTGAGGATGTACATTCTAAACTAGAGGATGCTCTTTGCATGGGAGACTTCCTCTTTGGAGATAAAGTAAGAGAGACACTTAATACTTTAAAGGCTCACTGTTTCACACTTCTTCAACTGTTCTTGGCTGTGCCATCTTCCTCCTCCGGATCATCGAGTGCCTACTTTCCTTTACTTAATTACTTAATAGTATGTATATTTTAGGTATGACCACTTACACCAGCCATAGAGTGGGTGTAAATGTTCCCACCTATTGCTTAAAATCACACTTAAATTATAGTATTCTGTAATGTATATATACATAACAGTGCACCATGCCCATTCTTCACATAGACTCCACCTATCTGTATGCCCACCTTTTCCTTGCTTGCAATTGTTTCAGATGCTCAGCTTCCTGCAGGCAGGAGTGGCAGCCATCTTAGGGTTGCTGGATTTTGTTGTTGCTGTGAAGCCTAGTAATTGCAGTCCTGATGGGACTTTTATAGCAAGATTGAGAAACTGCAAATGGGCAAGTTTTTTTGCTCATTTCATTCCTCCTGGTAAGCTGCAGGCTCCTGGCGAGTGAGTGATATCTGTTGATGAGACTGATATATAGAGATGTCTCCATAGGTGGAGAGAATATAAATTCACTGTTAAATGCCTTGAGGAGGAATTAATCTAACAAGAGATTTGCCCTTTTAGGGAGTGCTAGTGGGCTATCTTCTATGTAATGGTGCCAGATCATTCCCTATGGGAGGGTGCCAGAGGGCAGGGGTCCTGGGAGGGGCCCTCAGTTTGTTTGAGGCTTTGATGCTTAGGTGCTATCCTTGGAGACTTGGCACTCTAGGGAGTTCTTGATCCCAGACTAGAATTGAGATCATGGTTAAAACAGAAAAAGAGTAAAGAAGAACCAGTTAGTAACTGAGAGGAGTGGCACTTCAAGATTAGGTATCAATCAGTAGGCTGCTGGTACAAATGCTGTTTGCTAGGGATAGGCACCTAGAAAATTTTCATATCATTTTCATTTGGCTTTTTTTTTTGTTTTAAATATTAATAGTGCTGCCTCTTCTTAAGGAGTGCACCCTCTTTTCACATGCTGTGCATTCTTTCCCTATAGGGTGTACATTCACAGTGGTTCATGCATGCACAATAGTTTGCACATATACCCCAGAGGGAAAAGCGGGCACACTGTTATTGGCGGATGACATTTGTTTCAAATGATAGCCCATTTCTAATATTTGATGCATGTTTGATTTCAGACAAACATTGGAAGAGGAACTCACAGTGTTTTCCCAATCGCTGATATGAAAAAAACCAGAAAGCAGAGCACAGTCTTCCAGCCCAGATTGTATGATTTTATTATTAAAGTGCTTGCAACATATGAAGAAATTGGTGGTTCAAGGTTCAACATTATTTCACATACTGTGAATCACAAAATCTTAGTGGCGTATAGAAAATTATACAAAAAGTATAACAGAGAAAGAATAGTGGAGGAATACATCAGGAAAACTATGGTTACAATAATTGTACTTATAAGGGAGGGGAGAAGGGTAGGGAATAATTAAAACCTAAATTAAGCAAAAGGGGGAAAAGGGAATGGGGAGAAAAATGGACAAAACAAATCAACCAAGACAATTCTAAAGGGCCCACATAATTAAGGATTAGCAACTGGAAAGACATGATGGTCTTAAAATTGAATTAAGTAATACTGAAAGATTTTTTTGAAGAGGTATGTTTTCAGTGCTGCTCTAAAGTTCATAGAAGAAAGTTCAGTGCAAGATCCAAGGGTATATAAGATTCCATTGGGTAGGCATAACCATGAAAAGGCAAGTGTGAATGAATGGGATGACGAGGAGATGTTGATTGGAGGAGCTTACAGTTTCTCACAGTTATGCCAGGTCTATGGCTGGTGTAACTGCAGGTGTGTAAATGTAAGGCATGCCAGTTCTGGGTTATACTATTATTTATTTATTTATTTATTTATTTATTTATTTGTAGCATTTATACCTCACTCTTTCCCACTCGATAACAGGTTCAGTGTGGCTTACAAAGTATGGTACAATGTATCACAAAGATAATACAAAGTAAGGTACATGTATCACAGAGATAGCACAGTTTATAGAGTGGGACAATAGTAAAAGATGTGGGGAAAGGATTGGAGTATGGGTAGTGCTGGTGGTGTGGATTAGGTTCGAGTTTTAAGATGGGTCGTTTGGGTAGGCTTGTTTGAAGAGGTAAGTCTTCAGCAGCTTTCGGAAGGGTAGGTGTTCATTGGTTTTTTGGATATGTCTAGGTAAAGTGTTCCAGAGTTGACTGCCTATAACAGAGAAGTTGGAGACATAGTAGGTTTTGTATTTGAGGCCTTTGCAGTTGGGAAGATGAAGGTTGAGATATGTTCGAGAAGATTTGGACCAGTTCCTGGCTGGAAGATCAATCAAGTTGTACATGTAGCTTGGGGCTTCGCCATTAAGGGAATCTCAGTGATCAGATGTTGTTATAGAATAGGCTCTCATTGTGTGGCATCAAGGTGCCTAAATGGAGCTGTCCACTGATTGAACTGCCCCCTTAGAGAGTAATTTCTATAACAGGGTGCCTGCAAAAAGCAGAAGTAGTACCTACTTTGCATTCTGGAATACTAGCACAAGAGGTTGAAAACACACTTATATTTGAGGCACAAGGACTTACCTCACCCATGGTTCAAATTCCTACACTTAGCTTGTTTACTAAAACATACATAAGTTAAAGTATTCTATAATTTATATGTGTACTTGTGCATTCCGCTCATGCTCTGCACAAACTCCACCCATGTGCATGCCCTGGCAAAGTAATCATAGTGGGTACTTTTTCACTAGTTGGTATTCTATAAAAAGTAGGTTCGTTCATATGCACCACCATTTTCATGCCTTCTTGCCACCTACAACTATTTGGCTTCTTATTGAAATACCCCCTTAGTACAGCATTTGTTAGTTGTTTTTCTTTTAACCAGGACATTTCCCCCTGCTTCTTTGCAATTCCAACTCCATCAAAAACAGTGGCAGGGATCTGGCACCACAAGCTTTCATATGGAGCTACTTATATATATTTTTTACCTTTTCCCTGATATTCTATAGTATCATCTTTGCACAAAGCAAGTAGCTTGGCTGTTGCTTCTGGAACCATGAATTTGATTATTAGCTATCACCCACCCATAATCAGTGACTAAACCTTCTCCCTTCTAGAGCTGTGACCTCTGCCTTGCAGCTTCCCATCCTTATTCTTAGGCAACACAAGGAGAAGATTGTGAACCTTCTGCATAGTAGTGAACCACACTGCCACTGGGCTCATCCTAAAGCAGTTTTAATGTGTCCTTTGATATTTGTAGCGAGTCCATGTAAAGAATAATTACCTTGCATTTTACTGCGTTAGCCCCTATTTGTTTCTTTGCAAGGTTTGGGCTGCTGGTAACCTAAATATGTGTTTGCCAAAACACTGGCAGACACAGAGAGGAAAAGATAAAAGTGCATTCCGGTCTTCTGATATAAAGAATGAGAAATGACCAGTAATCTAATTAATACCATTATCTGAGAACAATAAAACACGCACAACTCTGAAAGGAGCAAGAACAGGATTTCAAGGTCAGTTTGATAAAATTAAGAAACAAAATATGTGAAGTATCTATGAATTTATTTTGGAACTGGAGAACAGTGAGATATCAGAACCTTGACAGACTTAACAGAAAAATAGATGCATTTTAATTATTTTTGCAGGACTTTGCAATTTTGAGGAGAGGTTTATTCCTTCCTGTTTGAAAACATGACACCTATCTTACATAAGTACATAAGTATTGCCATACTGGGACAGACCAAAGGTCCATCAAGCCCAGCAATCCAGGTCACAAATACCTGGCAAGATCCCAAAAAGGTATAAAAATCTAATCCCAGAAATAGTGGATTTTCCCCTAGTCCAATTTAACAATGGTCTATAGACTTTTCCTTTAGGAAGCCATCCAAACCTTATTTGAACTCTGCTAAGCTACGCCTTTACCACATTCTCTGGCAACAAATTCCAGAGTTTAATTACACGTTGAGCGAAGAAATATTTTCTCTGATTCGTTTTAAATTTACTACTTTGTAGCTTCATCAGATGCCCCCTAGTCCTAGTATTTTTGGAAAGCGTAAACAAACACTTCACATCTACCCGTTCAATTCCACTCATTATTTTATAGACCTCTATCATATCTCCCCTCAGCTGCCTTTCCTCCAAGCTGAAGAGCCCTAACCGCTTTAGCCTTTCCTCATAGGGAAGTCGTCCCATCCCCTTTATCATTTTTGTCGCCCTTCTAATTCCACCATCAGGCTCAATTTCGAAAGGGAAGGACGTCCATCTTTTGACATAAATTGGAAGATGGACGTCCATCTCCCAGAGACGTCCAAATCAGTATAATTGAAACCCAATTTTGGATGTCTCCAACTGCAGTCCGTTGCAAGGACATCCAAATTTCAAGGGGACGTGTCAGAGGCATAGCGAAGGTGGGACCTGAGCGTGCCTAACACTTGGGATGTCTTTGACCCATAATCGAAAAAGCAAGGACGTCCCTGACGAACACTTAGACGTTTTCACCCGGACGTGTTTTTTATACGAATAAGGCACAAAAAGGTACCCAAAATGACCAGATGACCACCGGACGGAATCGGGCATGTTTTTTTTCTCAAATATGAACATACACATATGTGGCTCTATTACCTTTTGTGACAATATTAGCTTGATAACACTTTATACCTGTTATATATGTTTTTCAATGACATTCCTTATGCTCCATCTTTTCTGATTCACATGTAGATTTTGGTCTATAAGGTTTTTATCATAATTTATACAATGACATCCATTCTGTTGTTGTTAAGTTTATTTCATGATTGCTCCTTTGATTTCATTTTTTATATTCCACTATTTTTAGTCTCATACATATGTAATGTGATCCTTTTATGATGAACCTTTCTATGTATCAATATATATATATATATATATATATATATATATATATATATATATATATATATATATATATATGCATTTTTTAATGTCCACATAGATATACATACTACATAGGAGTTTGGCTGCAATCCAACCGCTCTAGGAAAGTATACTGCTTTACAATATTCCTAGGTATGGTCTTTATAGTTATATGGTTTTTAATTATTTATCTTTTATTTGTTTTTTCATATATTTGTTTTTTAATGGATTTTTATTTATGTATACACCCCTGATGCAGGCCGGTAGGGCCAAAACTCGACTCAGGTTGCTTATATGTTTATGTTTTTTTTAATAAAGAGCTTGTTAAAGACATCATCTGAGAGAGGTTCCATTTTTTTTCTATGGCACGAGCGTTGCCATATATTTCATGGTTATTTTTCTATCTAGAAGCTGTAGTTTTTCCTCTGTAAGTCAGTCTCTCTGACAGCTTTGTTATCGAATACTGGCTGAGTTGCTATGCACAGGACCTTATAACCACAACTCATTAGTGTTCTCTATCTCCACCTGCTGGTGGATGGTCACAACTCATTTGTCTGGACTGATCCTTTGGGGCTGAACTGAAGGAAGAAAATGATCAGGTAATTAACTTATTTTTCCTTTTGACTTTTGAGCAACATTTAAGATACTTAACAGCCTATACCAAAATGCATACTGAAATTGGATTGTTTGATTTTAGTGTGCTTTCAACATTCCCAATATACTAACCTGCTTATAATCAAACGAGAAAAACGCCCAAGTTCCGACCTAAATCGGGAGATGGACGTTTATCTCACAAAAACAAATAACGCGGTTTAATCGAAAGCCGACCTTGGACGTTTTCAACTGCACTCCATCGCGGAAGCGTACAAAGTTGACGGGGGCGTGTCGGAGGCGTGGTGAAGGCCAGACTGGGGCATGGTTATCACCCGAACAGAGATGGGCGCCTTTCGCCGATAATGGAAAAAATATGCGTTTAGCTAGAATTTAGGGCACTTTTCCTGGACCCTGTTTTTTCACGAATAAGGCCCCAAAAAGTGCCCTAAATGACCAGATTACCACCAGAGGGAATCGGGGATGACCTCCCCTGACTCCCCCAGTGGTCACTAACCCCCATCACACCACAAAAAATGATGTTTCACAACTTTTTATTTCACCCTCAAATGTCATACCCACCTCCCTGGCAGCAGTATGCAGGTCCCTGGAGCAGTTGTTAGGGGGTGCAGTGGACTTCAGGCAGGTGGACCCAGGCCCATCCCCCTTACCTGTTACAATTGTGCTGCTTAATGCTTAATCGTCCAACCCCCCCAAACCCACTGTACCCACATGTAGGTGCCCCCCTTCACCCCTTAGGGCTATAGTAATGGTGTAGACTTGTGGGCAGTGGGTTTTGAGGGGGATTTGGGGGGCTCAACACACAAGGGAAGGGTGCTATGCACCTGGGAGCTCTTTTACCTTTTTTTTTGTTTTTGTAAAAGTGCCCCCTAGGGTGCCCGGTTGGTGTCCTGGCATGTGAGGGGGACCAGTGCACTACGAATCCTGGCCTCTCCCACGAACAAATGCCTTGGATTTATTCGTTTTTGATTTGGGCGCTTTCATTTTCCATTATCGCTGAAAAACAAAAACGCCCAGCTCACAAATTGTCGAATAAAACATGGACGTCTATTTTTTTCAAAAATACGGTTTGGTCCGCCCCTTCATGGACCCGTTCTCGGAGATAAACGCCCATGAAGATAGACGTTTTCGTTCGATTATGCCCCGCTAAGTGAATTATTTGCATATGCTATGGGGAATCTAACTCTATTTACAGGTGAGCTCTGCATATAACTCTCATAATAAGTTACAAAATGGTTTGCTGGTGAACTGGTTGGTGAACTTGGGTGGAAATCTTTATTTATCTTTCTGATTTCATCTGCCTGCTCCTGGCTAGAGAAAAAAGAGCATCTTACCTCACTTCTACAAAGCCACCAGCTTCCTCAAAAATAATAATCTTGGTTTTTCATATATGTGAAGGATGTTTTTCTTTGTGGTGAACCAGGAGTTAATTTTTTTTTTTTTTTTGCAGTAAAAGGGTTTGTTAAATTTAGCTCCTGGTACGGAGCCATAGCTAAACAGCATGGTAATGAGGGCTACATTTTATTAATTTGAATCTGATCCACACCTTTTTATTAATAGCTTAAGGTACTGTAGGTATTTCTTTTACCACCAAGGGGTATCAGTCAGTACCTGAGAAAAAAGCGAGTGAATATGTTCCTCAAGGCTAGGGATCCACTAGTAAGTGAGTGGAGATTGTGCTTGCACCACTCACTAGAAACCAGAGAACCATGGAAACTCACAGTAGATCCTGGAGAGGACTTTGGGAGGGGTAAGGGTTCAGGGGTGTCTTAAGGAAAGAGAGGAGTCTCAGTTTTGTCTTGACTCTAGCATTCATACCTATTATCTTCATCAGTCCATTTTTTAATATATAAAAAGAATGTTTTAAATATCTTCCACTATATATATTTCTTCAAATATTAAGAATTATGGTGAAATAAGAATGTTATGCCAAAAGAAGTGCTAAATAAAACCCTGAATCCCTGATGCAGTTGGACTAGCGAAACGTAGCGCTATGTTGGATAGGATCACTGTGATCAGTTAAAGTTTGGTTTTTGTGAGGTAGCCGAGAAAGAAATAAAGACTGAATAAAAACTTCTTAAGATAAGTGAAATGAAACTTTTATTTGAAGAATATACGTAGTGGAAGATATTGAAAAAAATATTTTTAAATATAAAAAATGGACGAAGACAATAGGTGTGACTGCTAGAGTCAAGATACAACTGAGAGTTGGACTCTATCCACTTTCTGGTGGTCCTTTAACAAAAAACAATCTTGTTTAATGATTATATAGGGTTCACTTCTTTTTGGAGATATTTATATATTTAAACTCCCTCAAATTTAAAGTATTTTTGAGACTGAATTTTTTTGTTGCAATTACTTTTATATGCACACATTTACACTACCATCAACCTGGCATGAGTGCAGGTGTCCAATTGTTCCAGGTTATTATACGCATTTTACAAAAAGTTCTGTGTTCAGTGAGTTTTTTGTAAAATCCGAATCATAGATGATGTATGCAAATTTTGACTTAAAAACAGGGCAGACACAACACATAAGCATGGTAAGAACAGCAGGAGTGCTGAGGGCACCAGCATTCTGTGGGTGCCAAAAGCTGCTCTTGCTTACCTGTTGGACTGACCTGCATCTACTGGTATTATTCACAGGAAATGGAATAGAGGGGCCACCAGTGTCTTGGCCCCATCAAAATTATACTCCCCAGCTGCCCCTTCTCCCAACTGCTGTGCACTTTAAAATCATTTGCAGAGCAATGGGAGTAGTTTCTGACTTGAATGCACATACAGTGCCAGCATCCAGACCAGTCAAAGATAAGCAGAGCGATGGCAACCAAAAGAGATGCTCCATCGCTCTGCAAATGATTTTAAAGGTGCAGGGAAGGTAGGAGAAGGTGGCCGACACTGGGAATAGTGAGAATATGCCTGATCCTGAGGATGGGTAGAAAAAAAGGGTGTGAGAAGGGTGCAGGTGGGGCTTTCAAATGGGTCTAATACTGGAGCTGGGGACTGAAAAATTAGGCAGGTGGGAGAAAGGGGTTCAAAAACATGATCTATCAAGGAGGGAATCCATTCAGATGCTATTTTTAGTGAAGTTAAAAAGTTCATGTAAACATTGCAAGATTTTCTCCACAGGAAGGGAGTTTTTGATGCTGATTCTTTTTTCCTCTTTCTTTTTTTATAAAAAGAACCTATGATAATAACTGACTCCCATTAATGATAGTGGTTATTTCAATACTAAGCTATTATTCCCTATTGGGAGATGTGAGGTTGATGTTACTTAATGGAATATCTTTATAGAGAAAGTGAATGAAGCACAAATTCAAAACTATTTGAGGTTAGCTTTGACATTAGTTTTATAGTATGTTCCATAGTACTATTTGTAACATTATAAGATTCAACATTATTTTCATGGAAATACATTTTCACATTAAGTTAAGCACTTTATATGGACTGTTGATGATTTTTTTTTGTCTAGTGGCTCTAGAAATGTGAGCCAAGCAAGTTGCAGTCCATATTTAAAATTTTTTTGATATATTTAAAATATGTATTAAGATCTAACCTCATAGTTCTAGTATTGCTGGTAGTGGTCATAAGAACATAAGAACAGCCATACTGGGTCAGATCAATGGTCCATATACAGTGTCCTGTTTCCAGCAGTGGCCAATCCAGGTCACAAATACCTAGCATAAACCCAATTAGTAGCACCATTCCATGGTCAGATGTATTGAAGAGCATTGATATACTTTCGTTTTTGATGCATCTAAATACGGCGCTTTAGCACATAACTATTTTGTAATTTACGTGTGTAATTCGAACCCCCCCCGCCCATGCCCCTCCCACATATACCACCTTGCACTTATGTGCTAAGTGACTTTTGCATGTAAGTATGCATTATACGTGCATAAGGGCTAGTATTCTATAGCATATATGCACAAATGGCACCGCCCTGTTATTGAATTAGAGGGTATATGATTTACATAAAATTGACTAAATGTAAATCATTGTGGGAATTGAATGTGGAGCTGAGGGCAGAGCTTGGAACCTACCAAACAAAAGGTGTTCTGCTGCTCTTGGGGAGGGGAGGGAAGGAAAGAGAGGAGGAGAATGCTAAATGTGGTGGTGGGGAAGGAAGAAAGGAGAGATGCTGGATGGGGGAGTGAGCACCGTCTGATAGGTTGAAGGGGTGCACCAGAAACCCTAGCATTGGCCCTACTTGAAACCTGTTGAAATAACACAAATATGACAAAAAGGTTTGCATTGGATATAGACATATTTTTAATTTTCATATTTATAAACATTTGCTTAAAGTGTATTTCATTTTCTAAATAGGAGCAGAAGCAAGTTTTACATTAACAATTCGTCACCTGGAGAAATATCCTGTGGACCTTTACTATTTAGTTGATGTCTCTGCTTCTATGCTCAAAAGTATAGAAAACTTAAACTCCATTGGACTTGACTTGTTTCAGAAGATGACAAATGTCTCTCGTGATTTTCGATTTGGATTTGGATCATTTGTAGATAAAGCTGTATCACCATACAGCAGCATTCATCCACGCAAAATCAATAATCCTTGCAGGTATGTACTGTTTGACATATACTAGTATATGATAAAACAGTGTATGGAAATATTGTGAACCAGGCTCAGCATATTGCTACTAAAGCATGTATCTCTTGCATAGATGGGAAATATACAGAGGGAAAAGTGATTTATGTGGTTTGAAATTATGTTGTATGTTTTTTATTCTGTTAGGTTTTTATGCATGCATGTTTTCATCTTGATAGGATTCTTGAGCCATACATGGGTCACATGCATAAAACATCACAAATAGTCTAAAGGCTATATTTGAGCTGGTGCAATCACTGGCTTTCTGTGTAATGTATTCAGTGCTACACTCTGTATAGGAATCTATACAGAAGTAGAGCAATTTTATAAGTGAGTATCTCCTTTTAGGCACCCTGATGCCGCATATTGAGAGCCCATTCTATAACAGTATCTAGGCACCTAGATTGTTTTAGAAAAATTGCTTAAGCTGCTATCAGATCACCTTACATTTAAGCGTGTGCAGTTACACCAGCCATAGACATGGTGTAACTAGGTGTGCCTAAATGCAGTAAGAGTGGCGTAACTTAAGGGAGACACACATATAATCCCTCACATGCTCTGCCCACAGCTTCAACCCCCTTGCATTTGCACATTAAGCCATTTACATGTGCCTTACACAGTAGTGCTTACAGCGGATATGCGCATAAGTTTTAATTTTTTATGCATTTACACTTGAAAAGGGGTGCGCACCCTTGAGCATCTTGTTACAGAATTGCCCTTATAGTGTGTTAACTGCATTGGCACTATCCATTTAGTTTAGGCCTCTCATTCAGCCCAAGGGGTAACAGCTGACTGAGAATCAAGGAAAGACAGGGTTCAAATCCCACCGACACTCTCTAATCTTTGGACAAGTTACTTAAGGGGTAATTCTAGAGCTCAGAACCAAGATGTAGGCACCACAATGGGGCACAGTTAGTACCAATTTTATAATGGCACTTAAATGAGTCTAAATTATTGTAGAATACTAATGTAAATATGCATTGGCGCTCCTACTTACAACAGGCCAATAGCTGGTGTAAGTTTGCATGCTTAAGTGCGCCATGCAACACACCCAATGTATTCTGTATGTCACTTGATGACATACCAATGGCCTGGCTATGTGTATGCCTTCCTTGCAGTTATGCGCTTTGCAACTTTGGCATCTATTTTATGGAACACTGCCTAGCATGTAAGCACAGAAATGCCAATTCTTGAGGTTTATGATGTGTGTAAGTGCTAGTATTCTGTAAACTACCTGCACAGTTAGGTGTCAAATGAATAGACTAAGGGGCTTAATCTTCCATTACTTTATGGATAGCCTTATATTGTAAGTCTTCTAAGGAAAGAGAAATACCTACTGGTTCTGAATGGAACTCACCTTGAGCTTCTATTGCTAAAGCGTGAGCTAAATCTAAATTCTCTACATTTATAAATTATCTGTTTAGCAGCTAAATGTAACCATTAAATAGTTTTGGGGCCTACCCTTGCTCCTCCTCCAGCTTGAATGTCTCCATGTCGTCTATATGTATGTCTACCTTTTAAATGTGTGAGTAAAGTAGTTATGTGTTGACTATCTGGTGGCCAGTATATTGATTATTGGCCCATAAGAATTTGTGTTTGATTCCAGTAATTGTTGACTGTATTAAAAGTGCTGCAGGCCAAGATTTTAAAAGTATACTGATTCGTGTACAGAATTATATTGTGATACTGCATTGAATTTTGAAAAAAAAATTATCATCCTATATAATAAAACGCATCTCCAACATTCTGAAGCTGACTGCATGGCTGAGGCATTCCTGTTCTCTGTATCCATCTCCTGAATTGATATCACGTACTTTCGGGTTCGTCACAAGCAGAAGTGACCAACCACACGAGGTTTCTCGGCTTCAGAATGTTGGAGGTGCATTCTGTTAAATTGGATTGGTCAGTTCCTTGAAGCACAGCCAGAGCTCAGCGTCCTGCACAGTAACGCTCAGACACCAGAGACAGAGAGAGAGGGGGGGAGGTATCTCTGTCACACACACACACTCTCTCTCTCACAGTCAATGTTATTCTCTCTCTCACTCTCACACACTGTCTCTCACACACTCTATGTCTCACACTGTATCACATTCACTCTCTATGTGTCACACAGTCACTCACACACTCTCTTGGTCTCATACACTCAGTCTCACAGAGAGTCTGTATCTCACACACTCTCTCTCTTGCACACACTGTATCTGTGTGAAACACACACTCTCTCACACTGTGTCTCACATACGCACTTGCACACACTCTCATTCTCACACACACACTCTCTCTCTCACAGACACACTCGCACCCAGACTCACTCTCCCTCTCACACACACACACACACTCACACATTCACTCTCTGTCTCTCACACACAGCCACTCTCACATACATTCTCTCAAACATACACACTCCGAGGAAAACCTTGCTAGCACCCGTTTCATTTGTGTCAGAAATGGGCCTTTTTTACTAGTAATATAATAAAACCAAAAATTATGCTCTGTGATGACAGTTTCTTGAAAGTGCACATGACAAGCAGTAAAACCAATCCTATGTCAGGGAAACATTTTACAGACCAAAACACGGAACACCCCCCCCCCTTTCTGATATTAAGCACTATTTAACCAGCCATGAACTGCTCCTTAACCGGTTATCCTTGAATATTCAGCGGTTATCTTCTGTTGAATATTCACAGTCAGTGCATAGCAGCTAACCAGTTATATTGTGAAATATAACCGGCTATATGTGAATATTCAGGACATCGTTGGCTAAGTTTGGTGGACAAATCAGGCCACCCAGCAGGCCTATCTTTGGCAGCTATAAACTTAACCGGCCAGCGTGAATATTAGACTGGCTGGTTAAGTTTAGCCCAGCCAAAAATAAACCAGATATTCAATGCTGGTCACTGGAAACGGCCCAACATTGAATATCCAGGCTCACTACCGACCAGGGGGGTTAGCTGGTCTGCTTCCTGCAATGTGAATATCGGCCCCGAAAAATCCCAGAGATCTGTGCTCTGTGATTCCTTTTATTGTTAAACTCAATGTAGTCCAATACAGTATTTTAATTTTGTCTTCCTCCAAATTCAAACTGTAATTAATATTGAAGGATATAACAGTGCATCCTAAAAACATATCATGTTTCTGTTTTGCCTTGTAGTGGTTTTTCTGCCTGTATGCCTTCTCATGGCTATATTCATGTGCTTTCCATGACTGATAATGTAACAGAATTTAGAAATGCCGTGAGAAAACAAAAACATTCTGGAAATATTGATACACCCGAAGGCGTATTTGATGCTATGCTTCAAGCAGTTGTATGCCAGGTAAGCAGATTCAAGAGTAATCTGAATGCACAGCAGTATTGTATTTAAAGTTTCAGTGAATGCAAGTGTCCTTAATAATTTAGAACAATTTACTGTTGATTGGATTTTAATTTTACGTTTAATTATTTGCCCTTTCCAAACTTGGATTCAAGGCAAGTTGCATTCAGGTATAGTAGGGGCCCTGTTTACTAAACCGCGCTGTAGGTACACTAGTATTTTTAGCGTGCACTAATGCTAGAGACACACACAGAAATATATGGGTGTCTCTAGTTAGCATGTGCTAAAAATGCTAGCACACCTTAGTAAACAGGCCCTTAATATTTTCTTGCCTTAGAGGAATTTCATTCTAAGAGGCTAATATATTAAGGGGAGTTTTTACGAAGGTGCGCTAAAGATCAGCTAGTGCTAAACGTTAAGGTACCTTAGTAAAAGACCCCCTATACAAACACTTTTCACTAAAAGGACTTTGTGTGATAAAATGTCCCAAAATTTGCAAAAGAACTAAAATGTTGACATTTTAGAACCCTTGACAGTTCAAAAACACTTTGGTGACTAGATTAGAAAATCTGGCAGTTGTGTGTGGGCCCTGAATTGACTGATTTTGGTTAGAAAGTGGTTAAATGGGAGGTGACAAAGGGAATTGATAAATTATGTTCACTCTGATAATAAAGGTATTATCAGTGGTGTGCCACAAGGATTTAGACCTTAGTCTGGTTTTTTTGACATGTTTGTGAGTGATATTTTGAGAGGATTCGTGGATAAGGTTTGCCTCTTTGCAGATGATACCAAAATCTGCAATAGCGTACATATGAGAAGGAATCTATTGAAGCTTGAAGAATGGTTTAGAATTTTGCAGCTAATATGTCATCCAATGGAAGGATACAAATCTTGCTTAATACAATAGAGACGCTTGTAGGTTGCGCAGGGCAACAGAGAAACAGTAGTGTTATTTCCTCTCACGGTTACAGAAATGTCATTCTCTCTTGCCTTGTGAAGTGCCCCCTTACAAAAGACATGGAAAAGAACTCTGTCGCCCAAATTCCCTGAGGCCTGTCCACACTTATGGGAGAGATCGTGGGCAGACAGGTTTACAATTACCTGGCTGGGTAAGGGGGGGGGGGGGGGGGTAGAGGGAAATGCTTCCAGCAATAACTGTTCTCATGATCAGAAGGGGAGAAATCTTCATCTCTCCCTGTCTAAAAATGAAAAATTAATTCTGAGAAATTGAATACTGGAGGCCTTCTCTGTGCCTCCTCCAACACTCTTTAGCTTCCAAAGTGAGTGAAAGACACTCAAGGTCAACTTAGAGACTTGATTTCAAGGGTGAGGAAACTATTGTTCCCAAGATTTTCATTGATGACTCAAGGGAATAGGTTTTGATCTTAATAGTAAAGTTACTAAGATTCATAGGATGGTGAGGGTTAGTTATAATTAGAAACTTAGTTTTAAGGTTTAGTTTGAAATTAGACGTCCAAGATTCCATAAGTTTTATCCCTAGACTAATCATGTTTATGTCAAGTAATTCCTTAGATAATGGGATATAAATGGTGACATCATCAGCATATATGTAAGTCGAAAGACCATGTTTTTCTACAAGATAACCAAGAGGTGGTATCATAATGTTAAATAAGATGGGGGAAAGATGGGAATCCTGAGGGACCCCATAGCCAGGAGACCAAGTGGAAGAAAGTACACCTGATTGTTTGACTTGATACGACCTAGATCTTAAGAAGCCAGAAAACCATTTCAGGACAACTCCACAGATTCCGTAATATCCAAGAATGTTTAAAAAAAATTATGATCAACAGTATCAAAGGCACTGGATAGATCAAATTGAAGTATCAATATTTTGTTGCCAGAACTTAATTCTCTCCTAAAGCTAGCCAAAGGGTGGTAAGCACAGTTTCTGTACTGTAAGAGGGCCTAAAACCAGATTGTGAACTGTGCAAAATGGCATGAAGCTGAAGATACTTCATAAGTTGGCGCATGACAAGTTCTTCTATTACCTAACAAGAAGAGGAATTGAGGCTATTGGTTTATAGTTGAAACTAAACAAGCTAGTTTGGGTACTTTTAGGTATATGAGTCAAATAATATTGCCTTTGTCAGAGGGAAAGAAACCTTGAGACAATAGCAAAGTAAGATTCAAATGCAAATGATGTAAGAAAAAATCAGGAGCTGACTTGAGGAGATAGGTAGGGCACGTATTGAACAGACAGTATGAATTTGCATAATGCATGATTGACCTGTTCAGTAGTGATTGGATGAAAAACGGACCAGATTCTATCTTCTTAGAATGAGGCAGTAAAGGATCATTTAAATAGAGGAAATAGATGATTTATAGATGATAGCTAAACCACCTCCTCTCTTTTTAGCTCTAGGGAAGTGAAGAACAGAATGACTGGGGGTCAGATGCACTAAGGTCCTCGGAAGAGCCCTTCCCTTACCAATTCCATAGCCAATCGGTAGGGAATGGCCATGCATCAAGGAAAGGGAATGCAAATGAGCTGCTCGTTGTAGCTTACTTGCATTCTCTGTTCCCTCGGAAGCCAGTCGGCCAGTCGAGCATGCGCAAAGCAGCCAAGCGTTATGCTGGCTGCTCTGCGCATGCCAAGGATGTCCTTTATGAACGTCCTTCACTCAAAAAAAGCAACAACAAAAAAAGGACGTCCCTGACGAACAGGAAACTTGTCAGCAGCCTGAAACCTCAGTGCTGAAAAAAGCCCCAGTTAATTTAAGTGCTACTGCTCTTAACATTTCCATTGGTTACTGCTTGCATGTTAAAGGCAGGCTTACATCAGGCAATTAGGAAGGACTTCTCTGAAGAAAAAAAAAATCCAAGTGCTCATAAGGGACATATAACACGAGCTGGACGTCTTCCTGCAGCTTTTGTGATGGGCGTCCTTCGTGGCTAGGCAGTGAAGGACATCCATAAAGGACGTCCCTGACGAGCACTTGGACAATCTTTTTTCCCAATTCTTTTTGTTACATTTATACAAGTTTTTAGAGGCTGCGCAGCCCCAATGAGAGGTACAAACCTCCCTTTAGATTTTTCACGGTTAAGCAATCGGAAAACAGTAGTGCATCTCACTACAATACGATTTATACACATTGAGCTACTAATTTGCTTATCTGCATTCCGTTTTCGTTACCTGCTACCGTGATCGGAAAATGTCTCGGAGAAGCATTTAGTGCATGCCATGGTTTACTACTTGCTCGTTAATGGCTCGTTAAGTTTAGTGCATCTGGCCCTGGGTGGGCATACATCAAGAATAATAGGATCATCTTTTGCATGTAGCTAAGTTACAGAGATTGTCATTTATCCAATCTTTAATAATTGCAGCTTTGTTAACAACTGATTGAGCATTGACATAACGTACAGACAGGGAAAAAACAGAACAAGTAAAGTTGCTCAACAGTGGGACTTTAATCAAGTGGCATTTATTACAAAAGGTTTTGGAGCCTTTTTAGTATGATGTTTAGTAGGAAGGCACCAATGTTCGGGTCATTGTGATTTAAATAGCTAGGAGCAAAACCAGAGGGATTCCTTTGGTGTTAAGTTGGTAACCAATAAGGATATAATATCTTGTAGAATATATCACTGGGATAGCTAAATAGGAATCAAACCCATTAGTAGATGAATTAAGTGTCTAGATAGAATCAGAAAAGAAATTAACAATATAGCAGGACTCTTAGCAGTCTTTAAGGAATACTTTTAAACAAGCACTCAATGTCTGTGCGAAAGCAAAATATGTGATAAGCGTAATGAAAACAAAAATAAAAAGAGGCAGAATTCGCTTCCTTAGGTCTTTTGGAGGGTGTCTCCTGGGTCTTGCTGGCTTCCAGGAAAGATTCCACTAAGATGTGGGATTTTTTCAAATGTAGGAGGTTTGCCATCTGGTGTGAGAGCAAGGCCCTAGATCCCCTTACTTGCCCTACACAGACCCTGCTTGAATACCTTCTACACCTACCAGAGTCTGGTCTCAAGACCAACTCTGTAAGGGTTCATCTTAGTGCAATTAGTGCTTTCATCAACTCTGCATCAGTCTGTTCATCCTGACCAGGTGGATAGTGATAGGAGCGTACTACCGGCCACACTGGGCAGGATGAACAGACGGATGCAGAAATGTTAAAGGAAATTAGGGACGCAACAAACTGGCAAAACAATAATAATGGGTGATTTCAATTCCCCCGATGTTGACTGGGTAAATATAACGTCAGGGCACGCTAGGGAGGTAAAAATTCCTTGATAAAAATTAAGGACAGCTTTATGGAGCAGCTGGTACAGGAGCCGACCAGAAAAGGAAAAATTCTAGACATAGTCCTTACTGGGAAGTGCATGATCTGGTGCAGGAGGTAATGGTGCTAGGGGCTGCTCGATACAGTGATTATAATATGATCGGATTGATATTAGCTTGAAGTAAGTATACATAGAAATCAAATACTTAGCATTTACTTTAAAAAAGGAGACTATGATAAATGAGAAGAACGGTAAAAAACAAAAACTTAGAGCGCCATCCTGGAAGCCCAGGCCAAATATATTCCGCATATAAAAAGAGGAGGACGGAAGACCAACGACAGCCGGTGTGGTTAAAAAGTGAGGTGAAGGAAGCTAATAGAGCTAAAAGAAAATCCTTCAGAAAATGGAAAAAGGAACCGACTGAAAATAATAAGAATCAGCATAAGGAATGTCAAGTCAAATGCAAAGCGCTGATAAGGAAAGCAAAGAGGTACTTTGAAAAAAGATTGCATTGGAGGCAAAAACATATTATAAAATTTTTAAAGGTATATCAAAAGCAGGAAAGCCGGCAAAAGAATCTATTGGACCGCTAGATGACCGAGGAGTAAAAGGGGCAATCAGGGAAGACAAAGCCATAGCGGAGAGATTAAACGAATTCTTTGCTTCGGTCTTCATCGAGGAAGATTTGGGTGAGATACCGGTGCCAGAAAATGGTATTCAAAGCTGACGAGTCGGAGAAACTTAATGAATTCTCTGTAAACCTGGGAGGATGTATGGGGCAGTTCTACAAACTGAAGAGTAGCAAATCTCCTGGACCGGATGGTATTCATCCTAGAGTATTGATAAAACTGAAGAATGAGCTTGTGGAGCTATTGTTAGTAATATGTAATTTATCCTTAAAATCGAGCGTGGCACCAGAAGATTCGAGGTTGGCCAATGTAACGCAGATTTTAAAAAAGGTTCCAGAGGAGATCCGGGAAATTATAGACCAGTGAGTCTGACGTCGGGTGCCGGGGCAAAATGGTAGAGACTATTATAAAGAACAAAATTACAGAGCATATTCAAAAGCATGGATTAATGAGACAAGTCAACATGGATTTAGTGAAGGGAAATCTTGCCTCCCAATCTACTACATTTCTTTGAAGGGGTGAACAAACATGTGGAAAAAGGTGAGCCGGTTGATATTGTGTATCTGGATTTTCAGAAGTGGTTTGACAAAGTACCTCATGAAAAACTCCAGAGGAAATTGGAGAGTCATGGGATAGAGGTTGTGTTATATTGTGGATTAAAAACTGGTTAAAAGATAGAAAACAGAGAGTAGGGTTCAATGGTCAGTATTCTCAATGGAGAAGGGTAGTTAATGGGGTTCCCCAGGGATCTGTGCTAGGACTGCTGCTTTTTGACATACTTATAAATGACCTAGAGACGAGAATAACTAGTGAGGTAATTAAATTTGATGACGACACAAAGCTATTCAAAGTTGTTAAATCACAGGAGGATTGTGAAAAATTACAAGAGGACCTTACGAGATTGGGAGACTGGGCGTCTAAATGGCAGATGACGTTTAATTGAGCAAGTGCAAAGTGATGCATGTGGGAAAGAGGAACCTGAGTATAGTTACATCATGCAAGGTTCCATGTTAGAAGTCACAGACCAAGAAAGGGATCTAGGTGTCGTCGTTGATGATACGTTGAAACCTTCTGGTCAGTGTGCTGCGGTGGCTAAGAAAGCAAATAGAATGTTAGGTATTATTAGGAAAGGAATGGAAAACAAAAATGAGGATGTTATAATGCCTTTGTATCGCTCCATGGTGTGACCGCACCTCGAATATTGTGTTCATTCTGGTCGCCGCATCCTAAAAAAGATATAGTGGAATTAGAAAAGGTGCAGAGAAGGGCAACAAAATGATAAAGGGGATGGGATGACTTCCCTATGAGGACAAGCTAAACGGCTAGGGCTCTTCAGCTTGGAGAAAAGGTGGCTGAGAGGAGATATAATAGAGGTCTATAAAATAATGAGTGGAGTTGAGTGGATAGAGGTGAAGCATCTGTTTACGCTTTCCCAAAATACTAGGACTAGGGGGCATTCGATGAAGTTACAAGGTAGTAAATTTAAAACGAATCGGATAAAATTTTTCTTCACTCACGTATATTAAACTCTGGAATTCGTTGCCAGAGAAAATGGTAAGGCGGTTAGCTTAGCAGAGATTAAAAAAACGTTTGGACAGCTTCCTAAAGGAAAAGTCAATAGTCCATTATTAAATGGACTTGGGGAAAATCATTATTTCTGAGATAAGCAGTATAAAATGTTTTGTACTTTTTGGGGATCTGGCCAGGTATTTGTGACCTGGATTGGCCACTGTTGGAAACAGGATGCTGGACTTGATGGACCTTTGGTTTTTCCCAGTATGTCAATACTTGTGTACTTATGTAGGAGGGAAGCCCATCTCTGGACAGCCTGTAGTTGTTCACTTCTTGAGAGGTTTAGTTTGTCAAAGCCCCTGTCAGACCCCACTAGTGTCATGGAACTCAACATCGTTCTCACCCAGCTGATGAAAGCTCCTTTTGAGTCTCTGAATTCCTGCCATCTGAAGTTCTTGATCTTGGAAGGTCATTTTATTGGTGGCTGTTACTTCAGCTCGTAGGGTCAATGAGGTTCTGGCCTTAGTAGTGGATGCACCTTATACTAAGTTTCATCACAACAGAGTAGTTCTCTGCACGCACCCTAAGTTCCTGCCGAAAGTGGTGTCTGAGTTCCATCTGAACCAGTCGATTGTCTTGCCAACATTCTTTCCCCGACTTCCTGCGCATCCTGGTGAAAGCAGCTTGCACACCTTGGATTGGCAGGAGAGCATTGGCCTACTACATGGAGTGGTCAAGGCCCTGCAGACAGTCCGCCCAGCTTTTGTTTCTTTTGAACCCAACAGGATGGGGATCACCCATCGGGGAAACGCATTCTAATTGGCTGGCAGATGCATTTCCTTCACTTATGCCCAGGCTGGGCTAGGCCTAGAGAGTCATGTCACGGCTCATAATGTCAGAGCCATGGCTGCGTTGGTAGCCCCCTTGAGTTCAGCCTCCATTGAAGAAATTTGCAAGGCTGTGACGTGGTCTGCTCAAGGCAGGAGGAGGGTGGTGAATGTGTGGACGCGACAGACGGTTCAGGCAGACAGTGTTGCAGAATTTGTTTGGGTCTAGAATCCAACTCCACTCTCCTAGGCCCATTTTATTCTGTTCCAGGCTGCACTCTCATTTGGATTGTATATAGTTTCAGATTAATCTCTGTTATGCCTTCGCCGTTGTGAGGCCCACTTGGCCAATGTTTGTTGTTTTTGGTGAGCCTGGATGCTGGGGATTCCCCACAAGCCTGTTTTTCCTCGGAGAAAGCGAAGAGACTTACTTGTAGTAGGCATTGTTCAAGGACAACAGGCTGTATATTCTACTACTACTACTATTACTATTTAGCATTTCTATAGCGCTACAATATTCTCACAATCCCTCCCACCTTCCCTTGGAGTTGTCTCCTTTGTTATTTTTACTTTATTTTGTACTATAGCATTAAACTGAGGGGACCGCATTCTCGCAGCGGGCGGGAAGTCACTCGCGCATGCGAGGTGGAGTGTGTCTCGCACTCCACAAAGCTCTCATTTATCTTTAATATATCTCAGACTAGGATGTGCGGGTCGGCATCACCCACTTGTGAGAATATAAAGCCTGCTGTCCTCGGAGAATGCCTGTTACAGGTAGTATCTTCGCTCTGCCATTGATGTCTCATATCCGTGACTTACATCAGAACTGTGCCACTATAACAGCCATGTACAACCTCTATAATTACCTCTCGCATTGACCAGTTCCCTGCTATTCTTTTTTTTTTTCTGCAAATATACACAGGAGATGACACAAAATGAACATTTCTGCAACCCCCATTCCTTCCCCCACAATGCTCCCCTTTCACCTGCCTCCCTGGTGGTCTAGCAGGGTCTATTGGGGCAGAGCAAGACTATGGAGAATAGTCACAGCCATGGCTATGGGCAAGAGCAGATCTTTCTCAGTCTTGCCCGTGGACCCCGCTAGACCACCATGGAGGTAGGTCCCGGGGGGGGGGGGGGGGGGGGGGGTAATTAAGGGCCTTGGTTTGTGAACCTTGTCTGTTTGCCAATGATGGTAAATTACAGAAGAAATATCATTGACACTTCAGTTATAAATGACTGCCCATCCTAGTAAGAGCTTTTTCTGTCATTCTTTTCCAGTACCTTGTTTTGCCTCTTTCCCATGTCTGTCTATAATGTTTCATAATAATCCAAACATCCATGAACTGATAGCTGCAGCTAACACATACTTACACCCCTGCCACCTCTGTTGGAGCTCCTATATTATGACATAGTCGTCCTCCCCCGCCCTCCCCCAAAAAAAGAGATATTAGAACAGAACATATTTGGTCTTTGAATAAAATGTAAAAATCTGTCTCTTTTCTGTGAATTAAAGTGATGTGTTATATCCAATGTCAGATAAATCACTTGGGATCACCATGTTTAAAATAAGTCATTGTGATCGGTACTGAAGATAGCCTTGATCCAAAGTCACACTAATAGTAATCCTGCTCTTTAATCTGCCCAACAAAACAAATCTATCTGTTTCTTTGACAGTGCCATGCACCTTATTTGATAATAAAATTAGAGATGACTATTTTAAAGAATAAAAGAATGATTTCTGTTCTTGATTGTATTTTTTTAAACCTTAGAAAGAGATTGGATGGCGTAAAGAGCTAAACGCTTACTTCTGATGATGACAGATCAGACCTCACATTTAGCCCTTGACAGCAAGCTAGCTGGGATCGTTGTACCCAATGATGGAAACTGCCATCTGAGAGATAATGTATACATCAGATCAACCAACATGGTATTAATGATAAATAATAACCTTATTTTTCACACTGTGAGGGCAGTCAGAGAGAAACAAGAGATGACAGAGCAGAAAAATCAAGCACAACAGAGAAAATAAAAAGTAAAGCCTAGCAAATTATTATCCAAGTTGATGATGTCTTGAGAAAACACAGTGGTTGAAATTAAAGTATCATTTGCTCTTCATCTATCACATTTTCCAGACACATTTTCATTTGCTCTCTTAAGCTTGTGTATCTGTTCACCAACAGCTAGAGTGAGATTGATAGACTTGCTTCTTATGTTAGTTTGCACTATATCTTCTGCTCCAGGCTTATTTGCAAATTCTGATTTTTTAAAGGGTAGTTTTATAACAGGGTACTGAGGCACATAGATTGATATATAGTACCTATGTTATAAAGACATCATGGGGTGAATTCTGTATATGGCACCAAAAAAAACCTGCACCAAAAAAGCGCCATTTTATAAACCGTTCTTAAATTTAGGGGCAATTTGTAGCAGTGTTTCCCAAGTCAGTCCTGGAGTACCCTCTTGCCATCAGGTTTTTAGGATATCTGCAGTGAATATGTATGAAATTGATTTACATACACTGCCTCCATTATATGCAAATCTCTTTCAATGCCCTTCATTGTGGATATCATGAAAACCTGACTGGTAAGGGGTATTCCAGGATCGACTTAAGAAACACTGGTTTATAGAATAGCACTTATGCCATGCAAATAGTGGCTAACTTTAGGTGTGACCATTTGCACCAACTGAAAATTGGTGCAAATGTATGCACCTAAATTAGGTGCTTATCCCCTTATTCTATAACACATGTAAATGTTAGGAATGCCCTCTGTTCCACCTATGAACCTCCCATTTCTGTGCCCCCTTTTTGAACTAGCTTATAAAATTTAAATTTATGCATGTATATTTCAATTAAATCTAATTAGTGCCAATAATTGGTTGTTAAGCCAAATATCAACAGTAATTAGCTTGTTATTCAGTTGTGTGCAAATTGGGCATGTGCCCAAATTTGAATGCACAGTTTTTAGCAACTTTGATAGAATTCGGGAGCATGTGTGCCTTTATAAAATTACTCCACCAGAAAGTAGACAGACATTTACATATGTGCAGAAGCAGGCACAAACATCATGCCCATGTCTGTGTGGATACAAACAAATTTTACAGCATCAGAGTATATCTTACTGTAACTAGGGTTAAAAGGAAAAAAAAATAAAAATACTTACCTGGGTCTTGGGAGGCAGTGGGGCTGTGCTGCTGGAGACATGTTTGTTTTGGGCCGTTTGTGGCCGGACTGCGGGGGGGGGGGGGGGGATGCGCTGCGGGAGGCAGCTTTGTTTTGTTTTTGTGTGGAGGAGAGGGGAGGTTTGCGTCGTTGTTCCGGGGCACTGCCTGAGTCTTGGGGTCGCGTTGGGGCCGATGTTGGGCCCATTTTGGTGGTCGGGAGCGCTGCAGGGGGAGAGTAGCGCTCCCGATGTGTTTTGGGGCTCGTTGGGGCCGGAACAAGGCGCTGCTGGAAGCGCTGTGGTTTTTGGGGCGGCGCCGCAATTTCCCGGTGCGGCGCTGCCATTTTTGGCTCCCGGGGACGATTGGGCGAGTCCCTGGGAGCGAAGAGAGACTGCGCGGGAGTTTTCTGCGGGCCAGGGACGGTTGGGCACGTCCACAGCCGCTGAGGGGTGTGTCGGGGTGCGCGCGTGCGCACTATTTTTTTTTTTTTTTAGGAGCTCCGGCGAGGCCTACAAGCCGGGGCCTCGATTTTTAAGCTGGAGCTCCAGAAGAAGCGCAGTTTTTGGGGCTGTTTTATTTTCCCCTCCGTTTTTGGCCCAGGACCACGGGACCAGATCCGTTGGTTGGGATCACGTGTGGAGAAAATCAGGAACAAGGTAAGGGGGTCGTTGGCCCGGAATTTTAATTGTTGATTTTAAATTGTGAAAATAGCGTTTTTTATTTTAAAAAATCAGGAGTTTGTTGGTTTTAAATTCTATTTGCATATTTGGGTTCAGGGTATTTTTCTTTATTTTTGTGGGAGATTACATTTTAAATTTTAATATTTTTTGGGGGTGTTCTGGAGTAGTGTGGGTTCTAAGGGGTTAATTACATTGTAAATTTTTAAATTCGACGTAGCAGGTAAAGAGGAGGGGGATTGAATTTTAGAGGGGGTTTCAAATTATTTTGGGATTTTGAGGGGAGTTTAGGAGAGATAATTGCGGGCGGACTGTAAAAAGTGTATTTTTAAATTTTAAAAGCAGGATTTAATAGGGAATGGGAAGTTTAATTGGTATGGAAATTTTGGGGTGATTCGGATAAAGTTTTATTGGGTTTTTATTTAGTTTTATTACTTTTCTATGGGGTTAAAATGGGGATTTTGCACTGCTGGCCAGAATTCCGCTGGTCAGCAGTGGAAATTAGAATGTTACTATAATCAGGGATTGGCTGAAAGGGTCTTGGACGCAAGCCAAGGCTGGTTTGGAAGGCAAGCCAAGGCTGGTTACCAAGGCAACCGGGGAGTGGGCAGTTGGTGAGAGTGGGATTGATGGTCAGAGAGAGTGGAGGTGCTGAGGAGGTGCTGGTAGTGAGAGGAGGGTTTTAATGGTAAAAGTTAGGATATTGGGAAAAGTTTCTGGTGATTGATGGTGAATGAAAGTGAGGTGTGTAAGGAAGGTGTGATTTATAGAATAAGTTTTAAAATTTTATTAGGATAGTGTGAATGTATGAATAGGGTAGGAGTTAAGGGGAATTTGATAAGAGAGGGTTATTAGTGTAATAGTATTAGTAGCTTAAGGAGTATTTGGGAAAGGGTTTGGGGAATAAATTTAAAGTTTAATTCAATGGAAGTAGAGTTATAGCTTAAGGGGTAGTGAGTTGAAATAAGAGTTTGAATAAGTGTATAAAAGAATTGTGTGGGAGTGATTGTGTGAAGGGGACAATCATCTCTCTCACCACAAGTTCAGGGAACAAAACTAAAGCTTAGACCTGGAAGATAGGGAACTTTGGTTAATTTTACTTTTAAAGAAAAGTTGGCCACAGTTTTGAACCAATCCTTTAGAGTTCCAGTATGAAGCAGGAAGAGAGGGTTTTGCCTCCTTTTCATTTGCTTAAAGAAAGGTTTAGGAGGAAGACCTCACAGAAACAAAGCATCTGTTGACAACGGGCCCCCACGCAAGAAAGACGGCGACAGGAACGGAGAGTGAACCAACGACAGCTAAGTGACATTTTGGGACATATAAAAAGATTAGAAGTAAAGAGTGGAATCCTGTGCAGAAGGAATGGATCCTCAGAAGCTTAGCTGAAATTGGGTGGCAGAGCAGGTGGGGGAAAGAGGGGGTGGTGGTTGGGAAGCGAGGATAGGGGAGGGCAGACTTATACGGTCTGTACCAGAGCCGGTGCTGGGAGGCGGGACTGGTGGTTGGGAGGCGGGAAATACTGCTGGGCAGACTTATATGGTCTGTGCCCTGAAAAGGACAGGTACAAATTCAATTCAAGGTAAGGTATACACATATGAGTTTGTCTTGGGCAGACTGGATGGACCATGCAGGTCTTTTTCTGCCGTCATCTACTATGTTACTATGTTACTATGATAGGGAAAAAAATAAAAAAACATACTTACCTTATTACCTTGATGAGAGAGGTGAGCTGCTTACAGTGACCTGAGAAGAGGAAAGAAACAACAAAAAATCAAATTCAGGGAAATATACACAGAGAGATAAAATACATAAAATAATTTAGGTTGTTAAGGTTCTTTTCATACTTATCTGATATTGGGTATGTCCTGACATGAGTAAGAGGTACCTAGAAGGGAAAAGAGATATAAGGGAAAATAAGATAACACAGCGAAAGGGTTTATCTGCTCATTGTTTTACAGCTAATGTTTCTTTTAATTGTTAGTAATATTGTTCTCCGAGGACAAGCAGGCTGCTTGTTCTCACTGATGGGTGACGTCCACGGCAGCCCCTCCAATTGGAAACTTCTCTAGCAAAGTCCTTTGCTAGTCCTCGCGCGCCCGCGCGCACCGCGCATGCGCGGCCGTCTTCCCGCCCGAAACCGGCTCGAGCCGGCCAGTCTTCTTTTGTCCGCACTCGTACGGTCGTGTTTCGCCGTGTCGAGCCCCGGAAAGTCGACCTCGCGCGTCCAAATTTATTTTTGACGTGTTTTTTCTTCGGAAAAAGTCTTTAAAGTGTTGGGAAGCGCTTCGGAAACCCCCCCCCCCCCGGGTTTCAGACCACCCCTTCCCGTACTTCCAGCTTTTTGCCCGATAAGTTTTCTTTCGTCGTCGGGGTAGGCCTCTTTTCGCCTCGGTCGAGATTTCTCCCTTCTAAATTTTTTGGTGCTCTTTTTCCGTCATTTCGGATTTTGATTTCGCCGGCGTGATTTTTCCGCCCATGACATCGAAGCCTTCCAGCGGCTTCAAGAAGTGCACCCAGTGCGCCCGGGTAATCTCGCTCACTGATAGACACTCGTCGTGTCTTCAGTGTCTGGGGGCCGAGCACCGCCCTCAGAACTGTAGTCTGTGTTCCCTGCTTCAAAGGCGGACTCAGGTAGCGAGATTAGCCCAGTGGAACGTGTTGTTCTCGGGCTCTTCGTCGGCATCGGCACCGGGATCTCGAGTGCATCGATGTCGTCAGCGTCCAGACCATCTTCCTCGGCCGCCACTGTATCGAGTGCATCGAGGCATCGGGCCTCTGCATCGGTGCCAAGGTATCGGGCGACTGCATCGACGTCGGTGGTACCGGGACCTCGTCTGCTGATGTCGTCGGACAGTGGTGCATCGTCAGGAGTGCAGGTGAGGGCTGTCCATTCCCCTGCTGGTGGCGGTGAGCCTTCGGGTGGGGTCTCCTCCTACCCTGAGGGCTCCTGCGGTACAGCCCCCCCGAGACCGACCTCCTCGGCCTCGGCCCCGAGGAAGCGACGGCTGGATTCTACGTCCTCCTCGACGGTGCCGGGGAGCTCCGGTGACATGCTTCGGAAGAAGTCGAAGAAGCATCGACACCGGTCTCCTCCCCGCGTCGGCACCGAGAGCTCTGGGTCGCCGAGGGAGTCGGCACCCAGCAGGCATCGGCACCGAGAGGACCGCTCACCCTCTGTTCAGGAGGTGTCGATGCGCTCCACTCTGGACAGCCCGGAACAGCCTCCTCGCCCGGAACAGGTTCTGACATCGACGCCTGCATCGACCTCTTTGCCTTTCTCTGCAGCCGCTCTGAACGAGAGCCTCCGGGCCGTTCTCCCAGAGATTCTGGGAGAGCTGTTGCGCCCTTCCCCTCCGGTACCGGCGGTGCTTGCGCCTCCGGTACCGTCGATCGTGGCGCCGGCTGGCCCATCGCCCGGGGTGAGGTCCCCGACGTCGGTACCACGTGCGGTGCCGACTGCGGCCACCTCCCAGGAGGGCTCCCCGACTACGTCGGCGGAGGGAGCTTCGCCGATGCGGGCGAGGGAGTCTACCTCTCGACGCCCCCATCGTGGACGTGGCTCCACGGAGTCGAGCCGGGCGAGGTTGCAGACACAGGTTCGTGAACTTGTGTCTGACACCGAGGGTGAGGCCTCGTGGGAGGAAGAGGAAGACCCCAGATATTTCTCTGACGAGGAGTCTGAGGGTCTTCCTTCTGATCCTACTCCCTCTCCTGAAAGGCAGCTTTCTCCTCCCGAGAGTCTGTCTTTCGCTTCCTTTGTCCGGGAGATGTCTACGGCCATCCCCTTCCCGGTGGTTGTGGAGGACGAGCCCAGGGCTGAAATGTTTGAGCTCCTGGACTATCCTTCTCCACCTAAGGAGCGTCCACTGTTCCCTTGCACCATGTCCTAAAAAAGACATTGCTTGCGAACTGGACCAAGCCACTAAGTAATCCCCACTTTCCCAAGAAGATCGAGTCCCAGTACCGGATCCATGGGGACCCAGAGCTGATGCGCACCCAGTTGCCTCATGACTCTGGAGTTGTGGATTTGGCCCTAAAGAAGGCTAAGAGTTCTAGGGAGCATGCTTCGGCGCCCCCGGGCAAAGACCCTAGAACCTTAGACTCCTTTGGGAGGAAGGCCTACCATTCTTCTATGCTCGTGGCCAAAATTCAGTCGTACCAGCTCTACACGAGCATACATATGCGGAACAATGTGAGGCAGTTGGCGGGCTTGGTTGATGCTCTTCCCCCTGAGCAGGCCAAGCCTTTTCAGGAGGTGGTCAGGCAGCTGAAGGCGTGCAGAAAATTCCTGGCCAGAGGGGTGTATGACACCTTTGATGTTGCGTCCAGGGCCGCTGCTCAAGGTGTGGTGATGCGCAGGCTCTCATGGCTGCGTGCCGCCGACCTGGAGAATAGACTCCAGCAGCGGATTGCGGACTCGCCTTGCCGTGCGGATAACATTTTTGGAGAGAAGGTTGAACAGGTGGTAGAGCATCTCCACCAGCGGGACACCGCATTCGACAAGTTCTCCCGCCGGCAGCCTTCAGCATCTACCTCTACAGGTAGAAGATTTTTTGGGGGAAGGAAGACTGTTCCCTATGCTTCTGGTAAG
Organism: Microcaecilia unicolor; assembly: GCF_901765095.1. Lineage (NCBI taxonomy): Eukaryota > Metazoa > Chordata > Amphibia > Gymnophiona > Siphonopidae > Microcaecilia > Microcaecilia unicolor. The sequence goes on from NC_044031.1 coordinate 158,212,082, forward strand.
CGTAGGTACAATCCTCCTTCTCGACAGCCTGCGGCCCAGGCTAAGCCCCAGCGCGCTCGCTCATCGTCAGCAGCGTGCGCCTCAGCAAGGCCCCGCGGCTCCCCAGCAAAAGCAAGGGGCGAGCTTTTGACTGGCTCCAGCAGAGCATAGCCGACATCCAAGTGTCAGTGCCGGGCGACCTGCCAGTCGGGGGGAGGTTGAAAGCTTTTCACCAAAGGTGGCCTCTCATAACCTCCGACCAGTGGGTTCTTCAAATAGTCCGGCAAGGATACACCCTCAATTTGGCCTCAAACCTCCAAATTGTCCACCGGGAGCTCAGTCTTACAGCTTCCAGCACAGGCAGGTACTTGCAGAGGAACTCTCCGCCCTTCTCAGCGCCAATGCGGTCGAGCCCGTGCCATCCGGGCAAGAAGGGCTGGGATTCTATTCCAGGTACTTCCTTGTGGAAAAGAAAACAGGGGGGATGCGTCCCATCCTAGACCTAAGGGCCCTGAACAAATATCTCGTAAAAGAAAAGTTCAGGATGCTTTCCCTGGGCACCCTTCTCCCCAGGATTCAGCAAAACGATTGGCTATGCTCTCTGGACTTGAAGGATGCCTACACACACATCCCGATACTGCCAGCTCACAGACAGTATCTGCGATTTCAGTTGGGCACACGCCACTTCCAGTACTGTGTGCTACCCTTTGGGCTCGCCTCTGCGCCCAGGGTGTTCACAAAGTGCCTAGCTGTGGTAGCAGTGGCACTTCGCAGGCTGGGGGTGCACGTGTTCCCATATCTCGACGATTGGCTGGTGAAGAACACATCCGAGGCAGGAGCCCTGCAGTCCATGCAGATGACTATTCGCCTCCTGGAGCTACTGGGGTTTGTGATAAATTATCCAAAGTCCCATCTTCTCCCAGTGCAGAAGCTCGAATTCATAGGAGCTCTGCTGGATTCTCGGACGGCTCGCGCCTATCTCCCAGAGACGAGGGCCAACAACTTGTTGTCCCTCGTCTCGCGGGTGCGAGCGTCCCAGCAGATCACAGCTCGGCAGATGTTGAGATTGCTGGGCCACATGGCCTCCACAGTTCATGTGACTCCCATGGCCCGTCTTCACATGAGATCTGCTCAATGGACCCTAGCCTCCCAGTGGTATCAGGCTGCTGGGGGTCTAGAAGACATGATCCACCTGTCCACGAGTTTTCTCGAATCCCTGTATTGGTGGACAATCTGGTCCAATTTGACTCTGGGACGTCCTTTCCAAATTCCTCAGCCACAAAAAGTGCTGACAACGAATGCGTCTCTCCTGGGATGGGGAGCTCATGTCGATGGGCTTCACACCCAAGGAAGCTGGTCCCTCCAGGAACGCGGTCTACAGATCAATCTCCTGGAGTTGCGAGCGATCTGGAACGCTCTGAAGGCTTTCAGAGATCGGCTGTCCCATCAAATTATCCAAATTCAGACAGACAACCAGGTTGCCATGTACTATGTCAACAGCAGGGGGACACCGGATCTCGCCCCCTGTGTCAGGAAGCCGTCAGCATGTGGCTCTGGGCTCGCCGTCTCTGCATGGTGCTCCAAGCCACATATCTGGCAGGCGTAACAACAGTCCTGGCCGACAGACTGAGCCGGATTATGCAACCTCACGAGTGGTCGCTCAACTCCAGAGTGGTGCGCCAGATCTTCCAAGCGTGGGGCACCCCCTTGGTGGATCTCTTCGCATCTCGAGTGAACCACAAAGTCCCTCAGTTCTGTTCCAGGCTTCAGGCCCCTGGCAGACTGGCATCGGATGCCTTCCTCCTGGATTGTGGGGAGGGCCTGCTGTATGCTTATCCTCCCATTCCTCTGGTGGGAAGACTTTGTTGAAACTCAAGCAAGACCGAGGCACCATGATTCTGATTGCTCCTTTTTGGCCGCGTCAGATCTGGTTCCCTCTTCTTCTGGAGTTATCCTCCGAAGAACCGTGGAGATTGGAGTGTTTTCCGACCCTCATCACGCAGGACGAAGGGGCTCTTCTGCATCCCAGCCTCCGGTCCCTGGCTCTCACGGCCTGGATGTTGAGAGCGTAGACTTTGCCTCTTTGGGTCTGTCAGAGGGTGTCTCCCGCGTCTTGCTTGCTTCCAGGAAAGATTCCACTAAGAGGAGTTACTTCTTTCTGTGGAGGAGGTTTGCCGTCTGGTGTGACAGCAAGGCCCTAGCTCCTCGCTCTTGTCCTACACAGACCCTGCTTGAATACCTTCTGCACTTGTCTGAGTCTGGTCTCAAGACCAACCCTGTAAGAGTTCACCTTAGCGCAATCAGTGCATACCATTACCATGTGGAAGGTAAGCCGATCTCAGGACAGCCTTTAGTTGTTCGCTTCATGAGAGGTTTGCTTTTGTCAAAGCCCCCTGTCAAGCCTCCTACAGTGTCATGGGATCTCAATGTCGTTCTCACCCAGCTGATGAAACCTCCTTTTGAGCCACTGAATTCCTGCCATCTGAAGTACTTGACCTGGAAGGTCATTTTCTTGGTGGCAGTCACTTCAGCTCGTAGAGTCAGTGAGCTTCAGGCCCTGGTAGCCCAGGCCCCTTACACCAAATTTCATCATAACAGAGTAGTCCTCCGCACTCACCCTAAGTTCTTGCCAAAGGTCGTGTCGGAGTTCCATCTGAACCAGTCAATTGTCTTGCCAACATTCTTTCCCCGTCCTCATTCCTGCCCTGCTGAACGTCAGCTGCACACATTGGACTGCAAGAGAGCATTGGCCTTCTATCTGGAGCGGACACAGCCCCACAGACAGTCCGCCCAATTGTTTGTTTCTTTTGATCCCAATAGGAGGGGAGTGGCTGTAGGGAAACGCACCATATCCAATTGGCTAGCAGATTGCATTTCCTTCACTTACGCCCAGGCGGGGCTGGCTCTTGAGGGTCATGTCATGGCTCATAATGTTAGAGCCATGGCTGCGTCGGTAGCCCACTTGAAGTCAGCCTCCATCGAAGAAATTTGCAAAGCTGCGACGTGGTCATCTGTCCACACATTCACATCTCATTACTGCCTGCAGCAGGATACCCGACGCGACAGTCGGTTCGGGCAGTCAGTTCTTCAGAACCTGTTTGGGCTTTAGGATCCAACTCCACCCCCCGAGGGCCCTGTTTGTTCTGTTCCAGGCTGCACTCTCAGTTAGTTGGTAAATTTTTTAGGTCAATCTCAGTTATGTCCTCGCCGTTGCGAGGCCCAATTGACCATGGTTATTGTTTTGAGTGAGCCTGGGGGCTAGGGATACCCCATCAGTGAGAACAAGCAGCCTGCTTGTCCTCGGAGAAAGCGAATGCTACATACCTGTAGAAGGTATTCTCCGAGGACAGCAGGCTGATTGTTCTCACAAACCCGCCCGCCTCCCCGTTGGAGTTGTGTCTTCCCTTGAAGTGTATTGTCTTGCTACATACTGGACTGGCCGGCTGGAGCCGGTTTCGGGCGGGAAGACGGCCGCGCATGCGCGGTGCGCGCGGGCGCGCGAGGACTAGCAAAGGACTTTGCTAGAGAAGTTTCCGATTGGAGGGGCTGCCGTGGACGTCACCCATCAGTGAGAACAATCAGCCTGCTGTCCTCGGAGAATACCTTCTACAGGTATGTAGCATTCGCTTTATAGAACTTTCTGAAATTAAAGTTTGACATTGTTTAAAAATCTTAACAGTGTGGTGGTTCTGGTTAATTTAGAAAAGTATCCAATTTAGTTTATTTTTCCTCCCACATCTTTTTGAAAGGGTGGGACGAGGTTAGTATTCCTGCACCATCCACTGAGCTCCGTGAGGCACCCAACATTAGCCACGACTACTAACAACAGGTGTTGGGTAAACCACCACAGATACAACGGAGCGCAGGAGGGTGGTGACATTACAACTCTGCCAAATCTGAACCCCTGCATATCTTTACAGGTTTACCATACAAATATATGTGTTACGAATTAGTGATACATACTTTCATGTGTGTATACTGCCAGACCATTTTATATGCACTAATTTCTTCACATAAAACATGATTTTATATGAGAAAGGCTTATAAAATTAATCCCTTTGTTTATTATTTTTTAACATTACAAATGTAAAAGTATTAGATTACTGCTGTTTATATATTTGAATATATTTTTGTTGAACCTTAAGGTATGTGGACTACAATTAAATGTCTAGACTCATGAAAAGTAAATTTTATAACATGTTGCCTAAATTTGAAGTTCAAGTATTTTCTTATCAGGCCTCTCAAATTTGGAATTTTTTTACCAACTTTGGTGAAATCTCAATCATGTTATTTATTTTTTCGTAAAATTTCAAAAAACATATCTATTAAGAAAATATGTGCTTTCTAGTTAGATATTGATGTTATGCTTACTATTTTATGTTAACTTCTTTTACTTTATAATTGTGAGCTCCCAATTTTGTAGACTGGTTATATTTTGAATTGTAATCCACTCTGTACTTATTTTAAAGGTGTTGAGGGGAATATAACATGAACATTAACATTGTAAAATAGCCTCACAAAACCCACAACAATCACAGGCTCTAGCTTTATGAGGTTTCTAGTTAAGTTTTTATCTGCATAGTTCTGTTTCTGATTTGTGGTCCCTCATTCTTTATTTGGTTGGAGGTCCGTCTGTTTTATGTGACCGAGGTGAGTGATTCTGCTAGTGTGTAATTTCTGTGTAGAAATATATAACAGTCCACTTTGTTCTGTTTTCCCAGTAGGAGATGCATTGCTCCTCTAGATCTTGATGTAGTATTTGCAGTGCTATGCTCACATTAAATTAACACCTGCTTAGGAGTTGCTGTATGTGCACACATGTTATCTGAGTGCTACTCAAATTCTTTTCCTGAACCTGCCTACATTCAGGTCATCAAAATGTAAGTCCATAGTCTGTTATTGAGATAGACATGCGGGAAGCCACCACTTAATACGAAATGACAATCAGGGAAAAAGCCTCAAAGAGCTTAGAGACTATGAAATAGGTCTCAACAAGCTAAACGGACACAATGGTCCTCTCTTCATCATAGGCAAAAAACCCTGAGGCCACAGCTATGAAAAATCTATTCGCTGTAGCCAAAAAACGCTTTATTTAAATATAAATTTTTCTTTTCAAGTTAACAGATTTTCAATGTTCAATGTTCTCAATCAGATGCTGCTCCCGCTATGCGGTTCCTCAAAAGCTGCCCTGAGCCGACGGCCAGTGTTTCGCGGCAGTGTACGCTGCCGAAGGGAGCTGTGTGAGCGTCCCATCCTGAGACCCTGAAGAAGCAGCGAAATGCTAGCTACCGTCGGCTCAGGGCAGCTTTTGAGGGACCGCATAGCGGGAGCAGCATCTGATTGAGAACACTGAACAGAGATAAGTGAACCAATTATTTATGGATATCTTTCTGTATTCCTAGTGTAGTGTTCAATGCATTGAAAATCTGTTAACTTGAAAAGAAAAATTTATATTTAAATAAAGCGTTTTTTGGCTACAGCGAATAGATTTTTCATAGCTGTGGCCTCAGGGTCTTTTGCCTATGATGAAGAGAGGACCATTGTGTCCGTTTAGCTTGTTGAGACCTATTTCATAGTTTCTAAGCTCTTTGAGGCTTTTTCCCTGATTGTCATTTCGTATTATGTGGATTTTTGTTTTTCTCTTTTGAATTTTGATCTTTATCCACACCACACATTACTTTTTAGTGGAAGCCACCACTTGCCTGGTGATTTGTAGCATGGAATGTTGCTATTAATTGGGTTTCTGCCAAGTACTTGTGACCTGGATTGGCCACTGTTGGAAGCAGGATTCTGGGCTAGATGGACCATTGGTCTGATCTGGTATGGCTATTCTTATGTTCTTATCTTCTTATTTCTTACCTCCTAAGTGTGATAGTTTTATAAGTGACCTGTAGAACAGGGGTATATATGTATAAAAGTGAACATTCAAAAAACATAGCACCTGCTTTTATATGATAATATGCATTTGTGTTTTAGGGGGAGAGGTTAGAGGACAGAGTGTGTATGACTGATACAGGGAGGCTGTTATACTACTACTACTTAACATTTCTAAAGCACTACTAGGGTTACGCAGCGCTGTACAATTTAACATAGAGGGACAGTCCCTGCTCAAAGAGCTTACAATCTGAAAGACAAGTGAACGGTCAGTTCGATAGGGGCAGTCAAATTGGGGCCGTCTGGATTTACTGAACGGTCGGAGTTAGGTGCCAAACGCAGCATTGAAGAGGTGGGTTTTAAGCAAAGACTTGAAGATGGGCAGGGAGGGGGCTTGGCTTATGGGCTCAGGAAGGTTGTTCCAAGCATAGGGTGAGGCAAGGCAGAATGAGCGGAGCCTGGAGTTGGCGGTGGTGGAGAAGGGTACTGAGAGGAGGGATTTGTCCTGTGAATGGAGGTTTCGGGCGGGAACGCAAGGGGAGATGAGGGTAGAAAGGTAGTGAGGGGCAGCAGACTGAGTGCATTTGTAGGTAAGAAGGAGAAGCTTGAATTGAATGCGGTATCTGATTGGAAGCCAGTGAAGTGACCTGAGGAGAGAGGTGATATGAGTATATCGGTTCTGGCGGAATATAAGACGTGCAGCAGAGTTCTGAACAGATTGAAGGGGGGATAGATGGCTAAGTGGGAGGCCGGTAAGGAGTAAGTTGCAGTAGTCAAGGCGAGAGGTAATGAGAGCGTGGATGAGAGTTAGGGTGGTGTGTTCAGAGAGGAAAGGGCGAATTTTGCTGATGTTAAAGAGGAAGAAGCGACAGGTCTTGGCTATCTGCTGGATATGCGCAGAGAAGGAGAGGGAGGAGTCAAAGATGACTCTGAGGTTGCGGGCAGATGAGACGGGGAGGATGAGGGTGTTATCGACTGAGAGGTGCATAGGTGCATATGATGCCTTTATAAAATAGATAGAACATATGCAACTATGTACCTGCCTTGCCTAGGCATCATGTTCTAAAATTACTCTCATAAGAAGAATGTTCAGTTTAAGAAGTTCCAAAATTGTCAGAGCAGTGAGGGGGCATTTCTGGGCCTGTTAGTAGTACTTCCTATTTCATAGCTATATTGTGAATGTCTTCAATTAAATCTCTGTCCACTTCTGCCTGTGAAGGAGGCCTGTATATCACATCACTGTAGAGTTTCCATTTCCTCATTCCAGATTAACTGCATTGCCTCTTCCTTACTCCTTAAGTCCTGCAATTCTGACACTTTAATATTATCTTTATAAGTCCACTCCTCTTCCTACCCTGTCCTTCCTGAACAAATTATAATCCAGTATAATTATATCTCAGTAATGGTTCTTCACGAACCATGTCTCTTTGACTACCAGTAAGTTCAATCAGCTTCTTCCAGCTTAGCCTCTAGATCAGAATAGTATTTCCTATACAACAGGCATTAGTATACACAGCTTTAGATATTGCCCTTTTTTCCCATTTGTATAGAGGCATTTAATAGTTAACTTACCTGAGGGCTTTTACTTATACAGGGGCTTTCATCACCCACTCCAGTGATTCTAGTTTGAAGCCCTTTTCAGTAGGGTAGCTAGTCTGCTGCTGAATACACTTTTTCCTTTCTTTGATAGGGGGCATCTTCTATGCACAGCAGCCCTTGGAAAAATGATTCCAAGGTCCAGAAAGTTGAAATACTCTTGATAACACCATCAACACAGCCATGCAAGCATCCCTAGGATGCGAGCTTCTCTGCCCTTGACTTAGAGGATTGATGAGAACACCACTTGTGCACCTTTTCAATTTTCCCTTTAAGCTGTGTTGAAGTCTTCCAACCTCATTGCTGCCAGTGGGGAGTGATGCTTCAATATTATGTTTTAAACCACTATAGCAAGCAGATCCTTTGGGGTCCTTACCTGTCCTTTGCTGTTGAAAATGTTATATTGAAATAGCTCTGCCCCTAACAGGAATATAAATAAAGGGCTCCTGCACAGCTTAGAGAGAACATTGCACTTATCTGCTTTACTGTCTTCTCCCAAGCATAACTGGTATATACTCATGTAGCATTTAAGTGCAAGTTTCAAGTTCAATGTATTTTCGATATACGACATCATAAGTACATAACCATCTGAGTGGTTTACAATTGTAAAATTATAATAAGAAGGAAAAGAACTATATTAACAGGATAGCAGGAAAAGGGGGAAAGAGGGGCAGGGAGATGCTAGATCGCAGGCAGTGGAATGCATGCAAATCTCTCTCATGAATATTCATTGTGGGTATCCTGAAAACCTGACTAGCTGGGGTGCCTCTAGGACCAGGTTTGGGAATCACTGCTCTAATCAGAGAAGCCGCCTATAAGGAGCCAGCAAGAACATTCATAAATGTTGCTGTTCTAGTCATTTATGCATGCATGTATGTGCAGTTATGCTTTCTTGTTCTAGGCTTGAGCATTTAGATCAGTTCTATTGGCTGGTGTAAGTGTTTGCATCTGGAATATGGACATATTCTTCGCATGCTACACTGGTATTTTATAAAGGAAAGAAGGCACATACTTTTCTTTATAGAATTGGTATAAGGAGATGCCTAACTGTAGGCATCCCTATATAGAAATACCCTCCACATGTCTAAGTAATGATTTTTAAAAAGCAATTATTTATCTATATGCATGGCACACTTCTGGGTGTGATTTCGGCAGACATGAAAAGTATGTGTGAATTTCCTCTTTTGCGGTAACAATACATGCATATTTAAATATATTGCCCATTTTCAATTCCATCCGCCAGTGATGTGTGCCTGTTTTTGCTCATTTGCTTTTAGGCTTTGGAGAAGTGATTGAGGGGATGTTCAGAGCCACCTCCAAAAAAAGCCAAAAATTAGAGTTCTGGAGCTCAGATCCGTAACTGGTTTCCCGTGGATGTGCACCTTTGTGAAATCTGGCATATAAGCATGTAAGCGGTGGCACTTGCACACAGAAATTGCAAAATGAGCAATGTTATTTATATATTAAGGGGGTCTTTTACTAAAGCTTTTAGCTCGAATTATCTGCAGCAGAGCCCATAGGAATAAAATGGTCCTTGCTGCATATAACTCAAGCTAAGTTTTAGTAAAAGACCCCCTAAAAGCCTTGAGTGAAGTTGATCTTTTTTTTCCCCAAAAATGTATTTCTATATAAAATGGCTATTCCTGCTGCACTTCCTAACTCCTCCTAATTCTATAAAAGTCGCTAAAAATTGCACATGTAAATTGGGTGTGTACCCAATTTGCATGCACAATTTAATTGAATAGCAAGCTAATTAGCACTCAGCTTTTTAACAAGGAATTATTGGCACTAATTTGATTTAATTGAAATGTACGTGCGTAAAGTTAGGTGTAGGATCTGTGTGAGTCAAAGGGGGTGTAGAAATGGAAGGGTCATGGGTGGATTGAGGGCATTTCTTTACGTTTATGTGCATCGTTACAGAATAAAGGCATCCATTCCTAAATCTATGCGCGAGTATTTGCACCATTTTTAGTCAATGGAAATGGTTATGCCTAAAGTTAGACATAATTCCCAGGCATAAGCACTATTCTATAAACCGTGTTTAACTTTAAGCGTGCTTTGTAGTATAGCACATTTTTGGCACCATATATAGAATTTACCCCTATCCCCGGTTTCTATATACTGTGACTTGAGTTGCACGCACAGATCTGGACATTTTCTAGATGTGTAAGTGCAATTAATTAGCTAAACCTATTCAGCACTGGTAATTGAATTTAAGCAATTGTTGACACTAATTGACTATAATTAGAATTTATGAACACAAATATCTAAGTGGAATCTATAAAGTGATGTGCATAAATTCTAAGATGTGGATTTGAAAAGGGACGTGGCCATCCGCAGGTTATGGGCATTCCTAGAATTTACACTCACTGTTATAGAATATGCCCATTCCGCGCATAATATAGGTGCTGGCTTTTACACCAGGTTTTCGATGGCTTAAATGGCTGTGACTAAATATAGTTGCAGAAAATGGGTGTTGGGCATCCTATATAATAATTCTCACCTCCAACGTTCTAAAGTAGCTGCCTGTGTCCTTGGCGCCTGGAGTTGCTGAGCTAGGCTCCGTAGCCAGGCTGACGTCACTCACAGCTGATTCCCAGGCAGGGGGAAGAGTAGGGAAACATGCAGAGCAACTTGCTCCACGTGTTTCCCTACTCCTCCCCCTGCCTGGGAATCAGCTGTGAGTGCGCCTTTCACTGCAACTTGCCCTCCCCCCCCCCCCCCCCCCGGGCACATCAACCCCCTCGCCACCCGCAGCTGCCACTGGTAACGCTGTCCGGCCGCTGCTGCTTCTCCTGTTGAGCAGCAGCGGCCGCTACAAAAAGAAAAAAAGCCATAAATGTTTTTAAACCTGAAACGCGGCACCGCAGACAGCCATCAGGCATTGGCTGTCGGCTCTGCAGCCGCTCCTCCTCGCCTCCACATCACTGCCCCTGGAGTAAGACCCCGGAGGAGCGCAGTGACGTGAGAGGCGAGAGGAGGAGCGGCTGCAGAGCCGACAGCCAATGCCTGATGGCTGTCCGCGGTGCCGCGTTTCAGGTTTAAAAACATTTATGGCTTTTTTCTTTTTGTAGCCAAGCCAATCAGGAGATAATTAATTAATTTGAGATTCATAGTTGCTATTTATGGACATTACGGACTCATATTTTGATTTATTTTTAGTCTAGCATTTAGTCTATTGGGAAAGGTTCTGTTTTATTTTCCTATTACTCCCTTTAGGCTAATTTATGTTGCTAGTGACACAGTTTCCATTGTAGAAGGACATTTGTAATTCAACTCTTATTGTCTTTAGACTTAATTTCCTGTGTACTTTCATTTAGGCATAATTAACCTTTGACATGTACTTTAATACTTACCTACCCAATGCACCTTTAGGTTAGTCCTATCCAACCCTGCCTTCATACTGACAAGGCCAGTTTGCCTTAGTCCAAGTACTTATTCCCATCACCTCTAGCCCTCTCCAAGGAGAAACTCTATTAGAGTTCCTAGGGGGGGATGCCAGATGATTTTAAAATGCTCAATTAGGTTGCAGTTGACTTTAAATCCACAATGATCTATTGGCTGGGTTAATTATACCATGTATACCATGTTCCCAGCACCCCTCAAGTGGGCACCAAGAGGGTAACGGGGCAGAGATGGAACTATATATAGGTATCCTATATGTTAGCATCAGTGCTTTTTTTGTAGAAAAAAAGGTGCCGGTACACATTATGGGCGGGGTCACCACACATGGCTCCACCCCTATGGTAGCCACACCCACATTAACCACACCCCCTATACCAGCCATGGCGCATATAAACAGACATCATTGAAAATATTACAGTACTATAGGAGAAAAAAATAACGTGATTTTTTTTCATTATAAATAATCTCTGTAAGCTCTTACAGCTCCAGTATACCCAGTGCAAAATAAGACAGCCAATGTAAATTCTCAAATTGGACATATTACAAACACTAAAATGAAAATAAAATGATTTTTTTCTACCTTTGTTGTCTGGTGACTGTTTTTCTTTCCATATTGGTCCCAGTATGTGATTCTGCTTTCCTTTGTTTTCGCTTAACTCTTCTGTGCCATTTGTCATTTTTGTCTCCTTTTTCTTTGCTTTCTTCAATATTTTTCAGGCTCTCTCTCTGTCCAGATTTAATTCATTCTTACTATCCATTCTTTAATTTCCTTCATCTACCTGTGGCTTTTCATCTTTTCCTCACCCTTGTTCTCCCCATGCCCCTTCCTCTTATTCTCCAGTCTTTCTCTATTCCCCTTTTCCATCCAGCAGCTCTGCTTTCTCTCCCCATCCTTCCAGTGTCTCCCCTATTTCTTTCTGCATTCTTCCATCCAGCATCTTCCCTCTTTCTTTCCCCATCCTTCCGTTTTCCCTCTCTCTCTCCCCATCCTTCCATCTGTTTTCCCCCTCTCTCTCCCCATCCTTCCATCTGTTTTTCCCCCTCTCTCTCCCCATCCTTCCATCCGTTTTTTCCCCTCTCTCCCCATCCTTCCATCTGTTTTCCCCCTCTCCCCAATCCTTCCATCTGTTTTTCCCCCCTCTCCCCAATCCTTCCCTCTGTTTTTCCCTCTCTCTCCCCAATCCTTCCCTCTGTTGGTTTCCCTCTCTCCCCAATCCTTCCCTCTGTTGGTTTCCCTCTTTCTCTCTCTCCCCAATCCTTCCCTCTGTTGGTTTCCCTCTTTCCCTCTCTCCCCAATCCTTCCCTCTGTTGGTTTCCCTCTTTCCCTCTCTCCCCAATCCTTCCCTCTGTTGGTTTCCCTCTCTCCCCAATCCTTCCCTCTGTTGGTTTCCCTCTTTCTCTCTCTCCCCATCCTTCCATCCGTTTTTCCCCTCTCTCCCCATCCTTCCATCTGTTTTCCCCTCTCCCCAATCCTTCCATCTGTTTTTCCCCCCTCTCCCCAATCCTTCCCTCTGTTTTTTCCCTCTCTCTCCCCAATCCTTCCCTCTGTTGGTTTCCCTCTCTCTCCCCAATCCTTCCCTCTGTTGGTTTCCCTCTCTCCCCAATCCTTCCCTCTGTTGGTTTCCCTCTTTCTCTCTCTCCCCAATCCTTCCCTCTGTTGGTTTCCCTCTTTCCCTCTCTCCCCAATCCTTCCCTCTGTTGGTTTCCCTCTTTCCCTCTCTCCCCAATCCTTCCCTCTGTTGGTTTCCCTCTCTCCCCAATCCTTCCCTCTGTTGGTTTCCCTCTCTCCCCAATCCTTCCCTCTGTTGGTTTCCCTCTTTCCCTCTCTCCCCAATCCTTCCCTCTGTTGGTTTCCCTCTTTTCCTCTCTCTCCAATCCTTCCCTCTGTTGGTTTCCCTCTTTCCCTCTCTCCCCAATCCTTCCCTCTGTTGGTTTCCCTCTCTCCCCAATCCTTCCCTCTGTTGGTTTCCCTCTTTCTCTCCCCAATCCTCCCCCCCCCCCCGCGACACTCCGGGCGAGTCCTGCTGCACTTAGTTTTTTTTTTTAAGACTCAGAACGCGCGAACGATGCAGCCGGCAGCGATTGAAAGAGGCTGTCTGGGCTGGCGTCTGCGTCGGAGCTTCCCTCACCCTCTGCGAGTCCCGCCTTCGTTGTTACAACTTCCTGTTTCGCGGGAGTCGCAGAGGGTGAGGGAAGCTCCGACGCAGATGCCAGCCCAAACAGCCTCTTTCAATCGCTGCCGGCTGCATCGTTCGCGCGTTCTGAGTCTTAAAAAAAAAAACTAAGTGCAGCAGGACTCGCCCGGAGTGTCGCAGGGGGCGGGGCGGGCAAAAAAAGGTGCCGGTACGCTGTACCGTTGCGTACCGGCACAAAAAAAGCACTGGTTAGCATACACCTTTCCCTCATTGTTCCCCATGTGGTATATACAAAAGATTCTTTTTGGATTCTTTAATTCAACATGCTGTTGTTTAAATTTTAACACTGATTGCTATGGTACTATGGGAGTGATTGAGCTACTCTGGAATGATAGCAATAATGGAAATTTTGCACTTTCAAATTTGCCCGAGGGAGCTAGCATGCTTCCAAACTTGTTAAGTACTTAGACAGGTATTACAAATCCCAATTTCTTCCTTTGCTACCATGTTACTCTGTGATAGGAGCCCTAACTGTTGCCCTCGGCCTATTCTAAGTTACATCATTGGCAATCTTGAACACAAAGACTCCCCTTAATAATGTCGCGTATACTTATACTCACCGTCCACCTCCCTGGTGCTCAGAAAGATTGTTTGGCCATGACGGGTAAGGAGGACTAATTGTCCCAACCTAAGACAGCCTTCGGTCAGGGTACTAGTCTTATTGTTCTGAGGTGTGAACATAAGGCCTAGATGATTGACTTGGCCTACTATAAGTTGTCGAACCATATATTGTTGAAGCCCTTTCCTAAAGGCCTTCAAAGGGGGGAGATGTATAAAAATGCTACAGCTATGAGCCTTGGTCCCCTGCCTAGACTTTGGTTCAGGCGCTGAAATGAGGGAAAAACTTACAGGCCTGTGTGACTCTTGCTTGAACACCCAGTGTTGGAGAACAACAGGAAACACAAGGGTGGGGGTCCAAAGGACAGAGTGACATTGTGGTCAGCAACGTTGGGAGAAAGGAAAGGTATAGCTAGATGTAGGGTCTTGCTTAAGATTTGTGGTCAAGCGAGTTAAAGACGATAACATGTTTACAAGATAAAGGCTACTCATTAGCATGAGCCAATCAGTGGTAACCATGACATTAGCATGGATCCAATCAGGTATATCTACTGTCATATTACCCATATCCTAAGTGCACTTATAAAAATCAGTGTATTTCCTGGTTTAAGTTAGAGAGGGGCCGTGGTTGCTCTCTCTCTCTCTCCAGGGGAAACCAATGTGACCCGCAGAACTCACAGATTACCTAATTGCTTTCCCATGTAAAACCTTTTGTTTAGTAAAAGAAATTATAAAAGATTAAGATTCAGATGGCATCTGTTTGCAGCTGGATTATTATATTCCTATAATTGATTGTACATGCCTGTTGTCAATCACTGACTTGACTTGTATCTTGGCAAATAAACTCCTCATCCCAAAAGATGTTCTGTGGGCTTCACTTAATGATCAAAGGCTGTAAGTATAAATGCTTTTGCTCTATCAGGCTTTCTTTCGCTGCATTGTATAACCTGTAGCCTAAATCCAGTTTGTCAAAAGGCTGGTATCTTTACCTTGCCAGTGCTGAGAGGCGGACTAACGTCTCTCTCTCAGTGGCAATTCCTTTTAGAACTTCACAACTTCTTGATTACTTCAGTACTAGTGCTATTTAGAGGTGGAGTCAGATTTGAGGTCACTCCAGCCTCCTTGGGGGGGTTCTCTCTGCCACTGGACAGCTGAGCCCTGGTACCAGACAGAACCTAGGGGTCTCTGAACCCCTGAACAAAACAACACATACAGTTCTATTGTTCCTAGAAATGGGATGTTAGATTCTGGATGGTAACTTTCAAGCCTGCCCTAGCCAAGGTTGTTCATTAGCAGAGAACACGCTATTGCCTTTTTTAATGCTGTTGGTAGTTGCCCATTAGAAAGAGAGAAGTTTACGATTTTTGTGGCCCTTTCTATGAGGACCCTGCTTGCCTGCTGTACTGTCTTTGATGGGCAGTGACAAGGGAGTAGGTAGTTGATCAAAGGCACCTCAGGATTTTGTCAAGGCCCTCCTCTGTTATTGGGTTAAGAGTCCTATATGTCTGTGTGAGGGAGACTGGGTGAGATTGCCTATAAATCCTGGTGGAGACTTTTAATTTTGTTCGCCAAAAGTGCAGCAAAATCATTATGAAATGCCCATGCTTGCTTCTTCCTCCTTTTCCCTGCATATTTTACACAAAGCATGTAGGTAAAATCTTCACCACATACAAAATTAATCCCTAGTGGACTCCCCCCCCCCCCCCCCCCGGACACCTTGATCCACTGCTAGGGATCAGGTGCTGCCATTTTAGAAGGCATCACTCCTGCTTTCTAACATTCAGAGGTAGATGGAGAAAGGGTCTGTAGGGACCAGGTAGAGGGAATTTTGAGGGGGGTTCTACTGGAAGCACCAGTGATTTTTTTTTCAGATCATTGGGGGGGGGGGGGAGGGGTCAGAATGTCCCAGCAGGAGGTTGTCCACTAGAACAACAAGGGATTATTTTTGTAGGGAGGAGGTGAGGGAGTCCAGGCTGGGGGCACTCTACTAGTACCATCGGGGATTTTGTGGAGGTTCGTTGTCTAGGGGTCCACATAGGCCACCAGAGATCTTGGTCCTTTGAGGTGCAGTGTCTCCTTTGTGCATCTTGAGTTTAGCAAAGCCAACCTGAAAGTTTTCAAAACTGTGATGCCAGCATATAGGAAATCAGATATGAATCTGTGTATTTAATGTTTGTTAGGTGGAATCAGAATGTATGAGAGCATAGCTGGATTTTGTCAACAACTTGTTGTAGCTAAATCTTATTGGAGCCTTTTTTTTCCTCTGAGGCAGGGGTTGGTATTGCAACATCACCTGTAAAGCTGTATTGTTTGTGGCACTTTTCCAAAAAGTCCCTCAATTTCTGGTCCCCTGTTGGAGAAGGTGAGGTATACTGTGTAGTAGAGTGTGTGACTACGTGGCTTAAGAACAACAAAACTCTAGTCTCTGATCTTAGTCTATGTAAACCAAAGATCACGAAGGCCAAAAGAACATTACACCATGCTAAAGGTGTCACATCTGATATCTGTTTGCTTACATTTTATGAGTTGTCTTTCCCTGTATTCATTTCACAAATGCAGAAAAGAAAAGCTAAGACAGAGCCTATTGGATCTCCTGATTGTTTTTCTCTAACCACAATCTAAATAGTGTAGCTTCCTAATCCTTAAGAGCCCAATAAAACATAAACTAAAAATTATGCATTCCGGGAAGAAATGTAGCTTTTTTTTTTTTTTTACAGTAAGGTTATGATTGCCAATGAGAACATAAGAATTGGCATACTGGGTTAGAGCAGAGGTCCACCAAGCCCATTATGTTTCTAGGAAATAGATAGATCCAATGCTGCTTATCCCCAGGGCTAAGCAGTGGATTTCCCCAAGTTTTCCTTTATATCAGTGTATAGTCTTTTCTTTAAGGAATTTGTCCAAATGATTTTAAAACCAGCTACATTAATTACTTTTATGTTTGTGTTATTTTATCATTTACTGTACCGCCTTACCAAGTAACCACAAAAGTGGTTTATATCATTAAAAATTAGAAAAGGAAAAGAAATACAAAATCTGATAATACAGTTAGAAAAGAAACAAAATTAAAATCCTTAAAATCCAGGCTTATATTGCGGCCAGCGACACCCCCTCCCCCTCATGAGGCCACCCCACCTTAAATTTTAAAAAGGACAGTTCAGCCCTAAGAGTCAATAGTAAAGAATTCAGTAACTAGGGACTAGATAGAAAAAGGTGCGCGGATGAGTGAATGCAAATTGAGTACAATAAACTGATAGAATAGACAACAATGCTCAATGCTAGATCTGAGTGACCTTGATGGAACGTACAGTGGTGGAAATAAGTATTTGATCCCTTGCTGATTTTGTAAGTTTGCCCACTGACAAAGACATGAGCAGCTCATAATTGAAGGGTAGGTTATTGGTAACAGTGAGAGATAGCACATCACAAATTAAATCCGGAAAATCACATTGTGGAAAGTATATGAATTTATTTGCATTCTGCAGAGGGAAATAAGTATTTGATCCCCCACCAACCAGTAAGAGATCTGGCCCCTACAGACCAGGTAGATGCTCCAAATCAACTTGTTACCTGCATGACAGACAGCTGTCGGCAATGGTCACCTGTATGAAAGACACCTGTCCACAGACTCAGTGAATCAGTCAGACTCTAACCTCTACAAAATGGCCAAGAGCAAGGAGCTGTCTAAGGATGTCAGGGACAAGATCATACACCTGCACAAGGCTGGAATGGGCTACAAAACCATCAGTAAGACGCTGGGCGAGAAGGAGACAACTGTTGGTGCCATAGTAAGAAAATGGAAGAAGTACAAAATGACTGTCAATCGACAAAGATCTGGGGCTCCACGCAAAATCTCACCTCGTGGGGTATCCTTGATCATGAGGAAGGTTAGAAATCAGCCTACAACTACAAGGGGGAAACTTGTCAATGATCTCAAGGCAGCTGGGACCACTGTCACCACGAAAACCATTGGTAACACATTACGACATAACGGATTGCAATCCTGCAGTGCCCGCAAGGTCCCCCTGCTCCGGAAGGCACATGTGACGGCCTGTCTGAAGTTTGCCAGTGAACACCTGGATGATGCCGAGAGTGATTGGGAGAAGGTGCTGTGGTCAGATGAGACAAAAATTGAGCTCTTTGGCATGAACTCAACTCGCCGTGTTTGGAGGAAGAGAAATGCTGCCTATGACCCAAAGAACACCGTCCCCACTGTCAAGCATGGAGGTGGAAATGTTATGTTTTGGGGGTGTTTCTCTGCTAAGGGCACAGGACTACTTCACCGCATCAATGGGAGAATGGATGGGGCCATGTACTGTACAATTCTGAGTGACAACCTCCTTCCCTCCGCCAGGGCCTTAAAAATGGGTCGTGGCTGGGTCTTCCAGCACGACAATGACCCAAAACATACAGCCAAGGCAACAAAGGAGTGGCTCAGGAAGAAGCACATTAGGGTCATGGAGTGGCCTAGCCAGTCACCAGACCTTAATCCCATTGAAAACTTATGGAGGGAGCTGAAGCTGCGAGTTGCCAAGCGACAGCCCAGAACTCTTAATGATTTAGAGATGATCTGCAAAGAGGAGTGGACCAAAATTCCTCCTGACATGTGTGCAAACCTCATCATCAACTACAGAAGACGTCTGACCGCTGTGCTTGCCAACAAGGGTTTTGCCACCAAGTATTAGGTCTTGTTTGCCAGAGGGATTAAATACTTATTTCCCTCTGCAGAATGCAAATAAATTCATATACTTTCCACAATGTGATTTTCCGGATTTAATTTGTGATATGCTATCTCTCACTGTTACCAATAACCTACCCTTCAATTATGGGCTGCTCATGTCTTTGTCAGTGGGCAAACTTACAAAATCAGCAAGGGATCAAATACTTATTTCCACCACTGTATGGGCAAATCAAGGACACAAGATAAGATGGACAAGCAGTATGAAGAGCCTTTTGTGCTAGAATTAGAATCTTAAATTTAATACGGTAGGGAATAGGGAGCCAGTGATGATACAGAAAAAAAAGGTCTCAAATGATCAAAGGTGCCCTGCTGAAGACAAGAGATGAATAGAAGTATTTTTAAATGGTCTGAATTTTCTTTAAAAGAACTGAGGATATTCTAGAATAAATAGTCACAATAATCTAGTCTAGAAGTAAAAGCATAAAGGAGAGATGCACAAGCAGTGTTGTCAAAATATGAATGAACAGAACAGATAAGACGTAGTACCTGAACACAAGATTTTATCATTTGACCAACCATAGTGTTCAAATGATAGTTGATAGTCCAAATAAATGCCTAAATATTGAAAGGAATTTACTAATGTAAATGGGACACCCTGAATAGTTGGAGAAAATAAGGGTCTGGAAGAATGGCCTGTTTTATTTATTTAGATTTTGTTCACACCTTTTTCAATAGTAACTCACGGTGAGTTACATTCAGGTACTCTGGATATTTCTCTGTCCCAGGAGGGGTCATAATCTAAGTTTGTACCTGAGGCAATGGAGGGTTAAGTGACTTGCCCAAGATCACAAGGAGTAGCAGTGGGATTTCAACTGGCCACCTCTGGATTGCAAGACCGGTTCTCTAACCACTAGGCCATGCCTCCACCTGTTACCTAATAGATGATAGTTTTCTGAGGATTAAGTACAAGTTGATTGATATGTAACCAACTGGTGATAGTATCAAGACAGCACTGCATCATAGAAAAATTGAAGGCATCTGGATCCTGATAAGATATAGTAAAATTTCATCTGCATAAAAGTAAAAAAAACACAGAATGTTCTTCTATAAGACTGGCATGTGGAGCAAGGAAAATATTAAATCAGAGTGATGCCAAAACAGAGCCTTGAGGGACTCCATAAGGTAGTGATTGTGGAGAAGATACAGAGGAAGATATGGAAACTGAGAAAGTATGGTCAGAGAGAACCAGTTAAGAACATTCCCAGATAATCCAATAGCCGAGAGCCTGGTCAACAGAATGCCATGGATAAGATCAAATGTGGCTGTAAGATCTAATGGAATAAGGGCTGCACACCCACTTTCAACTGCAGTGTGAAAGTCATTGCAGAGAAGGGCAATTAAAAGCAGTCCATGGAGAGTGGGATAGAAGAGACACAGAAGATGGTCTCATAGAAGGTGAAGAAGAAGAAGTTGATGCAGGATGTGCGACGGGTATGATAGTGTACCATCCTTGTTTGCCAGTAGTAATGGTGAGCGAAGTGAGGTAACTTTAACAGAAAAGTAAGAAGCTATCACTGAAGGAGATACAGGTGGTGGTGCCGCCAGAAAAACATTAGTAAGAGTTTGAATAGTAGGGAATAGCTTCTTTGGACTATTATGTGAGACAGAAATGAGCTTAGAGAAATAAATATGTCTCTACTTCTTAAACAGACTTTTATAAGAATTTTGTAGGTTCTTTTAGACTGATAAACTAGCGCCAGTTTGAGAATTGCACCAAATTCTTTCATTTTGGTTGCCCTTCTCTGTACCTTTTCTTATTCCTACATATATTTTTTATGATGCTGTGACCAGAATGCCACACAGTATTCAAAATGTGTTTCCATCATGAAGTGATACAGAGGCATTATGATATTGTCTGTTTTATCTCCATTCCTTGGCTAATAATTCCTAACATAAATCCCAATTCACAGTTACAACAACAGCAGAATCCATCCTTCCACAACTTGAAATAGCCTCAGTTAGAATCAACCACCCTAACCTATGTGACCAATTAAACTTAATTATATTCTACAGACCTACTACTACTACTATTTAGCATTTCTATAGCGCTACAAGGCGTACGCAGCGCTGCACAAACATAGAAGAAAGACAGTCCCTGCTCAATGAGCTTACAATCTAATAGACAAAAAATAAATAAATTAAGCAAATCAAATCAATTAATGTGAACGGGAAGGAAGAGAGGAGGGTAGGTGGAGGCGAGTGGTTACGAGTCAAAAGCAATGTTAAAGAGGGTGGGCTTTCAGTCTAGATTTAAAGGTGGCCAAGGATGGGGCAAGACGTAGGGGCTCAGGAAGTTTATTCCAGGCGTAGGGTGCTGCGAGACAGAAGGCGCGAAGTCTGGAGTTGGCAGTAGTGGAGAAGGGAACAGATAAGAGGGATTTATCCATGGAGCGGAGTGCACGGGAAGGGGTGTAGGGAAGGACGATTCTCAAACACACTTTATGGATTTCATATCAAATACCTGCATATCCACCCAGAACCTTTTCATAGCAGGAGACATCAACCTCCATTTTGAAGATACTAACATAAGCAATGTACACAAATGCAAAGAATTCCTCCAACTATGGGAGCTCCACTGGCCAAACATGCAACCCACCCATAAAAAAGGACATACATTAGACATCATAACTCACAAATTTTCACCAGAATCCACCCTCACAATCAGACACAAAATGGATAGCCACACCATGGTCTGATCACTACAAAGCAAGAACTTCCCTCTCCTGGAAAACAAAAGAGCCACAACAAAAACAACAAAAAAAGAACCTATACTACTAGAGACAAAATAGACCCACTAATATTCTGGCAACAATTTTACACCGAAGAATGGGCAACACCCACAGACTCACCCCAATTTCTACAAGAATGGGACAGTAGATGCAAAGTAGTACTAGACAATATAGCACCGCTCCAAACTAGAACCTCAAAGAGAAAAAACTCAACACCATGGTTTAACGAAGAATTGAAAGAACTCAAAACACAAGTCAGAAGACTAGAAAGAGCATGGAGCAAGAAAAAAGATGAACACACTCTCAAAGACTGGAAACAACTACAAAGAAAATACAAATACAACATCAGACAAACCAAAAGAACATACTACAAAACCATAATAGGACCAAATTACAAGGATACACACAAACTCTTCTCACTCGTAAACAAACTCCTAAACACTACACCGGTTACCTCCAATAATACAGACACCCCATCCGCTACCGACTTAGTGAAATACTTCAATGAAAAAATTACAAAGCTCTGACGCATGATGCACACCAAACCCATCGACTACACAACCATCCTTGAATGCCTAGATCCAAAACCTGGGGAATACCCAGCTGATCGACTATGGACCAACTTCAACAAGATCTCAGTAGATGAACTCTCACAATGGCTTAGAAAATACGCCAAGTCTCAATGCAAATTGGACATTTGCCCCACTAACCTAATAAGAGCCGCCCCTAAACAATTCAAAAAAGACCTCACGAACCAGGTAAACCACAGACTCCAAAATGGGCTTTTTCCCACAGATCAAGGAAACATCCTACTCACCCCGATACCAAAAGATGCCAAGAAAAACACAATGGACCTAACCAATTATCGCCCAGTTGCTTCCATTCCACTCATAACCAAACTGATGGAGGACCTAGTGACGAAACAACTTACTGAATACCTAACTAAACACTCAATTCTACATGAGTCCCAATCAGGATTTCGATCAAATCATAGCACCGAAACGGTATTAGTGTCTGCTATGAATTCATTCAAAAAAACAATTGCAAATGGTAAGAACATACTCCTATTACAATTTGACATGTCTAGCGCCTTCGACATGGTTGATCATGGAATATTACTTCATATACTAGAATACTTCAGAGACGGAGGTCCAGTTCTCAAATGGTTCAAGGGATTTCTCACCACCAGATCTTACCAAGTAACAACGAACGCTGAAAGATCACCTCCATGGAGACCGGAATGCGGAGTTCCTCAAGGATCCCCCCTCTCTCCAACTCTTTTCAACTTAATGATGACTCCATTAGCCAAACTTTTAGCCAATCAAAACCTTAACCCATACATATATGCAGACGATGTCACAATCTACATCCCGTTCAAACACGACCTAAATGAAATCACCAACGAGATCAACCAAAGCCTCCAAATCATGCACACCTGGGCAGACTCATTCCAGCTAAAACTTAATGCGGAAAAAACTCAATGCCTAGTTCTTACCTCCCAGTACAACACAAGCAACTACTCCACCATAACCACACCATACTGCAGTCTTCCCATTTTAGAAAATCTGAAGATTCTTGGAGTCACTATCGATCGAAACCTCACACTTGACACCCACGCGAAGAACACGACGAAAAAGATGTTTTCCTCGATGTGGAAACTCAAGAGTGAAACCTTTCTTCCCGATAAACATTTTCCGCACCCTGGTACAGTCAATGGTAATAAGTCATCTGGACTACTGTAACACATTGTATGCTGGCTCAAAGAGCAGACTATTAAAAAAACTCCAAACAGCTCAGAACACCGCAGCCAGACTCATATTCGTAAAAACTAAATACGAAAGTCCGAAACCCTTAAGAGAGAAACTACACTGGCTCCCTCTCAAGGAACGCATTGAGTTTAAGATCTGCACGACCGTACACAAAATCATACACGCAGATGCCCCACTCTACATGCTAAACCTAGTTGACCTACCACCCAGAAATGCCAAAAGATCATCCCGCAAATTCCTCAATCTGAACTTCCCCAGCAGTAAAGGACTTAAATATAAGCAGGCTTACGCTACTACCTTCTCGTACAGAAGTACACAGCTATGGAACGCACTACCCACAGCCTTGAAAACCATGGACAATTTAACCAACTTTCGCAAATCTTTGAAGACACATCTCTTCAACAAAGCTTACAAAAAGAACCCTTAATGACTCAACTCACCACCCAACCCACTCAAGGATTAAAATACACCTCTTACACCACCCTACCTAATCACTTACCTCTCTAATCCCTCATACATCTTCTGATTACTACCGATTGTATCTAAGATCCTGTCATGACTATGTCATAACAGCACTCTGTAAGCCACATTGAGCCTGCAAATAGGTGGGATAATGTGGGGTACAAATGCAATAAATAAATAAATAAATAACATTTTATTTGCTTTTTTTGTCATCAGTGCACTTTGAGCAGACAGTGTCTAAGTGTTGAACATGAAAATGCCTAGATCCTTTGCCTGAGTGGTGATTCTTAATATGGAACTTTGCATCATGCAGCTATTGTTTGGGTTGGTCTTCCGTATGAGCATCACTTTGCACTTGTCCATTTTAAATGTAATCTGCTGCTTGGATGTCCAGTCTCCCAGTGTCACTAGGCCCTCCTGTACCTTCTCACAATCTGTCTGTGATTGACCAACTTTGAATAATTTTGTGTGATCTGCCAATTTGCACTCTCAGATCATTTATTAATGTGTTAAAAAAGATTTTTTGGTGAAATGGTGAGAATATTTCCTAATGTGTCTTTTGAAACCCAGTTCCATTACCAAAAGTTTCAATTGAGACTACAGGATCATGTCTTAGGGGCATTCTTCTCACTTAATTTACCATCTAAGGGGATCTTTCACTAAGGTGGATTAGGCACTTAACACTCAAATTGACATGTGTTAATAGCTACCACACAAATGTGGTACCTCCATTTGCATCATTTTTGCAATTAGTGCACTCTAATTCACACGTTAAGGGCATTTTATGTTAGGGGGCACAAGTAGGTGGGACATGGGTAGAGAATGGGCATTGAGGGCCTTGATGATCAAATCCCTTGTACTGTTCTGAACTGCACTAGAAAATTAGTACAGGAACAGCACAGGGGATTAAAGCCTTCATGATCAAAACTAATAGCATGCAAATTCATGCATCTGTTAGTTTAGATCATGAGAGTACTTCTGAGGGAGGATTGCACCTGGGCATGCACCCAAAGAAAGCACAATCCTCCCGCAGAAGTTGTTTGGCAGGTCCAGGTTATCAAAAAAAAATCCTAGACCTGTCAAATAGGAGTTTTCCCTCCAGCCCACTGACCTTGACCCCCCCCCCCCTGCTGACATGGCACATAGAGGCTGAGGTCCAGTTAACCTCTACTTCTCCTAACCCCCTGACACAAAAATTAACTCCCTGGTGGCCCAGTGGGCAACATACCTCCACACCCCCTCCTGTTCCTTGTAGTGACAGAGGAGGGAGTAGCACCCTCTTCCTTCCAGCACTGCCTCCAAAATGGTATGAATTACCAAGGGAGATACCCAACCAGAAACAGAGGGAGAGGCCAATTGAGATATCAACAACCACACAGCAGGAATCGCAACAGAACAGAGAATTGGAGATGATTATCCCATTTTCAATCTGTCCAGAGTATCATTTTCAGCAACAGAGTCATCAGTACTCCATGAAGGACTCTCTTCCACCCCTTCCACTCAATACAATGCGTTTCAAACAAGGATTGATCTTTTTAAATTTACCAGAAAATTACAAATTATTCAAGCATTCTCAAGCACCGCCTCTAATTCAAGAGTTGATATATCAATAGTTAAAAATCCATCCAAATGGATTCCACCAGGGCCACAAGACCCCCTCATATAGGCATTCAGTTTGTATGTTAACAGAGATGTAATAAATTAGAATCCAGGTCACATCAACAATATTACAATCTCACAAAAATGGAACATGATGCTATGTACAGTCTTGCCAAGAATCAAGATAGTATCATCAAGCCGTCCGATAGGGGAAGAGGTAATGTGATCATGGACCGGGATGATTGTTTTGCAGAAATTTAGACAACTGGATGATTCACAGTATTATTTACCACTTCCCAATCATCCAACAGAAGCAATACAAAAGGATATTATAGAAATGATAGATATTGCCTCAGAGATGGTTTTCTGACCACCAACGAAGGTTTGTTTCTTTTTGAGCAGAATCCTGTAGTACAAACTATTTGTGTTCTCTCCAAAGTTCATAAATCTTTAGATAAATCTTCAGAGAGACCCGTGGAGGGGCATAATCAAAAGGGACGCCCAAGTTTTGCAGAGGACATCCTTGCAAAACATCCCGGTGGAGGGGCGTGGAAACACGTATTATCAAAACGAGATGGACGCCCATCTTTCATTTCGATAATACGGTTGGGGATGCCCAAATCCTGAAATTTAGGTCGTCCTTAGGGATGGTCATCCCTAGACATGGTCGTTTCCGATTTTCGGTGATAATCGAAACCAAGAACGCCCATCTCAGAAACGACAAAATCCAAGCCCTTTGGTCGTGGGAGAAGCCAGCAATCGTAGTGCATTGGTCCCCTTGATATGCCAGGACACCAACCGGGCACCCTAGGGGGCACTGCAGTGGACTTCATAAATTGCTCCCAGGTACATTGCTCCCTTTTTTTTCCATTATGGGTCGAGGATGTCCATGTGTTAGGCATGCCCAAGTCCCGCCTTTGCTACGCCTCAAACACGCCCCCGTGAAGTTTGGTCATCCCCGCGATGGAAAGCAGTTGGGAACGCCCAAAATTGTCTTTCGATTATACCGATTTTGGCAACCCTGTGAGGACGACGCCCATCTTCCAATTTGTGTCGAAAGATGGGCCTCTTTCGAAAATGAGCCTGATAGTTTCCACCAATGGCTCCATTCTTGTGCCCTTATGTATTTTTGTGGACTTTCTTCTGTGCACTTTGCCTCCATTAATACCATCATGCAGGGCCATGCCAACACGGTAAGCGCGGTAAGCACTGCAGGGGGGCGCCTGCCTTCAAGGGTGCCGCGCCGTCGCTTTGTATTTTTTTTAAAAAAACCTTACTCCTCCGCTCCCTTCCATCCCCGATTCGCTGGCGCTTTAAATTTAACTCGCTCCGCCTCCTCCGACGTCTGTGCAGCGTCAGTGAAAGCGCTGCCTGTCTGACGTCTCTCCACTAGCCCAGCCTTCCCTTCGCTCGTTGGTTCCCTCTGTTTCCCGCCTTCTTCTGATGTCATTTCCTTGAGGGCGGGACACAGGGAACAAACGAGCGAAGGGAAGGCTGGGCTGGTGGAGAGACGTCAGACAGGCAGCGCTTTCACTGACGCTGCGCAGACGTCGGAGGGAGGTAAATTTAAAAGTCCGGGGGGGGGGGGGGGCGCGCGATGATCTGCAGGGGGGCGCCAGAGACCCTAGGCATGGTCCTGCCATCATGTGTCAGAGATACTATCTAGATGATCAATATATTGCAGCAGTACAATAGAGATCTTAGCAGCACCCTGCTTGTTACATTAGATATAGAATCACTTTACACAAATGTATCCCATCTAGAGGCCCTGATGGTTATTGAAAGAGCATTATGTGTTGGCACCACACATAGATGTATACTGAACCAATTGATTCTAACATGTGCAACCTTAGCTCTAACAAAAAATGACTCCCACTTTCAAAATATGTGATACCAGCAGGTGAAAGGGATCACTATAGGGGCCAGTATGGCCCCAGATTCTGCAAACCTATACGTTACTGATTCAGAAACAAGTTCTTGACAGAATATCCCTTTAAGAATTAACATCAAGATATACAAAATGTACATTGATGATGTTTTTTTTTTATTGTGGCAGGGCAATAGTTATACTTTAAACACTTTTCTAGATTGGCTTAACAGTCAATATAGTAATTTAAAATTCAAGATCCATTACGATAAGGACACCATACCTTTTTTGGATTTATCCATCTCTAAAAATGAAATCAAATTTTCAGCAACAATTTACAGAAAGCCTATAAACCGCAGTGCTTTTCTTCATTACACCATTTTCTTAGCAAGAGTTTGAAAAAGAACCTGCCTCTTTCACAGTTCCTCTGTTCAGGGATAGATGATTTTCATTCACAGTCACGTACCAAGGCACAAAGATTTATCCGTAGAGGATTCTCTGAAGAACACATATTCAATGGTTATATTAAGGCATGCCAAAAAGAGAGGCATGAGTTTGTTACAATCAAGACATGATAACACACCTGACATAGTCTGCACTCTTCGAAACTCACATCTTGTAAATAAAATTCAAAAAATTATTAGGTGTCATTGGCATATATTGGAGAGCTATGAGTGTTGTAAGGAGAAAAATTTGACCATTGCATGCTCAAGAGGAAAGAATTTAAAGGAAACACTTGTGCCATCAACTCTCCCTGAGATAAGAATAGAATCACCAGAGATTTATTTTGGACATCACAAATGTGGTAGATGTACTGTTTGCAGATATGTTTGGGAAACGTCAGTATTTACTCATCCTGTAACACATAAGACATAAAGCATTAAAACATACCTCTGATTGCAACACCTCAAATGTAATATATGTTATTCAATTTCCCTGCCCTCTTCTGTTTATTGGTAAAACTACCTACATGATTCAAACCTGTTTGATCGAACATAGGAGCTGTATCGATAGTTGCATCAAGACTGCCCCCTTAGTGAACCATTGGTATGGTGAAAATCACTCCATTGAAGATCTCAGGTGTTTGGTTTTTAAACACTACATACCACACTAGCGCTAGAATAATATTGACAATTTGCTTTTGACAGAAGAACGATGTCTTATTTATGGGCCTCAACCAATAAATTTTAATTCTATCAGCAGCAATTTTTATTCCATCAGTAACATTGTTTACATTTATATTCCATTAGCAGTATTGTTTTAATTTCTAGTATCCAACATATAGGGCCCTGTTTACTAAGCAGCGCTAAGGACGTGCTAGCTTTTTTAGTGTGCACTAATGATTAGCTCGCACTAAACGCTAAAGTCGCCCATAGAAACAAATGGGCGACTAACGTTTAGCGCAGGCTAAAAAGGCTAGCGCACCTTAGTAATCAGGGCCCTTAGTGTGCATCACACCTTTAGCACCTATTTTTTACTTCTACATTTGGTGTATTCAAAAGTGAGACTCCAAATCACTTACAGTGTGTATTCATGTTATTTGACCTAGCAGTAAGGGCTTATGCAGTAACCATGCAGCAAGTGCCAAAATGGGCATGCTGCCTGTTACCGCTGGGTAGAAAATAGAAATTTATTTTCTACTGCTTGATTTAGCGTGTGCTGAACTTCAAATTACCCTAAATCTCTCAAATGAGCAAACTAAAGGATACTGACCAGCTTATTTTCGAAAGAGAAAAACGTCCATATTTCGACCTAAATGGGAGATGGGCGTTTTTCTCGCAAAAGCGCCCAAATCAGTATAATCGAAAGCCAATTTTGGGCGTCTTCAACTGCACTCCATCGCGGGAACGAATAAAGTTGATGGGAGCGTGTTGGAGGCGTGGTGAAGGTGGGACTGGGGCGTGGTTATCGGCTGAGGAGAGATGGGCGCGCTCGGCCAATAATGGAAAAAAGAAAGGCGTTTTAGCGAGAATTTAGGTCACTTTTTCTGGACCCTGTTTTATCATGAACAGGTCCCAAAAAAGTGCCCTAAATGACCAGATGACCACCAGAGGGAATTGGGAATGATCTCCCCTGTCTCCCCCAGTGGTCAGTAACCTCCTCCCACCCTAAAAACAAAATGTTTAAATATTTTTTCCAGCCTCTACGCCAGCCTCAAATATCATACCTAGCTCCATGACAGCAGTATGCAGGTCCCCGGAGCAATTTTAGTTTAGTTGGTGCTGCGCGGGACCCATGCAGAGAGCAAAAATCGGAAGAAAAAAAACCATGCAAGTGCAGTCAGGGACGTCCAAATTAAAACAATAGTAATAAGGAGATTCGAACCAGCCACCTTCTGATTACAAGACCTGTGCTCTAACACTGCACCACTTATTCAGTTGTTTAGATGCCCTTCCCTTTCCATTAAGTCCCTCCAAGTTTCTGTCAGCCAATCACAGCTGTTTAGCTGACACTGATGCAATTAATTGCAATTAATCATGTGTGTGTGACTCTGGGCAAGTCGCTTAACATTCCATTGCCCCAGATACAAAATAAGTACCTGTATGTAATATGTATACCACTTTGATTTTTGCCACAGAAAGACGGTGTATCAAATCTTATCCACTTTTCCTTCCCTAAGGGATGCTGGATCTGTGGGAGGGAAAGAGTGAAATCATTTCTCCTTCCCTCCCTTTCATCTTTCTCTAGGTTCATTATCTCTCTTCTCCACCTCCATGACCAGTGACACAAACTTGGTGGTGAGCAGCACTAAGCTCTTCTCATGACCATAGCCAGGGCCGCCGAGAGACTGGGCCAGGCCCGGGACAAGGCCGCCCCTGGGCCCCCCCCCCCCCCCCACCCGAGGTCACCGGGCCACCCGCCACCGGGCCCTCTCTCCACCCCCGGACCCTCTGCACAGACCTTAAGCGCCTCGCCTTCGAAAGAGCAGCAAGCAGTGGCAGACCATTCCTTCCTTCCGTGTCCCTCCCTCGCGGGTTACGTCAGGCGAGGGCGGGATATGGAAGGAAGGAGTGGTCTGCCGCTGCTTGCTGCACTTTCGAAGGTGAGGCGCTTAAATTCAATGCCCGGGAGCGACGGAGGGCGGATGGGCCGGACTGCGGCGGCGGTGCCGGCCCCCCCCCCCCAGAGGCCCAGGCCTGGGGAATTTTGCCCCCCCCTGTCCCCCCTCTCGGCGGACCTGACCATAGCTTTCACCAGGGGCCCCTCCAGTTCTTCTCATGGGTCTGCAGCTTATTCCCTTCCGCCCGCCCAGAATTATGCATCATGCCCCCTTCTGTGTTCCCATTTTCCCTGGTCTACCTTTAAGGTGGTCTTCTATTGGTCCCTGGCAGCATTGCATATAGGGTTCCTGCTCCCTGCTCAGAAGCTTTCTGTATGGCCCATCTCACTTCCTCTGTCATGACTTCCTATTTCTTCTTGGGCAGAATAGTCAGAGAGAAAGCTTTGGGCTGCCACTGCTGGGGATCAACAGAAGATCACCTTTAAGGTAGACTGGCGAGCGGGAGGAGGATGAGAGAGGGGGAGATGATGAATTGTGGGTGCGGGAAAAGATGTCAGTTCATGCCAAGAATAGAGGCTTGAGTGTGGAGGAGAGCAGAAGGAGACAGGAGACACTAATTTTATTAACCACAATTAATTTTTTAAATCACAATAATTAACGCATTAATCACAGCGTTAACTGCAATTAATGTGTATCCCTAATGCAAATACATTCAAAGCACCTCATGTAAATCGAAGAATGCCACTTTTGTTGAACTCCGCAAGGTATGTTATTCATGGCAAAATAATGCCAGCTTTGAGCTGGTGGTGTTTTTCCTACCTGAAGCATTCTTAAAGGGGCCACCATTGTTTGTGACTCTGGATCACCCCCATCCCTGAAACCATCATGACCCTCCTTCCATCAAACCATTTGACTCCTAGTGGTAGTACCATGAGACTACCACTAGGGGTCACCCTGCATCATTTTCAACCTATTGCCAGTGTGGGCTGAAGTGACTGGAGATCACTCCTGCTTAACTCTAGTCACCAAGGAACATTCTCAGGCATCTTTAGGAGTCTGTGGCATTTTCAGGAGTTTGGAGGGGCTTGATTGAAGTGTGAGGGTGCGTGTGCTCTGATTCCTTGTGGGGGTGGAGAGCTTAACTGGAGAATATCTGTGATGCCTTTAGGAGTGGAGGGGTAGTCTACACATGTTTACTACCTCAATACCAACCCCTTTAAAAATGTTCTCTGCTGCACAGGGGTGTAGCCAGACACCCATTTTTTGGTGGGCCTGGGCCCAAGATGGGTGCGCAGAAGAATCCCGCCCTATTCCACAAGTGATTTGGTCTCTCCTTCTCTCACCTGCATGCCATATGGTCTTTCAAACATCCCCCCTCTCCTGCATATCTTTTACATAGCAGATTTTCACTGGCAGCGAGCAGCAACTAATACACACTGCTCATGTTGGCCCCTCAGCCTTCCCACTGATGCAACTTCCTATTTCCACATAGGCAGGAATACGTCAGAGGGAATGCTGTGGGGCCGGTGCGAGCAGTATGTATCAATCGCTGCTTGCTACAGGCAAAGATCTGCTATTTACAAGGTATGCAGGAGGAACAATTGTTGGAAGTTTTCAGCTGGTAGGGCATCATAGGTGTGCTGCTTCTGGATGGGCCTGAACCCAAAGTGGGTGGGCCTGGGCCCACCCGGGCCCACCCTTGGCTACGCCACTGCTGCTGCTGCATCAAGCATGTGTTCACAGCTCAACGTGCCAGGGAGGAAAAATAATGAAGCATGTAAGGTTGATTGCAAGCTGCTTTATTCATTTTTCATGGGAGCTACTAACCTGTGGAACTGACTTACCACATGTTAGTGACTCCCATGTTAAATTAAGTTGCAATAAAATGTGAGATTTTATTACAATTTAGTAACTTCCTCTTATTCAGACACTAACTTTTATCTGTAAAGTGATCCATGGTAGTATGAAATTTAGCATTTAAAAAATCTGCTTCTGGGAAAATAAATCACTAATAAAAAATAAAATATATCTGTTTAAGAACACCTGTGACACATCTGTTATAATTTGAATTCAACTTGCTTTAAAAGTCATTTCAATTTAGTGTAGTAATTAGCATCATAATTTATGTGTAAAATGTAATTTTCTGATATGCTTGTGACTTATGTCCTAGTCAGTTCCTAGTTACTGCCGATATTTTCTCTTAATCGTACAGAATCTACTTTTGTGCAATTTATTTAAATTTTTTTTGTAATTCAGTTGTTGGCCACTTAAACCATTTCAGAAGTTTTATATAAGTAATACATATTTTTTGTTTTGATCTGTTTTATCCAACAGGAGCACCCTTCACTTGGACAACTTGCAGAAAAATTAATAGACAACAACATTATTGCTGTTTTTGCAGTTCAAGGGAGTACTTTCCACTGGTACGAGGTGGGTTCATTTTATGTCATAATTATAGTGGATGCTTGCTTTTTATCATTGTACTGATTGTGAATTTCCACAAATGTTTTTTTTTTATATTTGTAGGATCTTTTGCCCCTGTTACTGGGTACCATTGCTAAACAACTAGAACCTACAGCGGTAAATCTCAAAGAATTGGTTATAGATGCATATCAGGTATGCAAATCTAGGTATTTTCTTTTTTCCCCCCTTATTTCTCTATTTTAGGTGTTAAAAGTTCTATTAAAAAATTCCCAACTGTTATAACCAAATCTTTTTTTAGACTTTTTGGGCCCAATATTCAAAAAATGCTGGCTCTAAATTAGGGGCCCTTATACAGAATGTTGGTAAGCCCAATGCTGGCTTACCACTCGCTATTCTGAGAAACCTCCCTCTCACCCCCCCAGAAATGGTTAGTGCGGCAGTAACCCGGTCTTTCAGACTG
This sequence comes from Microcaecilia unicolor, assembly GCF_901765095.1. Classification (NCBI taxonomy): domain Eukaryota; kingdom Metazoa; phylum Chordata; class Amphibia; order Gymnophiona; family Siphonopidae; genus Microcaecilia; species Microcaecilia unicolor. The sequence goes on from NC_044031.1 coordinate 158,244,741, forward strand.
TGCTTTGAGTGAGCTACTGAATAAAAAGGGAAAAGTTTGTTTAGAGTAGAATTTTTCCTCTCTTTTAATGAGTGTTGGGTGATTTGGAGACTTCAAAGGGAAATTGGTGTTCAAGAGCCAGAGGCTGGGTTAGAATCTTCAGGCAGTGCTGCAGTGTGGCTGTGCCAGGAGTGAAGGAGCCTGGAATTCAGAAGTGCAGCAGTGGCAAGGCTGAGCTGGAAGCTGAGAGTAGCTCTGGGTTCTGCATTGAGTGTGATAGACATTTGTGCCAGAGCTGTAGCCTGAGAATGAGTTTGTATGATGGTCTTGTTCTTTAAGTTGAAGTGAGGCTGATAATGTGAGATTGAGCCTGAACCACATTACCAAAAGGGAGGGTTAGAGTAGGGCTCCCTGAATTAACTTTTGCTTTCAAACATAGCTAGGGAGGCAGGGTTTTATTTTATTGCTTTGTTATGGAAAGGTTAGTAGGTACCAGTTCCTGAGTTCCTGTCCAGAGCGAAGAAGTCTTGAGGTCCTGCTGCACCTGGTACCCAACACAAGAAAGCTACCAAGCCAGCAAAGGGGGGGGGGGGGGGGGGTTGTTGTTATTTTCAGTGTGCACAATAGTTTATTTTCAATTTACGTTTTTTTGTGTTTCTTTTTTTTTTGGGGGGGGGGGGCATTCTTAGGAGGAGACATAGCCTTAGATATATAACATCTCTAATCTGGACTCCTCCTTCATCTCCAACTTAAATAGGATGGCCGCAGCCATCTCCCTGACAAAACCAGTGAAAGAGAGCACCTCTGGAGGAGATTTCCATCTCTCTTGAGGAGGTGAGGGATCAGAAGGGATACTCGTCTGATGAGAAGTAATGTGCATCTGTGTCTGATTCCCATGAGCTGTCCCAGTCAGACTCCTCTTCCTCTTGAGGATCAGGAGACCGGGTCTGCATTGAGCTCGATCTAGTGGAACGGTGTCCAGGCTACGAGGAGTATTGAGGTGCAGCCCTTCCCTCAGACTCTAGGGGAGGAAAACTCCAGGGAAACCTCCTCTCCTGATGTCAGATGGAGTACTGCCTACTCAGGCCTTGTCTCCAGCACCCTGCAAGGTACTATTGTCAATCTGAGCACCAGTGTAGGTGGAGCCTTGGAGAGGGTCTAGGGATGCTCCACTGAGGGTGCAAGTACCCTCGATGCCAAAGCGGAAGCATCCTGCAGCAACTGCACCAGCTCTTCTCGGATCATGCTGTGGAACCGCTCATCGAGGGCGGGCGTCGGCAAAGGAATGGGAGCCAATGTGGAGGCAGCCTGCAAAGTCATCGATGCTGAACTGGTGTTGCTCGATGACTGGCACTTCTTCATTAGAAGGGGAGCTCTCCTTTCGATGCCGGCGCTTCTTGGGTATCGGAAAGTCCAATGCCCCAGTGCTCCTGGCACCATACATTGAAGAGGACTGAAGTTTATGCTTCCTGGGCTTCCCCCAATGCATGGATCCTTGATCCCCCATTGCCGACATGGAGACCGCTGAATCTAAGCATGTCCCTGGAATCTTAAAAAAATAAATGCCGAAAAACTGTTAAAAAATATGAGGTAGGGAAAAACAGGAAAAATAAATTAAATAAGAGAGATAATTATCCACTGGGAAAGGCACTTGCGAAAGTGAAAAAAATTATCACAAAACATAGCAAGGTGTGAAGAGTACAAAACACGTCCTCTCAGCTCTGGAAAAAAAGAGACTTGTCCTCGATCCGTGATCATTTTCTCTCTTTGGCATTTCTGGGACATAGACCATAGAAGTCCACACGACCCTGTTCTTAGGTTCCAACTACAGAAGTTGCCGAAGCCCAATCCAGCCTATCCAAATCCGTCTTGTCATTTGGGGGACACAGACCCTATCACTGTTCTCATGTTCAAAATTACTGGAGTTTCTATCAAAGCTCCCTCCATCCCATCCTAAACTGGAACACTATATATGGGGCCCAGACCATACAAGCTTGCCCACCACTGACCTTAGTTCTTCACATCCAGAGACACCATCTAAGCGCCACCATTTAAGGTTTTTTTTTTTTTTTTGTATCATTCATTTTCTAATTGGAGATCTGTGTTAGATGGTTTCTCTTTGAATGAAATTATTAGAATTAAGATTCTTAATAGATGATCTATAACCAATCTTTTTCTCAAATGTATGAGTTTGAAACTCATCAGACATTCAGTCTGTATGTGATGCTGCAGTCTGTTTTGTTAGTGGCACCGTATTCATTAAAATTCAGACTGTTTGATGTACAGAATTTACTGATTAATTCTTAGTTGTATTGAACCTTGGCATCTCTTCTCAAAATGAATTACTGGCATGGTTTAGTAAACAACATTTTCTTTTCTGGAAAGGCAGGAAACCATGTGACTGATTCTAATACTGCATGAGAATTTGCTTTGTTATCCATGTAAATCAGGGATTCTGAGTCACTTGCAAGGAACCTAGTAATCTTAATCTAATTGCTACTGTGGTTATTTTGTCATCATTTCATTTTCTTTTTTTTTTAAATAATATCATTAAAACAGTATCTTACAAAGAAAATAAAATTACTTCCTCAGTAGTTTCCGAAAAGGCACCCACATTTTTGCACCCTTGCGTGTGTGAATTTACAGAATACTTTCACTTTTTGCAGGAAAGTGTATACTTGCATATATAAGTGCTAGCAGGGTGCCCAAGTGCTAGTCTGTAAGGGTATGTAGAAGTGGTATAGTGTGTAAATGAAAGAGGGGGAGAGCAATGGGCAAGGCTTCCACTTAACATGCATAACTTATGTGACTGCAGTTTTGCCAGCTCTATGGCTGGAATAACTGCAAATGTGTTAAATTCAAGACACACTGGATACCGGGTTATGCTAATATTTTATAACAGAATCTGGGCAACTAGGTGCCATTATAGAGTACGCTTTTACCATGCATCTTTGGAACACCTAAATGGATGTGCCCTGTTATAATTGCCCCTAAGAACTCAAAACAAAACATGAAGTTGCTTTAAAATAACTGTTGAAACACGACTTCCTTTATATCCATGTAAACAAAATAAAAACTAATCTAGCCTCAAACTGATTGACAAGCACTGACTTATAGTAATCTATAATAGTAGAGGGTTAAAATTGAGAAATAACAAATCCAAAGAGCAGTTGTGTGGCCATATTAAGCTCCTAGGAAGAGGTGGTGCAGTGGCGTACCAAGGGGGGGGGCGGTCCGCCCCGGGTGCACGCCGCTGGTGGGGGGTGCCCGCGCGCCTGTTGGCCGAGTCCACTCGTTCTCTCCCTGCTGCTCCATCTGCGCGGAACAGGTTACTTCCTGGGCAGAGGGAGCAGCAGGGAACGAGCGGACTCGGAGCTGACAGGCGCACGCCCCCCCCCCCAAGCAGGGGGGGGGGGTCGCATCGGCGATCTGCCCCGGGTGTCAGACAGCCTAGGAACGCCACTGAGGTGGTGAATTAGATCAGCATGGAGCAATGCTAGTTCTTTGGTATTCTTTCAAGCCGCATTGAGCCTGCCATGAGTGGGAAAGCGCGGGGTACAAATGTAACAAAAAACAAAAAAACAAACAAACAAAAAAAGATGGAGAAAGTAACAGGTCTCTTATCTTGGGAGACTGGATGGCTTGTGGGTGTTCTACAGCTAATGGCCAAAAAGAATATGAAGCGATCTTCTATAGGTATTCAAATCTTCTGGCAGGAATAGGAAAGAAAAATTTTGACCAGATGGGTTCAACTGAACAGAGTGGATGCTCTAATTGGTCCTTATCTACTAACAGCATCTATGTTTGTTAGCAGTGTCACTTTTGCAGTGTTATTGAGAAGACAGAGGGTTGATTTCAGGAACAATAAACTTTTAATGCAAAACAAGTGAACATAACAAAATTTAGATTTCAGAGTACATGTTTTCCTTCCAGGCTGCTCTCTCTAGTAGACTCACTCATAACGGGGAAGAGGCACTTCCTGTATCTTCATGCAATCCAAAGACAGGAAGTACACCCTGTGAACTGAGACTAGCATTACACTGAGAACTGTTGTTTCTAACACAGACTGCATTAACAATACATGCTCAACAACAGCTTCTCAGGTAAGTCCCAACATGGATCTTATACTTTCAAATTTTAGCGTTGCTGTTGGCTTAGTCATAACATCTGCCAGCATATTATCACTCTCACAGTATTCAAACACAATCACATCTTGTTCCACTAGGTCACGGAGATAGTGATGCTTGACGTTAATATGCTTGGTTCTGGCATTCATTTTTTCACTGTTTGCCAGTTTTGTACATCCTTGATTGTCCTCAGATAAGATTGTTGGTTGAGTAACTGATTCCCCGAGATTCTGAAGCAGCTAAACAACTTCTTGTTTGGCTGCGTCAGCTGCTTCAGGTTTGCATAGGCCACTGAAATGTATTCTGCTTCTCTTGATGACAAAGCAGCTGTCAGTTGCCTTTTACTAGACCATGAGATTAGACTGTCGCCAAGCTTAAACAAGTAGCCACTTGTTGACTTACGGTCCCTGGCATCACCGGCCCAATCAGAGTTGATATATCCTTCGACCTCAACATCCCTTTTTGCTGACATTTTTAGACTCAAGTCCTGAGTGCGTTTAAGGTACTGCATGGCTCTTAATTGCATTCCAATCTTTTTGACAAGGTTTACTGACACGTCTACACAGATGAAACATCGACTCTGCAATATATGGCTGAGTAGTGGTTGTCAGGTGTAAAAGTGCCCCCACTGCTTGTCTGTATTGTTCATTGCTTGGTAGGAGATCATCCTCTCTCTCCAATTTCAGATATGATGCATCTATTGGTGTTGATGCACCTTTCGTCTCTGACATACCAAATTGTCCAAGTATTGCGCTGATCTTTGCAGACTGATTCAGAAGAAAGCTCCCATCTTCTTGCCGCTGAATGTAGATTCCTAGATCCTTAGTAGTGAAGTGCCAGTTAAAAATTTAATTTAGCCTTGAAAGTTCTGCATTTTCTTCATGGACTATGATTAAATCATCCTAATACAGTAACAGATACATCCACTTTCCATCCTTAAACTTGAGTACAGGCATTGGTCAGTCTTCTTTGCGCGAACTCTTGCTCCATCAAGATTTTATTTATTTTGCATTTCCAAACTCTGGCTCTCTGCTTGAGACCATAGAGATATTTCTGCAGTTTGCAGACAAGATGTGCCTTGCCCTTTGCAATGTAACCTTCAGGTTGTGCCATGTACAGCTCCTCTTCAGTATCACCATTGAGAAAAGCAGTTTTAATGTCAAAATGTCTTACTTCCATGTTTTTAAGGCCGCAAGAGTAAGAACAGTTCTGAAGATGCTTTGTTTAGCAACTGGTGCAAAGGTGGCATCATAATCTTCCCCATTATTTTTGAGAAAAGCCCTTTGCTACTGATCTTGCTTTATATCTGTATTTTTCCTTCAGAGTCACACTTTGTGTTAAAAAACCCACTTACATCCAATATCATGTTTTCCTGGTGGCAGCTCCATAAGCTCCCAGTAATTAAGCTATCATAAGAGACTCCTTTTCTTCATCTGCAGCTTTAATCTGTTTTTGTCTTTCACAGACAAGCAATTTCTTCATGTCTTTCCAGGACTCTGGCTTAGGCTCTGGTGATACACGAGCAATGTAAGATAAGCACTTGGGTGGAATACCCTTGTTACATCTTGTAGAATACCTAACTGAAGGTAGGGGCTGCTGCTCCACTTCCTCTTCAGCACTAATGGGAGAACTTTTGACCTCAATTTCGTTTTACTCATCTTCAGAGGCCTTTATCTGAACCTCATGCTCATGCTGAACTCTTTCATTTGTCTCCTGACCCTTTAGAGATACTGAGGTTTCATCAATCACCACACTTTTGCTTATTGTTACCCTGTTAGTGTCTCTGTGCAGAATCCTGTACCCTTTTTAAGATTCACTGTAGCCTATGAGCACTCCTTCTGCATGTGGTTCTCACTTTGTGCATTTTTCCTTTGGAACATGTACAAATATTCATCTTCCAAAGATGTTAATATGCCACAGATCAGGTTTCTTTCCATGCCATAATTCACAAGGAGTTCTTTCAGTCACCTTTCCACATAATCAATTCTGGATATAGCACACTGTCATGATGGCTTCTCCGCAGTAAGTGGCTGGCATGTCTGCATCAAATCGCATGCTCTCCACTTTCATAAAGTGTCCTGTTCATCCTTTCAACCACACCATTTTGCTCTTGGTTATAAAGTCTGAAATGCTATCTCATATTTTTTCAAAATGTCTTCGTATTTGCATATTCTGTACCATTATCTGTATATAATACTTTGGGAAATGTAACAAATTTGTTGCTTGCATGGGCAAGATATTCCTCCAGTTTTTCAGAAACTTCATCCTTTGTGTGCAGGAGGTACTCCATTGTATATCTTGAGTAATCATCTATGAATGTAAAAAAATACTTTTTCTTTCCTGGGGTCTCATTTCTCATAGGCCCACACACATTCGTGTGAATCAACTGCAAACAAGGTTTCCTTGTCATTTTAGTTTTCAAACAGGTTGCACAATTTATTTCTTCACTGCATGGTTCAATATTGACACCTCTGGCATGTTGATTTAGGGATCATTTCTTAATAGAGTGTGGATTCATGTGCCCTAGTTGACAATGCCATGTGTGGATGCAATTACCATGATCTTTCTGTGAGGCAATGTTCACAGATTCAGTGCAATTCAATTGATAAAGCACACCTGTAAGTTTACCTTCTGCCACTGTATGATGTCCATTTATAATAAGACATTTATCCACTTGAAATGTCACTACATGTCCCTGGTTAGTAAGTTTTCTCATGGATAGCAGATTACCTTGAAGCTTGTGCACATACAGCACATCCTTAACAAGTAGCTTTCTAGTAATGTTTGGGGAAACTGGACAGTGGATGTACCCTTCCCCCACTCCTTGAGAGATCATACACTGACCATCAGCTGTAGCAATACTTTCATCATTAGTCTTCAAAGTGAGTGAAGAAACTTTTTTTTATCATTGTACCATATGTCTCTGAACATGTAACCATTATCCCCCCCTGGAACGCATAATCTGTTGTTTCAAACATGTAAACTGTCTTTCCTTCAGTAAACTGTAAGTCACATTGAACCCACCACTAGGATGGAAAATGTGGGGTAAAAATGCAATAAATAAATAAATAACACTTGTGGTACCTGAATCAATACACCATGCCTTCAGTGAAACAGCATTGCACTGGTGCCTAAAGCAAACTTGACACTAGAATTGTTTTCAGGCTTCTTTACAGCCTGTTTAGCTTTCTGCTTAGAATTCTGGTTTATTCTAGCTTTCCACAATCTGCAGTCTGCCTTTAGATGACCAGTCTCTCTTTAAACAAAGCATTCTCTGGTTTCATAGTTCCTTGTAGGCCCCTTATACTTACAGGCCTGTGTATGTAAAGCTGTTTCAGCAGTGGATTTATTGCCAGCACATGTGCTTTCAGCAATGCAATTCTATGCATCCAGAAGCTTTCCTTTAACATACTCTAAAGTAAGTTCATGATCTGGTCTTGCATATAAAGCAGTCACTAGTGCTGTTGCAGGAATTGAGATAGGAATTTGTGATGCTTCAGGAGTCAGACAGCACACACCAGTATGAGAGAGAAATCTTCTTTATTTGCCAGCAAACAAAGCAGGACATCAGTTCTAGCTCTCTTCTCTTCTCTTAGCTCTTTGTGTCTTTCTCTCAGCTCTCTGTGTCTTTCTCTCAGCTCTCTGTGTCTTTGTCTCAGCTGCTTCTCTTCTTATGCTGTCTTCTCCTTCTTCTGTCTGTTCCTTCTGTCCTTCTCTTTCTTCTGAGCTCCTTCTGACGTAAACTGCTTCTGCTCCCACTTAAATAGGGTCCTAAGCCCTCCTCCTAGCCTAGCCCCCTTTACTCCCAATTGGTTAAGAAACTGATTGGCTACCTTGCCTCAACCAATCATTACTTTTGAAATATCAGTTACATAGGTTCCAGACATCCTAAACTGACCTGTGACCTGGGGCCCCTCATGCCAGACATTTGGTCTCCAGTCTCTTACATTTCTCATTATGATTGATGTCTCATCTATAGCTTAAACTGGATTCCCTTAGAGACTAAGAGGCCCCATCTAACATTGGTTATTCTCATATTCCTAATCAGCTTCATACTACCTACTAACTAAACTCTGGCATTCATTAAAGAGGTCAAAAGTCAGTCTTACTTAATAGCATACATATCAGGCTATTACTTTCAAGATCATTTCTACATTTTACCTATAATTAATCAAGGAGAAGAGAGCTGACTAGTTCTGACCTTTTTCACCTCTCAGCTCCATACACAGAACTAGCTAAGACCATAGTTAATTCAAAACACATGTTGATCTCCTCACTGCAGCCTTAAACAGCAGACAAAGGATCATTTTAAAAGTAACACAGAGTTGAACAAACATCCTACACAGAATTATTAATTTACACAGAATACAACATATTCTAAAGTAAGCATTCTTATAAGACATATTCTAAATATCAGGAATATCTAGAATTATTTAGAATCTAACTATTTCCTTATAACAAAATCTACATATCAAGAACTTCTGAAATAGTATTTCAGCCTTTTAAACTTCAGCATGTCTGGCTCATTCCTTTGTTCATTCATAATAGTTTACAGCTGTGCCAGCATTTAGCAATCCATCCCTCACAAGGGTCTTTCTGACCTTTCTGACCCAGCCCGGCAAGACTTTCAAATAATATGAACCATCTGGCATTCCTTCACTTCATTTACAGAGTAAAGAGTTGAAATTTGAAATAAGAATTCAATTCAAATACCAAGCTTTTAACAGAATTAACCCTTCATATGATTTCTTATATATAATTTCTCAGAGTAAACACTTTCTTTGCCCATGGCTGCCTCATTCCCCCCTTTGAGACTAAAATCAGCTTATGCAGAGATAAGTCTCACATCTCAAACTCTGGAGACTATAGTGATCCTAACTAGGAATAGACTTGTGAATCACCATTACCCTACTTGTTAAGGTCCGACGGCATACTGCCGAAGCACATGAGGCCAAGAAACAAAACAACAACCCTGCTAAAACTAAGACTATTAGGGAAATGAACAAGGGACGTATCCAGGAGGTCAATGACCACCACCAGGAGGTAAGGTCTAATCCTCCTCGGTAATCCTCCACATTAAGGCTGGCCAACTGTAGGACTTTATCCATGGCATGCCTAACTACATGCGTCCTATTTATGACAATAGTACAGCACTCTGAAGAATTTAACACTGTGCAGAGACCACCCTGGGCTGCAAAGAGATAGTCAAGGCCCATACGGTTATATCTAGAAACTATACTTAATTCATTAATTTGATCCTGCAATGCATTGACTACCACGTTCAGCTCATGAACTAAAACATGGAGTAGGGATTGAAGTCTCCGGGTAGCCATACCTAGTTCAGTAATACCCGCTACCGGGCCTCCAATTGGAATCCAGGCCGTGGCAGAAAGGGCTACAAGTCTCTTTTTAGTCAGAGGATAAGTAGAATTAATATACTGGAGGGCTAATTCAATCGCCTCATCCTCTGTGGCAACGGAGGAGGGTAAGGACAAAGCCTCTCGCTTAGAGCGGTGCGGGGATAGTGGCTTAAGAGGAATAACTTTAGGAAAATAATTCAAGGTTACCAATACACAAAAATCATATGTGGAGGGAAGAATCATGTGGAGGACATTATCACAGAGCCAGTAATGACCAAGGAGAGGGCGACGAAAGTTCCCAATAAATGTAGGCACAGGATGGAGATTAGGATGCCCATAATGCGAGCCCCTATCCCAGGGGGAACGAAGAAGAAATGGAGACTTTGTACACCATAGGTGCCAATCCCCAATTGTAACAGACCGCTCATATGATGCAACCCCTTCATCCCCCGGGGACTTATGAAAGTAGAAAATAGGATGGGACACTATAGTCTTCTCAGTAGTATAGTTAGGAGCCAGATAATCACCTTGGTCATAATCTACAGGTATGGTAGTAGGGCACATAGGAGTACCTGGAGAAACTACCCACACAGGTTCCTCCTTCTCTGGGAGAACATTAGTATAGTTACAGGGAATGGGAAGAACAGTTGAGATGCTTCTTGTTAAACAAAACACTCCAGAAGCTGGATAGGGAGACGTAAAAACTGGCCTTAGAGAAGATTCAGAGGGGGAAGTAGCATTATAAAAGGACCACCAAGTATAATCCTGGCTCCAAGGACCTGAACTCGAAAAGTAGGGAGGTATAAGAGCTGGGAGTTGCACAGGGACAGGAACAGCTGGGACATCTGTAGTATAAGGAGAAAATCGGGAACACACAATACAAGGGGAAGTAATCTTTGCCTGGCTAATTAGTTCCTGGACTGAGTGTAACCAAAGGTTGGAGCGAGTTGGGGTATTAGGAACAAGGAGGCAAGGAGTAGAAAACAACAAAAGCATCCAAACTACTAACATTTTCTTTCTTCCTAATCTAAAACAAATACAGCAAACTAATTAAGCAATAATATTTCAACAGTCTGTGCTAATCACAGATTACTCTAATATAGTGTTCTCAGTCTTTGAGTTCTTATACCAGTTGGGATAGACCCTCAACTGACAAGGATCAAGCTTTCAAATTCCAAGAAAGCCAGAATCCGGCAAGAAAGAGTCTCAGTATGAAGCCGAAGTTCAGCCGCTCCTGCAGTATGCAGTTGACCCTTCTTTTCAGCTAGTAGATTCTTTGGTTCGGGTCAGGCGCAACTTCAATGGCTCCGCTGGATCTCTTTCTGCTCTCCACTGTCTAGGCTCCGTCTGATCCGTGCTGGGCTCAGTCTGGTCAGCAGACTTAATTCGAGACCAATGGACCCATGGAGTTATCCCTGCGACCTTCACAGCTGCAGGGGTAGAAAGCAAAACAGTAAAAGGTCCTTTCCATCGGGGCCCCAAAGGCTGGAGCTTCCAGTCTTTCACCCAAACTCTATCCCCTGGCAGGAAGGAATGTACCTGAGCCTGGAAGGGGACAGGGTTTATTTCTCTCACATAAGACTGAAGCTCAGAAATTATCTTCCCCAAGAGGGCTACCTGCTCCTGCACCTGGGCAGACCCTAAAATCCCTATGTCTCCCTTAATTCCCTGTAAAATGGCTGGGGGCTTCCCATACACAATTTCAAAGGGAGAGAGGGCTGTTCCTTTAGTTGGGGTGCATCGGAGGCGGAAGAGGGCTAGTGGCAATGCCTGTGGCCATTTCAATTGGGTTTCCTGACAAATCTTTGCTAGGCTATTTTTCAAGGTTCTATTTGCTCGCTCAACCTGCCCTGAACTCTGGGGACGATAGGCACAATGCAATTTCCAGGTAATGCGCAATGCGCGGGACAGGGCCTGAAGTGTAGCTTCAACAAAGGCGGGACCATTATCTGAACCTATGGCAAGGGGCAGTCCATACCTGGGGATGACATCCCTAAGGAGAGCTCGAGCTACTTCTGTGGCTTTCTCAGTGACTGTAGGATATGCTTCCACCCACCCAGAAAAGGTACAGACCATAACTAAGAGATATCGGAGCCTACCGCTCCTGGGCATTTCTGTGAAGTCTATAACTAGGGACTCAAAGGGTGTTAGTCCTCTAGACTGAACTCCTGGTGGAATACGGGGTCCCTGACGAGCATTATTCTGGGCACAGAGAGTACATCGGGCAGAGGCAGTGGCAACCAGACTATCCAATCCTTCCAGCACCACTACTCGACTGAGTAGGCGGGCTAGTGCTGTTTTCCCTAAGTGTGATAGGTCATGAGCTTGAGACACTACAGGCCAAGCTAGGTGGCGTGGCACCAGAACTCTGGTATCAGGGAGATGTAACCAGCCATCAGGTCTCCTTACTGCACCTTCTTCTTGAGCCCATTTCTCTTCCATTTGGGTATACATAGGTGTCCATTCTTGCAGTCGAATTTGGAACAGGGGGGTCACAGTACTTGCTGGGGGTCCTCGAGCAGCTTCCTTGGCCACCCGATCAGCATGGCGGTTCCCTCGGGCCACTGGAGTATCTATTCTTTGGTGTCCCCTGCAATGAATAACAGCTACCTTCTTAGGGGCCCACACAGCCTCTAGCAGCTGAAGTATTTCAGGTCCATACTTAACAGGTTGGCCTGCAGCATTTATGAGTCCCTTTTCCTTATACAAAGCTCCATGAGCATGTAGGGTTGTGAAAGCATACTTAGAATCAGTATAAATGTTGGTCACCAGTCCTGCTGCTAACTCCAGAGCTCGTATGAGGGCCACAAGTTCTGCTTTCTGGGCTGAAGTTCCTTGGGGCAGGGCTCTTGCTTCTATCACCTTGTCCTCTGTCACCACAGCATAGCCTGCCAATCGCTTGGAGTTCTCCACATAACTGCTTCCATCTGTGAAATAAATTACATCTGGGTCCCTCCACGGAACATCTTTAAGATCTGGTCGACTGGAGTACACTTCATCCATAGTTTGGATACAGTCATGATCCGGTGGTCCCTCAGATGCTGGCAAAAGAGTAGCAGGATTAAATGTAGCCACTGTTTCCAGGTGTATCCGTGGATTCTCACACAAACTAGCTTGGTACTTAACCATACGGTTATTTGTAAACCAGTGGTTGCCCTTATACTCCATGAGGGTGAGAACTGCGTGGGGGACTTTAACAACCAGTTCTTGCCCCAAGGTCAACTTATCAGCTTCCTGGACCAGTAAGGCTGTTGCTGCAATGGCCCTCATGCAGGCTGGCCATCCTTTAGCCACTCCATCCAGCTGTTTAGACAGGTATGCAACAGGCCTCTGCCAGGATCCCATCATCTGGGTCAGCACACCCAGAGCAACCCCCTGTCGCTCGTGGACATACAATGAGAAAGGTTTCTCCACATCAGGAAGGCCTAACGCAGGGGCTTGGAGTAGGGCTTTCTTTATGGCAATGAAGGATTGTTGAGCAGTAGGTCCCCATTCAAATGGTTCCTTTTCACCCCCCTTTGTGGCTTGGTAAAGGGGTTTCGCCATTAATGCAAAATTTGGAATCCAAATTCTGCAGAATCCGGCTGCTCCCAGAAATTCCCTAACTTCTCTTCTGGACTTGGGTTGGGGAATTGCAGCTACCGCTTGCTTCCTACTAGCATCCAGTCTCCGACTTCCCTGGGAAATGCAAAAACCCAGATACTTCACTTCTGACTGACAGAGTTGGGCCTTTGAGCGTGAGACCTTATAGCCTGCATCCAAGAGTAGCTCCAGCAATTCTCTAGTAGCCTCAAAACACTCTTCCTGGGTCACTGCTGCAATCAGGAGGTCATCTACATACTGGAGTAAAACTCGCCTGGAAGGCTCAGATTTAAAAGTCTTAAGGTCTTGCCCTAGGGCTGTCCCAAAAATAGTGGGGGAGTTCTTGAACCCCTGTGGCAGGCGGGTCCATGTATACTGAAGCTTCCTTCCTGTTACTGGGTTTTCCCATTGAAAGGCAAAAAGCAATTGACTGGCGGGGGCCACCCGAATACAAAAGAAGGCATCTTTTAGGTCTAGTGTCGTGAAATGGGTAGCTCCAGAAGGTATCAATCCTAGCAGGACATATGGATTAGGCACTACAGGATGTAATGAAATAGTGGATTTGTTGACCACTCGTAAGTCTTGGACTGGCCGGTAGTCCTCAGTCCCTGGCTTCTGAACTGGCAATAGTGGCGTATTCCATGGAGACTGGCAAGGTCGAATAATTCCATGGGATAACAGACGATTCAAATGTGCTTGAATCCCTTCCAGAGCCTTTCTGGGAATTGGGTATTGGCGAAGATGGATTGGCCGGGCACTTGGAAGTAAGTCTACATGTACAGGAGGAATATTTCGGGCCAACCCTGGGGGATTATCTTCTGCCCATACCCCACTGACCTGAAAGCTGTCTGCCAGGGGTAGGTCAACTTGGCCATGCGACTGATGCAGCCGCCATTCTTCTTCAAGAGGGCAGCAGAAACTCAATATACCCTTAGGGCTGGATGTCGGGGGCCGAAAGGAGACTGAAGTCTGGCCATCAGAGTCAAAAGAAATTTGGGCCCTAAGCTTGGACAGCAGGTCTCGACCTAACAAAGGGATTGGACAGTCTGGCATATACAGGAATTCATGAGTGACTATGTGTGAGCCTAATTGGCATCTACGGGTTGTCAGGAAGGGCCTCCGGTTCTGCACCCCCGTGGCTCCCACCACTCGGACAGTTTTTCCAGACACAGGCGCTAATCGCTCCGTCACAACAGAATGTTCAGCTCCTGTATCAATCATGAATGGAATTGAGCGGCTCCCTATAGTTAGCTTGACCATAGGTTCCTGGGAGCCCAGTTTATAGGAACCCGGTCTGTCCTATTCGTCCCATTCTGCCATCTCGGCTATCCCGATGATGTCAGATTCAGGAGGCTCATATCTTCCCTCTCGAACTCGGCCTCGGCTTCCTCGATCTCCTGGTCCCCTTCTCAGTCCCTGGCGCCTCTGGGGGCATTCATCTTTCCAGTGCCCTCTTTCCTTACAATAGGCACACTGATCCCTCTCCAATCTTGGTCTGGGATTCTCCCCCCTTGGCCGGGATTGATTGAAGGAATCTCGGGCCCTGGCTGGTGGTCCGGGGTCCCACTTTGGCTTCCCATTAGCTAGAAGTCGACCTCGGTTAAGGGTGGAATTAGTAATGGCTGCCGCTAAAAGGTCGGCCTTCTTCTGCATCTTCCGGTCAGCCTCTCGGCGCACCTCCTGATCTCTATTAATGAAAACCTTGGTTGCGATCTCAATTAGCTGGGTGGTATTCATCCCTGCGAATCCCTCCTGACGCTGCAACTTCTTCCGGATATCTGGCATACTCTGGGCCACCAATGCGCTATTCACCATTCTCTGGTTTTCTTGGGCTTCAGGGTCAAATGGGGTGTATGTTCTGTAGGCTTCAATTAGTCGCTCTAGAAAGGCCCCAGGGGATTCAGTTGCCCCTTGGAGAATTTCAGAGACCTTTGCCAGATTAATGGGCCTCTTTATGCCTTTCCTCATACCTTCCAGTAAGTCCCGGCAATAGCCAGACAACAGTTCATAGTGCTGCCCATCATTTGGATCCCAATCTGGAGCTGCGCGAGGAAACCGAGCTCTAACCCATCCCTCTGGGTCCTGTGTCCTCTCGGGAACACGCTCTCGCGTGATGGCCTCAGCATTTTGCAAAATCTTCCGCCTCTCCTCAGTTGTGAAGAGGGTCAGGAGAAGTTGTTGACAATCAGTCCAGGTTGGGTTATGGGTGGCCATAATGCTAGTCACTAGGTCCACCACTGCCTGAGGCTTTTCAGTATAAGAGGGGTAATGCGTCTTCCAATTCAGGAGATCGGTGGTTGTGAAGGGTACATACTGGTAGGCCTGTGCCTGTATAACCTGACCCTGATTATTAGGATCCGGTCGAGTGGTAGTTACCTGACGAAGTGGCAGAACTCTCGAGGAAGTGGGAATGGAACCTGAGGTAGAGCTAGGAGCTACCCTCCTATCATGCTCAAAGGTGATTGCAGCAGGTCTAACCCATTCAGTGGAGGTGTGTTGAACCCCTGAGGGATGGGGAGGGGTACTCATAGACTGAGAGGTGGTCACAGGTGAGTCAGTCCATTGAAAGGGATGCCGGGCCCCTAATGAGTGGGTAGGGGTACTAGAGGGAGAGGCTGGGCTGTCAGGAGTTGAGGAGTCAGGGAGTGGAGCCCAAAGTGGGTCTTCGGAGGTTAACAGGGGAGGATGTGGCACAGAAGGGTAGAGGCCAGGTGAAAAGTCCAACCTAGGGTGTGGCAGGTTTGGCACAGGAGGGGAAGAACTATCCGGAGAAGCCTGTGCTGGAGAGGCTTGGGCTGGGCGGCGTGGATCTCTAGGGGTGGCACGGAACCCCAACAATGGGCCATAAGGTGGTGGCTCAAGATCTGAGGGATCATCAGAGAGTATGGGTTTCTCAGACAGGGTAGGGGCGGAAGCCACCGATTGGGTGGTAAGCTTCCTGGGGCTCTTTCCCTCTTCTAGTTTAGATTTTCTAATCTTTCTTTGAACACGGCCTAACATGAATTTTACTGGGGATCCCATATAAGTTTTCAACCAGGAGGGAGGGTCAGTCACAAGGCTGTCCAGGAATCTATATAAGGGAGTTGTTCAGAATATTCTGATTCTCCTACTACTATGCTATAGACCTTCCGGATTACTTCAATATCTAAGCTGCCACTAGGGGGCCACCCCACTCCCATAGATGGCCACTCAACTTCACACAAGGTTCTTAAAGTACCTGAGCTTAAAGTCTGTCCATAGTCATTAATTAAAAAGCCTTTTTTGAAATTTCTAAGCATACAATCTAGGGGGGTAACAATTTGTCTAGATGATGTCCCACCCATAATGCTTACAGTTACAACACACAAAAAGGGAGGGAATTTTTGAGAGTGCAGTAAGGGGTCCGCACTCTCGAGACACTAGGTAGACAGACAACAATCGCTTCCTTCCGTTGCTGACCAATTGAACTCGCGTTAATTGGAAATGCAGCTATAAGAAGTCCGCACTCAGTTAGCATTCACGCATCACACATTCCATACAGAAAATCCCACCCAACAATTTCAGATTTCTCAAATACAGATAAGCTCAAGCGTTTTCGCTTCTAGTCCCCGCGACTAGAAGGTACTAGGGCCTTTGCTGAGAATTGATCAGATTCTCCTTCCTCAATTTTCTTGAGGGGCTGGTTTACAATTTCCTAGCTAGGATTACAATACAAAATACAGAATACATACCCGGCGAATGTTCTCCAGTCAGTTGGGTGCTGGGATTAATGCAGGATTCATCCCACCGCTGCCACCAAGAATTGTTGCAGGAATTGAGATAGGAATTTGTGATGCTTCAGGAGTCAGACAGCACACACCAGTATGAGAGAGAAATCTTCTTTATTTGCCAGCAAACAAAGCAGGACATCAGTTCTAGCTCTCTTCTCTTCTCTTAGCTCTTTGTGTCTTTCTCTCAGCTCTCTGTGTCTTTCTCTCAGCTCTCTGTGTCTTTGTCTCAGCTGCTTCTCTTCTTATGCTGTCTTCTCCTTCTTCTGTCTGTTCCTTCTGTCCTTCTCTTTCTTCTGAGCTCCTTCTGACGTAAACTGCTTCTGCTCCCACTTAAATAGGGTCCTAAGCCCTCCTCCTAGCCTAGCCCCCTTTACTCCCAATTGGTTAAGAAACTGATTGGCTACCTTGCCTCAACCAATCATTACTTTTGAAATATCAGTTACATAGGTTCCAGACATCCTAAACTGACCTGTGACCTGGGGCCCCTCATGCCAGACATTTGGTCTCCAGTCTCTTACATTTCTCATTATGATTGATGTCTCATCTATAGCTTAAACTGGATTCCCTTAGAGACTAAGAGGCCCCATCTAACATTGGTTATTCTCATATTCCTAATCAGCTTCATACTACCTACTAACTAAACTCTGGCATTCATTAAAGAGGTCAAAAGTCAGTCTTACTTAATAGCATACATATCAGGCTATTACTTTCAAGATCATTTCTACATTTTACCTATAATTAATCAAGGAGAAGAGAGCTGACTAGTTCTGACCTTTTTCACCTCTCAGCTCCATACACAGAACTAGCTAAGACCATAGTTAATTCAAAACACATGTTGATCTCCTCACTGCAGCCTTAAACAGCAGACAAAGGATCATTTTAAAAGTAACACAGAGTTGAACAAACATCCTACACAGAATTATTAATTTACACAGAATACAACATATTCTAAAGTAAGCATTCTTATAAGACATATTCTAAATATCAGGAATATCTAGAATTATTTAGAATCTAACTATTTCCTTATAACAAAATCTACATATCAAGAACTTCTGAAATAGTATTTCAGCCTTTTAAACTTCAGCATGTCTGGCTCATTCCTTTGTTCATTCATAATAGTTTACAGCTGTGCCAGCATTTAGCAATCCATCCCTCACAAGGGTCTTTCTGACCTTTCTGACCCAGCCCGGCAAGACTTTCAAATAATATGAACCATCTGGCATTCCTTCACTTCATTTACAGAGTAAAGAGTTGAAATTTGAAATAAGAATTCAATTCAAATACCAAGCTTTTAACAGAATTAACCCTTCATATGATTTCTTATATATAATTTCTCAGAGTAAACACTTTCTTTGCCCATGGCTGCCTCAGTGCATCATAGCAGTTTGTCAATCCACTGAGCAGTAAAGCAGCAATGTGGAAAACTTTAATGTCTTCACTAACACCTCTGAGTCTCTCCACCATGTCTAGCACACTGTTTATACAATCTTGCATGCATTGCTCTTTCTCTAGCTTAGTCTGATACAGTTTTCTGATTAAAATTTATTACTTAAATTTTGTTTCTCATGCACTTTCTGTAGTTCCAGCCACATGCGCCTGGCAATCACACATTTGCAGGTATGAACGATTTGATCATCTCCAACAAAGAGCTATAACATTTGAGCCTTGAGGTCTCTCTTCAGCCAAACTTGAGTAACAGGATCCTGCCTAGGCTCCTCTACACATGTCCACATACCGCGTCCTTTTTTACTATGAATTTCCATATCTGATAATTATGGTATGTGAGCTGTGGTGCTTTGAACTGTTCTGAAGCATTGCCCATGGCTGCCATCCGTTGTGCACTGTCTGTACTCACTGCACTGTTGTGCAGAGCCTTTTACTTTAGAACACCTTTCTGCTGAAATCTTCTTTTCCCAGCTTCAGGTCTGGGCCCATAACCTGTTAGCAGAGTCGCTTTTGCAGCGTTATTGACAAGACAGAGAGCTGATATCAGGAACAATAAACTTTTAATTCAAACCAAGTGAACATAACAAAATGGATATTTCAGATCACATGTTTTCCTTCCAGCTGCTTTCTCTAACAGAATCACTCATAACAGGGAGCAGAGTTGCCAGGTGGCCAAAAACAGCCCAATTTTGACACCAAAAATAGCTATATAATAATATATTGTCAAGCTATCTTCAGTTTTGACAACAAAAATAGCTATGTGTGGAACGGTGGGGGGAGTCTCTTCCAGTTTTTCTTATTCATAACGCTAGAGGAAATATCTGGCCCTCAGCATATTTTCTTATGTTACCAAATGTCATAATGATCTTGTGTCTAAATTGAGGGATATCCCACTGTGTCCAGGACAAACTTACTAAATGCATATTGTAACCCTCACAGAACAGCATGAAGTGAGAAAGAAAATCAATCTGCAATATTGCACTCCAAACACTTTTTAATACTGGTAGAAACTTTTTAATACTGGTAGAAACTGGAATAACGGTTCTGTTTGTATGTAACGCATATATGGCTGGACTCTGTATATTTTTTATTTTTGTTCCATTTGTACCCCGCGCTTTCCCACTCATGGCAGGCTCAGTGCGGCTTACATGGGGCAATGGAGGGTTAAGTGACTTGCCCAGAGTCACAAGGAGCTGCCTGTGCCTGAAGTGGGTATTGAACTCAGTTCCCCAGGACCAAAGTCCACCACCCTAACCACTAGGCCACTCCTAAAAGTTAGGCACTAGGAGGTCTATGTAAAGCCAGTGTTCTATAAAGGGTGCCTGACCTTTATAAAATACTAACATATGCGCAGGTCACGCCTAACTTTGGGCATCGGACATATGCCTGGTTCTATCAGGCGCGGGTAGGCATTATTCTATAGCATGGCACCTAAACTTTTGGGAGAGTGCTGTGACCTGCCCATTTCCCTCCCATGGCCACACCCCCTTTTCGGGTTGCATGTGGAAAATGTTAGGCGCCATGTTATAGAATAGCATGTAACTCCAAGACATGCAAAAGTGGACAAAAAGACCTAAGCATCTTATTCAGTAGTTCAACCAAATGTAAAAACATTACAGTTAGTGAGATTTGCTAAAAGGATCACAGTTCTTCACCCTGCAAGATCAGGAAGTCAGATTGTCAAAGCAAACTATTGCACAAACGACACTATTCAGACAGTGTTGAATGATTCACCAAATAAAATCTCTGTCTTACTCCATCTCATCTGAGTAATAGTGTTTCAGTTTCTTATAATACTGCTGTACTTGAGTACTATACAGAGCTGAACCTGGAAATAAAGTTTTCTAGGGTTATTCTGTAAATTTATAACTTGCTGATCAGTAGATTGTGCCCATATTGTTTTATATAACAACCTAAACATAATTAAGCCTTAGGAATCCACACCAACTACGACATGACCCTTCCTGCTAACAGAGGTCTCACAATCCATAAAGCAAACACAGAACACACCCAGGACCAAACCTCCCCTCTCCTCCCCCTCCAAGCCCAAGACAGGGCATTACATCGCTGAAATCCATTGGCGGCCTATGACAGACAGGACACTGCTTTTGACCCATTCAGCACTACCAATTCCTCTTCTTTGCAATTTGCTTTCCAGCACTAAGGAGCCAAGTAAAACAACCCCTTTCCATGCGGTGTGGCCTGTTTGTGCCCCGCAGTCTGCTTGCCAGCTGCCAGCATTCTCCCTGTTGCCTCCAGCACAGGCCCTGCCTGCTTCTGCCTTTACATCGTTCGGCTGCTGCTCGGTGGCCTCGCGCAAGGTTGGGTCCATGGTGTCCTGCAGAGCCTTGATGATTGTGTTTGGGACTTCAGGTCCATGTCTGGCATGTGGGGGTCCCGGTGATACTCACACTGTGTATTCCACTAGAGAGAAGAGCTGCTTGCTGCACTACTGTGCACATGGACCCGCTGCTCCACAGCAGCAACTGGCGCGAAAAGAACTTAGGAAGAAGTGATTGAATGAGGGGGGGGGGGAGCATTTAAAAAGTCGGCTGGATCCCACCTCCCTTGCCCTCTTATTGGAGCGTGAGGGGAAAAATGCTCCATTCCACGGGCCACGGAGGTGAAAACTGCCCAAAAAGTTGCGACCAGTGACTGTTAAAAAAAAATTCCCGAAGGGGGCTGTGGGAACCCGCTCAATTCTGTGGGAAAACGCGGAACTGCCATCTTTGACAGGGAGGGGGCACTTCTTGTATCTTCATGCTATCCAAAAATAGGACATACACTCTGTGAACTGTGACTAGCATCACACTGACACACACAGGTTCTACACAGCACTGAGAACTGTTGTCGCTAACACAGACTGCATTAACAATACGTAGCTTAATAATGTCACTATACAAAAGTCATCCAAGTGATAAATTAGGTAATGTTGGAACTCCAAAAGATATAGTATGCCCGTCATGAAACAGTCAATTGTTCTATAACCCTACAACTAATTTTCGTGTCAGTAATTGTAAAGTATCAGAGAGGTGATGCATATTTCAAGATATATATAAGGACAGCTTGGAACAGTATAGTTAAAATGAAAGATCTGATAACTTATGCAATTTGTTTTGAAATCTACTTGTTTTTCTTTCCTTTTACACATAGTAACTTGAACCTGTTTCCAGAAGACCTAATGTGGTCTAAAAACTGAGTGAAAACCAGCATAGCAAACTTAGACGTGTATACTAATCGCTTATCAGGATTTCTTGTTCACTGTTGTGCCTTTGGATAAGAATTATGCAGTTGTGTGATACAACAATGCATCCATTCATGCTGTAATTCAGACAGACTAGCTTTATTTGATTCAATTAATACACACAAGTACAGTTGTATTTGTTAAATCAAATGCACGTTTTTAACCTCAGAAGGCATTATAATATTAATTCTTGTCCTTAGCAGAAACTACTTACAGTTGTATTTGTTAAAACAAATGCATGTTTTTAACCTACTACTACATATCATTTCTAAAGCACTACTAGACGTACGCAGCGCTGTACACTTGAACATGAAGAGACAGTCCCTGCTCGACAGAGCTTACAATCTAATTAGGACAGACAGAACAAACAATAGATAAGGGAATATTAAAGTGAGGATGATAAAATAAGGGTTCTGAACAAAGTGAATAAGGGTTAGGAGTTAAAAGCAACATCAGAAAGGTGGACGTTTAGCTTAGATTTGAAGACGGCTTTGTAAAAACTACTTTACAGTTGTATTTCTTAAAAGAAATGCATGTTTTTAACCTCAGAAAGCATTATAATATTGATTCTTGTCCTTTGCAGAAACTGCTTTCTGAAGTGAAAGTTCAGGTGGAAAATCCCATCAGGGGTCTTCACATTAACATCACTGCCTTGTGTCCTGATGGTACCAGAAAACCAGGCATGGAAGGATGCACAAATGTGAAAAACAGTGACAAAGTAAGTCCCCCCCCCCCCAAAAAAAATAAAAAAAACCCTACCACTATCAGTCTATATTCCAGTACATAGAAATGCTTTACACACAGACCCAGTGGTATACCAAGGGTGGGGCAGTGGGGGCAGTCCATCTTGGGAGTAGGCAGCAAGTGGTGGGTGCGCTGAGCAGTCTCATGGCTGTTGGCTCTGCCGGTTCCCTGCCCCCTACATAAGTACATAAATATTGCTATACTGGGACAGACTGAAGGTCCATCAATCCCAGAATCCTGTTTTAAACAGTGGCCAATCCATACGAACAAAAGCCCACCTGATTTAAACAAAGTGTCTAGCAGTGGAGGGAGTGTGTGTGCTGTCCCTGAAGTGATGGGACCTCTGCTGTATCTGGCCTCCGATGTAATTTCCTGTTTTCCTCATAGGCGGGACACGAGGCAGTCTGTGTTAAATCATTGCTGGCCACAGCCACGGCACCCGAGCGACAACATCGGCTCTGCTGCCTAGCTGACATCAACCAGTACCTATTTTATAAAGGTTTGCTCCCCCTTATCTCAAAACCAATAGGAGGAAATATTTTTTCACTCAATGAATAGTTAAGCTCTGGAACTCATTGCCGGAGGATATGGTAACAGCGCTTAGTGTATCTGGGTTTAAAAAATGGTTTGGACAAGTTTCTGGAAGAAAAGTCCATAGTCTGTTATTGAGATGGGCAAGGGGGAAGCCACTGCTTGCCCTGGGATTGGTAGCATGGAATGGTGGTGCTGATTGGGTTTCTGCCAGGTACTTGTGACCTGGATTGGCCACTGCTGGAAGCAGGATACTGGGCTAGATGGACAATTGATCTGACCCAGTATGGCTATTCTTATGATAACATAAACTAATAGTGGTTCTTCAATTTGACATATTTGGGGCTTTTGATTCAGTAGATCGTTGAGAAACTTAGCGAGTTGGGTCTAGAAGGCTTAGTATTTGGTTGGTTCAAAGGATACTTGGAAAATCTTAGCTACACTGTGCTGAAAAGCGGTGTTCATTCTGATTCTTGGGAACTGATAAGTAGTGGCCTCTCAGGGTTCGCCACTGTCTATATTGTTATTTAATCTTTTATGTCCAATCTGGGCACAATTTCTTTGCCTGCAGCTACATCTTTATTTTCATATGCAGATTATATTTTTGTTTTGGCACCCATTCACTCAGATCAACCACTGACGTTTTCAATTATTGATCAATGCATTACCAAGGTAAAATTATGGGCTCATAATCATTTACTTAAACTAAATGCAGATAAAACTAATCTTTTGTGGTTCAGTAATTCTCTGGCTGATGTCCCTGTAGCTGTCCCTTTATCAGATGGGGTACTATTATCAGTAACACAACAATCTCGGGTATTTAGAGTTCTTCTGGAGCGTTGTCCTTTGAGGTCCCGTAGATAATCCTGCTTATTTTCGAAAGAGAAAAACGCCTATAGTGCGACCTAAATCGGGAGATAGACGTTTGTCTCGCAAAGGCGCCCAAATCGGTATAATCAAAAGCCTATTTTGGGCGTTTCCAACTGCACTCCGTTGCGGAAATGAATAAAGTTGACGGGGGCGTGTCGGAGGCGTGGTGGAGGCGGAACTGGGGCGTGGTTATCAGCCGAGGAGAGATGGGCGTCTTTAGCTGATAAAAGAAAAAAAAAGGCGTTTTTACCGCGATTTTGGGTCACTTTTTTTTTACCCTTTTTTTCATGAACAAGTCCCAAAAAAGTGCTCCAACTGCCCAGATGACCACTGGAGGGAATCGGGGATGACCTCCCCGGACTCCCCCAGTGGTCACTAACCCCCTCCCACCAAAAAAACCCCACTTTACAAACTTTTTTTCCAGCCTGTATGCCAGCCTCAAATGCCGAAACCACCTCCATGACAACAGAATGTGTTCGATCCTGTCACAGCCTTTCCCTGGGTCAGATGTGGCTCTCGGGTGCAGTACAGGGTCACATCAGCATTGCATTGTGGTGGGTGTAGGGTATTGGGCTCCGTGATTTCATTAGCTTGTGTTACAGTCTCACGATGTTGGTAGTTGGTAGGCTCTTCTCCCATGGTGCTTTTCCCCCTGCCTACTGGGTCAGAGTGTGCCCTGTTGTGTTTCCTGTTGTAGTCCATGCGGTAGTGGCCATTTTGTAAGCCAGTTTTAGTTCCCTTTCCTGTGTTAGCCACGTTACAGAACTTAGTTCTTCCCTTGAATGTGGCTGAAAGAGGGCATTGTACAGCATTCTGCCAGCTCTGACCTACTGCTCATCTCAGTACCAGGGAGACTCGTTGCCAGTGGGGCACAACCTCTGATCTGCAGTTAACTGTGAGTAAAGGCGGTTATTCCAATAAAGGACGTTTTCGGAGAGATTAGTCTTCAAGTGTCAACTGGTGTGCCAATGTTATATAGCAGCAACCAGTCCTAGAGGCCTGCATGTATGCAGGTCCCTGGAGCACTTTTAGTGGGTACCGCAGTGCACTTCAGCCAGGTGGCCCCAGGCACATCCCCCCCCCCCCCCACCTGTAACACTTGTGCTGGTAAATGGGAGGCCTCCAAAACCCACTGTACCCACATGTAGGTGCCCCCTTCACTCCTAAGAGCTATGTACATTTGTGGGTTTTGGGGGAGGGGGGTTGGGTGCTCAGCACCCGTGGTAAGGGAGCTATGCATGTGGGAGCGTTGTCTAAAGTCCACCGCACTGACCTCTAGGGTGTCCAGTTGGTGTCCTGGCATGTCAGGGGGGTGAGTGTACTACGAATCGTGGCCCCTCCCACGACCAAATGGCTCGGATTAGGACGTTTTTGAGCTGGGCATTTTTAGTTTCCATTATTGCTAAAAAAAACAAACGCCCAGCTGAAAAATGTCCATTTTTTCGAAAATACGGTCTGTCCAGTCTCTTCACGTACCCGTTTTCGGACATAGACGCCCATGGAGATAGGCGTTCGCGTTCGATTATGCCTCTCAATGTCCTCTCACAGAAACTGAGGACCAGGTTGCAGCTGCATCAGAACACCGCAGCAAGGGTGATTTTTTTTGTTGTAATAAGTTTGATAGTGTCTCTCCCTTGTTCATAAGGCAATTTATGGTGCAGTATCTGTTTTTTTGATTGGAAATTGAATTTTTCTTCTTCTTTTGAAAATGTACACTGTTCATTGTTTGCTATTTTTCTCTTTGCCTAGTGGTGTGAAATATAGTAGGCATTGGAAAGCTTCTTTGTTGTTTTTTTTCAGTTTCATTATAGAATAAGTTGCCTTTGGACCTTAGGTTACATCCCTCATATTACTCTTTTAAGAGGAGTCGTCAATTAATGTCCACACACTCATTTCCCAATTAGCATGTGGCCATTAGCGCACGACACCTTTTTACTAGGTAATAAGGGCTCCCGTGCTAATCATGTGCTAATCGTTTGGTGTGCAGCATTGTAGCTGTGCTAACCGATTAGCACTGGACACACCTACTGTCCTCCCCCAAACACGCCCCCAGCATGTGGGAAGTGTGCACACGTGCCAGAACTACCGTGGGATGCCTGAGCGCTCTCTATGGTAGTGAATTTTCCCACATAGTAAGCATGTTAGAGCTTACCACCGTTTAGTAAAAAGGACCCCATAATTTCAGAACAAATTATAACTACAATGGAGAACAAATTTCAGGGAAAAAAAAAATCTTCAACAAATTTGATTTAATCTAGTAGAATTTACAACCCTGAATCAGAATATAACCTGTCATGCATGGTTGGGCTGAAATTTATACTTCACTGTCTACATAGAATTATGTCATGTGGCACTGGTCTCGAAGCCGATGGCAGATTAGGACGAGGAGTGGCCTAGTGGTTAGGGTGGTGGACTTTGGTCCTGGGGAACTGAGGAACTGAGTTCAATTCCCACTTCAGGCTCAGGCAGCTACTTGTGACTGTGGGCAAGTCACTTAACCCTCCGTTGCCCCATGTAAACCACATTGAGCCTGCCATGAGTGGGAAAGCACGGGGTACAAATGTAACAAAAATACATGAAACTTACTTTTTGTTTTTGGAAGAAAAGCCTGAAACATTTGTCAAACAGAAAGAAGTCTGTAATATGATGCACAACAAATATGGGGAGCTCAGTTTTGTCATGATCACCAACTTTACATCCAAAATACAGTTAGGCCTTGGTTCATCAGTGGAGTCATGATTCTTTGCACCTTCAGACAAAACTCACCAGAAATGTAGCAGAAAGAGTCACACGTTTTCTGCAATATTTTTGGTTTAATTAGCCATCAGCTATTCATCAACTTCTCCTAGAAGCAATATAAAAATATATGACTAAATGAAGTTGTAGCACAGCACAGAGAGGGTTCAAAGTACAGAACAAAGTCCAAATGTCGAAAGAAAGCACCAAGAGCCTTTGAAATCGGGACAGAGATCCTTTAATCACACAACTTGTATAACAATCTTCTAAAAGTGACCCAACACGGGCCATGTTTCGGCGCACAGTCCTCGCATCAGGGGTCTGCATCAAACACAAAATACATAATCGTAACAAATAAAGGGCCCTGTTTACTAAGCAGCGTTATAGGCGTGTTAACATTTTTAACGCACGTTAACCATGTGCGTGTCTACAATATCCCTATAGGCACCTACATGGTTAGCGCGTGCTAAGTGTAGGCGCACTAAAAACACTAACGTACCTTAGTAAACAGAGCCCAAAATGTGACAAAATAAATGAAGTTGTAGTACATTTAAACTGAACGGTGTTCATTGTTGACTCAAATTTGTTGAAACAAATTTCTGGAAAACCATACATTATGGAAAATTTGTTATTCATTTCTGTGATCTGCATCCAAAAATCTATAAGAAACTATCATAGAAGGAAAAATTATGTTGTCCAGTGCTGCACTTCTATGAGGTATAGTTAAAGATTATGTGAAAAAGTCAGTAATAAAGTATGCCACCTATTTTCTTACTGGATTTATTGGCATATAATTCTTAGTAGCAAGATAGTGTGTACTGTTTACTAAAGTGCACATAAGGTTTAGTACACTTTAGTACAGTGACCCTTTTACCTTTGTTGAAAATGAAAGTTCTACCATATCGCCCATCATCCTGTGGTGTCTCTAACTTCTCTGAACTTTCCTTCATTTCTCATTCTTTTAATTCACTAATGAACTTTGTCTTCTATTGACTACCATTTTGATGTTGGTGAGTACCTTGGGTGACATGTTGCAAGACCTTTTTGCCCCAAACCCTGTGGTTTTACTTCTTCTGCTCTTAGATCTTTTCCCTTCTACATTTCTTTACCCCTTATCATCATGCTCAGCATACCTTGTGTTGCAAACTTCTTGAGTTCTATCTGAATGTTTTTTTCTGTTTGTGCTTTTTTTCTTCTTCCTCTGTTTCTGGGTCTCCTAAGGCTCGCTTTGGTGATTTAGATAGATTGTTTTTGAAATTTACCCTTTCTACCATCTTTTGCATTCAGATTTGGCCCGCCTTCTTCATTGATCTTCATATCCTTCATTCTTCTTGATTGTAACTTTTGTTTAAATAGGACAATTATGAAAAGTCTCTCCTCTGACTTCCCTGTGTTTCATTTTCTCCTGTGGTCATGAGATCAATTTGCATGCACTGTCTCATGCGTATTCATTGTGGATATCCTGAAAACCTGACTAGCTGGGGTTCCCCCAGGACGGGTTTGGGAATCACTGTCATAACCCAATGACTTTTTATGATCCTTTGCTCTGAAAATGCCCCATATCATTTGTCATCTTGTCTTTCACTATGCATGCTGTTCCTTCTAACCAAGCAGCTTCTTTTCAGTAAACTTTACTCCTTTGTTGACCATCTCCTTTTTTTCAACTTTCTTTATTTCATTGTCTTCTTTTCACTTGTGTTCCAGTCCTCTTTTTCTCTATGATTTATTTGCATCTGTAACTAACAACTCCTCCCTGACTCTTTTCCAACTATCTACAATCAAGCTCTAGTTTCCTCTGTAGATAACTACAGTATGCTGATTTAAAGGAAACTTCTTTCAATTCTGTTCTAAAACTAATATTCTACCTCTTCCCAGATTTGACTTTAACTGCTAACATCAATTGCTCTCTTTTCTCAATCATTTTACATCATTAAATTTCTTGATGGTGCTCGTCGTTGGCAACTTTATATTTGTTTACCCTGGGGAAATTCACTCTCAACTTTATTGAGACCACTTCAATCTTTTGTTTCTTCTTCTCTGATGGGCAGAAGCAAACGCGGGCGCTAAAGGCTATTAGTGCCATACTAGTGCCCACAATTTTTAACCGCCCCATGATCAGAGCCCCCAAGCACGTGAAACAATGTGCTCTCTAATCTGAGTATGCTTTTAGCTTTCCAGCCATTGTTTTAGTCATAGTAAATAGTAAATGTTGGCAGATATGGTCCATCCAGTCTGCCCAACAAGTAGCCAGATTTGAATATTACACTCTGCACAAGTTCCACTGCTTCATGATTAAACACTAGTATACATAATCTCAGTCTCTCTCTGTCAATTTTGGGGCACAGACCATAGAAGTCTGCCCAACACCGGTCCTACTTTCCAACTACTGGAGTTGCCATTTATAAAAGCTTTTATGGACTCAATTCCAAAAATATAGTGCAGCTTTTAATTTTTCCTATTAATAGGACAAATTTAGATTGTCCATCAGTTAAAAAGAGGAATCAAAAGTCTATCAAAATGCCAAAATTTGGAATAATAATCCCTGTTAGATTCTTCAGATTTCATTTTATCTTCATTTTTGAAAGGCTTTTAAAATGTATTTATTTTTAATTAGTGATTGTAAATGTTATTTAGTTTATCAATAAGGAAGATTGTTGTAAATTACTTCTAATTTGAAGTTCTTTTTTGTAATCCGCCTTGCATCCTCAATGTTAAAGGCAGAATATAAATATATAATATAAAGCCCACTCCACCCTTGATCCTGATCTGTTATTGCCATTTATGTGTCCCAGACTGTAGAAGTCTGCATGACATTGGTCTTACTTCCCAATATCTGAAGCTGCCGTCAAAGCTCTGTCCAGTTATGAGGTCATTTAAGTTTTGGTTTAATTGAATTCCATACTTTTTCTATATAGTGTTCCTCTGTGCTTATCCCACATTGCCATTTTTGTCTTCACAACCTCCCACTGGAGGGCATTCCAGGCATCCACTACCCTTTCTGTGAAAAAGTATTTCCTGACATTTCTCCTAGTCCTCCCATCCTGCAACCTCAACTTATGACCTAGTTCTACCACTTCCTGTCTCTGAAAAACCGTAGTGTACATATTAATACCTTTTAAATATTTTAACATCTTCATTATATCCCTTCCTATCCTTCCTTTTCTCTAGGGTATACATATTGAGGTCTTCAAGTCTTATATGTCTTTTGGCACAAGCCCCATATCATTTTTGTCACCTTTCTCTAAACTGCTTCAAGTCTTTTGATGTCCTTAGTGAAATATAGCTTCAAAAAATGAATACAATACTCCAAACTGAGCCTCACCAACGACTTGGCATTAACACCTTTCTTCTACTGAATGTGCGTCTCTCTATGCATCCTAGCATCCTTCTGCCTACAGCCACCGACCTTGATACATTATTTTGCTGCCTTAAGATCTTCTGACACTATGACCCCAAAGTCCCTCTCCTGATCTGTGCTTTTCAGCCTCTCACCCACTAGCAAATACAACTTTTTTGGGTTTCTACCCCCTATGTCTATCACTCTACATTTCTTTGCATGGCATTTTAATTGCCAAATATTACATCATTCTACTAATCTTTTTAGATCACTTTTCATGTTGTCCACTCCATCTGGAGTGTCCTCTCTGCCAGACCCTCGACCATTCTTCTAAGTTTTGGAGATCCCTTCTCATCGTTTCTACTCCCTCCAGGGTATCCACTCTATTGGCTATTTTTGTGTCATCCACAAAAAGGCTAACCTTTCCTTCCAACCCTTCAGCAATATCTCCCATAAATATATTAAACAGAATAGGCCCCAGCACCGACCCCTGAGGAACTCCACTGCTCACCTTCCTTTCCTCCAAGCAGATTCCATTTACCACCACCCTCTGCCACCTGTCAGTCAACCAGTTTCTTATCCAGTTCACCATTTTCGGTCCTAAGTTCAACCCTTTCAGCTTATTCACGAGTCTTCTGTGGGGGACCGTATCAAAGGCTTTGCTGAAGTCCAAGTAGATAACATCTAGCGCACATCCTTCCTCCAGTTCTTTGGTCACCCAGTCAAAGAAGTCAATAAGATTCGTTTGGCAGGATTTTCCATTGGTAAAGCCATGTTGCCTCGGGTCCCGTCGGCTTCTAGAAAGTTAACTATCCTTTCTTTCAGCAGCGACTCCATTATTTTTCCTACCACCGACGTGAGACTTACTGGTCTGTAGTTTCCCACTTCTTCCCTGTCTCCACTTTTGTGAAGAGGGACCACATCCGCTCGTTGCCAATCCCGCGGAATCTCTTCCATCACTAAAGATCTAGTAAATCTTTAAGATGTCCCGCCAGGACCTCCCTGAGCTCTCTCAGTATCCTGGTATGTATCCCATCCAGCCCCATAGCTTTATCCACCTTCAGATTCTCCAACGGTTTATAAACTCTTTCTTCCATAAACGGCGCACTATCTACTCCATTCCCAGACATTCCCTCGGCAGCCAACCACGGTCTTTCTCCAGGATTTTCCTCCATGAACACTGAAGAGAAATAATTGTTTAGCACTTTCGCTTTATCTTCATCACTCTCCACATAGCCATTCTCATTATCTTTCAGTCTTGCAATTCCATTCCTATCTCTTCTCCTCTCTCCAATATATCTGAAAAATGTCTTGTCACCTCTCTTTACATCTTTAACCATTTTTTCTTCCGCTCGCGCTTTTGCTAGCCATATTTCCTCCTTCGCTTTTTTGAGTTTAATCCGATAATCTTTTCCATGATCCTCTCGTTGCATTCTTTTGTATCTCTTGAACAAAGCCTCTTTTGTTCAAGAGATATAGAAGGAGATGGTACCCGAATTATAGCTACGTAATGCAAGGTTCCACGTTAGGAGTCACAGACCAGGAAAGCGATCTAGGCATCGTCGTTGATGATACATTGAAACCCTCTGCTCAGTGTGTGGCGGCAGCTAAGAAAGCAAATAGAATGTTAGGTATTATTAAGAAAGGAATGGAAAACAAAAATGAGGACGTTATAGTGCCTTTGTATCACTCCAAGGTGCGCCAGCCCCTCGAATATTATGTTCAATTCTGGTCACAAAATCTCAAAAAAGATATAGTGGAATGAGAAAAGGTACAGAGAAGGGCGACGAAAATGATAAAGGGGATGGGAAGATTTCCCTATGAGGAAAGGCTGAAGTGGCTAGGGCTCTTCAGCTTGGAGAAAAGACGGCTGAGGGGAGATATGATAGAGGTCTATAAAATTACTACTACTACTTATCATTTCTATAGCGCTACTAGATGTACGCAGCGCTGTACACTTGAACATGAAGAGACAGTCCCTGCTCGACAGAGCTTACAATCTAATTAGGACAGACAAACAGGACAAACGCGATAAGGGAATATTAAAGTGAGGATGATAAAATAAGGGTTCTGAACAAGTGAACAAGGGTTAGGAGTTAAAAGCAGTATCAAAAAGGTGGGCTTTTAGCTTAGATTTGAAGACGGTCAAAGATGGAGCTTGACGTACCGGCTCAGGAAGTCTATTACAGGCATATGGTGCAGCAAGATAAAAGGAATGGAGTCTGGAGTTAGCAGTGGAGGAGAAGGGTGCAGATAAGAGAGATTTACCCAGTGAACGGAGTTCCCGGGGAGGAATGAAGGGAGAGATGAGAGTGGAGAGGTACTGAGGAGCTGCAGAGTGAATGCACTTATAGGTCAATAAGAGGAGTTTGAACTGTATGCGGAAACGGATAGGAAGCCAGTGAAGTGACTTGAGGAGAGGGCTAATATGAGCATAACGACCCTGGTGGAATATTAGTCTTGCAGCAGAATTTTGAACAGATTGAAGAGGAGAGAGATGGCTAAGTGGGAGACCTGTGAGAAGCAAGTTGCAATAGTCTAAGCGAGAGGTGATAAGAGCGTGGATGAGGGTTCTAGTAGTGTGCTCAGAAAGGAAAGGGCAAATTTTGCTGATATTATAGAGAAAGAAACGACAGGTTTTAGCAATCTGTTGAATATGTGCAGAGAAGGAGAGGGAGGAGTCGAAGTTGACTCCAAGGTTACGAGCTGATGAGACAGGAAGGATGAGAGTGTTATCCATAGAAATAGAGAATGGGGGAGGAGGAGAGGTTGGTTTAGGGGGAAAGATAAGAAGCTCAGTCTTGGTCATGTTTAGTTTCAGGCAGCAATGTCAGACAGGCAGGCTGATACTTTGGCCTAGTTGGAGTGGAAAGGGTAGATGTGAATCGCTTGTTTACTCTTTCCAAAAATACTAGGACTAGGGGGCACACCATGAAGCTACAAAGTAGTACATTTAAAATGAATCGGAGAAAATATTTCTTCACCCAATGTGTAATTAAACTCTGGAATTCGTTGCCAGAGAATGTAGTAAAAGCAGTTAGCTTAGTGGGTTTTAAAAAAGGTTTGGATGGCTTCTTAAAGGAAGAGTCCATAGACCATTATTAAAATGGACTTGGGGAAAATCCACTGTTTATTTCTAGGATAAGCACCATAAAATGTATTGTACTTTTTTGGGAATCTTGCCAGGTACTTGTGACCTGGATTGGCCACTGTTAGAAACAGGTTGCTGGGCTTGATGGACCTTTGGTCTATCCCAGTATGGCAATATTTATGTACTTATGACTAAATTTTGTCACGAACAAATGGCCCCTTGTAATGTCAGACAGGTGGATTCAGTTAGTGGTCTGATCTGTAAATTGCCCACTGAGAACATCAAGATTAAACTCTCAGCATTTGTAAGTATTTACAAAGGACTTCTCCTTTTACAGATCGATGCAGTGTAATCTCTACCACCATGAGAAATGGGGCAGGGATTTTATTCCATATATATATATATATATATATATATATATATATATATATATATATATATATATAATGTATTTATTTTCAGCAGTTGGTATACTGCAATTGATCCCTGAGGCAACTACTTTCTGTTTCCCCACCCCAAGAAAAAAATGAGGATTCTGCCCAGTCCTAGACCTGAAGGCCCTGAACAAACATTTCTCCAAACAAAAGTTCAAGATATTTTCCTTAAGTTCCCTCATACCACTTCTTTAAAGAGGGGCTTGCCATGTTCTCTGAACAAACGGACACTTACACTGCTTCAATGGTTTACAGGCAGCATGTAAAAAAATTTAAAAAATAAAATGACTAATAGTTTCCCTTACATCTTGCTGGCAGCCAGGAACAATACCATTAAGAAGGCATATAGCTTGGCATGGGTGCAAAGCCATAGATCCTTTTACTTGTACACAAAAACTGTTTGAATATCTTTCTACATATATCAGAGGTAGGTGTAAAGGCCAATTCTGTAAGGCTCATCTCAGTGTAATTGGATTTTATCTTCAGGTAGAAGGTAAACCCATTTGTTCACAGCTTTTAGCAGTTTGGGTTATGCACAGCTTGCTACTTTTGAAACCTTCAATCAAGCTTCCCACAGTGTCATGGAACCTCAGTTTTGTCCTTATATAAGGGGTAGTATAGCCTCTGCCAAGATTTTGTGTGTGTATTACAGAGCTTGATTCGACCATGCTGGGGAAGAGACCAATGCCATTGACCTGTACTTATCAGCCAAGAATGCAGACTGACCCTGAACCTGGCCCAAAGTATTCAGGGCATGCAGTGACTCAGTAACATAACAAAAGGGGAATCCCACCCCAAATCAGGATATCTGAGGCTGATGTACTCCTGTATCCCTAACCAGTATTTATCCAGAGAGTTTTCAAGCCTTGAAGGCCATCACTGATAAGAGATTACATATAAGGCCACGGAAAGAACACAGCTCAGACCTCTTTATGCTTTCTTAGTTGCAGCACCTGTTGCCAAATATGAGCCAACTTTCATTGTGAGGATGAAGACTCTAACGACCTTGGCAGAGCATAGTTCAAAAGCTGTGATCACACAGGATATCTACTTGGTTCTATCAGAATAGTAAAGTTTGTGTTTAAATCAAGGACATTGCTTGCTCATGAAACATATGGGTATAAATCTTAGGATCTGTTTTCAAGCATTGGAATATTCTGTTTTGTATTATTGTTTTATCTTTCTTTGTCTTAGACTTTGGTTAATCTGTCATTTTCATTATTATCAAATAAGGGATTTGTACTCAGGAACCATCCCTTATTATATATAAGAACATAAGTGTTGCCATACTGGGACAGACTGAAGGTCCATCAAGCCCAGCATCCTGTTTCCAACAGTGGCCAGTCCAGGTTTCAACTACCTGGCAAGATCCCAAAACAATACAATGCATTTTATGCTGCTTATTCTAGAAATAAGCAGTGGATTTTCCCCAAGTCCATCTTAATAATGGCTTATGGTCTTTTCTTTTAGGGAACTATCCAAACCTTTTTTAAACCCTGCTAAGCTAACTGCTTTTACTACATTCTCTGGCAAAGAATTCCAGAGTTTAATTACACATTGAGTGAAGAAATATTTTCTCTGATTTGTTTTAAATTTACTATTCTGTAGGTTCATTGTGTGCCCCCTAGTTTTAGTATTTTTGGAAAGAGTAAACAAGTGTTCTCCGAGGACAAGCAGGCTGCTTGTTCTCACTGATGGGTGACGTCCACAGCAGCCCCTCCAATCGGAATCTTCACTAGCAAAGTCCTTTTCTAGCCCTCGCGCGCCTGTGCGCACCGCGCATGCGCGGCCGTCTTCCCGCCCGAAACCGGCTTGAGCCGGCCAGTCTTCTTTCGTCCGCACTCGGTACGGTCGTGTTTTCGCCGTGTCGAGCCCCGGAAAGTCGACCTCGCGCGTCCTTTTTCGACGTGTTTTTTCTTCGGAAAATCCTTTAAAACTGTTCGGGAAGTGTTCCGGAAGCCCCCTCGGGTTTCGTTTGCCCCTTCCCGTATTTTCAGATTTTGCCCCGGTAAGTTTTCTTTCGTTGTCGGGGTAGGCCTCTTTTCGGCCTCGGTCGAGATTTTTCTCCCTCAAAGTTTTGGTGCTCATTTCGCCATTTCGGATTTTGATTTCGCCGGCGTGATTTTCCGCCCATGACATCGAAGCCTTCCAGCGGCTTCAAGAAGTGCACCCAGTGCGCCCGGGTAATCTCGCTCACTGACAGGCACGCGTCGTGTCTTCAGTGTCTGGGGGCCGAGCACCGCCCTCAGGCCTGTAGTCTGTGTTCCCTTTTGCAAAGGCGGACTCAGGTAGCGAGATTGGCCCAGTGGAACGTTTTGTTCTCGGGCTCTTCGTCGGCATTGGCACCGGGGGTATCGAGTGCATCGACGTCTTCAGCGTCCAGAGCTTCATCCTCGGCTGACAGTGCATCGAGTGCATCGAGGCATCGGCCCTCTGCATCGGCGCCGAGACATCGGATAGCTGCATCGACGTCGGTGGTACCGGGACCTCGTCTGCTGATGTCGTCGGACGGTGGTGCATCGTCGGGAGTGCAGGTGAGGGCTTTCCATTCCCCTGCTGGTGGCGGTGAGCCTTCGGGTGGGTCTCCCCCTACCCTGAGGGCTCCTGCGGTACAGCCC
This sequence comes from Microcaecilia unicolor, assembly GCF_901765095.1. Classification (NCBI taxonomy): domain Eukaryota; kingdom Metazoa; phylum Chordata; class Amphibia; order Gymnophiona; family Siphonopidae; genus Microcaecilia; species Microcaecilia unicolor. The sequence goes on from NC_044031.1 coordinate 158,280,589, forward strand.
CCCCGAGACCGACCTCCTTCGGCCTCGGCCCCGAGGAAGCGACGGCTGGATTCTACGTCCTCCTCGTCGGTACCGGGAAGCTCCGGTGACATGCTTCGTTCCAAGAAGTCGAAGAAGCATCGTCACCGGTCCCCTTCCCGTGTCGGTACCGAGAGCTCTGGGTCGCCGAGGGAGTCGGCACCCAGCAGGCATCGGCACCGAGAGGACCGCTCACCCTCTGTTCAGGAGGTGTTGATGCGCTCCACTCTGGACAGCCCGGAACAGCCTCCACGCCCGGAACAGGTTCTGACGTCGACGCCTGCATCGACTTCCATGCCTTTCTCTGCAGCCGCTCTGAACGAGAGCCTCGGGCCGTTCTCCCCAGAGATTCTGGGAGAGCTGTTGCGCCCTACCCCTCCGGTACCGGCGGTGCTTGCGCCACCGGTACCGTCGAGCGTGGCTCCGGCTGGCCCATCGCCCGAGGTGAGGTCTCCGGCGTCGTTGCCGCGTGCGGTGCCGGCTGCCGTCGCCTCCCAGGAAGGCTCCCCGACTACGTCGGCGGAGGGAGCTTCGCCGATGCGGGCGAGGGAGTCTACCTCTCGACGCCCCCATCATGACGTGGCTCCACGGAGTCGAGTCGGGCACGGTTGCAGACACAGGTCCGTGAACTTGTGTCTGACACCGAGGGTGAGGCCTCGTGGAAGAGGAAGAAGACCCCAGATATTCTCTGACGAGGAGTCTGAGGGTCTTCCCTTCCGATCCCACTCCCTCTCCTGAAGACAGCTTTCTCCTCCTGAGAGTCTGTCTTTCGCTTCCTTTGTCCGGGAGATGTCTACGGCCATCCCCTTCCCGGTGGTTGTGGAGGACGAGCCCAGGGCTGAAATGTTTGAGCTCCTGGACTATCCTTCTCCACCTAAGGAAGCGTCCACTGTTCCCTTGCACCATGTCCTAAAAAAGACATTGCTTGCGAACTGGACAAAACCTTTAACTAATCCCCACATCCCCAAGAAGATCGAGTCCCAGTACCGGATCCATGGGGACCCAGATCTGATGCGCACCCAGTTGCCTCATGATTCTGGAGTTGTGGATCTGGCCCTAAAGAAGGCTAAGAGTTCTAGGGAGCATGCTTCGGCGCCCCCGGGCAAAGACTCTAGAACCTTAGACTCCTTTGGGAGGAAGGCCTACCATTCTTCTATGCTCGTGGCCAAAATTCAGTCTTACCAGCTCTACACGAGCATACACATGCGGAACAATGTGCGGCAGTTGGCGGGCTTGGTTGATGCGCTCCCCCCTGAGCAAGCCAAGCCTTTTCAGGAGGTGGTCAGGCAGCTGAAGGCGTGCAGAAAATTCCTGGCCAGAGGGGTGTATGACACCTTTGATGTTGCGTCCAGGGCCGCTGCTCAAGGTGTGGTGATGCGCAGGCTCTCATGGCTGCGTGCCTCCGACCTGGAGAATAGAATCCAGCAGCGGATTGCGGACTCGCCTTGCCGTGCGGATAACATTTTGGAGAGAAAGTCGAACAGGTGGTAGAGCAGCTCCACCAGCGGGACATCGCATTCGACAAGTTCTCCCGCCGGCAGCCTTCAGCCTCTACCTCTACAGGTAGAAGATTTTTTTGGGGAAGGAAGACTGTTCCCTACTCTTCTGGCAAGCGTAGGTACAATCCTCCTTCTCGACAGCCTGCGGCCCAGGCTAAGCCCCAGCGCGCTCGCTCTCGTCAGCAGCGTGCGACTCAGCAAGGCCCCTCGGCTCTCCAGCAAAAGCAAGGGGCGAGCTTTTGACTGGCTCCAGCAGAGCATAGCCGCCATCCAAGTGTCAGTGCCGGGCGACCTGCCAGTCGGAGGGAGGTTGAAAGCTTTTCACCAAAGGTGGCCTCTCATAACCTCTGATTCGTGGGTTCTCCAAATAGTCCGGCAAGGATACACCCTCAATTTGGCCTCAAAACCTCCAAATTGTCCACCGGGAGCTCAGTCTTACAGCTTCCAGCACAAGCGGGTACTTGCAGAGGAACTCTCCGCCCTTCTCAGCGCCAATGCGGTCGAGCCCGTGCCATCCGGGCAAGAAGGGCTGGGATTCTATTCCAGGTACTTCCTTGTGGAAAAGAAAACAGGGGGGATGCGTCCCATTCTAGACCTAAGGGCCCTGAACAAATATCTGGTCAAAGAAAAGTTCAGGATGCTTTCCCTGGGCACCCTACTTCCCATGATTCAGGAAAACGATTGGCTATGCTCTCTGGACTTGAAGGATGCCTACACACACATCCCGATACTGCCAGCTCACAGACAGTATCTGCGATTTCAGCTGGGCACACGTCACTTCCAGTACTGTGTGCTACCCTTTGGGCTCGCCTCTGCGCCCAGGGTGTTCACAAAGTGCTTGGCTGTAGTAGCAGCGGCACTTCGCAGGCTGGGGGTGCACGTGTTCCCATATCTCGACGATTGGCTGGTGAAGAACACATCCGAGGCAGGAGCCCTGCAGTCCATGCAGATGACTATTCGCCTCCTGGAGCTACTGGGGTTTGTGATAAATTACCCAAAGTCCCATCTTCTCCCGGCGCAGAGACTCGAATTCATAGGAGCTCTGCTGGATTCCCGGACGGCTCGCGCCTATCTCCCAGAGGCGAGAGCCAACAACTTGTTGTCCCTCGTCTCGCGGGTGCGAGCGTCCCAGCAGATCACAGCTCGGCAGATGTTGAGATTGCTGGGCCACATGGCCTCCACAGTTCATGTGACTCCCATGGCCCGCCTTCACATGAGATCTGCTCCATGGACCCTAGCTTCCCAGTGGTTTCAAGCTGCTGGGGATCTAGAAGACGTGATCCACCTCTCCACGAGTTTTCTCGAATCCCTGTATTGGTGGACGATTTGGTCCAATCTGACTCTGGGACGTCCTTTCCAAATTCCTCAGCCACAAAAAGTGCTGACTACGGATGCGTCTCTCCTGGGGTGGGGAGCTCATGTCGATGGGCTTCACACCCAAGGAAGCTGGTCCCTCCAGGAACGCGATCTACAGATCAATCTTCTGGAGTTGCGAGCGATCTGGAACGCTCTGAAGGCTTTCAGAGATTGGCTGTCCCACCAAATTATCCAAATTCAGACAGACAACCAGGTTGCCATGTACTACGTCAACAAGCAGGGGGGCACCGGATCTCGCCCCCTGTGTCAGGAAGCCGTCAGCATGTGGCTCTGGGCTCGCCGTCACGGCATGGTGCTCCAAGCCACATATCTGGCAGGCGTAAACAACAGTCTGGCCGACAGATTGAGCAGGATTATGCAACCTCACGAGTGGTCGCTCAACTCCCGAGTGGTGCGCCAGATCTTCCAAGCGTGGGGCACCCCCTTGGTGGATCTCTTCGCATCTCGAGCCAACCACAAAGTCCCTCAGTTCTGTTCCAGGCTTCAGGCCCACGGCAGACTGGCATCGGATGCCTTCCTCCTGAATTGGGGGGAGGGTCTGCTGTATCCTCCCATTCCTCTGGTGGGGAAGACTTTGCTGAAACTCAAGCAAGACCGAGGCACCATGATTCTGATTGCTCCTTTTGGCCGCGTCAGATCTGGTTCCCTCTTCTTCTGGAGTTATCCTCCGAAGAACCGTGGAGATTGGAGTGTTTTCCGACCCTCATCACGCAGGACGAAGGGGCTCTTCTGCATCCCAGCCTCCGGTCCCTGGCTCTCACGGCCTGGATGTTGAGAGCGTAGACTTTGCCTCTTTGGGTCTGTCAGAGGGTGTCTCCCGCATCTTGCTTGCTTCCAGGAAAGATTCCAATAAGAGGTTACTTCTTTCTATGGAGGAGGTTTGCCGTCTGGTGTGACAGCAAGGCCCTAGATCCTCGCTCTTGTCCTACACAGACCCTGCTTGAATACCTTCTGCACTTGTCTGAGTCTGGCCTCAAGACCAACTCTGTAAGGGTTCACCTTAGTGCAATCAGTGCATACCATTACCATGTGGAAGGTAAGCCGATCTCGGGACAGCCTTTAGTTGTTCGCTTCATGAGAGGTTTGCTTTTGTCAAAGCCCCCTGTCAAGCCTCCTACAGTGTCATGGGATCTCAATGTCATTCTCACCCAGCTGATGAAACCTCCTTTTGAGCCACTGAATTCCTGCCATCTGAAGTACTTGACCTGGAAGGTCATTTTCTTGGTGGCAGTTACTTCAGCTCGTAGAGTCAGTGAGCTTCAGGCCCTGGTAGCCCAGGCCCCTTACACCAAAATTTCATCATAACAGAGTAGTCCTCCGCACTCACCCTAAGTTCTTGCCAAAGGTCGTGTCGGAGTTCCATCTGAACCAGTCAATTGTCTTGCCAACATTTTTTCCCCGTCCTCATTCCTGCCCTGCTGAACGTCAGCTGCACACATTGGACTGCAAGAGAGCATTGGCCTTCTATCTGGAGCGGACACAGCCCAACAGACAGTCCGCCCAATTGTTTGTTTCTTTTGATCCCAATAGGAGGGGAGTGGCTGTGGGGAAAACGCACCATATCCAATTGGCTAGCAGATTGCATTTCCTTCACTTACGCCCAGGCGGGGCTGGCTCTTGAGGGTCATGTCACGGCTCATAATGTTAGAGCCATGGCTGCGTCGGTAGCCCACTTGAAGTCAGCCTCCATTGAAGAAATTTGCAAAGCTGCGACGTGGTCATCTGTCCACACATTCACATCTCATTACTGCCTGCAGCAGGATACCCGACGCGACAGTCGGTTCGGGCAGTCAGTTCTTCAGAACCTGTTTGGGCTTTAGGATCCAACTCCACCCCCCGAGGGCCCTGTTTGTTCTGTTCCAGGCTGCACTCTCAGTTAGTTGGTAAATTTTTTAGGTCAATCTCAGTTATGTCCTCGCCGTTGCGAGGCCCAATTGACCATGTTTGTTGTTTTGAGTGAGCCTGGGGGCTAGGGATACCCCATCAGTGAGAACAAGCAGCCTGCTCGTCCTCGGAGAAAGCGAATGCTACATACCTGTAGAAGGTATTCTCCGAGGACAGCAGGCTGATTGTTCTCACAAACCCGCCCGCCTCCCCTTTGGAGTTGTGTCTTCCCTTGTCTTTGTCTTGCTACATATGAGACTGGCCGGCTCAAGCCGGTTTCGGGCAGGAAGACGGCCGCGCATGCGCGGTGCGCACAGGCGCGCGAGGGCTAGCAAAGGACTTTGCTAGTGAAGATTCCGATTGGAGGGGCTGCCGTGGACGTCACCCATCAGTGAGAACAATCAGCCTGCTGTCCTCGGAGAATACCTTCTACAGGTATGTAGCATTCGCTATTCACGTCCACCCATTCTACTGCACTCATTATTTTATAGACCTCTGTCATATCTCCCCACAGTCGTCTTTTCTCCAAGCTGAAGAGCCCTAGCCACATTAGCCTTTCCTCATATCCCCTTTATCATTTTTGTCGCCCTTATCTGTACCTTTCTAATTCCACTATATCTTTTTTGAGATGCAGTGACCAGAATTGCACACAGTATTCGAGGTGCAGTCGCACCATGGAGCAATACAAAGGCATTATAACATCCTCATTTTTGTTTTCCATTCTTTTCCTAATAATACCTAACATTCTATTTGCTTTCTTAGCCACTGAGGCACACTGAGCAGAGGGTTTCAGCGTATCATCAATGATGACACCTAGATCCCTTTCCTGATCGGTGACTCCTAATGTGGAACCTTGTATCATGTAGCTTTAGTTTGGTTCCTCTTTCCCACATGCATCACTCTGCATTTGCTCACATTAAACGTCATCTGCCATTTAGATGCCCAGTCTCCCAGTCTCGTAAGGTCCTCTTGCAATTTTTCACAATCCTCCTGTGATTTAACAACTTTGAATAACTTTATGTCATCAGCAAATTTAATTACTTCACTAGTTATTCCCATCTCTTGATCATTTATAGATATGTTTAAAAAGCAGCAGTCCCAGCACAGACCCCTGAGGAACCCCACTATCTACCCTTCTCCATTGAGAATACTGATTATTTAACCCTACTCTTTGTTTTCTATCTTTTAACCAGTTTTTAATCCACAATAGAACTCTACCTCCTATCTCATGACTCTCCAATTTCCTCTGGAGTCTTTCATGAAGTAACATAGTAGATGATGGCAGAAAAAGACCTGCACGGTCCATCCAGTCTGCCCAACAAGATAACTCATATTTGCTGCTTTTTGTGTATACCCTACTTTGATTTGTACCTTTGCTCTTCAGGGCACAGACCGTATAAGTCTGCCCCGCACTATCCCCGCCTCCCAACCACCAGCCCCACCTCCCAACCACCGGCTCTGGCACAGGCACAGACTGTATAAGTTTGCCCAGCACTATCCTCACCTCCCCACCACCAGCCCTGCCTCCCAACCACCGGCTCTGGCACAGACCATATAAGTCTGCCCAGCCCTATCCCCGCCTCCCAACCACCAGCCCCGCCTCCCAATCTTGACTAAGCTCCTGAGGATCCATTCCTTCGGCACAGGATTCCTTTATGCTTATCCCACGCATGTTTGAATTCCGTTACCGTTTTCATTTCCACCACCTCTCGTGGGAGGGCATTCCAAGCATCCACTACTCTCTCCGTGAAAAAATACTTCCTGACATTTTTCTTGAGTCTGTCCCCCTTCAATCTCATTTCATGCCCTCTCGTTCTACCACCTTCCCATCTCCGGAAAAGGTTCGTTTGCGGATTAATACCTTTCAAATATTTGAACGTCTGTATCATATCACCCCTGTTTCTCCTCTCCTCCAGAGTATACATGTTTAGTTCAGCAAGTCTCTCCTCATACGTCTTATAACGCAAATCCCATACCATTCTCGTAGCTTTTCTTTGCACCGCTTCAATTCTTTTTACATCCTTAACAAGATACAGCCTCCAAAACTGAACACAATACTCCAGGTGGGGCCTCACCAACGACTTATACAGGGGCATCAACACCCCCTTTCTTCTGCTGGTCACGCCTCTCTCTATACAGCCTAACAACCTTCTAGCTACGGCCACCGCCTTGTCACACTGTTTCGTCGCTTTCAAATCCTCAGATACTATCACCCCAAGATCCCTCTCTTTCCGCCCGTACCTATCAGACTCTCCCCGCCTAACACATACGTCTCCCGTGGATTTCTACTTCCTAAGTGCATCACTTTGCATTTCTTCGCATTGAATTTTAATTGCCAAACCTTAGACCATTCTTCTAGCTTCCGTAGGTCCTTTTTCATGTTTTCCACTCCCTCCGGGGTGTCCACTCTATTACAGATCTTAGTATCATCCGCAAATAGGCAAACTTTACCTTCTAACCCTTTGGCAATGTCACTCACAAATATATTGAACAGAATCGGCCCCAGCACCGATCCTTGAGGCACTCCACTACTTACCTTTCGCTCCTCCGAGCAAATTCCATTCACCACCACCCTCTGGCGTCTGGCCGTCAACCAGTTCCTAATCCAGTTCACCACTTCGGGTCCTATCTTCAGCCCATCCAGTTTATTTAAGAGCCTCCTGTGGGGAACCGTGTCAAAAGCTTTGCTGAAATCTAAGTAGATTACGTCCATAGCTCGTCCCTGATTCAATTCTCCTGTCACCCAATCAAAGAACTCAATGAGGTTCGTTTGGCACGATTTCCCTTTGGTAAATCCATGTTGTCTCGGATCTTGCAACTTATTGGCTTCCAGGAAATTCACTATCCTTTCCTTCAGCATCGCTTCCATTACTTTTCCAATAACCGAAGTGAGGCTTACCGGCCTATAGTTTCCAGCTTCTTCCCTATCACCTTTTGTGAAGAGGGACCACATCCGCCGATCTCCAATCCCTCGGAACCTCTCCCGTCTCCAAGGATTTATTAAACAAATCTTTAAGAGGACCCGCCAGAACCTCTCTGAGCTCCCTCAATATCCTAGGGTGGATCCCATCCGGTCCCATGGCTTTGTCCACCTTTAGCTTTTCAAGTTGTTCATACACACTCTCTTCCGTGAACGGTGCTCTATCCACTTCAATCTCATTTGTACTTTTTGCAGTCCATCGCGGTCCTTCTCCAGGATTTTCTTCTGTGAAAACAGAACAGAAGTATCTATTTAGCAAATTTGCTTTTTCTTCATCATTATCCACATAGCGGTTCGCAGTATCTTTTAGTCTCACAATTCCCTTTTTAGTCATTCTCCTTTCACTAATATACCTGAAGAAAATTTTGCCACCCCTCCTTACATTTCTAGCCATTTGTTCTTCCGTTTGTGCTTTCGCCAGACGTATCTCTCTCTTGGCTTCTTTCAGTTTCATCCGGTATTCCTCCTCGTGTCCCTTTTCATGAGTTTTTTTGTATTTCTGGAATGCCAACTCTTTAGCCTTTATTTTCTCAGCCACTTGCTTGGAGAACCATATCGGTTTCCTTTTTCTCTTGCTTTTATTTACTTTCCTTACATAAAGGTTCGTGGCCCTATTTATAGCTTCTTTCAGTCTGGACCACTGTCCTTCCACTTCTTGTATTTCCTCCCATCCCATCAGCTCCTTCCTCAGGTATTCCCCCATTTTACTAAAGTCAGCATGTTTGAAATCCAGGACTTTGAGTTTTGAGTGGCCACCCTCCTCTTCAGCCGTCATATCAAACCAAACCGTTTGATGGTCACTGCCGCCCAGGTGGGCACCCACTCGGACATTTGACACATTATCCCCATTTGTGAGTACCAGATCTAGCGTCGCTCCCTCCCTCGTGGGTTCTGACACCATTTGTCTGAGCAAAGCACTTTGAAAAGCATCCACGATCTCTCTACTTCTTTCCGATTTCGCAGACGGAACCGTCCAATCTACATCCGGCAGATTGAAATCTCCCAACAACTGCACCTCTCTTTTCTTCCCCAACTTTTGAATATCAGCGATCAGATCTTTATCTAGGTCCTCCAATTGTGTCGGAGGTCTGTAGACAACACACACATGGACAGAGGTTTTATCCTTTCTTTTTAAGGTGATCCATATCGCTTCTTCCTTTCCCCAGTTCCCTGTCATTTCAGTCGCTGTGATATCATTGCTCACATACAGAGCTACTCCTCCACCTTTACGCCCCTCTCTATCCTTCCTAAAAAGATTATAGCCTGGTATGTTTGCACCCCATTCATGGGAACCATTGAGCCATGTCTCTGTGATTGCAACTATGTCCAAGTCTGCCTCCAAGATTAGGGCATGAAGGTCATGAACTTTATTGCTTAGACTGTGAGCATTTGTGGTCATCACTTTCCATCTACATTTCCAAGTATGTGTTTTGGTTTTAGTGATTTGGGGGTGTCTTTTCTCTTTGGGTACCTTCATATCTTTTTGTTCCACCTTCTTTGCTTTTTCTTTCTCTTCTGTCTCAGTTTTATTTTCAGGAGCATCACAGTGCTGTAGTGGAGCAAAGGAATTTGTAGGGGGCAAAACTTGTGAGGGCGGATGCTTCTGTGTCACATAACGAAGCCTGCCTGAGCTACTGTGAACCATCTATTCTTAGGTGGTATTATCCTTTGAGGCAGTGGTGAGAATTTGTATAATTCTGTGCAGTATGATGTTTGTGCAGTCCTAGAAGTTGCTTTAAGTGCATTCATTTCCTGCTTTACTTTGCTGAGCTCCTGTTTAAACTAGCAAGCTGAAGACAGATAGGACAAGCTTTAAGTCTCCAGAAGCTTGGTCTTGAAACTAAAGCACCACAATTATTACAGAGAATAAAAGTCATCTTGATTTGTTGAAATGGGTATGAACAGGTGTACTATGATGGGGTTGTAATTAGGGTGGGGTTAATTTATGATATGTAGTATATTTGGTAAAGCTATATAGGAAGTGTCAGTCTTGGGGTGGGTGGGTTGTGGGGTAGGGTGGGTGGGCTTAAGCATAAGACCTATGGAATGTGTTTGCTAGAACAGCATTGAAATGCCCAGAGCCACAAGTGTAAGGTGGGGGGAATCAGAAAATAATCTTATCTGAGAAGATCCGTCCAGCTTCTGTTCTGTTCTGTGTAGAGACAAAAACCAAAACTCAAAAGCAGATGGGGGAGGGGAGGAGTTTCACACAGAATGGAAGCAGAGGGGAAAAAAAATACAAGAGAAACTACTACCGATTTTAAAGCACTTTGTCAAATGCCTTTTGAAAATCCAGATACACAATGATGTTAATTTTCGAAAGAGAAAAACATCTAAAAAATGGCATAAAGCAGCATTTTGACGTTTTTCTCACAAAAACAAATTCTTTAGATGTTTTTCTATGAAGTCCGTCAGAAGTGCGTTCAAAACACAAGTGGGCATATCGGGGGGTGTTAAGGGCGGGATTTGGGCGTTCCTAGGACTTGGACGTTTTACAGCCATAATAAAACAAAACAAAACCATCCAAGGCAAAACTAAGATGTTTTGAGCTAGACCCGTTTTTATAACTAATAAGCACAAAAGAGTCCCCTAATTGACCAGATGACCACTGGAGAGAATCGGGTGACCCCCCATACCCCCAGTGACCACTGACCCCCCCTCCCCACCCCCCAAAACTGTGAATAAAAGTATGACTTCCCAGCCTCAATAACAGCCTCAGATGTTAGAGCCAGGTCTATTAGAACACCATGCAGGTCCCTGGATTAATGTAGTGTGCAGTGCACCATGGAGTGGAGGGACTCTAGTCCCTATCTCCCTCTACCTGCCAAACGTGTGGTGGAACCTGTGAGCCCTCCAGAACTCACCAGAAACCCATACGGGCTACTGTACTGGTGTACAGTTGGGGGTAGTGGGTTTTGGGGGGCTCAGCAGGCAAAGTAAGGGAGCAATGGTGAGATGTGTATCTGGGAGCATGTTTTTGAAGTCCACTGTAGTGCCCCCTAGGGTGCCCTATTTATCTCCTGGGATGTCTGGGGACCAGTCTACTAAAAATGCTGGCTCCTCCTACATCCCAATGGCTTGATTTTGAGCATTTTGCACTTGGATATTTTATTTTATTTTTTGAAAATGGACCAAAAAACAAAACATCTAAATCACAAAACCTTGTTGAAAACAGTATTTTTGAAAAAAAAATAATAGATGTTTTTCTTTTATGAAAATGACCTTCTTTTCTATTCAGATTTTGGATGTTTTTTGCAAAACGTCCAAAGTCGAACTTAGACGTCATATCGAAAATGCCCCTCAATATCAACTGGCTCACCTTTATCCATATGTTTGTTCACCCTTCAAAGAAATGTGTGAACAACCTTTGTATTTGTTTTTCTTATGTTACACCGACTGTGTACCCTTCACACTTACCCAGCTGATAAAAGCTCCTTTTGAGCCACTGGATAATTTGCCGCTTGAAGTACCTGATCTGGAAGATCTTAATTTTGGTGGCAGTTACTTCAGTGCACAAGGTTAGTGAGTTCCAGGCCCTGGTGTGGTTTTGCATACCCATCTGAAGTTCTTTTTTAAAGTTGTGTCAGAGTTCACCTTAACAAGTCAGTAGTCCTTCCAACTTCTTTTTCCTAAACCAAATGCCCACAAAAGTGAAAATCAATGCACACATTGTGATTTCAAGAGAGCCCTGGTCTTCTATCTGGCACAGATTAAAGCCCACAGAAAATCCAATCAATTTTTGCTTCTTTGACCCCCAACAGGGTAGGAGCTGCTATTGGCAAATGTTTACATTCCAGTTATAGCAGACTGCATTCCTTTACTTATGCCCAGACTGGGTTGACTAGATGGTTATATTATGGTTCATGGCATCAGAGATAATGACTATGTTAGTAGCCCACTTGAGCTCAGTCTCTATAGATCAGAACTATGGCATGGACATCAGTTCATTCATTCCCAATGCAACAGTAAATTTGACCAGACATTCCTCTAGAATCTTTGTGGGGTTGTGAAACCAACTCCTTCCTATTCCAGGCTGCCTCTGTGGCCTCCAAAGCTATTGGGTCTTCATGTTATGTCACTGCTCCTTGTGTTGTTTACCTCTTTACTCTTTCTGTTAGAAAGGCAGCCTCTAGCTAGGGACTCCCAAATATGAGGATTTACAATCCTGTTTGTCCTCTGAGAAAACAGTTACTTACCTGTAGCAGGTGTTCTCTGAAGACAGTAGGATTTAAGTCCTCACTATTCCTCCCACTTCCCTGAGAAGTTGTATTCATTTAGCTTGCAATGAACTGAGGAGGTCCCACCTGACAGTGGCAGGTGAGAACAGGCATGCATGTCTGGTGAGGCTACCCAAAAAACATATAGAAAAAAACTTTCTGAGAATTGAATTTCTGCTGTTCTTGGTGAATGTCCACTACAGTTCAGTAACTGTCACATTCTTCCTCCTGTTCTTTGCTCTCTAGTAGATCCTACTTTTTAATGCACATTTAGATTAAGATGCAGCATCAGGAAATAGTCTTTCATGGAAGGAGTGGTGTCTATAATACCTTCTTGGAGGTGGTGATGGAGCCAAAAACGGTGACATAATTTAAAAAGGCAAGGAATATACATAGAGAATCCCTAAATGGCAAGATGATGGAAACCAAGCCTTGAGCACTTTAGCTCAAAACATCAGTGAAATGACTTTTGCACTTCTAAGAAGGAATGGGAGAGGTAACCTGCATGGAGTGGTGGTTACAACCCTAGACAGCTTAGTGGGCAGACTACATGAGCCTCTTGGGCTTTTATTTGCCATCATTTACTAGGTTAGTATAAAAGAGTACGGCCATTTTTAGAATCCATTTATCTAGGTAAATTGACTCTATGAAAACTGACCAGTTCTTATCCAGCTAAAAGTATGCATAGTATACAGCTAAAAAGAAAGCAATTTCATGGCCTTATTTAGGTGAGGGGTTGGAAATATATAGTAACATAGTAGATGATGGCAGATAAAGAGCTGCACAATCCAGTCTGCCCAATATGATAAACTCATAGCATATGATGCAATATAACATATATATTCTTGATCTCCGTCTGTCCTTGCCATTTTCAAGGCACAGACCATAGAAGTCTGCCTGGCACTGGCCTTTTTTCCCAATTACTGGAGTTACTGTCTAAGCACTGCTAAGTTTTGGTTTTGTTCCATTCTCTTTGAACAGTGTGGAAAGTTTGAGAATAAAAGTGTCCATTGACTTTGTGTTTATGCAAGTACTCTTAAAACTTGCCTCCATAAGTAAGAGTAAACAATTATTTTACAAAGCAAATTACCATTTATAAATGAAATTCATTTAGAATGATACAGTTTGCTTTATCATTTTACTACATTTTACATGCTAATATGTCTAGGTTTTTATAAATTTGATAACTATGTTCATGTGCTTCTGTTGCATTCACCTATAGGCAAAACACATTGCAGCAGCATAATCTGACCGGTACCAAAATGTACAACCAGGAGATCCACTAATAAATCCCATGCATTTGAGGACAGTCACATAGCTTTCTTTAAAAAAAATCCACAGGAGGTTACTTATGCCTTTCTGTATAGGAGAGAAAGAGACAGCAGTCTCCCAAAAACCTTGGCCACATAGGGCCAGATGCACTAAACCTTAACAACCCTCTAACAACCCTTTAACAAAGGAAATTCCTAACCGTTGCATGCATTAAAGGCCTTTTTCTGATGAAGCAAGCAGCTAACGAAAACGGAATACAAAAGAGTAACTACCATTGTAATGTGGGCGATTCGGGATGCACTAGCAATACCGATGATTACACCGAATCATTTACCGCGACATATTAAATGTATGGTCAGAGCAGTCATAAAGGCCTGAACTGTCATCTCCCCGCTTCCCCCTGCACCTTAAAATTCCAAGCTGGCATGTTGAAAAACAAAATAAACAACACAAACATGTGGCTCCCCGCTTCCCTCTGCATACAATACAAATGAAACGAAAACAAAATCAAAAAAGGACTGGGAGGGGGCAAGGGTGCTCGTCAGGAGCGTCCTGTATGGACGGCCTTGCCCCCCCCCCCCCCCGAGGTCGCCGCTGCGCCCTGCTTCTGCGTGTATTAAATAAAAAACAGAAACAAAAAACCAAAGTTTAGCAGCCCCGGTCCCCCTCCCTTCCTGTCTCTCTCTGTACTCCTTCTCCCATAGCTCCACCTCCCGGCATCCTCCGCCCCTCGTGCCACGCCCCCTGAGGTCGTCGCCACCGCTCCCCCCTCCATCGGACCCCCCCCCCCCCCCGCCTTACTGGCCCACGCAGCGCCTCTCACCTCTGTGTGAAGGCGCTGCACGGGATGGAACAGCTGATCAGTGATCAGTGCTGCCTTCTCCGACGTCCCTCTGTTCTTCCCGGGCCCGGCCTCCTCTGACGTAAGTTACCTACGTAGATAACTAACGTCAGAGGAGGGCGGGCCCAGGAAGAACAGAGAGACGTCGGAGGAGGCAGCAGTGATCGCCGATCAGCTGTTCCATCCCGTGCAGTGCCTTCACACAGAGGTGAGAGGCGCTGCGCGGGCCGGTAAGGCGGAGGGGGGGAGCGGCGGCGACGACCTCAGGGGGGCGGGGCACGGGGCCGAGGATGCCGGGAGGCGAAGCTATGGGAGAAGGAGTACAGAGAGAGACAGGAAAGGAGGGGGACCGGGGCTGCTAAACTTTTTAGTTTTGTTTTAATTTTTTATTTTATACGAGCGGAAGCGGAGAGCAGTGGCGACCTCGGGGGGGGGGGGGGGTGGAGGGGCAAGGCCGTCCATACAGGACGCTTCTGATGAGCGCCTTTGCTCCCTCCAGATCCTTTTTTGATGTATGTTTACTTTTGTATTGATGCAGGGGGAAGCGGGGAGCCACGTGTTGTGTTTTTTTTTTGTTGTTGCTGTTTTGGACGTTTGTGGCATGCGCAGAGCAGCCAGCATAACGCTTGGCTGCTCTGCGCATGCTTTAGGGGCCGATTACCGACGGAGATTACGAATCTTTGATACATTGTACTTTTCAATACCGCACCGAACATGTGCAACTTGTTTTTTTGGTGCATGCTTCGTTTTTTCAAATTCGTTAAGGACTTTAACGTTTTAGATTTTTTTACGTATGGTTGATGCATCTGGGCCATAGTCATTAATCAAAAACACAAGCCAGAAAACCTCTGTTACATCACACCTATTCATTTCCAAGAACAGCTTTTGGGAACAGTAAATGACGATCACTTAACAGTGAATTTGCACCTGACTTACTCAACCCATTTTATCACTCCTGCCTTTTTATTGAGGAGTCTCCCACACTTGTTACACAAGTCAACAGACCAGCAGTTCAGATATTGTAAACAGTAAAACAAGAACAGGAAACACACACTGATTACATATATACATTGAATTCTGATTACATATGCAAAGTTCTAGTAGTTCAGGGATAAGCAAGGCTAAAAATATAAAGTTGTTGTTCTGGTTGCACAAGATATTTTTATAACTTTTCAGAAAATTTCCAAATTTCCTTCATCGGCACAGTATTCACTTTTCATGCACTGAAACTTGCAAGACTGCTTAATTTACTCATTTATTTCCCTGGTTATATCTTTAACCCCTGATACTCCTCTCTGGATAGTTGGATTCTATTTTCATAAATGTTCTTGGGGTCACCACTGTCATGTGGGACATCCACTGGCGTGGCAGCCTACCAATCAGTACAGCTACCTATCCCTTCAGAGTTGTAGGACACCCACCAATCAGTATATTAATGCTTAATCCTTCAAAGCTAGTCTTAGAAGGTAGGACTTTACTGAGGATTCGATTTGTTCCCGAGTAGTGCCCCCAAATATATTATTTGTAATTGGCCAAATAGTAATTTGAATTCGAATACAAATAATCCAGGGCTCTACTGTGCTAAATTCTACTGAAATAAACACTTGATTTCTGATTTCACGTTGCTTCTTTTATTATTTGTTATATTAAAGCTCAATGCCCATTATTTGTATTTGGCTGATTAATAATTTTCATTATTCACATTTTGGCCGAATCATATTTTTCATTATTCATATTCGGCCAAATAGTAAAATATACTATTCAATACAGTTCTACTAGAAGAGATAGGTAGTTAAACACATCCCATGCATATTGTAAGCAGACTTACTCAAAATAGAAATAGGGTGCTAAAAGGCAAATACTGAATAAGAAAATGACAAACTTGAGAGCAAAAGAAAACCAGACAGAAAAAAAGTTTCAGAACATTTTCTGTTTTGTCATTTGTATAAAATGAAATTCATTTCATTTTCATTGTTAAAGCAATGACTTTTAAATGGTTTTGGACTTTTTGTTAAATTTTCAGAGCATGTTATATATTTTATAGAAGGAGTTTTTATATTTTCTGCAACACACTTGACTTTAAAGAAAACTACATTCCTCTGCATTGATTACCAGAATCCATCAAAATGAATTGGCTAATTCTTTTTTTTTTTTTTTTAACAAAGGGCTTTATTGAAAGAATCCACATAATACAGTAGAAATCGTTCACAACTTATAAAGTAGAGATCCATATCCTTCAATTAGATGAATTGGCTAATTCTATAAAGCAGACACTAAAATTTACTCACTAGTTACACATGTAAATATCCAGAATATTAGCATAAGCCTGTGTAGTGTGCACATATCTGCTAAATATACACTAATGCATTATTCTGTAAAATGTGCGTTTCTGCAAGAGAGCATATTTTACAGGTGAGCGTGCACATAGGTGGACTTTTGGGGAAGCACGGGCAGGGAAAACATTTATACACTAACTTATAGAATTGTATAAGTTACATGCGTATCACCAGCTCTTACATACACATTTATGCCAACTTTATCTCTGATGTAAATGTTTGTGTCTAGGTGCATATATGCATATATACCTATAAGCACACTTATAGAATGACTCTCTCATTATGCATCCACTTGCCTCACTGCTGCCACCTGCAAGGTTTGTGCTGAAACATCTCTTGCAATAAAGTACAGACTATCATACAACATATAAGGAAAACCAAGAAAGTCCATCTGTTTTCTTCAGGATATTTCTGGTAACCAAGAACTGTTATTGGGAATGTTCAGGCTATTCCTCCATTGCTAGAATGCTTGTCATAATGACCTTTTAAAATGCTGTATCACTTTGAATCAGGCTTCTTTACTAGACTTCCTCTGGGGAGGATCTGAGTCACTGAGCTTTTTGACATCAGTCCTGTGCCCAGCACAATCACAGTATATTTCCTGACAAATTTTCTGTCTTCCAGTTCTTGAATTGTCCTTCTATAGTGGCCTTTATTATTAGGTCGAAATGCAGTGTACGTTGGGTCAGGCCTTATTCTGTTGAAATCTCCTCCTGGACTCCTGTTCTGACTGTTAGATTCCCTTAGGGATACCAGACTATCCATATCTCCCACCAAATGCCTAATCATTCATTCTGTGTGCTCTGTTTTGACAGTTGCTCTTCCCCTTCTTTGCTGAATTCTGTCCAGGGGGTCTCCCTTCTGGAGAGGACTCAGCTCTGGGAATTATACTCAAACCTGCTGCTTCCTTTTCCTGCAGCGTTGCTAGCTCCTGAGGACCCACTTCCAATCTCAAGGCTTGAATACTTATAAACTCCAGAAGAGAATCCTTCCATCAGATTACTCAGGTCCTGCCACACAAAATCCAATATATTTTCCAGTACTGGCAGCCCAGATTTGAAATCTTTTCTCACTTGGCATATTCAGCCACTGATTACAGACTCAACTAACTACAATGGCAAGCTTTGGGCTTCCGAAGTCTCTACTTGTTCAACCCATGGTGATGGCACAGTTTCAGGGAAGGTTGACAGAATGCACAGGGTGTTGTGTTTTCTTATAGTCTCTTCATAGACCACCTGGATTGTGACCCTCTTTCTGCCACATATACTCAAGACTATGATGATCTGTTTAACTGGCTGGCTGACTAGTAAGCCACAGGGATAACAGGGACCTTGCTGGTCTAGGCTGTACTATAGGCTCGATCACTGCCTTTGCCCATCCTTCTGGTGCTCCTCCCTTCCACCTATTCCCCTTGAGAGGCATTTCACTCTCCTAAACCTCATTCATTCGGGAAGGGACTGCAAGGGCCATGATAGAGATTTTTGAGCGAAGAGCAGTCCCCTCCCTGATACTCACTTCACCAGTTCCAGTGATTGAAGGATGTCTGCTCTCTGCACTGAATCTGTTTCTTATTGCAGAAAGCCTATGAATGGACTATTCTCCTTAATGTCTCGCTTCAGGCAAGCATTCTCCTTGGGATTCTTCCAACAAAGAGAATGTTTTGGTGCAGTGCTAATAGTGGGGGACCACTGGCATCGATTGTTGCTCCTGCTGGGAATTTTGGCACAGGACCCTTTCGATTGATCAGCCTCCCTCCACTTAAAGGATTACTTGGGATCACATGCATTGGGACATCACAATGGAATGTCAATGCATCTGTTTGGAGGTTACTTTTACTGGTTTGCAGAATGAAGAGCAGGCCATGTGGCAGACTGGGGCCTACTTCTCCTTCTCCAACACTTGGATTCTCCTTCGCTCTGTAGCTCGGATCCCCCTCACAATGGCACTGGTCCACCAGGGTGTTGCTTAAATGCATGGCCTTGTGCATGTGCTGAGTGGCTCTCTAGATGGATGGTAACACATGTCTCTGACATTCTTCTTTGGCATAAACTCCCATTAGCAGGCATGCACACACAGAAAATTGCTTCCAAGTTTAAATTTGTAGAAACAAGCAAAATCCATGAAAAAACTGCAAAAAGATCAACAATTCTTCTCCAAATGATGCTGCTTCTCCATTGCCCATTCCTGTTTTTACCCAAGCAGCTGCTTTCTGTCAAGAATGCCACAGTTTAAAGTAAAAACAGTACAAATGCTGCTACCCAATTAGCTGCATTACAGCAGTCCATAAACTCCATTTCAGACATTGGGTCCTGCCCATGTATCTCAGGCCCCTCCATTTCCATAGGGGTAGGTTTCTCCAGCCTCTCAGGTCCCATTAGGAGCTCAACCCCCCCCCCCCCACCCCCACCCCGGGACCTGCTGGGAGCTATCTGCAGATCCTGGGAGGCTAATCTTCCTCAGGGCTTCTCCCATAGCTAACCGTACCCCTGCAAAGTCTCACGGGCACCTGTGACCTCACCTCCTCTCTAGCCCGGGAATTCCTTGTCTTCTGGTGGGCTCGGTTTTTCAGGAGCTACTGCTCTTCGTGTGAAAGGGATTTGGGGCTCAGATTCAAGGGCTGGGGCATGGGTACACCATATGTATATATAGTGGGGGAGGGGGGAGATTAAATCAAAGGATAAAGGAAAATGTATCTAGAATTTCAATCAAAGAACATTCAAACAAATGTAATAGGTAAAATCTGTTTTAATTCTGCAAAGATTGTGCTTTAAATTTCACTGCACAATGTGATCTTTGGGTAATGTGCTTAATATGTTTCTTTGTGGATTCCTGGTCATAAGTGAAATATTGTTGTTTTTTTCCCCCTCTCTTAGGTACTTCTTAATGTAACTGTTACTATGAATGGATGTGATGTAGATGAAGATAGAAACTACATCTTTATTAAACCCATTGGTTTCAATGAAACCGCTAAGATCATTATACACAAGAACTGTAACTGTCAATGTGATGGTCCTTCAAGACAGAAAGAGATTTGTGTAGATGAAGCTTTTTTAGACTGCAGTCATCATCACTGTAAAGACATTAACTGTGGTTCAGAGGAAAATGAGTTTCCCACTGAGAGCTGCAAATTGTTCCCAGGCCAGCCTGTCTGCAGTGGTCGAGGAGTTTGTGTATGTGGGAAATGTGTGTGCCACAAAACCAAACTGGGAAAAGTATATGGCAGATACTGTGAAATTGATGACTTTGCCTGCCCTTACAACCATGGAATTCTGTGTTCCGGTAAATCCAATTTCAACTAAACTTCTGCTGCTAACTCAAACTAACATAAATAATGAGGATTTTTTTTGACAGAATCATCTTTATCTATTTACAGTTTTTATATCGCAAACAGCTAGGGCACCTTACAACAAAATTGAGACAAAATAAGAGCAGGGACAGTAGGACTCTGGGCACAAGGTACTAAAATGTGCATTTTTTAAAAAAGATTTTGAGTGGAAATGTGTCAAGGAATTTGTGCTTTTGGAGAATATTTGTAGGAGGAAAGTTCAAAAGTGAGTTGTAGCCTATATGGTATATGGGATAGAAAGGGAATAACTTTGTATAGGTCATCTAGGCTAGAAAATGGATGTTTAGGTCTATTTGTTCAAAGGAACACTAATATTTTATAAGAGTTCATCAAAAATGGGGCCTTTTATAAAATACACAGAGCACTGCCATAGAACCACATATATTTGGCAGGAGCTCCCATTTAATAATACACAAAGAAGTGGGAATGGAGGAAGGATAGACAGACCTCAGGAACAATGAAGTTAAAATGTATTGCTTATAATATATATAGTAATATAGTAAATGATGGCAGATAAAGACCTGTATGGTTCATCCAGTCTGCCCAACAAGATACTTTGATTTATCCTTGCCTTTCTCAGGGCACAGACTGTAGAAGTCTGTCCAGCAGTGTTCTTGTACTAAGTTCTGAAGCTAACGTTGAAGCCCCTTAAAATTTACACTCCAGCCCATCCCTATCTATTCAGTCACGATCAGGGCATAGACCGTACAAGTCTGCCCAGCTCCCGTTTTGTTTCCCAATTACCGGCGTTGCCACCCAATCTGCGCAAAGATTCCTTCTAAACAGGATTCAAAGTAACATAAAATCAATACTCAAAATACAATTGTATAAAACAGTACACAATAAAATAAATATACTAAAAATTCAGTAATGTACACTAAAAGTAATGTCCGTGCTCAAGACTCGACACGGCATGTAATGTGCGTGTATCAGGAGCCTGACAATGAAAATCTTTAAAAAATACTGCTAGGTGAAAAAAGCAAAGAGGTCTTTAAAAAGAGCGTACATGTGTGAACCGATGCACAATATAGCGATTTAGCTTAAAATGCTGCCACCTTGCACTTTTGGTACATTTGCCTTTGTTTTTTTGACACTACCATTCTCTATATTGTGCATCAGTTCACACATACACAGTCTTTTTAAAGATCTCTTTGTTTTTTCCACATAGCAGTATTCTTTAACATATCCATTGTCAGACTCCTGACGCAGGCACGTTACATTCTGAAACATGGTGCCTTGTTGAGTCTTGAGCACTGACATTACTTTTAGTGTACATTACTGAATTCTTATTATATTTATTTTATTGTTTACTGTTTTATACACATTGTATTTTGAGTATTGATTTTATGTTACTTATACACACATTTTAAGCAATACATTTTAACTGCATTGTTCCTGAGGTTTCTCCATTCCCCCATTTCTTTCTGTATTATTTCTTGTTCGGTGGGACTTTGTTGTTCGGTTACCTTCTGGTTTCTGGCTCCCATTTATTAAAACATGATAATCAAAAAGAGTAGCAGCACTGGAGTTTGTATATTTAAATAGAACTACATTCATGTACATGACAAGCTGTGCTTGAGCCCTTACTGTCTGAAACTTGGTATCGGTAGGTGCTCATACGCTATTGTGGAAGTTCGCATGTGGCCATTAATGGAAATAATGGAAAATGGGTCCAGTTTACTGCCACACTAAAAGTGGCCCCAGCGAGTGGGCAAGACCCATGCTAGGGATATTGCTGGCCACTTTTTACTGCAGCTTAGTAAAAGGACCCTGTGATTTTTTTGCTATTTTTACATGCTACTGTTTGTAAGTGATGGAGTTTGTAACCCTGCATATCCGCAGAGAGCTGAAAAAGTTGCTGAGCTCTTGAAAAACAAACTTTTCACAGTAAGAGGTGGTTTTCAGAAGTAAGCACAATTTCCCTCCAGCATCCTCCAGAGAGAGATAATGAACGAGTGTACCATGGTAGATCTGTAGAAAATGAGGACCCTGGTTAGGGAGAAACTTAATTGTTACAAGGTGTTCTGCTCCAATATTCTATCCATTATTGTTAACAAGCTATTCTGCTCTAATACTCTATCCATTAAGTTCTCAGTTTTATGCTGTGAGTAATATTTAAGTGAAATGGCTCAGTGAGTAATCTAGGTTTGATTCCTTAGCTTGGATTCTGCCTCTCATGCTGGCTGGAGCTGAGGATGTTGTACATAGACGTGTACGGAATTGCATATTTTACTATTCGGCTGAATAGAAATAATGAAAAATATTACTCAGCCAAATACAAGTACCGAATAAGAATAATGGGCATTGAGCTTTAGCTTAACAAATAATAAAAGAAGCAACGTGAAATCGAAGATCAAGTGTTTATTTCAGTAGGATTTAGTACAGGGGAGCCCTGGATTAGTCGTATTTGAATTTAAATCACTATTCGGCCAAATTCGAATAATGTATTTGGGGTTGAGTCGAATTGAGTATGAATATTCGGTACAGCCCTAGTTGTAGGGGTAGGATTTGTAGCTGTCCAGGACTCAGAGTGAGTCCTATCTGTTAACAGATTCAGAGTGCTGGTAATCCTGATTACCGGAGGAGCTGTGATCAGTGGCTTCTGACCAAGGACTGCAGCTGCTATATCTGAGCTATTCGAAAATGAAAAGCAACACTCCAAGTGCAGCAAAGACCACCTTGATACACATTAGAACCACATCTCTGCTGCAGCAACCAAAATATGGTTACAGATTAGATATACATAAGTACATAAGTAATGCCACACTGGGAAAAGACCAAGGGTCCATCGAGCCAGCATCCTGTCCACAACAGCGGCCAATCCAGGCCAAGGGCACCTGGCAAGCTTCCCAAATGTACAAACATTCTATACATGTTATCCTAGAATTGTGGATTTTTCCCAAGTCCATTTAGTAGCGGTTTATGGACTTGTCCTTTAGGAAACCGTCTAACCCCTTTTTAAACTCTGCCAAGCTAACTTGCTTCACCACGTTCTCCAGCAACGAATTCCAGAGTTTAATTACGCGTGGGTGAAGAAAGATTTTCTCCTATTTGTTTTAAATTTACTACACTGTAGTTTCATCGCATGCCCCCTAGTCCTAGTATTTTTGGAAAGCGTGAACAGACGCTTCACATCCACCTGTTCCACTCCACTCATTATTTATATACCTCTATCATGTCTCCCCTCAGCCATCTCTTCTCCAGCTGAAAAGCCCTAGCCTCCTTAGTCTTTCTTCATAGGGAAGTCGTCCCATCCCCACTATCATTTTAGTCACCCTTTGCTGCACCTTTTCCAATTCCACTATATCTTTCCTCGAGATGCGGCGACCAGAATTGAACACAATACTCAAGGTGCGGTCGCACCATGGAGCGATATAATGGCAATTATAACATCCTCACACCTGTTTTCCATACCTTTCCTAATAATACCCAACATTCTATTCGCTTTCGAGCCGCAGCAGCACACTCAGCAGAAGGTTTCAGTGTATTATCGACGACGACACCCAGATCCCTTTCTTGGTCCATAACTCCATAATGTGGAACCTTGCATGACGTTGCTATAATTCGGGTTCTTTTTCCCACATGCATCACCTTGCACTTGCTCACATTAAACGTCATCTGCCATTTAGCCGCCCAGTCTCCCAGTCTCGTAAGGTCCTTCTGTAATTTTTCACAATCCTGTCGCGAGTTAACGACTTTGAATAACTTTTTGTCATCAGCAAATTTAATTACCTCGCTAGTTACTCCCATCTTTAAATCATTTATAAATATATTAAAAAGCAGCGGTCCTAGCACAGACCCCTGAGGAACCCCACTAACTACCCTTCTCCCATTGTGATTACTGCCCATTTAACCCCACTCTCTGTTTCCTATCCTTCAACCAGTTTTTAATCCACAATAGGACTTTTCCTTCCTATCCCATGCCCTCCAATTTCCTCTGTAGCCTTTCATGAGGTACCTTGTCAAACGCCTTTTGAAAATCCAGAATACACAATATCAACCGGCTCCCCTTGTCCACATGTTTGTTTACTCCTTCAAGAATTGAAGTAAATTGGTCAGGCAAGATTTCCCCACACAAAAGCCGTGGTGACTCGGTCTCAGTAGTCCATGTCCTTGGATGTGCTGTGTAATTTTGTTTTTAATAATAGCCTCTACCATTTTCCCAGGCACCGACGTCAGACTCACCGGTCTATAATTTCCCGGATCTCCCCTGGAACCTTTTTTAAAAAATGGGCGTTACATTGGCCACCCTCCAATCTTCCGGTACCATGATCGATTTTAAGGATAATTTGCATATCACTAACAGTAGCTCCGCAAGCTCATTTTTCAGTTCTATCAGTACTCTAGAATGAATACCATCCGGTCCAGGAAGTTTGCTACTCTTCAGTTTGCTGAACTGCCCCATTACGTCCTCCAGGTTTACCGTGAAGTCAGTAAGTTTCTCCGACTCGTCCGCTTGAAATATCATTTCCGACACCGGTATCCCACCCAAATCTTCCTCGGTGAAGACCAAAGCAAGGAATTCATTCAATCTCTCCGCTACGTCTTTGTCTTCCTTGATCACCCCTTTTACCCCTCGGTCATCCAGCAAGGAACAGCAAGGAAGCAAATTTTCTACCGGAACGAAGGCCAAAAGAAAGTAGAGAAGGACCAATGGACTTCCACAAAGGGACCAAACCAGAGGCAAGATAAATAAGGTCCAAATTGGTATTGTCCAAAAAACAATCAGATACAGATATGCATGAGATCTCATTGTTTTGATGCTGTGTTAGAAAAGTGCTACATAGATACTTTCAAGTGCTGCAGGAGTTGATGCATATTTTTAAAAATATGTACATGAGTTCTTTGAGGACCACTGTATAACATATCAGTATAGCAATACTGTATGTATATGTGTGCCATCACGGAGAGAATGGAACATTACCCCAGTGGAGACATACACTCAGCTATATGGACCTAGACCTAGAAGCAGATTTAGCTTGGTCAAGCTGAAGCGAAGGGTTCAAATTTCATATTACACATTAGGAGTCTGTTTAGCCCAGTCCAGTTTAAGGGTCCTTTTACTAAGGTGCGCTGAAAAATGGCCTGCACTGGTGTAGATTTTGTTACATTTGTACCCCGCGCTTTCCCACTCATGGCAGGCTCAATGCGTGTATTGGACGCGTGCCGGTCCATTTTTCAGTGCACCTGCAAAAAAAGGCCTCTTTTTTATTGGCCAAAATGGATGTGCGACAAAATAAAATGGCGCATGTCTATTTTGGGCCTGAGACTTTTAATGGTTAATGGTCTATGTGCCAGAATGACGATTACCGCCCCAGTTTCCGCCATGCGCCAGAAAATAAAAATATTTTTCCGGCTTGCATAGCAGACGCATATAAAAATCAAAATTACCGCCCGGGCCATGCGGGCAGCCAGGTGGTAACTCCAAATTGACGCACATTGGGCATGTGTAGGCACCTATGCGGCTTAGTAAAAGGGCCCTTAGTTCCATGGACGTTGTTTTCTTAATGCTGCATTTAGAAAAAGATGGTGTACTTTATATACGTACGTGGTGTGCACAGTCCTAGTCGCCTTGTTAGTGAAGCTATACACACATGCATTGTGCAGCTCAGACTTTGAGAGAAAAGGAAATCTTTGCATTTGGAATGAATCAGCATATTTTCTAAAAAGCTCTCTCTATATATTTATCCAGTGAAGGGATCTTTTCCTTTTCTTATTCTATGTACCTAACTGTGTTAATTAATAAAGAACTGGGGGGAGGGCAGGGGTCGTTTACTAACATCACGCACTTATGTTGTGAATTCAGCATTGTGATTTCAGCATTATCTACCATGAGGCCCATTTAAGCAATGGGGACTGCCGTAGATAATGTTCAATCACAGTATTAGTGCACACTCTTAGGAAATAACCCAGAAGGTGGACATTTATACTGACCTAGCGTAGTATATCAAGCCCAGTATCCTGTCTCCAACTTGAGCAGGCCAGCTGTGCTCACAAGAACCTGGTAGGATCCCAAAGAATAAATCGTTCTCTGGTGCAGACCCTCAGGGAGAAGCACTGAGTTTTCCAAGTTAACAGTTCCTGGCTAATTGTACTTCAATGATTTTTTTTTTCCTCTGGAAGTTTGTCTAAATCCCCTCTTAAAGCCATTTATGCTAATTGAATTGACAACATCCTTTGGCAATAAATTCCTTAGCTTAATCCTGCACTGAATGAAAAAAAATATGTTCTGATATTTTTAAATGTGTTATATCTTATATTTAGTTATAGTCAATTACATAAACTGTCTTTCCCCGCTGGTTTCATGGAGTGTCCCCTGATCTTAGTAGGGAAGGGATTTAGATTTAATTCATACCTTTTCAGTAGCAGCTCAAGGTGAGTAACATTCAGGTACAGTAGGCATATCCCTATCCCCAAAGAGATTACAATCTGAGGGCCCCTTTTACTAAACCACACTAGTGATCCCCGGTGCGGCAAATGCGATGCAGCCCATTCAATTTAAATGGGCTTTGTTGCATTTGCTGCGTAGGAATTCCTAGCGCTGTTTAGTAAAAAGGGCCCTAAGTTTGTACCGGAGGCAATGGAGGATTAAGTGACTTACCCAAGATCACAGTTTTCAGGGGTTATTTTGTCTCCATGCACACAGACAGATAGACCATCTTTTAGTTTGGAAAGAAAAACAGAGTCCAGTAGTAAACTATAAACCAGTGAACCCATCAATGCAGAGCAAAATGGTAGAAAAACAAGTAGGGCAATATTCAATTCCCATGGTCAGCAAACTTATTTTTGAATACCAGCTGTGATGTTTAAACAAACTATGGGGGTCTTTTACTAAGGTGCACTGGCGTTTTTTAGCGCACGCTAAAAATAGGCGTGTGCTAAACGCTAGAGATGCCAATGTATTCCTATGAGTGTCTGGTTTTAGTGTGCGTTAAAAATGCCAGCGCGCCTTATTAAAAGGGCCCCTATATATTCAACACCACTATGTGGATAGTCCACAGCACTGACTATATGGATTTGCCACTGACCACCATAGCTATACACATAGCAATGATATTCAGCCACTATAAGGGCAATGCTATAACTTGGTGCCTACACTTACTTGCTGCTTGGTTTCCCATGGAAATTTAAATATTTAAAGGGGGGGGGCTTGATATACTACCTTTCTTTGGTTTTTTGCAGCTACATTCAAAGCAGTTTATATATTATATACAAGTACTTATTTTGTACCTGGGGCAATGGAGGGTTAAGTGACTTGCCCAGAGTCACAAGGAGCTGCAGTGGGAATTGAACTCAGTTCCCCAGGATCGAAGTCTGCTGCACTAACCTCTAGGCTAGTAGGCCCTAGGCTTTGGAATCAGTTGCTGGATTTTTAAGGTTGGAAACCTCTGCTGACCTGTAAGAGGCTGCTCAAAGCATGCCTTTTTCAGATGGCCTTTAACATAGATTCTTAATTTGTTTTTCTCTGGTCACTTTTCAGCTGGTGGGATGTGTTAAGCTATGTGCTGGGGTCTGAAGCTCTGGTAATTCAGCAGTGTCTTATTTATTTTTTAATATTAAAATTGCATCATGTACCGTGTTATTTATGTTTGTCTGCCCCCTGTTTTTTTCCCTTTCCATGGCTGACTTTAATTGTATTAAGCCTTTTCTCTTGTTAATGTGCCCCACTTTGATGGCTGTCCCTAAGCGAGTTAGCAAATAAAATAAACTTGAACTTAATGCACATCAGAGGTGGCTACGTGCATAGTTTGCACTAGGTGGTAGTCTACAAGCCTGCTTATTTTCGAACGAGAAGGCCGGCCATCTTCCGACACAAATCGGGAGATGGCCGGCCATCTCCTAAACCCGGCCAAATCGGTATAATTGAAAGCCGATTTTGGCCGGCTTCAACTGCTTTCCGTCGCAGGGCCGGCCAAAGTTCAAGGGGGCGTTTTGGCATTGTATGGAAGGCGGGACGGGGGCGTGTTTACCAGATGGCCGGCTTTGGCCGATAATGGAAAAAAGAAGGCTGGCTCTGACGAGCACTTGGCCAGCTTCACTTGGTTCATTTATTTTTAGGACCAAGTCTCAAAAAAAGTGCCCCAACTGACCAGATGACCACCGGAGGGAATCGGAGATCACCTCCCTTTACTCCTCCAGTGGTCACCAACCCCCTCCCACCCACCAAAAAGTTTTTAAACGTTTTTGTGCCAGCTTCTATGCCAGCCTCAAATGTCATACCCAGCTCCATCACAGCAATATGCAGGTCCCTGGAGCAGTTTGTGGGTGCTGTAGTGGACTTCAGGCAGGCAGACCCAGGGCCATTCCCTCCACCTGTTACACTTGTGGTGATAAAGGTGAGTCCTCCAAAACCCACCTGAAACCCACTGTACCCACATGTAGGTGCCCCCCTTCACCCATAAGGGCTATGCTAGGGTTGTACAGTTGTGGGTAGTGGGTTTGGGGGTTTTGAGGGGGGCTCAGCACACAAGGTAAGGGAGCTATGGATCTGGGAGCAATTTATGAAGTCCACTGCAGTGCCCCCTAGAGTGCCCGGTTGGTGTCCTGGCATGTGAGGGGGATCACTGCACTATAAATGCTAGCTCCTCCCACGACCAAATGCCTTGGATTTGGCCGGGTTTGAGTTGGCCGCCATTAGTTTCCATATCGGTGGGAAACCAATGGCGGCAATCTCTAAAGCTGGCCATCTGTAATGCCGGCCCAAATGTTGAGATTTGTCCGGCCCCAACCGTATTATCGAAACGAAAGATGGCCGGCCATCTTGTTTCGATAATACGGTCGGGTATTCCGCTTTCCGGGGCCGGCCTTGGAGATGGCCGCCCATATAGATGGCTGGCCCCATTCGATTAAGCCCCTCAAGGTCACATTTAAGTGCTATAGCATATAAGTGCAAGGTGGGCGTATAGGCATGCAGTACACGTGCAGACTATAGGCATGACTCCAGATTACACATGTAAGTTGTAGAATACTATAAGTCGTGCACTTAGGCATGTCCATTTACACCTGGTGTAAAGGGTTGCACCTAAATTTAGGTATGCCAATTGAGGTTTACACTAGAATTCTGTAACAGCATATTGTTGCACAGATGTCTTTATAGAATCGGTGCTCAGTACATGGAATTAGCATGCCTAACTGGAAGTGCCAAATTATAATATTGCCCCCTAGATTCTGTAAATTTGGGCACAGGAATTGGTGCTACACGCTATTCTATAAAGAGCACTCAACCCGTTGCACCCTTTAATAGAATAGCGCTGGACACAAGTTTTTTTCTGGCACCTAAATTTGGTTGCCATTTACTGTGGTCCATTATGTATAGTTGAAATGGTTTAATTTGACAGTTTTTTTTTTTTTTTGCAGGTCTACATTTAATCACATAGCTATACGAACATCAGCTGAGCATCACTGTTATATATATACCTAGTTCCTACCTCATGCTTTCCTAACTCTACCCTAGCACTACCCAGATAGTGCCTTCTTTATAGATTTTTACACACCAACTATCTGCATAAATGACTAGAATACCAGTATATACATACGTACAGTGGGGGAAATAAGTATTTGATCCCTTGCTGATTTTGTAAGTTTGCCCACTGACAAAGACATGAGCAGCCCATAATTGAAGGGTAGGTTATTGGTAACAGTGAGAGATAGCACATCACAAATTAAATCCGGAAAATCACATTGTGGAAAGTATATGAATTTATTTGCATTCTGCAGAGGGAAATAAGTATTTGATCCCCCACCAACCAGTAAGAGATCTGGCCCCTACAGACCAGGTAGATGCTCCAAATCAACTCGTTACCTGCATGAGAGACAGCTGTCGGCAATGGTCACCTGTATGAAAGACACCTGTCCACAGACTCAGTGAATCAGTCAGACTCTAACCTCTACAAAATGGCCAAGAGCAAGGAGCTGTCTAAGGATGTCAGGGACAAGATCATACACCTGCACAAGGCTGGAATGGGCTACAAAACCATCAGTAAGACGCTGGGCGAGAAGGAGACAACTGTTGGTGCCATAGTAAGAAAATGGAAGAAGTACAAAATGACTGTCAATCGACAAAGATCTGGGGCTCCACGCAAAATCTCACCTCGTGGGGTATCCTTGATCATGAGGAAGGTTAGAAATCAGCCTACAACTACAAGGGGGGAACTTGTCAATGATCTCAAGGCAGCTGGGACCACTGTCACCACGAAAACCATTGGTAACACATTACGACATAACGGATTGCAATCCTGCAGTGCCCGCAAGGTCCCCCTGCTCCGGAAGGCACATGTGACGGCCCGTCTGAAGTTTGCCAGTGAACACCTGGATGATGCCGAGAGTGATTGGGAGAAGGTGCTGTGGTCAGATGAGACAAAAATTGAGCTCTTTGGCATGAACTCAACTCGCCGTGTTTGGAGGAAGAGAAATGCTGCCTATGACCCAAAGAACACCGTCCCCACTGTCAAGCATGGAGGTGGAAATGTTATGTTTTGGGGGTGTTTCTCTGCTAAGGGCACAGGACTACTTCACCGCATCAATGGGAGAATGGATGGGGCCATGTACCGTACAATTCTGAGTGACAACCTCCTTCCCTCCGCCAGGGCCTTAAAAATGGGTCGTGGCTGGGTCTTCCAGCACGACAATGACCCAAAACATACAGCCAAGGCAACAAAGGAGTGGCTCAGGAAGAAGCACATTAGGGTCATGGAGTGGCCTAGCCAGTCACCAGACCTTAATCCCATTGAAAACTTATGGAGGGAGCTGAAGCTGCGAGTTGCCAAGCGACAGCCCAGAACTCTTAATGATTTAGAGATGATCTGCAAAGAGGAGTGGACCAAAATTCCTCCTGACATGTGTGCAAACCTCATCATCAACTACAGAAGACGTCTGACCGCTGTGCTTGCCAACAAGGGTTTTGCCACCAAGTATTAGGTCTTGTTTGCCAGAGGGATTAAATACTTATTTCCCTCTGCAGAATGCAAATAAATTCATATACTTTCCACAATGTGATTTTCCGGATTTAATTTGTGATGTGCTATCTCTCACTGTTACCAATAACCTACCCTTCAATTATGGGCTGCTCATGTCTTTGTCAGTGGGCAAACTTACAAAATCAGCAAGGGATCAAATACTTATTTCCCCCACTGTAGGTGTGCACATGTAAATGTCAAAAATCTGCCTAAACATTATTTAATAAAAAGATGCCTCTATGTGATGGCATGTAGTTTCAAGGTGAACATACACAAAGGTAGAGTCTGGGCACACCATAGGCAGGGCACACAGTTTGATGCATATATTGTAGAATAATTTATACATGTGTTTTAGCAATTTAGATGCAAGCATTTACACCAGATCAATGGCAGGCATTCAGTGCACATGTCTAAATTATACAGATACAGTTGACCTGTTACACTGGTAGGCACCTATTTTCCTTTCAGTAGGTGCCCTCTAGGCACCAAAATCCAGGCACCCTGTTCTAGAATTGCCCTCAAAGAGCCAAGGTGATTAGATGGATTTTTTTCAGCACTATCTGGATAGTGCTAAATACATTTAGCGGCTGCTGCTAAATGTATTGTCTCAAAAATTACTGACCACATGCTTAATGAGGCAGAGCCAACATAGATTATGCAAAAGTGATTTTTTTTCAAAGTGTCAAACATTTTGGTCAGGATGACCTGTTTGCCAAATACCTTCTGAAAATCCAGTCACACTATATCAGCATCTTTTATGAGAGACTACCCAGCAAATACAATAATTATATAAAAACATATGAACACCATTGTGTGAACAAATAGAAACAATGTAAATAAACATACCTGTCAAAGATTCCATATATGCGTTCTATGATTTAAAAAAATATAAAATACAAGGCACAAAGGTGCGCGCACAGGAAAGAGAATTCATGTGAAAAATATTCCTCATTAACTAAAATGTACCAAACACAAGCATACAAACTTACTGTTATACATCCCAAGGAAAAGATAAAAAAAACTAACCAGGGAAGCCAGGCAGCTACTCAGTAGTTTAATTTCCTGTCCTTCATTGGATCTGCTCTCCAGTGTTAAAAAATGTTCTTTTGACTTTAATAGCTTATCTCACACATTTTACCTTTCAACCCTTTAAATGCTTGGAATTTGTTTGGTCTGGGTTTCCAATATCATATTTTGAAACAATAGTTATGCCTCAAGCAAACTTTTAATGTTTTCATCCGTTCCTTTTAGTTTTATTTTCCAATGTTCTTATTTGATCAGTTTCTCTTTTAAAGTTAAATGCTATTGCAGTCATTTTGCTTATTAACCCCCTGCAGTGACAGCCTAATTAGATTTTACTATGATCACTATTGACAAGTGGCCTTGCCGTTGTTACCTGTTGCACAAAGTCCGGCACTCCAGCGAGGACTGAATCTAAAATAATTCCCCCTCTTATTTCACTACTAGCTGCTTATGAAGCAGTCATTTCTCTGCGGACAAGCAGGACTGATAAATCCTCACTCATGGCATGACATCACGCCTGGAGTCAACCTGGGAATCACTACTCCAGCAACGTTTCTGGAGGCTTTTGAGCAGACCTACTGCACATTTGTGTCCCCACCTGCCGATGTTGCACAGGACCTCCCCAGTCCTCACTTTTCTGCGGAGCTGATCTGAACCTTTTTCAGTGACAGTTATGTGATTTTAGCATTTTTGTCTCTAAATCTAGTTGCTGTAACATGGCTTCCATTCACAGGTAACATAGTACATGACGGCAGAAAAAGACCTGCATGGTCCATCCAGTCTGCCCAACAAGATAAACTCATATGTGCTACTTTTTGTGTATACCTTACCTTGATTTGTATCTGTCATTTTCAGGGCAAAAAACCACAGAAAGGTAGTATATCAAGTCCCCCCCCTTAAATATTTAAATTTCCATGGGAAACCAAGCAGCAAGTAAGTGTAGGTACCAAGTTATAGCATTGCCCTTATAGTGGCTGAATATCATTGCTATGTGTATAGCTATGGTGGTCAGTGGCAAATCCATATAGTCAGTGCTGTAGACTATCCACATAGTGGTGTTGAATATATAGGGGCCCTTTTAATAAGGCGCGCTGGCATTTTTAACGCACACTAAAAACAGGCACTCATAGGAATACATTGGCATCTCTAGCGTTTAGCACACGCCTATTTTTAGCGTGCCGGTCCATTTTTCAGTGCACCTGCAAAAAAGGCCTCTTTTATTGGCCAAAAATGGATGTGCGACAAAATAAAAATTGGCGCGACCACAGCTAC
The DNA here is from genome assembly GCF_901765095.1 of Microcaecilia unicolor. NCBI lineage: Eukaryota > Metazoa > Chordata > Amphibia > Gymnophiona > Siphonopidae > Microcaecilia > Microcaecilia unicolor. Next base: position 158,313,609 of record NC_044031.1, read on the forward strand.
TGCCCCATCACAGTGCACCAGTCTTGTGGCCATCCCTAGTGGCTCCGGCATCCCACAGCCCAACACTTGATCTGCTTAGTCGATATCGACAGGAGCCAGCTCCCTAGGTGCACGCATGTGCCAAAGCTGTGCTTTTAAGGTCTAGCAGCCCTAGGCATGTGCCAGCACCCCCAGATGACATCACCCGCTGGGGTTACTTAAGGCACCTGGATATCTTCCCCCTGGCCTTCACAATAGGTCGTCCTCTTTGCTAGCCTTACCTCACCTCAGTGTGTTATCTCCAGCTCCAAGGCCTGCCTTGGTTCTCCAGCCATCCATGTCCCGGTTCCACTGGGCCTGCCCCCAAGGGTTCTTTTCAGGGCCATCCCAACGGGCCTGCCCCCAAGGGCCATTTTCAGGGCCATCTGTTGGACACTTCCAGTCAAGAGTGACTCATCTGCCATCTGTTGGGACTCTCCTGTCCTCCAGTGTGGGAACTCGGTGATGGTCCAAGGGCACATCCTCCAGACCTGTGACAGCATGCAAACTTATGTTTGATGTCCTTAAGAATCTATTTTGTATTTAGAATCCAACTTCATTCCCCCTAGGATCTTAACTTCTAAAAAAATATACTAAATACAGTACATAGAAAAATGTAGGCAGATAAAGGCCATCCATGTCATCTATTCTCTCTATCACTCCCTTAGAGATCCTATGTACTTGTCCCAAGCCCTCTTGAATTCAGATACTGTTTTCATCTTCACCACTTGCACCAGGAAGCTGTTGCATGAATTCACCACCCTTTCCATAAAGAAGTATTTCCTCGGGTTACTTCTGACTCTATCCCCATTCACCTTCATCCTATGCCCCCTCGTACCAGAGCTTTCTTTCAGTTAAAAGTGACTCACCTCCTGTGCATTTATGCCACATAGGTATTTAAATGTCTCTATCATATCTCCTCTCCCCCCCCCCCCCCCGCCTTCCTTCCAAAGTATACATATTGAGACCTTTAAATCTGTCCCCATACACTTTATGACAAAGACAACTGACCATTTTAGTAGCCGGCCTCTGGACTTCCTCCATCCTTTTTATATCTTTTTGAAGGAGCAGTCTCTAGAATTGTACACAATATTCTAAATGAGATCTCACCAGAGTCTTATACAGGGGCATCATCACCTCCTTTTTCCTATTGGCCATTCCTCTCCCTATGCACTCAAGCATTCTTCTAGCTTTCGCAGTTGCCTTTTCTACCTGTTTGGCCACCTTAAGATCATCACATATGATAAATGCAGCTTTGTGCCACCAAAAGAAGTCGGTGTCAGTTTGTTGCAGTGTCAGTTGTTAACATTATTTTCCCTTTTTTTCTGTAGCTAGACAATCCCATGAATGAGGATTTATCTGTTCTACAAATAAAGTTACTTACTTACTGTTCTCCAAGGACAGCAGACATAAATCCTCACAACTCTTTCACTTCCCCAAGGACTTGTATTCCTTTAACTCATACTGGACTGAGGAGTTCTTGTGCAAAAGTAGAAGACAGGAACAGGAGTGCATATGTGGTGGGCCTGCTCAAAAGCTTCTAGAAAGGTTGCTAGAGTAGTGCTTCCTAAACTGGTGACATCACCCCATAAGTCAGAATTTGGCCTGCTATCCATGGAGAATACCTACTACGGATAAGTAACTTCATTTTATGGCATCTAGGAAATTTACCTCCCTAGAATGTCCTTTTAACACATTTATCATTTCTTAAATCTCACATAATTATGCCAATTCTAGTTCTAATTTCTGTTTCAAATTTCACACGTCTATTTCTTCAATTCACCAGATGGGTGTTAGTGTACCCAGTGCTATACTCTTCCTCATCACACATCTGATGCCTTATCTGTCAATATTACACAATGCATTTTCTTCTTGCAGGACTGTCATCTTGCTTAATTCTTTGTCATCCTCAATAAATAATGCTACCTCTCTACCAGTTTGATCTGCTTTCTCATTTCAGTGTAATTTGTGTCCTAACATCAAAGCATTCCACTGGTCATCCATTTTTCTAGCAAGTCTCTGAGATGCTTATTATAATTATACTAGTAAAAAAGGCCCATTTCCGAAACCAATGAAACGGGCGCTAGCATGTGGCTTTTTTGTGTGTGTGTATGTGTCACAGTTATTTTGTGTGTGTGTGTGAGGGTGGGGTGTGTGTGCAGGTTGTTGATGTGTGTCTTTTTTTTTTATTTGTTTTTTGGGTGGGGGGTTGGGGGATGTGCTGTGTTGGCAAAGTGGGATGGATTGGTGTGTGGCTTTGAGGGTGTGTTTCTGTTGTATTGTGTGTGTGTGGTTTTGTCTGTCAAGGAGGTTTGTGGAGGGGGTCTTTCTGTTGGTGAAATGTAAATGTGGTTGTAGGGGGGTCAACCTTTGCTGAGTGGTGGATTGTTTTTTTCGGGGGGGGGGGGGTTGTGTTGTGCTGAGGCAGCAGTGTTGTTTTAGATGGGCGGAAGGTAGAGGAGCACGTTCTTGGTCTGTCGGTATTTTTTGGCTATTTCAGGGCTGCTGTAGGGGAACGCTGGAAGTGAAATGTACTGTGGGAAGCAGCGCCGTCTTTTTCCGTTGGGCTGGGGTTCTGGGCATCCTGGAGGTGGGAGACGGCTTGCCTGAGGACGGGGATGGTTGTTTTAAGCTGGCGGAAGGGAGAGGAGCATGGTCTCGGGCCGTTGGGGGGTGATCTGGTATGTTCGGTCCATTTCAGGCCTGCTGCAGGGGAATGCTGGAACATTTATGCACTGTGGGAAGCAGCGCCATCTTTTTCCGGGTGCTTGGGGAATCCCCGAGGTGGGAGACGGCTTGCTTGAGGCTGGGGATGGTTGGGCGAATCCTTGGCCGCTTCGGCAAAAGAGGAAGGGGGTAGGGAGTTACCTGCAGCCGCGTGAGAAACCGGGTATTCTTTGTTTGTTTTGTATTAGTTTGCATTTCTGTTGTAGAAAGAGTGGATGCCTTTCGAATGATGGAGGTGGTGCGTCGGTGTGCGGTTGTTTCGTTAGTTTGGCAGCCAGTCTCCAGCGATTCCTAGGCAGGGAAGGAGTACTCCTCCCCCTTCCTTGGTCGCTGTTTGCTGCTGGCTGGGTCGCGGGTAATCCTTCCAGCTGGGCCACAGCTTGTCCTGTTCACCCACGTCCCAGATGGTGAGGGGCACACTGTTCTCTGGCTCCACCGACTCCACGTCTAGCGAACCCAAATATTGTCTCTGCTATATTCAGTACCGGCATTAGGCATTTAAAAATTTCTCCCCCCCCCCCCCCCCTTCCGGTCTATTTTTGCACATACCCACAGCAGGAATATTCTCTCGTTCCAGCGGTGGTTCTGTGCTCTCCGTGCTGCACAGATAATGAGCCGTTCTGCTGGTGAATGCTCCTCCCTTATTGCCACGTAGTTTCCTCTGATAGGTCCGTCTTACTTTGCCTAGCGTTGCCTGGGAACGGTTTTGCGATGGTCCTTTGTGTTTCAGAACGTTGAGTGTATTTTTTCTGATTGGTCCGTCATGTGAGGGCGGGGCTGAGAGACATGGTCAGTGTTGTGGCTTCACTACCATGAACTGACGAACCCTTCAGGGAGTGACTGAGTGACTGCAGAACGTTGTCTTCAGAATGTTGAGGGTGAGTTTTATTATAGTAGATATCTTCATTCAGTGCCATACATTTGAACTCTTAATTTTAGGTACCTGGCATTCTCATATAGATGATTCAAAGTATTTTCTTTTAATTTGTATTTATTGTTTACTTAGCAGTATAATGCTAATTTGCAATCATTCATATTTGTCTGCTCTTTAAATGTGCTTCAGGTTTTTCCACACCCTCTTTATTGGGATATCCTAACTTCTCTATTTTGCAGCTTTCTTTGCAGACATTTAATTCTGAATCATGTGATCATGTGTTGACCTGTGATCTAGCTTGAGTGATGCTCTATCTCCTCATTAGGGGGCCCTTTTATAAAGACGCAGTAGGGCTACCATGGCAATGAGTTGCTCAAAAAATGTATCTTTTTAGTGCTGGGTGCTTACCTGCCGTGCAATGCCCGGATAGTGTGGGATCCCTTACCGCTTCCTAAATAGGAGGCGGTAAGGGCTCCCCCAGGAAATGGCCATGCGGCAGATGCTTACCTTACTGCACAGCAATTTTTGTTTAAAAAAAATCTTTTTACCCGCTGCAATAAAAGAGGGCCTCGTTGCTGACAATCCCACATGCTGACACCACCAAATGGCGTCTTGTACTGCAGCTTGGTAAAAGGATCCCTAAATGTTTAGTGTAGTTTTGGTTAAGACCTTGATTTGCTCTCAGCTTGCACATCAAAGGTGTACATTACATTCCAAAAATAGGAGTAAGAGCAGGGCCGGTGGAATGCAGTAAGCAGGGCAGGGGGGCACCTGGCTTTAGTCCTCCCCAACTGCCCTGATCTTTTTCTCTGCCACCGCTCTGCCTCTAGTCAAATGGTCTGGTGCACCAGCACCGTGTACTTCTCTGAGTCACCGTGTACTTCTCCAAGCCAAAGGTTTAACGAAACTAGAACTACTTCCAGTTTCGTTCAACCTGTGGCTCGGAGGAACATGTATTGCTGGCACACCAGACCTGTTTAACTAGAGGTGGAGGTGGGAGTTGAACCAGGGGACGGGTGAGAGAATGGAACTGGAGGTGGGGTTGAAAAAAAGGGTGAGTGGGAGAAGGGGGGAGGGAGAAGAAAGAAAGGAGATACTGGGCTGGGGTGGAGCAGAGGCGACTGATAGTTTGCAGGGGGGTGCCAGAGACCCTAGCACCTGCCCTGAGTAAGAGGTGGCATAACTCGCTTAACACAAAACCAAAACTCTCTTAGGTCAACAAAACACAAAAAGTAATTGAGTAACAAGTAAACCAATCAGCCAGCCTCTGTCTTGCTTGAAGAGGAACCCATCCTTTTGAAATAAATTCCGTATGCTCACAAATTTTCCCCAGTTCCTAACAGAGCTTGAGTTTCCTTCCTTGCATTAATGTCTCATATATTGAGACTTCAGTGCTTAGTCTGCCTCTGGGGTCATGTGGGTGGAATTGGGAGGGTTTTTGTGACTGTGCTTCTAGATTTCAATTTTCTACTTAAAAGCTTAAATTTGGTTTCTAGAATCTCCCTCCTGCACTCTGTCATTGGTACCCATCTGTTCCACAACAGTCTGTTCCTTCCCTTTATTCTCTAAAATCCTGTCTAATGATGCAAAAGATTAGCTACCTTTGCACCAGGTAGGTAAGTTACCAAGTGATTTCACACTTACCAGCCATTCATCTATCTATGTTCCTAATTATTGCCATTGTAGTTGGTAATTCAATCTCATGCTTTCCCTCCTGAGCAGATGCCCTGTAGACAAATTCTTGTGTGAGAAGATATTGTATCACCTGGAGAGCAGGTCATACCTACAGGATGAATTGCTGCCTGACTAAAGTAATTCTTACTTTTCAGGTGACCTTGATCCTTAAAAGCAGCACCAGCACTACCAGACTAGAGGTGAGACTGCTCTACTACAGTGCTGAGAAAATGTCTGTGAACCCCCAGGATGGTCTGTATTTACACATAGTTGGTATTCAAAACATAATTAGATCCTCATTTAAAACCTATTAAGACAGGATAACCCCAGTGAATATATAGAGCAAATGAAAAGGGATGTGCTTTTGATTATTTGTTCTTCAACAATTAAGTATCCTTGTGTGAAAAAGTATGTGGACCTTTCATTCAGTAACTAGAGGCACCTCTTTGAGCATCAATAACTTCAGCCAAACATTTTGTGTAACTGTCAATCAGTTTTTCATATCACCCTTGAAGGAATTGTGGCTCTTCCTTTTATACAGAACTTCTTCTTCTCTGACATTTGAGGGATTCTTTGCAGTTTACTTGAAATGCTACTGCATCATTTTGATAGAGTTTAGGTCATAACTTTGATTTGGCTAATCAACCTTTTTCTTCAGTAATTTTATAGCGGATTTACTTGAATGCTTAGGGCCATTGCTTTCCTGCATGACCCACTTGTACAACCTGGAGGAAAGGAGAAACAGTGGTGATATGATACAGACGTTCAATTAATAATCTGCAAACAAACCTTTTCCAGAGACAGGAAGGTGGTAGGACTAGAGGACAAAGTTGAAGGGGGGGGCTGACACAGGAATAATGTCAAGAAGTAAGTTTTTTTTTCACTGAAAGGGTGGTAGATACCTGGAATGCCCTCCCATGGGAAGTGGTGGAGATGAAAACGGTAATGGAATTCAAAAATGTGTGGGATAAACAAAAATGAATCCTGTTTAGAAGGAATGGATCCAAAGAAGCTTAGCAGAGATTAGGTGGCACCACTGGTAACTGGGAAGATTTCTACGGAGTGTGTCCTGATCATGGCTGAATAGATTTGGATGGGTTGGAGTGTAGCTTTTCAGAGGCTTTGATGACAACTTCTGAAGTTTTAGAAGGAGGACCATGCTGAACAGACTTCTATGGTCTGTGCCCTGAAAATGGCAAGGACAAATCAAGATAAGGTGTACATATGAAGTATCACATCAATATCTTATGTAAAGGAAGCCTGAGGATGGCACAATAGGTGGACATAACATTGACATTGCTCTGTTTGGCAATCAATAGTTTGGATTTTATGTTATGGAGTGGAGGGGGGGGGGTTAGAGGATTAAACATGTTGTATAGACATTTATGGATTAATTGTGTGTATTTGAGTATTTTACTAAATTAATTATTTATTTTAAATAAAGTTAAAGTTGATAAATTTATGAGAAATAATTTTAAAAATAGGTATAGAAGGAAGTTGCAAGTGAGGGACTGTGTGACTGGTTCAGGTTAGGAATGCAATGATTGGTTATTTGGGAAGAGCGAGAAGGAAAGGATTGTCATTATAACTTTTGACGAGAATTTTGTGAGAGGACGGGATTGGAAGCAGTGGGTTAATGTGTTAAGGGAGTGAAGTTTTTTGAGTTACATTTTTTAAAGCCCAACCATCCTACCCTATTTGGGTTTGGTTGTTAAGGTTATTTGATGGTGGTAAGTTATGCTTTGGGAGTATTGATGTGTAGAGTGGATAGGGGTAAATGATATGGGGAGGTGTCACAGCTGCGGAAAAAAATGGGAGCAAGTGACAAATGGTATTAAGTACTGAATTTTGTACCATTGAGGTTGTGACTGTTATTGGCTTGTGTGCGGGACCGCCACAAGCTGATGGGAGGCCTTGATGACACCGCAGGTATACTGGAATATTGAAACAATATTGAATAACTTTTGAGTGATGAAGTTGAGTGTCTAGTTCGTCACCAAATAGCATCAGAAAAAAAGGGTTGATGTTTGAGTTCAATGAGTTATATACTTATTTTATTTGATATTTAAATAAAGCTGCGGCCAACTATTTTGTCCATATTAAATTCTGTGTACCTTCTTTTGTAATGGTGAGTACAGATGAGGATGCAGTTGTCAATGTTATGAGTTTATCTTGTTGGGTAGACTGTATGAACCATACAGGTTTTTATCTTTCGTCATCTACTATGTTATGTTATATTATGTTACTATCAGGATCATTTTCAAAAGAGAAAAACATATAAAATGTGACACAAGTCTGCATTTGGACGTTTGTCTCACAAAAATGTCCACATCATTATTTTTGAAACCGTTTTTTAGACATTTTTCTATGAAGTCCATCAGAAGTACGTCCAAATCTCAAGGGGGGGGCATTTCAGGGGCGTGTTCAGGGCGGAACTTGGGCATTCCTAAGACTTAGATGTTTTTCATCCACAATAGAACAAAACAAAAAAACGTCCAGGACTAAAACGTTTTGAGCTAGACCTGTTTTTATTACGAATAAGGCACAAAAAGGTGCCCTAAATGACCAGATTACCACTGGAGGGAATCAGGAATGACCTCCCCTTATTCCCCCAGTGGTCACTAACCCCCTCCCACCCCCAAAAATGTGATGAAAAACATTACTTGCCAGCCTCTGTGCAACCCTCAGATGTTATGCTCAGGTCCATCAGAATAGCATGCAGGTCCCTGGAGTAGTCTAGTAGTGGGTGCAGTGCACTGCAGACAGGTGGACCCAGCCTCCTACCGCTCCCTACCTGTTACACTTGTAGAGGAAACTGCGAGCTCTCCAAAACTCACCGTACCCACATATAGGTGCCCCCTTCACCCGTAAGGGCTATGGTAGTGGTGTACAGTTGGGGGTGGTGGGTTTTGGGGGGCTCAGCAGACAAAGTAAGGGAGCAATGGTCAGATGTGTACCTAGGAGCATTTTATGAAGTCCACTGCAGTGCCCCCTAGGGTGCCCTACTGCTGTCCTGGGATGTCAGAGGGACCAGTCTACTAAAAATGGTGACTCCTCCTACATCCCAATGTCTTGATTTTGTACATTTTGCACTTGGACGTTTTTTTTTTTTTTTTTCTAAAAGGGACCAAAAAAAAAAAACGTACAAATCACAAAACATCTAAAATACAAAACGTCCATAGTATTTTTGAAAAGAAAAGATAGACATTTTTCTTTTTCAAAAATGACCTCATTTCCTGTTCGGAACTTGGACGCTTTGTGTAAAACGTCCAAATTCAGATTCAGATGTCATATCGAAAATGCCCCTCCATGTTACTTATGGTTCACATTTAAGCCCATGGATGATTGGCCTGACAGTCTTCTCTAGAATTCTCCGATATAATTCAAAATTCATGGCTCTAATAATAATGGCAAGCCATCTAAGCCTAATTCAGCAAAGTGGCTCCACAATTGTACCTGTACAACCATGCTTGATAGGATGCAGTTCTTTCCTTGGAAGTCATTTTGTGGTATTTAGAAAACAAAACATTTGTTGTTTTGACAAAAAATTCAATTTTGGACTCATCTGTCCAAGAACCTCATTCCAGAAGTTCTTGTGGGTCATCTAGATGTTCTTTGGTGAGCCTAATGTGGGCACTGGTTTCTTCCAATCTTTCCTCTAATGAACACTATTCCCATTAAAATTTTTTCTGATTGTTGCACATGAACCCTCACGACAGTTATAGTGCCATAGTGAAAAAGGCCTGCAGATTTTTAGATTTAATCTAGAGTTGTTTATGACTTAGTGGATGATTTTCCAATTTGATCTTGGCTTCATCTTGGCAGAATCACCACTGGTGGTTAATCATTGTAGGCTTCAGTTTTTTTTCTTATTGTATACTGTCTGACAGTGAATAGATGGTATCCCCAAAATGTTTAGTTCTTGATAAGTTCAACTACGCTTTTTTCATATTTCTTTTGTTCATGTCATGAAGACTAACCTCTGAACTTTTTGGACCTTTATGGAGGCAGGTTGGCCAAACTCAGTCATGAAGTTAGATTACTTATTAGTCAATTACATAAGCGCCTGATTCACTATTTTCACAGACACTGATTTTGAATTATGTTATGCTTCTATCTTACATATTTATTTGTCTCAAGAAAATTATACCCTTTTTATAGCATGATAAAGATAATTTTCAATTATACAAGAGTATCATGATAAGAACTCTTGTATAATTGAAAATCATCTTGTCTTATGCTACAAAAGGGTATAAGTTTTTTTTGAGACAAAATAATATGCAAGGTAGGAGCTTGTAAATCTCATATTTTTCTTGGGGTCACAAACCTTTTCTCGCACTGTGTCCCTGAAAGTCTCCTCTGTATACCTTTCTGCCTGTATCAGCTCCTCTAAGGTCTATCACTGTAGAGCCAGGAGCTCTTTGAATCAAGTACACGCTACCTACCATCAACAGGTAGATGATTAATCATACGTATGGCACTTTGTGCAAAAAACTGAATAGCTCCAATGCAGTCTTTGCACAAGGTGCCACATCCTGGGGCTGGACTGCTGTCTACATCTAAATGTTATTGATTAGTTAGCTATATAAAGTTTAAGGGATTGGAGATGCTTAATGCATTTTAAGTCCCTTTAATTTGTTTGGTATATTATATGTTAGTTTGTCAATGATCTGGCAAATAAATTACAATTAGTCTGTTGTTAAGGTCACTAATCCCTGATTGTAATTTGTGAAAAATGTAAGTGTGATAGCAGCTTATATATGAATAAATGTGGCCAAAGTGAATGGAAAAGATGGGAAGGGATGATTGGAAAAATCAAACAGAACTGATCGCTACCTTTTAGAAAACAGCTCTCGCACATCTTAATTTAATTCATAAACCACCTTCTTTTTGAAACATCTAACACATTCACAAAATTAATTAACCCACAAAATTTGTTCTTTTTTTCTTTTTTGCTAATTGGAAGATCTGATATAACATGCAATCAGAATTCATTTAATCCATAAGCTTCTTGTGCAAATTTACTTTCAAACTTCCTTTTTTTTTGTAACATTTAAAACACACACTTTCCCAGCAAGCCTGTATTTTAAATAAGAAACGGGGGGAATTTTCCTGTTGAAAATGAGCTTGTATCCTACAGTTTTAAAAAATTGCCCCAATCCCCTGGATTCTATATAACGTGACTTAAATTGTGCGTGAAAATCTAGTCGTATTCTGGATTTGCACATGCAACTTAATTACCTAACAAGCCAATTAGCATCAATAATTGCCATGTAACAATTGACACTAATTGGCATTAATTAGAATTTACATGCAGAACTATCTAAGCGTATTTTATAACGTGATCCGCATAAATTCTAAGTTGCATAATTGAAAAGGGAGCATGACTTGGGCTTGGCATGAACGGTTTGTGGGCATTTCTAAAATGTATGTGGCATTGTTATAAATACACCCGATCTGTGCATAATTTAGGCTTCTGCATTTATACCAAGTTATACTTGGCGTAACTGCCCGCAACTAAATTTGGTCGCACAGAGAGGTGCTCGGCATATTCCGTAAACCACACAGAAATTTTAGGCTTATTCTGTAAAGTATGCCTACATTTAGGCGTACTTATAGAATACGCCTAGGCGTTTTTCGTTTTGGTGCCAATTTTTTAGACATGATATATAGATTCTAGTCCAATATGTGTAGTCTGTACATTTGTACCAACTGCTCAGCTCTACATTTCCTTTCTTTCCTGTGCTTGCTGCACATACTTCCCTTGTGTCCACCGCCTTCACTGGGAGTATGTATCAAGCAATATCAGCTTTTCTCTAAAGAAATATTTACTCAAATTACTCCTGAGTTCACTCATTTTTACCTTTATCCTATGACCCTTCATTCCAGAGCATTCTTTCCAATAACTCCTGTGTATTTATTTATTTATTTATTTATTTGATTTAAACAAATTTAAATCATTTGTACAGAATTAGGGCAACTGTACAACCTAACTATACACTCAGGGCCCGATATTCAGCCGGCAGCAGTCTGCACATTTGCTGTCCGCCACTGGTGTTAAACCTGGATATTAATGCCAGGCCATATCTAGCGAGCAGCATTGAATATCTAGGTTTATTTTGACTGCTAAAAAGTTAACCAGATATGGTGATATTGTGTGCTAACAGGTTAATGTTTTAGCGGTCAAAGATAGGCCTGCTATTTAAGCAGCCTGTTTGACTGATTAATTTAGCCAGGTAGGTGCTGAATATCCACGCCTAAGTGGCTATCTCCCACAGATTAACCATGATTAAGTGCTTAAACGCTATTTAACTGGCCAGGAGCTGCTCCTGGCAGTTAAATAGTTTTGGAATATGTTGGTGACTATGTTGGTGATATGTTGGTGATTTTTGAAAGAGAAGGACGCGCCATCTTTCGACACAAATTGCAAGATGGGCATCCTTCTCACAGGGTCGCCCAAATCCGGCATAATCGAAAGCCGATTTTTGGGCGTCCCCAACTGCTTTCCATCGTGGGGATGACCAAAGTTTCTGGGGGCATGTTGGAGGTGTAGTGAAGGTGGGACTTGGCGTGCCTAACACATGGGCGTTCTTGACCCATAATCGAAAAAAGAAGTGCGTCCCTGACGAGCACTTGGAACGACTTTATTTGGTCCTTTTTTTGTTACGACCAAGCCACGAAAAGGTGTACAAACTGACCAGATGACCACGGAGGGAATCGGGGATGACCTCCCCTTACTCCCCCAGTGGTCACTAACCCCCTCCCACCCTCAAAAAAATTCTTTAAAATATTTTTTGCCAGCCTCAAATGTCATACTCAGGTCCATCGCAGCAGTATGCAGGTCCCTGGAGCAGTTTTAGTGGGTGCAGTGCACTTCAGACAGGCGAACCCAAGCCCATACCCCCCCTACCTGTTACACTTGTGGAGGTAAATGTGAGCCCTCCAGAACCCACCAGAAAACCACTGTACCCACATCTAGGTGCCCCCCCTTCACCATAAGAGCTATGGTAGTGGTGTACAGTTGTGGGTAGTGGGTTTTGGGGGGGTTTGGGGGGACTCAGCACACACAGTAAGGGAGCTATGCACCTGGGAACGATTTCTGAAGTCCACTGCAGTGTCCCCTGGGGTGCCTGGTTGGTGTCCTGGCATGTCAGGGGGACCAGTGCAATGCTGGCTCCTCCCACGACCAATAGGGCTTGGATTTGGTTATTTATGAGGTGGGTGCCCTCAGTTTCCATTATCGCCGAAAATCAGAAACGCCAAGTCTAAAGACAACCATCTCTAAGGTCGACCTAAATTTCCAGATTTGGGCGTCCCCGACCGTATTATCAAAACGAAAGATGGACGTCCATCGTGTTTCGTTAATGCGGGTTTCCCTGCCCCTTCATGGGGACGTCCTATGAGGATGTCCTCAGAAAAACTTGGGCATTCCTTTCTATTATGCCCCTCCACATCTAATAACATCCCAATCTACAATCTACCCCCTATTAAGCCCAGAAAAACAGCAAGAGGGAAATCCAACAGCAATTTTTAGGAAAGTCGTAACAAATTATTAAAGTAAAAGAAAGAAATCATAGAGAGCCAGACATTATAATTCCATCATCGTATGGTAGTCCCAGGCTCCCGCTGCATTCATTAAAACAGATTGTAAAGAAAACATGCTTTCAAGAAAATCCTTCAAGTGCAATGGATCAAAACATTTCAATAGCACATTTAAAAATTTTTACTAAACATTAAAGGGGTAGTTACTAAGATGCGTAAAAGTTGGCCTTTTTTTTTTTTTTTACTGCACATTAGTTCACAGTAGGAGTCGCTAAACTGTGGTGTCTCTCAGTACTGCAGGTTAGTGACTCCTGCAGTGCATGAAAAATGCAGTTTGCAATCCACCTCAAAGCTCTGTTATTCCACTGGCTCTGCATCGGGCTGCTAAGATATAGCCCGATGCTTCAGGATGGCATCTTAAAGAGGCCAGCCCATGAAAACAGAAGGTCTCCACCTCCTCCTCCCCTCAGATACTTCCTCCCCCCTTCTAAAGATACCCCCACACCCCACTATCCCCCGAAGGCACAATGTATCAAGCCAAGCCTTGCCCTGCCCCTCCCCTTGCAAACATAGGTCTTTACCTCCCCCCGTCTATGTAGTCCTCCAGGCCTAACTAGGCGTCCCTGGTGATCTGGGGGTTCTTAGCAGGAGCAATCCCCAGTTTTCATGCCTGTGTTGGCATCAGTGACCCCTAGTGGTAGTGTCATGAAGAGAGAGATGATTTATTGGAGACCTGTGAGGAGCAGGTTCCAGTAGTCTAAGCAAGAACTTCTGAGAGTGTGGGTAAGGGTTTTGGTAGTGTGTTCATGAAGGAAGGGACAAATTTGGTAATGTTATAAGGAAAGAAATGACAGATTTTAGCAGTCTGTTGGATATATGCAGAGAAATGGAGAGAGGGATCAAAGATAACTCCAATGTTATAATCTGAGAGACGGAGATGACAACGTTATCCACAAAATAGAAAACAGGGAGAGAGGAGAGATGGGTTTAGAGGGAAAAATGGTAAGCTCAGCTTGGTCGTTTTCAGTGTCACTTAGCAGTGGAAACATCTAGGCAGCCATGTCAGACATGCAGCTTGAGACTTGAGCCTGGATTCCTGGTGAAATTTCTGGTGTAGAGAGGTCAATCTAGGAGTTATCAGCATAGACATTGTACAGAAAACAGAAAACTATGGGAGGAAATTGTAGTACAAAGGGATCAAGAATAGAGAGACAGAAGAGAAGAATCCCCAGACAGAGGCCAGAGATACCCTAATAATGGGATGGCAGTTAAGGAGGATTATCAGAGCACACACTAAAGTTCATGGGAGAGATCAGAAGAAAACCAAGGCAGAACAGAGCATTGAAATCCAAGTGAGGAGAGTGTAGCCAAGTGTAGGGTGGTGACCAACTGTGCTAAAAGCAACAGAAGGTCAAAAAAGATGAGGGTTGAGTAAAGGCCCTTATTTCTGGTCATGAACAGGTCAGTAGAGACTTCGTTAAGAGCTGTTTCTATAGAATGTAGAGGAAAAAAGCCAGATTGGAGTGGGTCAAGACAGTCTGAGATGAAAGAAAATCAAGCAAGTGCTGGCTTCTAGGCACCTGTTTTCTATCGAGGAGCTGCCTAGTCAAAAGTCACAGCCATCTCGGATGCCCACTGACTTATGTTTGTTTATATAGTATTTAAATGTCTTTTATCATCCTGCTTTGTCTCTAGAGATGTACATGTTTAGATCTCTGTCAGTCTTTATATGCTTTTTCTACCCGTTTGTCCACCTTACGATCATTGGATATGATCATCCCAAGATCCTGCTCTGTCACCGTTTATTAAACTGCATTAATGTTATGTAGGTAACACATTAACAGAAAGATTAAATGTGATTAAATATTTCTTTTTTTTTTTTCAAACTTCCATGGATCATCATAATCAAGAGCTCAAGGTAATCATGAACTATACCACATTCTTTCAAACTTAGTCACCATTTTTAGTCACCACTGTTTTCAAAACCAAATATATGTAAGTGAATGATAAACCACTTAGTTTAAAATATAAAACTCTCCAAAGAGGAGCCCCAACACAATATCATGTTTCGAGCCTCTGTCTCTGCCTCAGAGAAATCCACAAGCAATTGTATAATAAATGGTCCATATTTTTATTGCATTTGTATTTCCTGAATTCTTTACTTTTAAACAAAAATGGCATTAGCACATACTGTTATATTGCTTTTTCTGGAGACAACAATAAGATGGTTTACAGACTAAGAATAAAAAGACAAAATGAAGGAATGCCATTCATTTAATGAGAGAGACGAATTGGAGAGAGTGAGGTAACTGATAAATTAATAAAACTAGCAGTTACTAGATAAAAGTTAAAAGTGAAAGGAATGCCATTTGAAAAATAGGAAAGAGAGTTTGTAGCGAGAGAATAATTACGACAAAATGAGGTAACAAGTTACAAATGTACATTGAAATGCAGTCATTTAACAAAATATCCTACAGGTCATTGCTAAAAGCCTCAATAAAGAGGTGGGTTTTCAAGCCAATTTTAAATTTGTAAAGGAAGGCTCTATGCAAAGTGATGCTGGAAGAGCATTCCAGAGTAGAGGTGCTGTGCAGTAAAAGGCACAATGATTGGTGGCGTCCAGTCTGGCATGGAGAACTGGAGAGACATATAGGTGATGATCATTGAATGAGCCTAGTACTTAAGCAGAATCGTGATGACTGTATTTCAAACAGCTTAAATACATTGAATGAGGTGAACCCTTAAGACTTGAGTAGGCTACACTGCAATAGTCCAATTGCCAGGTTATTAATGCATGAAGTAATGTTAGCTGAGATATTTACAGCTAATCAAAACCACTGCCAATCAACTACATCATCCACTCCATTTCCTCATTGAACCTCTGGGATGACTGATTTTAAAAGAATAATTCAAAATTTCTCCCATGTATAGTTAAGCTGATAATCTTGTACAGTTGGATTCTCATTTCACTTTTGATAATTCTTCCCTGGTCTGTTTAATTTTTTTAACCTACAGAAAAATATGCTCCATGAGGAGCTTATTGTGATGATATGGATTTCCAGGGCCTGATTCACTGTTAGACCCAAAGTCCTCATGATTATTGTAATTCTCTTCTTGCTGGTATTAGTGTAACCTCAGTTACAAGATTACAAATTATTCAAGTTACTGCTCTTAAATTTCTTTATAGGGCCAGACATTATGATCATGTTAACCCACCTTCTCTTGATCATTGCTGGCTACCAATTTTGTTTAACATTCAGCTTAAAATCTTCTTTTAACTGTATACAAGTCTGCCTAGTTATCTTGCATCTTTGCTAGTACCACATTCACAAGGTCAGCCTTGTTAATTCAAGTAAGATAGGTTAAATACGGAACTTTTCCATTTTGTATTGCTGACCTGGGGTACTATTACTTGGTACTTGTGCCTCTGCAGTCAGGGTTGGCATTCTGCTTCTTTGTCTATTTTCTACTATTACCTTGGGGCCTTTTTACTGCCACAGAAGCTGGTTAACAGCTACTGCAGTGGCATGAAGATTTGTACATGTTAATTGATACGACTGCATAATGTGTTAGGGGGCAGGAGCTAGGAATGTCATGGGTGGAAAATGTGCATGGACTTCATATGCAGTGAGTGCATGCTATTTAACGCGCACTAACTTTCATTTATGCAGTTAGTGTGCTTTATTTATTGCTTTCCTCAATAGGAAGCACTAAATGCAACCACACTAATGCAGCCAGGTTCTATGAGCACTAATGCACATGTCCATGTGTTAATTCCAGAGGACATGCAGGGCACCCCCCAAACAATTAACACACAGCCTTTGCACTTAATGCACACCAATTTCTGCTGTTAGGGTATACAAAGTGCAAAAGCTGAACGTACTTTAGTAAAAGCCTCCCCTTGTGTTTCTGATATTAATAATTTTAGGCACTGTGTTTTCTGTTTGTTTTTGCATATATAGATTTTATGTTTGATTAATCAGTTATTGTTTGTAGCTTTGGAATATTGATTGTTATATACCTTTCATGTTTTTTTCTTTCTGCATTGTATGTTGCTTCTTACATATTATTTTATGCATCGCTTTGATATTCTGAATGAAAGGTGGTCGACCTTTAGAGATGGTCGTCCCCAATTTTCAGCGATAATGGAAACCGAGGACACCCATCTCAGAAACGACCAAATCCAGGACACCAACCGGACACCCTAAGGGGCACTGCAGTGGACTTCAGAAATTGCTCCCAGGTGCATAGGCTCCCTTACCGTGTGTGCTGTGCCCATAAATCCTCCCCCAAAACCCACTCCCCACAACTGTACACCACTACCATAGCCCTTAGGGATGAAGGGGGGCACCTAGATGTGTGTACAGTGGGTTTGGGGGCTCACATTTACCACCACAAGTGTAACAGGTAGTGGGGGATGGGCCTGGGTCCACCTGCCTGAAGTGCACTGCAGTACCCCCTAAAACTGCTCCTGGGACCTGCATACTGCTGTCATGGAGCTGGGTATGATATTTGAGGCTGGCATAGAGGCTGGAAAAAATATTTTAATTTTTTTTTAGGGTGGGAGGGGGTAGTGACCACTGGGGGAGTAAGGTGAGGTCATCCCTGATTCCCTCCGGTGGTCATCTGGTCAGTTCAGGCACCTTTTTGAGGCTTGGTTGTAAGAAAAAATGGACCAAATAAAGTCGCCAAAGTGCTTGTCAGGGACGCCCTTCTTTTTTTCCATTATTGGTCGAGGACGCCCATGTGTTAGGCACACCCCAGTCCTGGCTTCGCTACGCTTCTGACACGCCCCCGTGAACTTTGATCGTCCCCGTGACGGAAAGCAGTTGGGGACGACCAAAATCAGCTTTCGATTATGCCAATTTGGGCGATCCTGGGAGAAGGACGCCCATCTCCGATTTGTGTCGAAAGATGGGCGCCCTTCTCTTTGAAAATAGGCCTGCTAGTATCTGGTATGTCGTTCACCAGACAGTGCACATCTAAATAGGAGCAGAATGTAGCAGACACTGTGGTAGTAGATGCCATAGAACGCAGAGAAGTTCGTCTTGTGTACTATACAGGGACTCCTGAGGCATGCCCTCACAGCCGAAACACAATTTGCGTCGAGTCCATTGCATATATGTTTGAATAAAATTTCTGATGTGAACTCTTTGAGTCCATCAGACGTTTTTTCTAAAATCCTTTGTGTCACCTTCACTGTGTTTGCCTGCATACTCTGTCGTATGACATATATTCTTAGGAAGGGAGTTTGATTTCTTAGTCTATTGGTAAGACAATCCAGCGTTATGAATTGTTTTATATTAGAGCTTACTACAGTTTGGGAAGTGGAGAACCAGGAAGTCTCTAGAAGATATTGATGCGTTGTGTTTTAGTAATTCAATTAAGACATATGGACATAATTCATAAATAATTTATAGGCTAATATACATAATTTGAATGTGATCAGTGCATTTATTGGGAGACATTGTAATTTTAGTAGTAAGGGAGACGCTTTGGAGTAGCGAGGGGCTCTAAGTACTAGGCGGCTGCTGTGTTCTGTGCTGTTTGTAATTTTCTGACTTGTGCAGTATTTAGACTAACATAAATTGCATTACAATAGTCAAATTTTGATAATATAGTGATTGGACTAAGGATCTGAAAATAGAACTGGGAAAGTATAGTCTCAGTCTTTATTAAAGCTAAATAAGTTTTCTTTACGGAAAATTTTATTTATGATCAAAAATCACAAGTACTGATTTCTATAGATCCCCATAACTATACAGCAAGCATGCTCACTCTGATTTGAATATTTTAGGGGATTTTTGCACTGAATGTTTGTTCACATTGCAGGTAATGGTGAATGTGAAGCTGGTAACTGCAAATGTTTCAGTGGCTGGGAAGGTGATCGCTGTGAGTGTCAATCATCAACCAAGCAGTGTGTAAACTCAGAGGGCCAAATCTGCAGTGGAAGAGGAATCTGTAAATGTGGAGCATGTGAATGCACTGACCCCAGAAGTTTTGGCACTCTGTGTGAGCACTGTCCTTCTTGTAGCAGCACCTGTGAAGAAAACTGGTATGCTTCATATGTGTGTCTTCTTTTCTTCTAATTGAAATCATAGAAATATAAAATCACAGATGGGGAATTTTCAAAAAGGAGCTGTTCTAAAAGTGGTATCTACAGGTAGGCATACTTAAGTGTGTCAAATACGCCATTAATTGGCAGTTAGGTGTCTTTGTGCACTTGGTGTTATTCTGTAAGGCAGGGGTTCTCTACCCAGTCCTTAGGACACACCTAGCCAGTCAGGATTTCAGAATGCCTACAGTGAATATGTTTGAGATTAGATTTGCATGCCCTACCTCCATTTTTCCAGTGATAATGAAAGGAGTTTGTACACACCACTCTATCAGCTACAAGGATTTCAATTCTGCAATAACATCTGTGCTGTTTTTTTTTCAACGTGGACACTGTCAACAGTTGGCTGATGTTCTACATAGTTGTTTGCCAGTTAAATCCACACGATAGCCTCTGAGGCACCCCTTTTTGGGTGAAACACAGCCAATGTCGGGTGACACGAGGAGATTGCTATTTGCATGAATAAAAGTCCATATATACCTTACTGATCTGCTTTTATCTTTTCCATCTTGGAGCTTGCGGATCGATTGCCTTTTGTTTTTTGGGACTAGCTCCATTGTATGCAGATTTATCTCATGTATATTAATTGTAGATATCCTGAAAACCTGACTAGCTAGATGGGTCCTGAGGACTGGGGTTGAGAACCCCTGCGCCTAACTGCATAGAAGGCAGACACATAAGGCAGACCATGGGCATATCTGCCAGATATGTGCATAGTTTATAGCATATTATAAAGTACACTCATCACTTGATGCACCTAGGTGTGCCAATTTGTGCTTATAATGGGGCCTACTTAAACACTTACTTACACCAGTATTCTATAATGAAATCATGGTGCCAGGATGCCATTATAAAATTGGCGATAAGCTCTCGGCATTGAGGCCCCCGAGACCTGAGGCACCAAGTATGGAATCCCTTCCAAAGCCTTTTGTGCAGGTGAAACAGCATTTTACCCTGAGATACGCCACTTTTGAAACGTACTCGCCACCTGTGCAGGTTAAAGTTCACTCATGCGTTACTTTATACTTCAGACATGATCCTGTTGGTGGGTTAGATGAGAGGCAGCAATGAGCAGTTCTGAATATTCATACAGAACAAGAAACCCCAGGAAAAGCAGGCACAAGATTGCAGTACTTTTCTAGGAGCAACAATCAAAGCAAAACTACTAATTTACTGTAGTTTTGCTTTGATTAAAGGTAAATATCCAGTAGGTAAAATGTGCCTACAGGGTTTGTACCAATAGGGGCTGTTTGAGTATTTCCCCCATAATATATTGACAAAAAAAAAAGCTTGCAAGGTCTACCTAATGTATTGTATTCCTTTCTCCTGCAAGCACTGCATACTGTTCTTGATCTTGGCTTTATCCTTATTTGCAACAACTAAGGATCCATTTTGCTTGTCCCATGCTTTCTTGCATTTTTATAATATTGTTGCATGCACCACCTCAATAAGAAGAATATTTCAGTATTCTATTTGCTTTCTGTGAAGAAAATCTTTATACCCTGCCTATCTTCCTGCCTTATATCATGACCCAATATTCTAGAAAGGTGTTTCCCATCCTTGTCCTGGAAGCAAATTTTACTGGTACAGAAACCACAAAAAGTGGAGGTGCACTGGATTCCTATGAAAGTCAATCAGACGAACAAAAAAAGGAGTAGAAAGATACAGAGAAGGGCGACGAAAATGATAAGGGGATGGGACGAGTTCCCTATCAGGACAGGCTGAATTGGCTAGGGCTCTCAGCTTGGCGAAAGACAGCTGAGGGGAGATATGATAGAGGTCTATAAAAAAAATGAGTGGAGTGGAACAGGTAGACGTGAAGCATCTGTTTACGCTTTCCAAAAATACTAGGACTAGGGGCATGCGATGAAGCTACAAAGTAGTAAAATGTGTCTTCACTCAACGTATAATTCAGCTCTGGAATTCATTGCCAGAAAATGTGGTAAAGGCGGTTAGCTTAGCAGAGTTTTAAAAAGGTTTGGCCGGCATCCTAATGGAAAGTCTATTGACCATTATTAAATTGAACTTGGGAAAAATCCACTATTTCTGTATAAGCAGTATAAAATGTTTCGTACTTTTTTGGGATCTTGCCAGTTATTTGTGACCTGGATTGGCCACTGTTGGAAACAGGGTGCTGGGCTTGATGGACCTTTAGTCTATCCCAGTGTGGCAATACTTAAGTACTTAGGAGTAGGACAAGCTTGCTCTTTCCAAACAAAGGAGACGATATGTAATTCCAAATGGACCTCCTTGGTGAACTCCAGAAGTATATCGAACTTTGGATTTTCAACAGTACCTTTGCTTCTAAACAAGGAAGCATCATTCTATATATTATAAGACTCCTGAGGCAGGTGCTTTGGCGCCGAAACACAGCAGCTGTATCAAGTCATTTGGTGTTCAATATGATTTGGAATTACAAAATCTAATCAGTAGAACCTTGTCCAAAACTTCAAAATTCAGAGCAATAAATGATGACATTTGCAAACAATTCTTAAGTACATAAGTATTGCCATACTAGGACAGGCCAAAGGTCCATCAAGTCCAGCATCCTGTGGCCAATCCAGGTCACAAGTACCTGGGAAGATCCCAAAACAGTGCAATATATTTTATGCTGCTTATCCTAGAAATAAGCAGTGGATTTTCCCCAAGCCATTTAAATAATAGCTTATGGATGTTTCTGTTAGGAAGCTATCCAAAACTTTTTTAAACCCTGCTAAGCTTATTACTTTTATTACTTTCTGTAGGGAAATCATTGAATTAATCATTTTAACATATACTAAACAAGTGTAGATTATAAGAAAAGAAACGGCTTCTGACCTTGTGTGTTACAAGAAGAACTGAATGTTCTTAGATATGCTTTTTGGCAGCTTGTAAAAACCTCCTAATGGTCTAAAACTGTAACATGTTCATCCAAGCTTAAAAGATATGCTTCATGTACAGCTGCAAGTAGATGAGAGTCTAAAAAGGTATATAAGAAATGGGAAGGTATGGGGAGGGCAGACAACTTCATGAGGGTATGCTGGATTTGTCTCCTTGCAAGAAATAAAACTGCTTAAGCCTGACTTGGTCTCGTGGTGTTCGTGAGTATCATTGGTAAAATTCTTTTAACACTTTCCCTGGCAACGAATTCCAAAGTTTAATTACACATGAGTGAAGAAATATTTTCTCTAATTTGTTGTAAATTTACTACTTTGTAGCTTTACTGTGTGCACCCTAGTCCTAGTATTTTTGGAAAGAGTAAACAACCGATTCACGTTAACCCATTCCCATTCCACTTATTATTTTATAGACGTCTATCATATCTCCCCTCAGATTTTCATCGCCTTTCTCTGTACCTTATCTAATTCCACTATATCTTTTTTTGAGATGCAATGACCAGAATTGCACACAGTATTTGAGGTGTGGTCGCACCATGGAGCGATACAAAGGCACTGTAACATCCTCATTTTTGTTTTTCATTCCTTTCCTAATAATACCTAACATTCTATTTGCTTTCTTAGCTGATGCCACACACTTAGCAGAGGGTTTTAATGTATCATCAATGATGCCACCTTGATCCCTTTCCTGGTCAGTGACTCCTAATGCGGAACCTTGCATTACGTAGCTATAGTT
Source organism: Microcaecilia unicolor (assembly GCF_901765095.1). Lineage (NCBI taxonomy): Eukaryota > Metazoa > Chordata > Amphibia > Gymnophiona > Siphonopidae > Microcaecilia > Microcaecilia unicolor. The sequence continues at coordinate 158,336,171 of NC_044031.1, forward strand.
TGGGTTCCTCTTTCTCATATGCATCACTTTGCACTTGCTCACATTGAAGGTCGTCTGCCTTTTAGACACCCAGTCTCCTAGTCTCATAAGGTCCTCTTGTAATTTTCACAATCTTCTTGTGATTTAACAACTTGTGTTGTCAGTAAATTTAATTACCTCACTAGTTACTCCCATCTCTAGATCATTTACAAATATGTTAAAAAGCAAAGACCCCTGGGAAGCACCACTATCTACACTTCTCCATTGAGAATACTTACCATTTAACCCTACTCTCTGTTTTCCATCTTTTAACCAGTTTTTAATCTACAATAGTACACTACCTCCTATTCCATGACTCTCCAATTTTCTCTGAAGTCTTTCATGAGGTACTTGGTCAATTCCTTTTGAAAATCCAGATACATAATATCGAACCGCTCACCTTTATTCGCATGTTTGTTCACCCTTCAAAGAAATGTAATAGATTGGTGAGGCAAGATTTCCCTTGACTAAATCCATGTTGGCTTTGTCTCATTAATCCATGCTTTTGAATGTACTCTGTAATTTTGTTCTTTATAATAGTCTCTACCATTTTGCCTGGCACCGATGTCAGGCTCACTGGTCTATAATTGACTGGATCACCTCTAGAATCTTTTTTTAAAAATCAGCGTTACTTTGGCCACCCTTCAACCTTCTGAATCCATGCTTGATTTTGAAGATAAATTACATATAACTAACAATAGTTCTGCAAGTTCATTTTTCAGTTCTGTCATTACTCTGGGATGAATACCATCCAATCCAGGAGATTTGCTACTCTTCAGTTTGTCAAATTGCCCCATTACGTCCTCCAAGGTTATAGAGATTTAATTCAGTTTCTCTGACCGTCAGCTTTGAATATCTTTTCTGGCAACTGTATCTCTCCCAAATCTTCCTTAGTGAAGACCGAAGCAAAGAATTCATTTAATCTCTCCACTATGGCTTTGTCTTCCCTTAGTGGCCCTTTTACCCCTCAGTCTTCTAGTGGTCCAACTGATTCTTTTGCTGGCTTCTTGCTTTTAATATACCTAAGGAAAATAACTGTGTTGTAACGCAATCTTTTTTCAAAGTCCCTCTTTGCTTCCTTATCAGCGTTTGCATTTGACTTTTGCCATTCCTTATGCTGTTCTTATTATTTTCAGTCAGATCCTTCTTCCATTTTCTGAAGGATTTTCTTTTAGCTCTAATAGCTTCCTTCACCTCACTTTTAACTATGCCGGTTGTCGTTTGATCTCCTTCCTCCTTTTTAATACACAGAATATATTTGGCCTAGGCTTCCAGGATAGTATTTTTAAGAGTATCCACGCGTGATGTAAATTTTTGACCTTCTCAACTGCTCCTGTAAGTTTTACTGTTCTTCTCATTTTTACTGTTCTTCTCATTTATAATAGTCTCCTTTTTGAAAGTTAAATGGTAACGTATTGGATTTTCTGTGTGTATTTACTCCAAAGCCGATATCAAATCTGATTATATTATGATCACTGTATCAAGCGGGCCCCATCACCATTATTCCTGCACCAGATTATGCACTCCACTAAGGACTAGGTCTAGAATTTTCCTCCTCCTTGTTGGCTCCTGTACCAGCTGCTCCAGCAGATGCCACTCAATCTCAAGGTGGAAAGCACTCTGTTGAAACCCCATGGACAATATCATTTTAGGAAGTGGGTTTGAAAATGGTGAAATTCACTCTTTCTACTTTAAAGATCATTTTATAAAAGTTGCCTAGATGGAGAGGACAAGAAGGTGCGTATTTTGTAGACTATTTTATAAAGAGATATAGGGCTACTTTACTAAGGTGTGCTAATGGATTTAGTGCATGCTAATGAATAGCACATGCTAACTGCTAAGAAACTTGTAGGAATAAAATGGTCATCTTAGCATGTAGTATGCGCCTCTTCATTACCACACACTTAATCCGGTTAACACACCTAAGGAAGAGGAGCCCGTAAGTACTTATGTGTCTTTATAAATACTCCAGTATACAAAATCTTTCAAACTAGGTGTGGGGAAATATAGACATACACAATAGCATCTTCCCTGTAGTCAAGTACAATAAATCAAATATATAACAATAAAGTGAAATAACATGAAATAAAACTTATCTTTCTGAAACAAAGAAGCACCAACACGATCACATTTTCAGTGCTAGCTGTCCTTTAGGGTGCACTTTCTTTCGCCTACACTGACACAACCACTACAATCATTAGCTTTGAAAGCATTGATTCCCATGTTTTAATCAAAAATGGGTCTGCTATTATTATAAATTGTTTATTACAATTTTCTCAAAAAGACATCTTGAACAGATGAAGATTACCTGCAGTATCACAGACACTGCTTGGATATGGGGATATGGTCTTCATGGAAACCTGGATTTTTCTTATACATTGCATATACTAGAATTTAGTATTTTAAAAAAAGCCAATATTCTCTATTGCAGCATATTTACACATAAACTACTTTAAATAAATTTATTTTCTTTTATAAAGCTTGTCCAATTCTGTTTCAATCACAGGAATTGTGTGCAATGCAATATTTCAATCTTTCTTCAACTACAAATGATCAATGTAAAGCTTTGTGCCCTAATCGGATTTACTACATTGACCAAGTATGGGGTATGTAATATTTCATAAGATAAGTAAGGGAGAATCTACAATTCCTTTATTGTGTATGTGACACTGGCTGACTGCTTCATCTTTCAAGTGTAAAATCATTAGGGTCCACTATCAACATAATAAATTGAAATGGTATTATCCTTGTTCTTCTTAGGCAGCTTTGCTCTGTTTGCCCACTGCTAGGAAGGCATGATATGTATCAACCCAAACCAGAAATTTCTCTGTGGTTGCTCTTGGGCTGTTGAACCCTCTTCTGGATTCCATTAAGCAGGAATTAAATTATTTATCATTCAGGAAGAAAGTAAAATCATGGCTGTTTTCATATGACATAGATGGGCAAGATGGCTGGAGCAATGCACTTGGGCTAACGTCTTTTAACAGTATGGTTAAACTGGAATATTCAACACAAAGAGGCACAAAAGGGCCTCCAGAACTGGAACAATGGTACAATCTTTAATGAAATGGACCTGACACGGGCCGTGTTTCGGTGCTCAACAGTGCCTGCCTCAGGGGTCAAGATTAATATTTCTTAAAAACCTTAGTCTCAAGCTGATTGTACCAACTACTTCCAAAAAATGTGATTAGGTTCCAAAAAACTGATTTAAAGTCTCAGGTAGATTATACCAGACACTTCCGAAAAGCTGCAGTGGAATTCTGAAAAATCACCAAATGAGAAAGGTTGTACCATTGTTCCAGTTCTGGAGGCCCTTTTGTGCTTCTTTGTGTTGCTGTGTTTGGCATACTTTTGGACCCTCTCTTCTCTGCTAAACTGGAATTATGGTCATAGGGGACAGATGATTAGTTAACACTGACATTTTGTCATGCGTGCTTTATTTTTGTGTGCTTAGTATGATTATAATTTGTACATCACATTGAGTGAGTCTCTTTTTTTTTTTTTTTTTTGGTCCTGAGATAGCAGTCTATTAATGAAATGTAAGTGAAGTAGCTGCTGTTATAGATAATATGCTGAAATCTCAGTGTGCGGTGGCAGCGAAAAAAGCAAACAGGATGCTAGGAATTATTAGATTATTAGAAAGGGATGGTGAATAAGACCAAAAATACTATAATGCCTCTGTATCACTCTATAGTGCGATCCGCACCTTGGATATTGCATTCAGTTCTGGTCGCCATATCTCAAAAAGATATAGCGGAATTAGAAAAGGTTCAAAGAAGTGCAACCAAATGATAAAGGGGATGGAACTCCTCTTATATGAGGAAAGGCTAACGAGGTTAGGCTCTTCAGCTTGGAAAAGAGACGGATGTTGGGAGATATGATTGAGGTCTACAAAATCCTGAGTGGTGTAGAAGGAGTAGAAGTAATTAATTTTTACTTATTCCAAAAGTGCAAAGACTAGGGGACACTTGAGGAAGTTGCATGGAAATACTTTTAAAACAAACAGGAGGAAATATTTTTTCACTCAACGATAGTTAAGCTCTGGAACTCTTGCCGGAGGAGGTGGTAACAGCAGTTAGCGTATCTGGGTTTAAAAAGGTTTGGACAAATTCCTGGAAGAAAAGTCCATAGTCTGCTATTGTGACAGACATGGGGAAGCTACTGCTTGCCCTGGGATTGGTAGCATGAAATGTTGCATCTAATTGGGTTTTTGCCAGGTACTTCTGATCTGGCATGGTCACTGTTTGCAGGATACTGAGCTAGATGGACTCTTATGTTCAGTGAACTTGTCCAAACTGTTTTAAACCCAGATATGCTAGCCACTGTTTCATTCAGATTCTGTCGAAGATTCCACAGTTCACTTCAAGTCCATCTGGATTTTTGTCTGGATACCATCCACAGACCAATGGACAAACGAAGAGAATTAACCAAATTCTGAAAAACTTTCTGTGCACGTACATCTCCACCCTGCATAATAACGGTCCTGGCTGTTACCCTGGGCAGAACCATTTAAGCAAATCTACTGAAGCCTCTCTCTTTTGGATAGTCTTCAGCCAACACCCCCGAGCACCTATGCACATTCTGCTGATGCTGGAGGATCCTGCGGCAAAGTCGCCATCAAATCCCTCTCTCAGATCTAGGAGACAACGCAAAATCTCTTGATGCAGGCCATCCTACTTCATGCAGGAGACCTCGTGTGGCTGTCCACGCAGAATCTATGTCTGAAGACCCATTCTGTCAAGTTTGCTCCCCGATTCATCAGGCCTTGCCCAGTTATTGTTAAGGTGAGTCCAGAGACATACCAGCTGAAATTACCCACCAACTTACAGATTCATGACACTTTCCATGTGTCCCTGTTGAAACCTTTTGTACTAGGGAAGAATACCAGGATTCCCCTAGCACCCCTGCCTGTGGATGCCAAACCTGATGAAGATTTGAGGTTCAGAATATCATTGACTCCCAGAGGGTATGAGGCAGACTACAATAGCTCATCACCTGGAAAGGTTACAGTCCAGAGGAGAATTCTTGGGTGCCAGCGAATCAAATCCACACTCCAACCCATCTCCACCAATTCCACTGAAGCTTTCCCTGGAAACCTGGACCCACTGAGGTGATGACAAGGGCCTTGAGGGGCAGGTACTGTCACAGCCATCATCATGTTCCAGACTCCCTACTTAGGGATCATGGAATACTCACATGGCTGCACCGGTGTGTGGTCGGACCCTCCTTGCCACATGCCTCATGGCAGCTGCGTTGTGCAGGCAGGTTCCCCACACTGTGGCATCCTCCATGCTCCTTTTTCTAAGGACTGGCTGCTCCTGGTGCTTCCTGATGATGTCATCATTTCAACTATTTAAGGCAGCCAGCCCTCCCCTCCCTGCCTTTGCAACATCTGCCTGCCTTGTCTTTGCATGTTTTGCCAAGTCCACCTTGTCTCCAGTTCTGGTCGCCAGCTTCTGATCTAGGTTTCTGCCATGCCTGCCTGTCTCCAGTTCCTGCCTCCAGCTCCTACCAAATCTGCCTTGTCTCCAGATCCAGGCTCCAGCTCCTTCTAAGTCTGCCTGTCTGCAGTTCCTGCTTCTAGTTCTTGCCTTCTACCCTACTCCAGAGTGACTCGTCTTCCATCTGTCTAGGCCTCCTGGCCTTTGGGTTGAGGATCCGGCGGCCGTCCAAGGGCTCACCATCTGTAGATGTACTAACTGGTTAGTGCATCTACATGCTAACTGGTTAGTGCTCAGATAACATGGGAGCCCTTACCACCTACAAAATAAGTGGCAATAAATGCTCCTGCTGTAATTTTTAAAAATGCTGACACACTAATAGCAACAAGTGCATGGTCATTAATGAAATAAATAGAAAAATGGCTATTTCACAGCCACAAAAAAATGACTTTTGTGCCTGGGAAAGAACCATATAAGGGCACTCTAAGGCTAAGTTTTACTGCAGTTTAGAAAAAGGGCACCTAATTGCTTTCATTCATTTAAGTATTTATATACCGCATAGACGTAAGTGGTTTACAGGTTCATTTGCAGGTACTGGATCTGTCCCTAGTGGGCTCACAGTCTAAGTAGTACATTGTACTACTATTGTACCTGGAGCAACTGAGGATTAAGTGACTTGCCCAAGCTCACACGGAGCTCCAGAGGTAATTGATCCTGTTTCGCCAGGATCTCAACCCGCTGCTGACCATCAAGCAGCAGTGGGAATTGAACCCAGTTCTCCAGGTCCACAAACTGCTGCACTAATCATTACATTTTACAAGACCGGTTATTCTCAGTGGGATATATTTATTAACTTTAGGAGTAATTTTGTAAAGGTTTATTTTTAACCTTTTTCATGGGTATGTGCCAGTATATCTAATCAACAATGCTGCAATACAATTTATTTCCACACTAATAGATGAGAATATAAATTATAAAATTAAAATAAGGAAAAAGACTTCAAAGTTTCTGCTGTGTTCACTGGACAATGCCATGATATTATGAAGACACACCCGCTGTTTTAGCAACACAGTTTATGCATAGCTTTTTCAAGAGAAAAAAATTTAAAAGAACTATTGTGTCCAGCTGAGTTACCATCAATGACATCTGTTACCTCCCAAGCTGAAAGGGGTCATTTGAGTTGTGGTAAATGCAAGATGTGCATAATTATGCAGGCATGTACTGAGTTCTACAATCCGGTTGATGGGAAAACAAGTTATTATCAAGAACAGACTGTGATTCTACATCTGTTCTTTATGTGTTAAGGTGCCCTTGTCACAAATTTTATGTTGGGAAAACATCAAGAAGTTTGAAGATCCGACTTACAGAACATAAGTCATGTATTGCTTGCTCCAAACTTAAGAGTGTCTTTAGTTATGCACTGTAAATTAAGAAATCACACATTTACGGATTTAAGATGCTTTGTGTTAAGAGTCCTTGCAGGGAGGAGACAGTGACTGTTTGTAGAGACAAAAGGAACAGAAGTGGATTCAAGGGTTACTTGAACCAAATGGATTAAATTCTTCCATAGAATTGATGGCGGTTTTATAAATGTCTTTGAAGTTCCCGTAGAAAATGATTTTGTAACAACAACTGATTGGGGGATTTCAGCGAGCAGCTGATTGGCACATTTTGAAGTCGGCGTTCTGGTTTTATTCAGGCGCAATTTGTGCTGAAACCAGTGTGTGAGAGAAAGGAGCCGAAAAAACAGATTGTAAGAAGTAAGTCCTTTCTTTTTAAGAACTCTGCTGTTTGCACTATTTGATTGTCTCCGGATGTTTAGTTCGCAGTTAGCATTTCTATTTTACTACAGAATGAAGGCACAGTGAAATGCATTCACCTGATAAAGCACAAATTCAAAACAGGAGTTGTTGAGAATTAGCAGATAAGTGCTGATGATTGCAGTGTTTAGCATTGGCAGAAATAATATGCTTTGAAGGCTATCCTGATGTGAATGAAAATTTCTATAACTATGATAATTTAGAAGACTTGTGATGAAGAAATGAAAAACGGAATAAAAAAATATTTAAATAAATTATTTGAAGGTTTTTTTAGGCCTATGATGAAGGATAGTCTGTGTCTGTGCTAAATTTATCCTGGCCTTGTCCAGTGAACACGGCAGATCTTGGAGGCCTTTTTCCTCTTTATTTTATATTTTATAATTTATATTCTCATCCATTAGTGTGGAAATAAATTGTATTGCAACATTTGTTGATTAGATATTTGGAGATATTGCCTTTATAAAAAATAACCATGTGTAGAACTTCGTGTGAGGACAAGAATACAAATTCTTGTATGTGTCTCCAGTGCAGGTGCATTTGAGGGCAGATGATGTTTGGAGCATAGATGAAGGCCTGATTTATATGTGTTCTTTATAAAATACGTGCTAGGTATTACCCTAAAACATATCATATTGAATATATTGTGCTTTTCTTATTGTGCTGTTCAGATTCTGATGTTGCATTTTTATTGCTGTTGTAATCATTTTTGGGCTGCATCAAGAATGGTGGTCTATAAATTTTAATGCAAATGTAATCATTTTTAGATATTAGTAGTCTCACAATTTAATTTTCTCTTCCAAATGATTATCTAGTTTGTTTTTTGAGAATTTGCTATACCACCTATCAGTGTTAGCCACTATCAAGCAGGACACAATCTAGTAACAGGAGGTGTCAAAGCCCCTCTTCAGAATTTTGAAGATCCACTCACAGGTGGAGCACAATTCCTTGGGCTCTTCCCTTTCCCTGTTTTTCCTGGGCCTAGTGATATACTATAGTTCCATTCAATTCAACATATGACACTATCTCCACGCTCATAAGAAGAATTGATTCTCAGAGGACACTGATGCTAATGCTTCTATCCCTTTCTAAGCTTCTGACCCTATTCTTCCATGGCCATTTTGTGGAGAAAGACAACATTCTGCAGGAATAGCTGGACTTTGCAGCACCTGCTGCAATTGCTTTAATACACTTACATATGAATGCCGCCTTCAGTACTATACACTTGATTGAGTTGAGGGTTTGGTGGTTAGGAGGTGACCTCTCCAGTCAGGTAGGTCTTTTCTGGTGGATCATCAACAATTGGATATACTGGACAATTTTCTTTTAACGCCAACAAGGCTCAATGATTTCACTATTACTATTTAATCTTATTGGAGACCACTATGCCTCATTTCAAAATTCAGATATCATTGTTGTTTCTATTCAAATGATATCCAATTAATCATTTCCAAAAGTCCATGCAAATGACCACGTTGTCTTTCCTTGAAATTTAAAGTAACTCAAAACTGGCTACCTATAAGCAAACTTTTCTTGAATCTCAGCACCCCAATATGCCAACCTTTTTATGGCTGAGCTGGAAGAGACATTTCTGAATACATACCAGACCAAACCCCTAAAATACTACCGGTACATCAATGACATTTTTATGATTTGGACTGAGGGGGAAGAAACTCTGAAACAATTTTACAATTCCTTCAATACATACCATCCTACAATCAGATTCAAAATTGACTACTCCCCAGAAAAAGTCAATTTTTTGGACACCACGATTTCAATCAGCGATGGCTATATACAAACATCTATATACAAGAAACCCACAGACAGATGCAGCTACCTCCACAACTCCAGCTTCCACCCTTCACATACAAAGAGATCCATTATTTACAGCCAAGCCACAAGATACCACCTTATCTGCTCTGACCCAAGGGACAGAGACAGACACCTTGAAATCCTGACTGCATCCTTCGAACAGAAAGGCTACAACCCCAAAATAATCTCCAAGAATATTTCCTTCTCCCTCAAAACACCTAGGGGAAATCTGCTACAGTACAAAGAAAAAAAAACAGAGACAGAATCCCCCTTATAGTGCCATACAACCCAGAGCTGGAAAAATTAAGAAAAATCATAAAAGATCTTCAGCCTGTACTCTAGAAGGATGAATTACTGAAAGAGATATTCCCATCCCCACCAGTGCTGACTTTCCTACAGCCACACAGAAGTTAGCTCCCAACACAGACTCAAAAAGAAAAGAATGGCACACATCCTTGCCATAGATCCAGCTGCAAGCTATGCCAAAACATTTCTCAGGATCCCACAGTCATTCACAAAGGAAAAATATTCAACATAAAGGAATCCTTTACATGCTCATCTTCCAATGTGGTATACATCATTCAGGGTAAAAAATGTGACGAAGGATGCTATATTGGAGACACAAGCCAGATGCTAAAGACGAAATTTAATTTACATAGACATCACATGAAAAATGCTAGTGCTAGCCAGGATTCCACTCCTATGGGGCAGCACTTTACAAAACTAGAACACTGTACCAGTGATTTCTTAGTAAGAATCCTGAAAGGTAACTTTAAAACAATACAGGAACGTAAGACCTTTGAAGTCAGAAAGATTAAATATTTTGACACCCACCAGACAGGACTTAACAAAGATCTGGGTTTTCTAGCCCATTATAAACCATAAAGTTGTATTGCTCTGTTTATCACCCTTCTCTCACCTATCCACCCCCATCCTGTTAGACTGTCACTGAAAAATGCTTTGATGTTTCACTCATATATATACTGTCATCTACCAACATTTGCTTATTTCCGGTCTGACGAAGAAGGGCAACCTTCGAAAGCTAATCAAGAAATGTATTAAGTTATGTCCAATAAAAAAGGTATCATCTTATTTTCTTCTCCATGTTTTATTTTGTTTTATTTCTGTTGATTACCTTTAAAAGTGGACTAACATAGCTACCACACCTCTTGAATCCTAGCGAAACTGAAGTTTTCTGAGTAGGGAAACCACCTAACCCTGATGTACATAATACAGTTAAAATAGCTGGCATAGCCTTATCAGTGAAAGATCATGTTCATGTTATGGATAATATTTAGATAATTCATTAAAGGCCTCTTTTACAAAGCTGCTGTAAAAGTGGGCCCCGAGGTAGCATCGGTGTATGGATTCACCATGGGCTGAGGCCTCCCCTTTACCGCAGCGATTTCCCAGAGCCTCCCTTACAGCCACCCATTTAGGAGGCAGTAAGGCCTCCCACACTACCCGATTACAGCTGTAAATAATTCCGTCGATAGAAAGAAAAATGCATTTTCTAGCGCCAGAGTTGGTGCGCAGTAGACGCTGGGACTACGATCGGGCTCTTGGCGGTAGCCCGCAGGTAGGCCTGATTTGCTACACATCAATGTGGCCATAGCCCTACCACCCTTTAGCAAAAGGGCCCCTTAATTTGGAAAATAAATTAATTATATCTCTAAAGCAGTGGGACACACCTAGAAGTCAGGTTTTCAATGCATCCACAATGAATAAACATGAGAGATTTATATGCTCTGGCTACCTTGTATATAAATTTGTCTCGTGTATATTCATTGCAGATATCCTAAAAACTCAACTGGCTGCGTGTGCCCCAAGTACTGGGTTTATTTATTTATTACACTTGTACCCCGCGCTTTCCCACACATGGCAGGCTCAATGCGGCTTACATAGTAACAGCATAAAGAATTACAAATTTGTAAAAAAAAAAAAAAGAATATACAGTTTGTAGTGAACACAAAATTAATGGGGTTAACGGATAAGTAAATTGAACATAAGAGGAATTGGGTGCAGAAGGAATTGGGCGTTGGGAGGAAGGTGTAGAAAGATGGAAAGGAATGGATATGCAGTAGCAATAAGGATAATGGGAACATGGTCAGTGTAAAACAAATGTCAATAAGAATCATTTGGCTACAACCAGTCTAAAGCAAACATTAACAGCATGGTAAGCTTTGTGCATGGAGGCCTGAGACAGATGAAGAAAGGATGAGGAGGAGAGAAAAAGAAATTGAGATTGTAAAAAAGATAAATCAAAATGAGAGATGCCGGAGAAAAAAAGAACAAGAAAAAAAATGAGAATAGACAATGAACAAGAATACCAGAATCACTATGATGTAGTAAAAAGGCTTAGACTAGAAGGGTGGAAACATTATTTGCATTTTGTTTTTGTTTTGTTGTTGTTTTTTAAATTTAGGCATTGAGATGTGACTTAAATATTTTATTTTCAATATACTTGTAATCTGAAAAATTGTATTTGCAATCATTACAAATGAGCAGCTGTCTTTGTCACCTTGTACACCTAAAATGTACTAAATACTATAATTTGCTTTCATTTTTAAGGTTACTGATAAGGGTTGTAACCACAATTACTCTTTACTCTTGCCTTTTTTTTTTATCCTCAAACCACCACCTTCCTCCTTTCTCCTCTTTCCACCTACTCTTGCAAAGTCCACAGAGCAAACATGGGTGTCTGAGACATTCTGAGTCCCATATACATGATAAAATCTTAGATATCCATCTTAACAGTTACACTCTGAGTAAAACAGTGCCATCTACTGGGCATTTAGAGGAATAGTTATTTTCTCAAACATATTCCTCATTGATTGGAATTAATTGACATTTCTGACATGGCAACAAACAATAGCAGTTACCACATCAAAAGACACAATAAAAATGAGGTGTTCTTACTATGGAAATGAGAGGAAAGAATTTATTATTATTTTACTTTATTTAGAATGCTTGGAGGGGCATAATCGAACGGGGCACCCAAGTTTTCCTGAGGACGTCCTCGCAGGACGTCCCCACGAAGGGGTGGGGAAACCTGTATTCTCCGAGGACAAGCAGGCTGCTTGTTCTCACTGATGGGTGACGTCCTCGGCAGCCCCTCCAATCGGAATCTTCCTAGCAAAGTCCTTTGCTAGCCCTCGCGCGCCCGCGCGCACCGCGCATGCGCGGCCGTCTTCCCGCCCGAAACCGGCTCGAGCCGGCCAGTCTTCTTTCGTCCGCACTCGGTACGGCTGTGTTTTTTGCCGTGTTGAGCCCCGGAGAGTCGACCTCGCGCGTCCGTTATCTAATCGACGTGTTTTTTCTTCGGAAAAGTTATTTTCGTTCGGAAAGTGCTCCGGAAACCCCCTTGGGTTTCGTTTGCCCCTTCCCGTATTTCCAGTTTTTGCCCCGGTAAGTTTTCTTTCGTTGTCGGGGTAGGCCTCTTTTCGGCCTCGGTCGAGATTTTTCTCCCTTAAAGTTTTGGTGCTCCAAATTCGTCATTTCGGATTTTGACTTCGCCGGCATGATTTTTCCGCCCATGACATCGAAGCCTTCCAGCGGCTTCAAGAAGTGCACCCAGTGCGCCCGGGTAATCTCGCTCACTGATAGGCACTCTTCGTGTCTTCAGTGTCTGGGGGCCGAGCACCGTCCCCAGAACTGTAGTCTGTGTTCCCTCTTACAAAGGCGGACTCAAGTAGCGAGATTGGCCCAGTGGAACGTTTTGTTCTCGGGCTCTTCGTCGGCATCGGCACCGGGGTCATCGTGTGCATCGGCGTCATCAGCGTCCAGACCTTCTTCCTTGGCTGCCAGTGCATCGAGTGCATCGAGGCATCGGCCCTCTGCATCGGCGCCGAGACATCGGATAGCTGCATCGACGTCGGTGGTACCGGGACCTCGTCTCCTGATGTCGTCGGACGGTGGTGCATCGAGTGGAGTGCAGGTGAGGGCTGTCCATTCCCCTGCTGGTGGCGGTGAGCCCTCGGGTGGGTCTCCTCCTACCCTGAGGGCTCCTGCGGTACAGCCCCCCCGAGACCGACCTCCTTCGGCCTCGGCCCCGAGGAAGCGACGGCTGGATTCTACGTCCTCCTCATCGGTGCCGGGGAGCTCCGGTGACATGCTTCGGAAGAAGTCGAAGAAGCATCGACACCGGTCCCCTCCCCGCGTCGGCACCGAGAGCTCTGGGTCGCCGAGGGAGTCGGCACCCAGCAGGCATCGGCACCGAGAGGACCGCTCACCCTCTGTTCAGGAGGTGTCGATGCGCTCCACTCTGGACAGCCCGGAACAGCCTCCACGCCCGGAACAGGTTCTGACGTCGACGCCTGCATCGACCTCCATGCCTTTCTCTGCAGCCGCTCTGAACGAGAGCCTCCGGGCCGTTCTCCCAGAGATTCTGGGAGAGCTGTTGCGCCCTACCCCTCCGGTACCGGCGGTGCTTGCGCCTCCGGTACCGTCGAGTGTGGCGCTGGCTGGCCCATCGCCCGGGGTGAGGTCCCCGACGTCGACTGCGGCCACCTCCCAGGAGGGCTCCCCGACTACGTCGGCGGAGGGAGCTTCGCCGATGCGGGCGAGGGAGTCTACCTCTCGACGCCCCCATCGTGGACGTGGCTCCACGGAGTCGAGCCGGGCACGGTTGCAGACGCAGGTCCGTGAACTTGTGTCTGACACCGAGGGTGAGGCCTCGTGGGAGGAAGAAGAAGACCCCAGATATTTCTCTGACGAGGAGTCTGAGGGTCTTCCTTCTGATCCCACTCCCTCTCCTGAAAGACAGCTTTCTCCTCCCGAGAGTCTGTCTTTTGCTTCCTTTGTCCGGGAGATGTCTACGGCCATCCCCTTCCCGGTGGTTGTGGAGGACGAGCCCAGGGCTGAAATGTTTGAGCTCCTGGACTATCCTTCTCCACCTAAGGAAGCGTCCACTGTTCCCCTGCACCATGTCCTCAAAAAGACATTGCTAGCGAACTGGACCAAGCCTTTAACTAATCCCCACATCCCCAAGAAGATCGAGTCCCAGTACCGGATCCATGGGGACCCAGAGCTGATGCGCACTCAGTTGCCTCACGACTCTGGAGTTGTGGATCTGGCCCTAAAGAAGGCTAAGAGTTCTAGGGAGCATGCTTCGGCGCCCCCGGGCAAAGACTCTAGAACCTTAGACTCCTTTGGGAGAAAGGCCTACCATTCCTCTATGCTCGTGGCCAAAATTCAGTCTTACCAGCTCTACACGAGCATACACATGCGGAATAATGTGCGACAGTTGGCGGGCTTGGTTGATGCTCTTCCCCCTGAGCAAGCCAAGCCTTTTCAGGAGGTGGTCAGGCAGCTGAAGGCGTGCAGAAAATTCCTGGCCAGAGGAGTTTATGACACTTTTGATGTTGCGTCCAGGGCCGCTGCTCAAGGTGTGGTGATGCGCAGGCTCTCATGGCTGCGTGCCGCCGACCTGGAGAATAGAATCCAGCAGCGGATTGCGGACTCGCCTTGCCGTGCGGACAACATTTTTGGAGAAAAAGTCGAGCAGGTGGTAGAGTCTCTCCACCAGCGGGACACCGCATTCGACAAGTTCTCCCGCCGGCAGCCTTCAGCTTCTACCTCTACAGGTAGACGATTTTTCGGGGGAAGGAAGACTGTTCCCTATACTTCTGGTAAGCGTAGGTACAATCCTCCTTCCCGACAGCCTGCGGCCCAGGCTAAGCCCCAGCGCGCTCGCTCTCGTCAGCAGCGTGCGCCTCAGCAAGGCCCCGCGGCTCCCCAGCAAAAGCAAGGGGCGAGCTTTTGACTGGCTCCAGCAGAGCATAGCCGACATCCAAGTGTCAGTGTCGGGCGACCTGCCAGTCGGAGGGAGGTTGAAAGCTTTTCACCAAAGGTGGCCTCTCATAACCTCCGATCAGTGGGTTCTGCAAATAGTCCGGCAAGGATACACCCTCAATTTGGCCTCCAAACCTCCAAATTGTCCACCGGGAGCTCAGTCTTACAGCTTCCAGCACAAGCAGGTACTTGCAGAGGAACTCTCCGCCCTTCTCAGCGCCAATGCGGTCGAGCCCGTGCCATCCGGGCAAGAAGGGCTGGGATTCTATTCCAGGTACTTCCTTGTGGAAAAGAAAACAGGGGGGATGCGTCCCATCCTAGACCTAAGGGCCCTGAACAAATATCTTGTAAAAGAAAAGTTCAGGATGCTTTCCCTGGGCACCCTTCTCCCCATGATTCAGCAAAACGATTGGCTATGCTCTCTGGACTTGAAGGATGCCTACACACACATCCCGATACTGCCAGCTCACAGACAGTATCTGCGATTTCAGTTGGGCACACGCCACTTCCAGTACTGTGTGCTACCCTTTGGGCTCGCCTCTGCGCCCAGGGTGTTCACAAAGTGCCTAGCTGTGGTAGCAGCGGCACTTCGCAGGCTGGGGGTGCACGTGTTCCCATATCTCGACGATTGGCTGGTGAAGAACACATCCGAGGCAGGAGCCCTGCAGTCCATGCAGATGACTATTCGCCTCCTGGAGCTACTGGGGTTTGTGATAAATTATCCAAAGTCCCATCTTCTCCCAGTGCAGAAGCTCGAATTCATAGGAGCTCTGCTGGATTCTCGGACGGCTCGCGCCTATCTCCCAGAGGCGAGGGCCAACAACTTGTTGTCCCTCGTCTCGCGGGTGCGAGCGTCCCAGCAGATCACAGCTCGGCAGATGTTGAGATTGCTGGGCCACATGGCCTCCACAGTCCATGTGACTCCCATGGCCCGTCTTCACATGAGATCTGCTCAATGGACCCTAGCCTCCCAGTGGTATCAGGCTGCTGGGGGTCTAGAAGACGTAATCCACCTGTCCACGAGTTTTCTCGAATCCCTGTATTGGTGGACAATCTGGTCCAATTTGACTCTGGGACGTCCTTTCCAAATTCCTCAGCCACAAAAAGTGCTGACAACGGATGCGTCTCTCCTGGGATGGGGAGCTCATGTCGATGGGCTTCACACCCAAGGACGCTGGTCCCTCCAGGAACGCGGTCTACAGATCAATCTCCTGGAGTTGCGAGCGATCTGGAACGCTCTGAAGGCTTTCAGAGATCGGCTGTCCCATCAAATTATCCAAATTCAGACAGACAACCAGGTTGCCATGTACTATGTCAACAAGCAGGGGGGCACCGGATCTCGCCCCCTGTGTCAGGAAGCCGTCAGCATGTGGCTCTGGGCTCGCCGTCTCGGCATGGTGCTCCAAGCCACATATCTGGCAGGCGTAAACAACAGTCTGGCCGACAGATTGAGCAGGATTATGCAACCTCACGAGTGGTCGCTCAACTCCATAGTGGTGCGCCAGATCTTCCAAGCGTGGGGCACCCCCTTGGTGGATCTCTTCGCATCTCGAGTGAACCACAAAGTCCCTCAGTTCTGTTCCAGGCTTCAGGCCCCCGGCAGACTGGCATCGGATGCCTTCCTCCTGGATTGGGGGGAAGGCCTGCTGTATGCTTATCCTCCCATTCCTCTGGTGGGGAAGACTTTGTTGAAACTCAAACAAGACCAAGGCACCATGATTCTGATTGCTCCTTTTTGGCCGCGTCAGATCTGGTTCCCTCTTCTTCTGGAGTTATCCTCCGAAGAACCGTGGAGATTGGAGTGTTTTCCGACCCTCATCACGCAGAACGAAGGGGCTCTTCTGCATCCCAGCCTCCGGTCCCTGGCTCTCACGGCGTGGATGTTGAGAGCGTAGACTTTGCCTCTTTGGGTCTGTCAGAGGGTGTCTCCCGCGTCTTGCTTGCTTCCAGGAAAGATTCCACCAAGAGGAGTTACTTCTTTCTGTGGAGGAGGTTTGCCGTCTGGTGTGACAGCAAGGCCCTAGCTCCTCGCTCTTGTCCTACACAGACCCTGCTTGAATACCTTCTGCACTTGTCTGAGTCTGGTCTCAAGACCAACTCTGTAAGAGTTCACCTTAGCGCAATCAGTGCATACCATTACCATGTGGAAGGTAAGCCGATCTCGGGACAGCCTTTAGTTGTTCGCTTCATGAGAGGTTTGCTTTTGTCAAAGCCCCCTGTCAAGCCTCCTACAGTGTCATGGGATCTCAATGTCATTCTCACCCAGCTGATGAAACCTCCTTTTGAGCCACTGAATTCCTGCCATCTGAAGTACTTGACCTGGAAGGTCATTTTCTTGGTGGCAGTTACTTCAGCTCGTAGGGTCAGTGAGCTTCAGGCCCTGGTAGCCCAGGCCCCTTACACCAAATTTCATCATAACAGAGTAGTCCTCCGCACTCACCCTAAGTTCTTGCCAAAGGTCGTGTCGGAGTTCCATCTGAACCAGTCAATTGTCTTGCCAACATTCTTTCCCCGTCCTCATTCCTGCCCTGCTGAACGTCAGCTGCACACATTGGACTGCAAGAGAGCATTGGCCTTCTACCTGGAGCGGACACAGCCCCACAGACAGTCCGCCCAATTGTTTGTTTCTTTTGATCCCAATAGGAGGGGAGTGGCTGTAGGGAAACGCACCATATCCAATTGGCTAGCAGATTGCATTTCCTTCACTTACGCCCAGGCGGGGCTGGCTCTTGAGGGTCATGTCACGGCTCATAATGTTAGAGCCATGGCTGCGTCGGTAGCCCACTTGAAGTCAGCCTCCATTGAAGAAATTTGCAAAGCTGCGACGTGGTCATCTGTCCACACATTCACATCTCATTACTGCCTGCAGCAGGATACCCGACGCGACAGTCGGTTCGGGCAGTCAGTTCTTCACAACCTGTTTGGGCTTTAGGATCCAACTCCACCCCCCGAGGGCCCTGTTTGTTCTGTTCCAGGCTGCACTCTCAGTTAGTTGGTAAATTTTTTAGGTCAATCTCAGTTATATCCTCGCCGTTGCGAGGTCCAATTGACCATGGTTGTTGTTTTGAGTGAGCCTGGGGGCTAGGGATACCCCATCAGTGAGAACAAGCAGCCTGCTTGTCCTCGGAGAAAGCGAATGCTACATACCTGTAGAAGGTATTCTCCAAGGACAGCAGGCTGATTGTTCTCACAAACCCGCCCGCCTCCCCTTTGGAGTTGTGTCTTCCCTTGAAGTATATTGTCTTGCTACATACTGGACTGGCCGGCTCGAGCCGGTTTCGGGCGGGAAGACGGCCGCGCATGCGCGGTGCGCGCGGGCGCGCGAGAGCTAGCAAAGGACTTTGCTAGGAAGATTCCGATTGGAGGGGCTGCCGAGGACGTCACCCATCAGTGAGAACAATCAGCCTGCTGTCCTCGGAGAATACCTTCTACAGGTATGTAGCATTCGCTTTATCGAAACAAGATGGACGTCCATCTTTCGTTTCAACAATACAGTCGGGGACGCCAAAATCTCAACATTTAGGTCGACCTTAGAGATAGTCATCCTTAGAGATGGTCGTCCCCGGTTTTCGGCGATAATGGAAACCGAGGACGCCCATCTGAGAAATGACCAAATCCAAGCCATTTGGTCGTGGGAGGAGCCAGCATTCGTAGTGCACTGGTACCCCTCACATGCCAGGACACCAACCGGGCAACCTAGGAGGCACTGCAGTGGACTTCAGAAAAAGCTCCCAGGTGCATAGCTCCCTTACCTTGTGTGCTGAGCCCCCCAAAACCCACTCCCCACAACTGTACACCACTACTATAGCCCTTAGGGATGAAGGGGGGCACCTAGATGTGGGTACAGTGGATTTCTAGTGGGTTTTGGAGGGCTTGCTGTTTCATCCACAAGTGTAAGAGATAGGGGGGTGGGCCTGGGTCTGCCTGCCTGAAGTGCACTGCAGTACCCACTAAAACTGCTCTAGGGACCTGCATACTGCTGTCATGGAGCTGGGTATGATATTTGAGGCTGGCATAGAGGCTGGAAAAAATATAATATTTTTTTAGGGTGGGAGGGGGTTAGTGACCACTGGGGGGAGTAAGGGGAGGTCATCCCCGATTCCCTCCGGTCATTTAGGGCACATTTTTGTGGCTTGGTCGTAAAAAAAAGGACCAAGTAAAGTCGCCCATGTGTTCGTCAGGGACGCCCTTCTTTTTTCCATTATCGGCCGAGGATGCCCATTTATTAAGCATGCCCCAGTCCCGCCTTTGCTATGCTTCCGACCCACCCCGTTAACTTTGGTTGTCCCTGCGACGGAAAGCAGTTGAGGACGTCCAAAATCGGCTTTTGATTATGCTGATTTGGGCGACCCTGGGAGAAGGACACCCATCTTCCGATTTGTGTTGAAAGATGGGCGCCATTCTCTTTCGAAAATATGCCTGTTGATGTACTACCTTAAGGCATATTGCACCACTAAGCAGTTTACATTAAAATTAAACAGATTTGGAGAAAAACAAAAAGGAACAAAGTTACAGGTTCTAAAAGGAGGAGGGAGAAAAGAAGCAGGGTAGATGGGAGGGAGATGGAAAAAGAAAGGAAGAAAGTAGGGGAGAGGCAAGAAGTTGCAGGATGTCAACCATGAGTGGAATGGAACAACCAGGTCTTTACTGCAGTTTTTTAATTTTTTATAGGTTGATTCTGTCTGAATGTCCATTGGTAAGGTCCCAAATAACAAAAGGCAGATTCTCGAGTTCAATCTAGCCACAGTTGTGAAGGAGGCAGTAGTGCTAGCAAGAATAGTTGAGAGAGACAGACAACTTGAGCAATAGTTTATGGAGTGAGTTGGGGAGGCTAACTAGTCTTGTGTGGAAGGCATGCATCCCTTGAAAATAACCAAATGTACAAACAATAGCTCTTTACATATGAATTAGTATAATTCCTTGGACCATCAGAAGGTAGATTTGTATTGAAATCTTCACCATAATGGTGGTGTGACACCAGAGTTCCTTATCAGTCCAAAACTATTTTATCCAATTTTAATTTTTTGTAATATTTTAATGGTATTTGTATCTTTTTTTTTGTTTTCCATAAAATATCTTAAAGAAGTAATTATTTGATTTTCAACTAAATCTTCACTTAAAAATGATCCCAGCTCAAATTTATTCGAAAGACTTTATTTATCTTGTATTGTCCATAGGCTGTAAGCTTCTAATCCTTCACATCACAGCAAGTCAGTCCAACATAGCGCCATGTTTCGCTTACTGGCTGCATCAGGGAAGGTGACTCTATGAAGAAAGTTCAGAATAAGCATTCTCTATCATATGTCAATATAGGAAATATAAATAACAGGTCCAATAAATTCTCACACCCACTTCACTTCCATGGTACACTTCACATGAAGCCTTTCATCAAATTCAATATGGTGACGGTATCAGATGTAAGCACTATAAATAGGTATCACTGGCAATCACCACCAATCAAATCATACTAGGGAATGCCATTCAAGTTGTTCATTCACCGTTTTCAACTCAAAAATCCACTGCTGTTCCTTATAGTTTAAAAGTCTTTCATATTCCCCTTCCTCCCACCCACATTGTTCAGTATCAGTAACTCGCCATTTAATATCTGAAATAGTTTGTTACATCTGAAACCAATAACATACAACTGGTGCAGATAACTGTTGGGTATTAATATGAGACATGCTCTGTAAGACATATTTTAATAGATTGAGTAGTTCTGGCCATATACAGTTTCTGGCAAGAGCATAAAATCATGTAAACATAAGTTGAATTATAGATAGTATTCACCCTGGCAAATATTTGTTGAGTAGTGATTGGAGGATACCAAATAAGACCCTCAATAGTATTAGCACACTATTGGCAATTGCAACATTTAGAATGAGTAAAATGTTTGCTGACTTGAGCTCACAAACTGATTCTGCTGAAGATATTCACGTATTGATTTACCTCTTCGTAGAGCCATTATGGGAGGATCCAATGGAATCAATAAAAAGCTAACTATATGTCAAAGCTTGGTATACTTGCTGAAACAGAAGATGGTAAACTTGAATAGGGTAGAATACAATTAATTTCTTGTGACTCTCTTCAAGGATATTGTAATAAGAGGTTACAATGAGCATATCTAGCTCTAGGATAGGCTGTTCTGATTATACTGTAGGAATAACCCTGTCCAATAATCACTGTTTAAAAAGAGAAGCTTGATATTTAAAATCAGTCAATAAAGAACAGATTCTTCATATTCAAAGGAATTGACTGACATGAAGACTATTTTTTAACCTGTGTGGATGGAAGCTGTACCATCACAATAAATTATTGCAATCCATTGTCCTTATATAGAGTGTCATATTCAGACCTCCTCCAGTTTTAACAAAAGTAACATCAAAAAAATTGATAGCTTTATTACAGTGAGTCATAAAAAATTGGAGAATTGATTCAACCATTGATGAAAATCAAACAAAGCAGATTCTGTGCTTGTCCAAATTAAAACAAATAATAATAAATCAACTAAGAATCTCCTCCAGCTGATAATAAATTGAAACCAGATCCGTAAAGATGTTCTTCTAAAGTAGCTATGTATAATGTGGCTATATTGTATTTGATGAAAGGCTTTATGTAAAGTGTTCCATAGAAGTGAAGCGGGTGAGAGAATTTATTGGACCTGTTATTTCTATTTCTGATATTGACATATGACAGAGAATGCTTATTCTGAACTTTCTTTACAGAGTTGCCTTCCCTGATATAGCTAGTAAGCGAAACATGGCGCTTTGTCAGACTGACTCGCATGTAGCCTATGAACAATCTAATATAATAATTTGCTCCTCCAACGTTCCAATGTGTCTCATTGGGATCGAAACCATCTTCTGACGTCACTTGGAACGTTGGAGGAGCAACTATGCAGAAGCAGGCTTTTCAAGTCATTTAATAAGAACCAAACTCATCTTACTCTTTCTTTGATCTGTGTGGTGGTGGCTCTGAAAAGAGCCTTTGGGTTTATAAGAGAATCAAGCAAGATGCACAGCTTCACGGTCCCCCCTCCCTCCCAGTTCCATGGTCGTCATCCCTCCCTCCCTTCCTCCCTCCCTCCCTTACTTCAAGTTCCAGGCACCCTCCATCAGATTTTTAAAACTCATCTTCACTTACCACATCGGGGTTACAGCGGCCAGCAACAGTGGAACACAGCGTGCATCCTCGGCCCTTCTCTCTCTCTGTCAGCAGAACTGAGAGAGAGAGAGAGAGAGAAGGGCCGAGGCTGCACGCTGTGTACCGCTGCTGGTGCCCGCCGTAACCCCGACGTGGTAAGTAAAGATGAGTTTTAAAAATCGGAGGAAGGGAGGGAGGGAGGGATGATGACCCTGGAACTGGGAGAGAGGGAGGGGGACCCTGGAACTTTGAGGGAGGGAGGAGGAGGGAGGGGGACACCCTGAAACTGGGAGGGAGGGGGAAACACTGGAACTCGGAGGGGGGCCCTGAAACTGGGAGGGAGGGGGGGCCTGGAACTCGGAGGGAGGCGGAGGGGGGAGGTGTGATGATGGAGGGGGCAGGGGAGAGATGCTGCACATGGATGGATGGAGGAGGCAGGGCACAGAGGATGTTGCCTGCATATGGATGAATGCAGGGGAGAGAGCATAATTGGTGCACACGGGGGACACACTACACTCACTCACACAGACAGACAGACACACACATTCGGTCTCTCTCAATCACACACTCTCTCTCTCTCTCTGACACACACTTTGTGTCTCTCACACATACTCTCTCTCTCTCTCTCTCTCTCTGACACACACTCTTTCTCTCTCACACATACACTCTCTCACACATACTCTCTCCTAACAGTTCCCTTTAAAACATAATTGCCATTAGAGGACAACCTTGCTAGCACCCGTTTCATTTCATTCAGAAACGGGCCTGTTTTACTAGTACAAAATAAATAGTCTTTTGAATTAAACTGGGATCATTTTTAAGTGAAGATTTAATTTGAAAATCAAATAAGCAATTACTTCCTGAAGATATTTTGGGGCCATTTTACTAAGCCGCATAGGTGCCTATGCGTGCCAGATTGGAGTTGCCGCCCGGTTACCATGTGGCCCTTGCAGTAATTTCAATTTTGGCACGCATCTGCTACTCGCGTCTAAAAAATATTTTTTTTATTTTCTGATGCGTGGCAGCTATGCGTGTCAAGTGGAATTTGACGTGCGTAGACCATTACCGCCTGGTTACCACGTGAGACCTTACTGCTAGGTCAATGGCTTGCGGTAAGGTCTAAGACCCAAAATGGGCATGCAGCAATTTTCATTTTGTCGCACGTCCATTTTCGGCCCAAAAAAGGCATTTTTTGTAGGTACGCTAAAAAATAATTCTGCGTGCACCCAAAACATGCTTCTACACTACCACAGGCCATTTTGCAGTACACCTTAGTAAAAGGACCCTTTAATGAAAAACAAAACAGATAAAAATATCATTAAAATATATTTAATATTAGATTTTGCTCACACCTTTTTCAGTAGTAGCTCAAGGTGAGTTACATTCAGGTACTCTGGATATTTCTGTGTCCCAAGAGGGCTCACAATCTAAGTTTGTACTTGAGGCAATGGAGGGTTAAGTGACTTGCCCAAGATCACAAGGAGCAGTAGTGGGATTTGAACTGGCCACCTTTGGATTGCAGGACTGGTGCTCTAACCATTAAGCCACTCCTCCTCCTCAACATATAGATGAGTAAGAAAGAATTAAATGGTTTTGGACCAATGAGGAACTTTGGTGTCATATTACCACATCATTATGGTGAAGATTTGAATACAAATCTACCTTCTGGTGGTCCAAGGAATTTTATTAATTCATATGTAGAGAGCTGCTGTTTGTAGATTTCACTGTTTGAGCTCCTGCTACTTCATAAAATTTGTAGTGACCATGGTTTGAATA
Organism: Microcaecilia unicolor; assembly: GCF_901765095.1. Classification (NCBI taxonomy): domain Eukaryota; kingdom Metazoa; phylum Chordata; class Amphibia; order Gymnophiona; family Siphonopidae; genus Microcaecilia; species Microcaecilia unicolor. The sequence goes on from NC_044031.1 coordinate 158,359,968, forward strand.
CTCCCTTGAAAATGACACATAACACTTTAAGGGCACTGTTTACTAAGCCGCGCTAGAGGTGCGTTAGCGTTTTTAGCGCACACTAACCATTAGCATATGCTAACTCTGTAGGTGCCCACAATATTCATATGGGTGCCTACACAATGTGCGCTAATTTTGTGCACTCACTAAAAACGCTAGATTCAGTGACAAGGAATGGGGTCTAAGCCTTTTTTTCTCAATCATACTGATTTTAGTATTCTTGTTCATTGTCTCTTCTCATTTTCTTTTCTTGTTTTTTTTTTTTTCGCCTCCATCTCTCATTTTGACTTCTCTTTTTTTTATAATCTCACTTTTCTTTCTCTCTCCTCCTCCTCATCTCTTCTTTTTCTGTCTCATTCTCTCATTTATCATCCCACGTTATCTTCACACATCACCTCTTACTCATTCCTCCCACCTTTCCTGTTTTTCCACCACATCTTATCCATTTCTGTGGTGGTAGGGTGACGATATTGTACTGCCAGTTCCTTGTGATTGTAACCACAATATTATCACACATGCCCCACTGGCAGAATGCCAGTAGCAGATTTCCACATCATTTAAATGTTGGTTAAGAAAGGTAATATTTGACAGACAGATTTCAGGAGCAAAAAATAACCTTTAGAGCAGTGGAGAGGTTATAGTATGGCCTGCACAGATAGGGTGAGACTTAGCCTCCCATGGCTCCACTACACTTTCTTTTCCTGACACTAACTCTTCCCAGTCTTCTTCCCCATCTCAAACCACTACATATCTCAGGACTATACTGCTCATTTTTTGCTGTCATCACCTCATCAGCCAATTTGTCTTCTACCTTATTCTCATCTATCAACCTTCAACATTCTCTTTCTTTCATCTAACCATTTCCATTCTGTCTGTTTAGATTTCATCTTCATCATTTTTGTGTTGTCATGCCTCCCCTACTCTTCTCCATACTCTTGCTTCTTTCCTGCTCTCTGCTTGGGATATCAATCCCAATCCTAGTCCTCCAACTCTCACCCTATCTGCCCAGGTCAAACTATAACCTCTTCAATCTTCTTTCTATCCCTCTCCTTCCTCTCTGTTTTCTCCCTTTCTCATGTACCCCATGAGATTTCTGCTCTGACACAGTCTCCGTCTTCTTGCCATGAGACTTCGCTTTTTCTTGAAGACTCTCCTTCAGTTGCTGTCTTGTGTCACAGAGGTTACTTTTTCTCCCATACACCTTGCCTAATGGGCCTCAGTGGTTGTGTTGAGCTGCTATTCTCTCACCTTCTTTTAGATTTCAACCTCTTCTTCCACCTCAGTCTTACTGATTTTCTTCCTTTGAAGTCCACTCCTTCCACCAATCCATTACCTCTCTGGCTAGCAGTCGTTTAACCGTCCCCTGATAAGTCCTTCTTTTCCTTTCTGATTGACTTTGAATCTCGGCTTTCCTTTTTCCTCAAACTATTCTCCCCTTCCCTCATTTTTGGAGACTTCAACTCTAATGCCTCTGTTTCTTGCTTTAACTTCCGCTTTCGATTTTTATATTAAGACCTCTGAAGCAGACATTGGTTGAAACATGGTCCATATCAGGTCATTCAATAAAATCCATGGGAGAAATCCTTGAATCCTGTGGTTGATCTGTTGATGTCTGTGGCCACTCTTTGTTATTTTTTGGTCTCGTGAATGTGGCAGTTGTGAACGGTACCCTCTTTTCTTTTTCCAAATAAATAATAAAACAGTCATTAAGAGGTAAGAGAAATAAAGAGATCTAGCAAAAATGCATAAAGAGAAGGTACCAATGTGAAGGAACAGAAAAGTTTATACAGTGAAACAACTTATTTAAGTAACATCTTAGTTCTATCTTTTCTTCCTTACAATCAAGGAATCTTGTGTTGCCTTGAATTCTGTTCCTATTTTAGCATTAGGAGTCCATTCTATGCTTTCTGTGAGGAAACATTTCTTAATATTAATCCTAAATCTATAGCTTTTCAACCTCATGTCATGACCTCTTGCCTTACATGTTTTTTTGTAAGGAAAAAATATTACTTTTTGCACACTATTTAAGAGGGTTTAGATTTTTGACACTACATTTTTAATTTATAACTTTGTGGTATTCAAATATCTCTACACTATTCCTCCTCTCTTTTAGGGACTATGTATTTATTTAAGCCCTTATGCCTCATGTAGGAGCCCTTTTCTCATCTGCCTGTACACTGTCTATACCAGGGGTTTTCAATGGGATATCCTGAAAACCCAGACTAGCTAGATGTGCCCCGAGGACTGGGTTGAAAACCTGTGGTCTATACCCTTCTAGAGGTATTTAACAAACAGAATAAGAACATATGCTAGATCAGTGGCAACTTTGAGACGTTTGGATATGATCATCTTGAGTTCAGTGTCCTATTTGGCGCACATCAGTATCTCCCCCTCACTCCATCGCGTTTATACAGCATGGTCTAATTAACAGTTTTTGAATTTTTGTGCTTCTTTGCAGAATGCTTCTCAGACCCAAGCCACTTCCGAATATTCTTCATCATCTTTATAGCTACATTTCTGATTGGATTACTGACTATACTGATCATCAGACAGATTATCCTGCAGTGGAATATGAATAAGGTTAAATCTTCTGCTAACTGTGGAGTATCTACAGCCAGAAAGGTAACTGTATTTTAATTAGTGAAAAAATATGTTCCGCTGGTTGTATTTTTCATGGAGCATTCTTAACTTTGCTGTCAGATGACAATTGTTTTCTTTTCTTTTCTTTTCTTTTCTTTTAAGGAGTCAAAGTTTTTCCCCGAGGTTTGCACAAGAACAGCAACATACAGACATGACAAGCCAGAAGAAATAAATATCAGCATTAGCAAGTTACAAGTTAATGAAACTTTCCTGTACAAGTCTTGAGGACAGGGTTTGCCAACTGAAAGATTTTAATTAGACCATTTTCTCAAGGCGCTGCTGGAATACAAGTGCTTCTTGTTTCATGCTGTGTTTGGGAAATGGTTGACTATGAGGACTTACATAAATATAGTAATATGTTAATGTGAGTATGTCTGAAGTTATAGCTGCTGGTTTTGTGAGAACTTTTAAAAATGTGCATTACTACTGTGTGAGACCAGAAGTGTCATTGTAGCACTTTAGCCTAATTGAATATTTCTTTGTACAGAATGTAGTTGTAAACAGGTGTGGCATAGCATTGGTTTCACTTTAGCTAGCACAGGTGTGCTTTAAAGGATGTCCCCCAAAACATTAATGCTATGCTGAGTGCATCCTCTTTCCACTATCAGAAACTGATAAAACGGCAAATGGCCAGGAAAAAAATATATGAAAATTTAAACAGGAATATTTTCTGTGTGCCTATTACTACTGCCTTTATAAGGTTGGCATGGTAGTGAATTGCCCACTGCCCTGGTTGTGATGCCAGTGTTCAGTCTTAAAGGTGTGTAACCTGCCTAGGGTAGCGGGTACAGCTCTGGCTGCCTTGTTGGGCAGGCTGGATGGACCATTCAGGTCGTTATCTGCTATCATTTACTAAGTCATTTCTCCAATATGTCTCTTGATTGTAGTGGAATTTTAGAGAGCCTCATCAAGAACTAATGAAAAGTTTGACTATGGTTCCCTAATAAAGGGCCTCTTTTACTAAACGGCGCTAGCGATTCCCGGTGCGGCAAATGGAAGCCTATTCAATTCCTATGGGCTTCCTCTCATTTGCTGCACGGCATTGTAAAAGAGTCCATAATGAAAATATTCAGAATTAACAACACTCCCATTAACTTGATTCAGTGCCAGAGCTAGAATGTCAAATCTTCCCCAGGTCTTTCTTATGAATTGCTGAAGATAAATACATATATATTTTTTTCTATTGTAAAATAATGTACGTGACAGGTGAAGAGGCAGATAAGGTATTTCATAAGAAAAACCTCATATCTTTATTTAAACACTGAAGATCTGAAACCTTATTAACATAGTAAATGACGGCAGATAAAGAACTGAACGGTCCATCCAGTCTGCCCAACAAGATAACTCATTTTACATGGTATGTAATACTTTATATGTATATCCAAGTTTGATTTGTCCTTGCCTTTCTCAGGGCACAGACCATAGAAGTCCACCCTGCACCGGTTTTATTCTTCAAATGCCGGTGTTCCCACCCATGTCTGCTAAGATTCCATAGATCCATTCCTTCTAAACAGGATTCCTTTATGTTTATCCCACACATGTTTGAATTCCATTACCATTTTCCTCTCCACCACCTCCCGTGGAAGGGCATTCCACGTATCCACCACGGAAAACAAAAATGTAAGTCTTTGCTCTCAAATTGCACAAAATCATATCATCCGTTTATTGTTCTTGTACAGCACCAATCATCAAAATTCCCCAGTTGCCCACAGAAAACTACTTTTGCTTTACTTGGAGATACTTAATAGGTTTCCATACAAATTTAAAACATTTTAGTGGCCTGCACCACAGTGAGCTGAATCACTAGTATGAATTGTGCTTCTAACAGCAGAACACCTTTTCGCTTGGGTGTGTTTGTGTGTGGGAGAGGGGGGAGGGGGAGAGGATGGCCAAACAAGTAAACTTGCAAGCCTGCCATGCTCCCTAGCTGCCTCTGTGACCAACCCCATTCCACTGTCTATGATTATAAACCACTGTCAAGCACAAGTGACAAAGTAGAAGACTGTGAAACCTGAATTAGACTGTACCACTATAGTTTTTTTTTGTACCCCGCGCTTTCCTACTCATGGTAGGCTCAATGCAGCTTAGGTACTTATTTGTACCTGGGACAATGGAGGGTTAAGTGACTTGTGCCCAGAGTCACAAGGAGCTGCCTGTGCCTGCAGTGGGAATCAAACCCAGTTCCCCAGGACCAAAGTCCACCACTCTAACCACTAGGCCACTCCGTTGCCATCACTTATGTGACTGTGCATATCTGAAAATTTTTGCTCACTCTTTTTATTATCTTTTCTCTCCTTTACTTAGTCTTCCAAAAAAAGAAAATTGGAAGTAATGCATTTAAGTGTTTCTGTCTTAAATGGGGGCAGTGCTATAGCACAAATACCACAGGTGCTTTGTACCTGTGAACTTTGCACTGTGTTTCAAGCAGCAAGTACATACATATGTCCCTTTTAAACTTGCCATTGCTACAGACTTTTGAACTTGTGTTTGTGCAGGTAGATTTTCCGTGGAATATAATATTTGTAAATATAGACTATGTGCATTATTTTTGATCCCACCCAAAACAACTCTAACCCTGGGTTGATTAAGTACATCAGATGGGCTACATGACTGGTTGAGGGCAGAACCAGGGCTAGCACAGAATCCACTCACTCCTCACTCTTCTCTCAGTCAATAAAGCAGTCCACCCGGGCAGACATAACCCAAACTGTGAATAGTTTACTTCAACTTGGATAGCCAACAGAGGTAATATCTTTAACAAGTATGTACAATCCCTTGTTTATTCTAGTACAGTCACTCACAGAAATAAACCACTACAACTCCACAATAGTCTTCTTCCTAATTCTTCTTATTTATTTACAGTTCGTAGAGCAAAGTTTCCTCAGAGAGAATCTAGTATGGAGAGCTTTATCTTGATTGTAATGTTGCTCCATCTGAATTATGTAATCCTTTTTCTCCTTTCCTTTCCTTGCCTCTGCTCTTCTCAGGTAGTGGTAGAAAAATAAGTTTCCCATTCCTGAATGTCTTAAAAGTCCAGCAGCTTTATATAGTACTACTACTACTTATCATTTCTCAAGCGCTACTAGACGTACGCAGCACTGTACACTTGAACATGAAGAGACAGTCCCTGCTCGACAGAGCTTACAATCTAATTAGGACAGACAAACAGGACAAACAAGAGATAAGGGAATATTAAAGTGAGGATGATAAAATAAGGGTTCTGAACAAATGAACAAGGGTTAGGAATTAAAAGCAGCATCAAAAAGGTGGGCTTTTAGCTTAGATTTGAAGACGGCCAGAGATATAGGCTCTGAGACTGAATCCCACACCTGGTATTTTGTGCTAGTTAAAGCCCTTAAGAGGTAAGAAGAAACTGCAGCTTGAAGGTTAACATTTATTTTATTCCTCTTGCATTGATGTTAGGGGAATGGACATGGATTCTGACAAACTAGGGTCCCCATGCATGGATGGTGCTCTGGTCCAGGAGCTGAACCAAAGACAATGACTCTCTTCCTGGGCTGGGTATTGATACTAGCCCTGTTTACTCTTCAAGGGCTGGATCCTCCTACCTGTCAGTCAGAAAAGATAGCCCTTCTTCTGGAAGTTGCAGCAATGAGTGAAAGCTGAAAACTGTTTCTCTTTCTGGTAGAGTGTTGAAGGTTCTGGAATTGCTGCACAGGCAGAACCTTAGCCATCCTCTACACATGCCCTCAGGAACTTCTCCTTTAAATGTGGCTAAAAATACTCATTTGCCCATTGTAAAATATGTGGACTTTTAGCCCCGTTGAAGGAGGACAGTTTTAAGACAACCAATGTATACTAACAGATGGTTTTGAAAATTGTCCTCATATAATTCCCAGCAATATAACACACACTATATAATACGAAACAATTATTTTTACGAAGACAAGTAGGCTTATTAATTCTCAAAAGTGGGTGACTCTGACCTACGTCACCCGGTCCGGGATTTACAAAAGTATAAACTTCCATCACGAGTGCCTTCCCACCTATCATGTGAACATGGTCTCCTCAGTTCTTTTTCTACCATGGCAAGGAGAGGGCGTGTTTTATGACTTTTCCTCGCATTGCTCGGTTCTAAAGAGCTTTTTTGATGCCTTTCGGCTATTTTTCGTACATTTTTCTCTCCCTCAGTATTGTATTCCTGTCGTGAAACCTCCTTTCTTTGTTTTCCCTTTTGTTTTTAGTTCATTTTCCCCAGGACCGTCCATCATCAGACTCGACCCAGAGGCGACGTGTGGATTCGACGTCATCCTTGTTGGCACAGATGTGTGGTGCCGGAAGTTCCAGGGCGTCGAAAGGATTCGGCACCCGAGAAGCGTCAGCAGCAGGAGGAGCACTCCTCCTCCATACAGGAGGTGCTGACGCACTGGTCTCCCAGCAGCCAAGACCCAGCTCCCACATCGACACCAGCAGTTCTACAACCTGTGCCTGAGCCAGCATCCCAGCCTTTCCCAGTGTTGGCCCTCGATGAGCACATCTGGGCCTTGCTCCCTGAGCTGCTGGATGACCTTGTGCAATGGGTTGTGTCAGCATCGGGTGTGCTTGCACCTACCTTGCCTACCATTGCAGCCCTGCTTGACACTTAGTCTGCAGCACGGTCTTCGACACCAATGCTGCATGTGGCTCCAGTGTCGACTACCACCCAAGCCGGCACTCTCTCAACGTCTGTGGAGGAAGCTTTGCAGGAGTCGATGCGAGAACTGACTTCTCAATGCTGTTCTCGAGGACATGGTTCCTCCATGTTGAGGCAGGTTCGGTCTCGACGCTCCCATCAGGAGGTATTGTCTGACACCAAAGAGGAGTGCTTATGGGATTCAGAGGAAGATCTGCGGTGCTTTTTCTCTGATGATTCCTATGGAATTCCCTCTGAACCCCCCCCCCCCCCCCCCACCTGAAAGGAGAAAGTCTCCTCTGGAGAGCTTTTCATTCCATTCTTTTGTTAAGGAAATGGCTGATGCTATTCCCTTTCCTTTGGAAGTGGAGGACAAGCCCAGGGCCAAGAGGTACTGGACTACACGTCACCTCCTAGGGAGACTGCGACTGTCCCTCCCATGAGGTATTCCAGGAAGTCCTCGTTAGGAACTAGGAGTCCCCTCTGTTGGCCCTGGTCATGCCCAAAAAGATAGACACCCAGCTTCGGATCCACAGCGCACCTGGTTTTAATAACCCTCAGTTTCCTCACAATTCCATGGTGGTGGAATCCACTGTCAAAAGGGCCAGGAGTTCCAAGGACTATGCCTTGGTGCCCCCAGGTAGAGAAGCTAGAGCCCTGGATTCTTTGGGAGGAAAATGTACCAGGCTTCAATGCTCATTTCCCATATACAAACATACCAGCTCTTCACGAGCATCCACTTGCAAAACTCGGTGCACAAGTTGTTGGACCTGGCTAAGATGCTTCCTCCGGAGCAAGCTGAGTCACTTTGCCAGATGGTCAAGAAGCAGAAGGCCTCTGGTCTCTTTCTCTCACAGCTTAAATGTTGAAAGTCTAGAATTTGCTTTCTTGGGTCTTTTGGAGGGTGTCTCCCGGGTCTTGCTGGCTTCCAGGAAAGACTCCACTAAGATGTGCTATTCTTTCAAATGCTACTACTACTACTACTATTTAGCATTTCTATAGCACTACAAGGCGTACGCAGCGCTGCACAAACATAGATGAAAGACACTCCCTGCTCAAAGAGTTTACAATCTAATAGAAAAAAATAAAGTAAGCAAATCAAATCAATTAATGTGTACAGGAAGGAGGAGAGGAGGGTAGGTGGAGGCGAGTGGTTACGAGTCAAAAACAATGTTAAAGAGGTGGGCTTTCAGTCTAGATTTAAAGGAGGAGGTTTGCCATCTGGTATGAGAACAAGTCCCTAGATCCCCCTGCACAGACCCTGCTTGATTACCTTCTACACCTATCAGAGTCTGGTCTAAAGACCAACTCCGTAACGGTTCACCTTAGTGCAATTAGTGCTTATCATCAGCATGTAGAAGGTAAGCCCATTTCTGGACAGCCTCTAGTTTGCTTTATTAGAGGTTTGCTTTTATCAAAGCCCCCATCAAACCTCCACCAGTGTCATGGGATCTCAACATTGTTCTCACCTAGCTGGTGAAAGCTCCTTTCAAGCCAAAGAATTCCTGCCATCTAAAGTACTTGAGCTGGAAGGTCATTTTCTTGGTGGCTGTACTTCATCTTGTAGAGTCAATGAGCTTCAGGCCTTAGTGGTGGATGCACCTTATACTAAGTTTCATCACAAGAGAGTAGTCCTCCACACTCATCCTAAGTTTCTGTTGAATGTGGTGTCAGAGTTCCATCGGAGTAACAATCGACCATAACCTATCACTAGAGACCCAAGCGAAAACCACCATAAAGAAAATGTTTTTCTCAATGTGGAAACTCAAACTCCTGAAACCATTCTTCCCGAGGGAAGTATTTTGTAACCTGATACAATCAATGGTACTAAGCCACGCAGACTACTGTAATGGAATCTATGTGGGATGCAAGGATCAAATCATAAAGAAACTTCAGACCGCCCAAAACACAGCAGCCAGGCTTATATTTGGAAAAATGCGTTTTGACAGCGCCAAACCACTCCGAGAAAAACTGCATTGGCTACCAATCAAAGAACGTATCACTTTCAAAATCTGCACGACTGTTCATAAAATTATTTACGGTGAGGCACCGGGATATGACAGACCTCATCGACCTACCAACCAGAAACACCACAAAATCTACATGATCATACCTAAACCTCCACTACCCAAGCAGCAAAGGATTCAAATACAAATCCACCTTTGAATCCAGCTTTTCCTACTTAAGTGCACAACTATGGAACACACTACCAAAAGCAGTAAAAACTACGCTCGACCACCTAAATTTCCAGAAAGCACTAAAGACAGACCTGTTCAGAAGAACATACCCCTCCGATCCAACATAAAATACCGAACACTTGCGACACAAAGTAACCAAAGACCGTAATAGACATTACCTGACTCTTCCTCTCCTCTCCCTAAGTTCCCCCCAATTGTACCTACCATACATGTACCCCATTCTACCACTATCACTTTGTATTCATTCATACCATGTATTTGTTCAGACCGTAATCGGCTAACGCCGTTAACGGTAAAATGTAAGCCACATTGAGCCTGCAAAAGGTGGGAAAATGTGGAATACAAATGTAACAAATAATAATAATAATCTGAACCAGTCGATTGTCTTGCCAACATTCTTTCCCTGACCTCATGCCCATCCTGGCAAAAGCAGCTTGAACACCTTGAATTGCAAGAGCATTGGCCTACTACATAGAGCGGACCAGGCCCCACAGGCAGTCCACTCATCTTTTTGTTTCTTTTGATACCAACAGGATGGGGGTCACCATTGGGAAATGCACCATTTCTAATGGGTTGGCAGATTGCATTTCCATCACTTATGCCCAGGCTGGTTTGGCCCTAGAGGATCATGTCACAGCTCATAATGTAGGAGCACGGTTGCATCGGTAGCCCACTTTAGGTCAAACTCCATTGAAGAAATTTGCAAGGCTGCGACGTGGTCATCAGTCCACACATTCACATCACACTACTGCCTTGAGCAGGATACCTGACGCAACAGTTGATTCAGGCAGACAGTGTTGCAGAATCTGTTTGGGGTCTAGAATCCAATTTCACCCTCCTAGGCCTGTTTAATTCTGTTCCAGGCTGCACTCTCATTCAGATTATATATATTTTCAGGTTAACCTGTATTATGTCCTTACCATTGCGAGGCCCAATTGACCAATGTTTGTTGTTTTTGGTGAGCCTGAATGCTAGGGATTCCCTACTTAGGACAGTAGGCTTTATATTCTCACAATCCCTCCCACCTCCCCTTGGAGTTGTCTTCTTTGTTATTTTTCTTTATTTTTGTTGTAGTATTAAACTGAGGAGACTGCCTTTGCGTGGCGGGCGGAAAGGCACTCCGCATGCGAGGTGGAGTGTGTCTCGCACTCCACAAAGCTCTGTTTATACTTTTGTAAATCCCGGACCGGGCGACGCGGGTTGCCGTCACCCACTTATGAGAATATAAAGCCTGCTGTCCTCTGAGATCACCAGGGAGAGGTAAGTACCTTAGCTTTCTCTTCCCGTTCTTCTCACAGCTAATAGTATAATGTGTCCTTAATAATTTTTTCTCTGTGTTTCACTGAAGGAGATTAATTTTTCTCTATGGTTCACTGAGGGAGATGTATACTAGATATGAATACAATGAGAGGGTCCCAAGATCACTGGCCTTGCTTATCTAAAATCAAATGAGCATGAAAAAGGAGCACAAAATGGATATCCATGAGAAATGTCATGCCTCATTGAAGAATTTGTTAGGGATCACAGGACTCGCTGGAAAATAAACTTAAAAAAAAATAAACAAACCTTAAACATGTAAGCCTGCTGTGCTTTAACTAGTTTATTCTATCAGGTCAAAAAGTATTCTGCTCCCAATTTGAATACTGCATTAGCTCACAATACTTTTGTATTATGCACACAAAAATGTACCAACAGAGAGCTAATACTACAAACAACTGATTATTATACTCCCATTATATTCAGATAAATTTGAAAAAGAAATAGGTGAACATTCAAACAGCATGGTCTGTGTGTTTTTTAAAGACTGGCCACAGGGTTCAAATCTATTCCGCACATTCAATGTTACTATCCAGAGAGCAACTGGCATTGAATATACATGGAGAGTGGTGACTGCCACTGGCTATATGGACAGTAACCAAATTCAGCTCCTATCCATATAACCATGCAGTTTAAGTTAGGATATATATATATATATATATATATATATATATATATATATATATATATATATATATATATAAAAATTTTTTTTTTTTTTTTTTGCTGGCCTAAATTTAGCTATATAGCTGTGCATAACGGGGAATTCAATAAAGGTCACCCAAAGGTACGCAACTTTTGGCACGGATCACATATCTGCGTGTAAACTAATTGGCTATTAGGTGCTAACTATCAATTATTGGCATTAACGAGCACTTAATTGCCAGTAATTTGGAGTTCAAGAATGTGCTCTGTGCCCTTTTCTATAACATTTGTGCCTAAATGTCATGCAACTCCAAAGGGGGTGTAGCCATGGGCAGGTCAGAGCAGGGGCGTATCTGGACTCCGGCGGTAGGGGGGGCCAGAGCCAGAGGGAGGGGGGCACATTTTAGCCCCCCCCCCCCGCCGCCGCCGAGCCCCCACCGCTGAGCCCACACCGCCACCAATGACTCTCTCCACCCCCCCTCCCGCCGCCAACCCTCCCCCGCTGCCGTTCTTACTTTTGCTGGCGGGGGACCCCAACCCCCGCCAGCCGAGGTCTGCTGCCACCTGCCGCATTGTTTTTCACCTCTAGCAGGTGTTTTCCATAGGCAACAGGATTGATGACGTGCACAAATGTTGTCATCTGATGATGATGGAGCAGAATAGCTGTCCCAGGGCTCAGAACCAGTGTAAAGTTCTGATCAAGCGCAGCCCTTCTTACATGCAGTGGACTCCTCAGTTTCTCTGAATTCTATAATTCAAGCGGGAATGTAACTTTTGGTGAGGTGAGAAGGCTGTGTGTGCCTGATCAATCTTCCTGTTTATGGAAAACACCTGACAAAAGCAAAACTAAGGGACTGGGGAGACCACTATATATGGAAAGGGCCAGGCACACTCCGAAGGTTATTCTAATTCTTAGCTCTGGGAGAGCCGTTTCATCCCGTGTCATTGGATGACATCTCGCCACTTGTGTGCCTGTCCTGAAAACCTGACTGAGTTGCAGTGCTCACTCCTGCCCTAGGAGAATCTTCAGCCTTGCACTCCACTCAATTATTTTTCATGCCTATAGCCACCCTCCCCCATTCAACAATCATGATTATCCCAAAACAATCCTTTTAAAATGCATTCTGAGACATCACATATAAAGAAGGCAATTTCCAAAAGTCATTTAGACAGGTAAGTGGCCATTTATCCAGGCAAATGGGCTATCTGAAAATTACCTACCCTCCCTGTGAGTAAAAAGTACATGCTGATGGCTTTCTGCCTAGTCTGGCTGTCAGGATTTATTGTTTTGTTTTGACTATTGCTGCTCTTTGTCACCCGCAAAAGCTGTGCCTTAGGTGACTGCCTAATTTGTATAATGGTTAGGCCAGACCTGGACTGAATCCCACTTGCTGAAAGAAAACATGTTCTATCCCAGAAAAGCATTGTGCATCAGTAGATTTAGGGCTTCTTTTACTAAGCTGCGGTAAGCAGTAGCACATGCTTATTGCTGCTTAATAGGGTTTACTGCGTGACGTACTCAAGCATCCCACGGTAAGTTCTCAATGTGCACATGCAATCACATGCTCAAAAAATGAGTACATGTTTTCTGTGAGGGGGCATGTCTAGGGGGTGGTGAATGGGTAATTTCTGTTCTAATCAGTTAGGCCCAGATGCACTAAACCTTAACTACCCTTTACTGGCCCTTAACGAAGAAATTTTCAACCGTAGCATGCATCAAAGGCCATTTTCCGACAACGCTAGCAGCTAACGAAAACGGAATGCAAACGAGAAACTACCACTGAAATGTGGACAATTCGGAATGCACTAACCATACCGACGCTTGCAACGAATCATTTACCGTCAGAAATTTAACGTGAGCTCAGACCTGTCGTTAAAGCCTGAGCTGTCATCTCCCCGCTGCCCCCTGCACCATAAAAATCCAAGCTGCCATGTTTAAACAGAAAAGTGAGATAAAAAAAAATAAAAACACCACAAACACGTGGCTCCCCGCTTTCCCCTGCATACAAACATCAAAAAAGGATCGGGAGGGGGCAAAGGCGCTCATCAGGAGTGTCCTGTATGGACGGCCTTGCCCCCCCCCACCAGGTTGCCGCTGCTCCCCGCTTCTCCCTGTATGAAATAAAAACTCATAAAAATCAAAAATTTTGCTACGCCGGGCCCCCCTCCCTTCTCCCACCACTGCTCCGCCTCCCGCCATCCTCCGCCTCTGTGCCACGCCCCTGAGTTTGTCGCCGCCGCTCCCCCCCTCCACCAGACCCCCCCCTCCGCCCTACCGGCCGTGCAGCGCCTCTCACCTGCGTGTGAAGGCGCTGCACGGGATGGAACAGTTGATCGTCGATCGCTTCTGCCTTCACCGACGTCTCTCTCCTTCTTCCTGTGCCCGCCCTCCTCCGACGTAGGTTATCTACGTAGGTAACTTACGTCAGAGGAGGGCGGGCAGAGGAAGAAGCAGAGAGACGTCAGTGAAGGCAGAAGCGATTGCCGATCAGCTGTTCCATCCCATGCAGGGCCTTCACACACAGGTGAGAGGCGCTGCACCGGCCATTAAGGCGGAGGGGGGTAGCTGCGGCGACAAACTCAGGGGGGCGTGGCACGGGGGCGGAGGATGGTGGGAGGCGGAGCAGTGGTGGGAGAAGGAGAAGAGAGAGACAGGAAGGGAGGGGGGCCCGGCGCTGCAAAAGTTTTGATTTTTATGAGTTTTTATTTCATACAGGGAGAAGCAGGGAGCAGCGGCGACCTCGGGCGGGGGGCAAGGCTGTCCATACAGGACGCTACTGATGAGTGCCTTTGCCCCCTCCTGATCCTTTTTTGATGTTTGTTGAGATATTTTATGCAGGGGAAAGCGGGGAGCCACGTGTTTGTTTGTTTTTTTTGTTTGTTTTGATGTTTGTGGCATGCACAGAGCAGCCAGCATAATGCTTGGCTGCTCTGCACATGCGTTAGGGGCCGATTACTGACGGGGATTACAAATCTTTGATACATTGTACTTTTCAATACCTCACCAAACATGTGCGACTTGTTTTTTTGGTGCATGCTTCGTTTTTTCAAATTCTTTAAGGACTAACGTTTTAGATTTTTTTACGTATGGTTGATGCATCTGGGCCTTAGTGCATCTACATTGTCACTCAATAACCGATTAGCACAAGATTAGCATTTGAGCCCTTACCACCTACAAAATAGCTGGCTGAAAGGGCTCAAGCATTAATGTTTGGCAACAGCAGTGCAATAAAGGCAACATTTAACACGTGCCCACCTCTATACAAACAGCTTGTATATCTAACACTTCTAAGAATATTTAAAGCAATGTTTTTGTGGACCTCAGTATGGGGATCAGGTGATTTATATTTTTAAATCGCTCTGAGATTGCCCACAATGGTCACTGGTCCTTATAAAAATCTTTTGTTACATTTCTTAGAAAAATATCCATTCAACTTTATATAGAGAAACTATTTTATTTTCTTTCAATAACAGTTCAAAGTGAATTCAAAGATCAAAATGTGCTGTTACTTAGCTTGATATGTCGACTGTGATGGGTTTCTGACGTCTGACATGAATCGTGTTTCGCAGACTCACAGCTTTATCAAGGGGTTGATCTTTGATAAAGCCGCATCCTGAGGTCGGCAAAAACATTTCTCTAAATATTCTTAGAAGTGTTAGATATACAAGCTCTTTTTATAGAGGTAGACAGATCATATTAGAGCTTGTGAAATCAATCAATATCGTCCATTTGAATTGATTAACATTAACATGTGGCCATTAATTCAGGAAATGGAAAAATCGGCCATTTTCTGGCAGTGGTAAAAATGACCTTTGTGAGGAAGAAAGACCTGTGTAAGGGTGCACTAAGACCACTTTGTACTGCAGCTTTGTAAAAGGGCCTCTAAATGACTAGTATTTATTACAGTTCTACGGTAAGGATTTAATTTGGGGGCCTTTTTATGAAACTGCAGTACAAAGTGGCCTTAGTGCATGCTTACATGGGTCATTCCTGCATGCTAAGTCCATTTTTACTGCATAGGTAAAATGGCCAATTTGTTTTTTTTAATTAATGGCCAATAGCACATGAACCCCTATTGCCACCTATTTTGTGGGCAGTAAGGGCAACACACTAACCACATGCTAAACAGCGCAGAAATTGCCTACTGTCCGACCCCAGGGCTAAAAAATAAAATCTATGGGAAATCATGGGAAGCATGAACTGATTCCAAAATTACCACAGGATGCCTAAGTTTGCCCCACAGGAAGGCATTGTAAGCTGCTTCCTGCATCTTAGTAAAAGGGCCCCTCAATTTGTTAATATACTTATTTTATTCAAGTATAAAAATTAAGCCATGAGAAATAAATAATTCCAGATTTGAACCAAAAGGTAAAAACAAACATTCATCCATCTCCATTTTCATTTGCTATATGATACAAAGAAATTATAAGATATGGACATTTGATAGCTCTGTGAAACTTTTTATAGACAACAAAGGTACTTTATAAATTCCAGAAAAAGAATAGCTACAGTAAAATACATTATTTTCACAACTTAAAACATTTGAAACACAATTTAGGCAACAGATATCACTGGTTATATACCATGTTCTTGAAAATGTGGGGTCGGGTATTCAAAAGCCATTATAGCCTATCCACCAGCATTCAGAGCCACTAAATATTCTTACAGACTGCCTCAGCACTATGCATATAGCAATGAAGCAGAGCAAGGGCATTTGGCCTTAACTGCATGGATAGTCGGCAATATTTAGCCGCTAGGGGGGAATTCAGTAAATGGCTCCCAAAGTTAGTCACCAGGAAGATCCGTGCTAAACTAATATTCTGCAAAGGACACTCTGAAAGGATCTCCCTTTGCAGAATACTAGCTTAGTGCAGATCTTGCGGACTAACTTTGGGCACGAGCACTTATGCCTCTCAAAAGCTGGTGGCAGTTAAGTGTGTAAATGACATTATTCTATATCCTGTGAATGCCTCTGACCCAGGGGCGTATCTGCGTGGGGCCTCAGGGGCCTGGGCCCCCGCAGATTTTGCCCTGGACCCCCCTACCGCCATCAACCCTCCCCCGCTGCCGTTCTTACTTTTGCTGTCTAGACTTAAAAGTGTTTTCTGTGTATAATATATACTAGCCTAAGTTGTGTGTTTGTATACAGTGTGAAGGCAATTCTGTAAAGGGGTGTTATTTGTACCCTATTCTCTAAAGGAAGGTAGGCATGTACTTGACTTTATGGAGTACTAGCATAAGGCTAAGTTGCTTACCTGTAGCAGATGTTCTCCGAGGACAGCAGGCATATATTCTCACATGTGGGTGATGTCATCCACAGAGCCCAGTGCCGCCCCCACATATAAGAATATTGTGCCTGCTTATCCTCAGAGAAAGTTAAGTTACTTACCTGTTGCAGGTGTTGTCCGAGGAGAGCAGGCATATATTCTTGCATGTGGGTGTGACACCGGGTTCTGTGGATGATATCACCCATATGTGAGAATATTATGCCTGCTTGTCCTCTGAGAACTGGACATGTACACATGTGTTTGCACCCTGCTTAGGCTCCATGCAGAATAAGCCCACACTCCATTCAAGTGAACGGCCACCTGCAAAGCCCATGCTATGGAAGATATGCACATGCGTACAGAATAGTGTGCAGTTGGATTATTGTAATTTAGATGTGTATGTGCTCACCTATGCACATAAATACCTATGCACATAAATAACCAGAATGCCAGCATTTGCTTGTGTACAATCTGCCTAAATTTAAGAGGCTTCTTATAGAATTACTTTCTATATCTGTAAATAACTTTATTTTAAATATAGAACCATGTTCTTGAGCAAGAAATATCAAAACAGAGCAATTTACTTGTATTTCAGTGTTGTTGTTTTTTTTACTTTCCCAGCTGAAAAACTGTTTAGTGAACTCCATGATCAAATTATTTGTATCAAGTACATAGTCCCTTCCAATTTTATTAGTTTTTCATGGATTAAAAGAGTGTTTTAGTACAATATAATCATGATTTCTGGTGAACATCCAGTACTTTAAGTCTATGCAGTCAGTTTCAGTTGACTACTAACTTGTATATTGATCTAATTTATTAACTGTAGAACATTGAAATGTTTATTTTTCTAACAGAATTGTTGCAGCTAGTATGTATGTAGTTAAATGTGTTCCTGATGTACTATACTTGTTTACCATACAATAAAGCAAAATTATTGTTTAAGAAACTTGCACTGTGACGTGTATTGAAGTTAAAAGAGAATGAAATGTGGTCTGTGGAAACTGAGCTCAACAACACTGGGGAGGGGGGGGGGGTTCTATATATGGCACAAAAAAAAACTGCTTAGCGCTATTCTATAAACCTCGCCTAGACTAAAATTTAGGTGTGGCCATTTACACCAACTAAAACCTGGTGTAAGTGCCACATTTAACTTAGGTGCAGATCGGGCATCTTCAATAACACTGTGTGTAATTTTTAGGAACACCCATGGCCTACCCTTTTCCCTCCCATGGCCACACCCGTTTTGTAATCCACACTTTAGAATTTTTGTGCACCACTTTACAGAATACACTTAGAGAATTGTGTGTGTAATTCTAGTTAGTGCTGATAAATGCTTATTGCCCAATTATCGGTGCAGATTGGCTTGTTAATTAAGTTGAGTGCTCAATTTGGCTGCCCTGCCAAATTTGCACACACAACTTTAGTCACCATATCTAGAATTCCCCCCTAGATGGCCATGTGAAATGTCTCAGACTGGGACCAATTCTATAACTGGGCATCCTCATTTAGGCACCTTGAGGCTACATGATACCAGGCTATTCTATAACGTAACCAAGGCACCTAGGTTCCCTGATAGAATACAGTACAATCCGCTTAAGTGCAAGGGTCTGGGACCAAATAAATACATGCAGTTAACCGGAGCGTGCACTTAACCGTTGTGACCCAAAGAAGCTTGACATCTGATAAACGTATGTACAGTACTGTTTATTATACGTACAGTATACAGTCTCCGTTAACTGACATTAGGCTTACTTGAAGTAATCAATGATAGTCCTCTGTACACTATTGTGTCTGTGAGTTCCATAGACTACGTCTGCCAGACGATAAAAACTGTCATGGCACTGACACCCAGTGGCCTCAAGATAGGCCCGCTGTCTTGTCTGGAAAGATGGTGAGCCCTTAGGTCCCGCAAGGCCCCGAAGGACCTCAGTGGACAGCCGTGCAACCCCAAGTCTTCACCCGCGGCGACCGCCGTTCACCGGGGGTTGAGCCCCCAGCTGCAGGCGTCCAACGGGACTTCCGGAACCGCGGGGTTGACGAACTGACCCAGTACCGGAACCGGGAGCGGGGAGGGCAGGTAGAAATCAGAGTAGTCCAATAACAGGCCATGGATCCGGACAGGCGGCTATCAGAGTCGTCCAAAAACAGGCAACAGGTCATGGCAGGCAGCTCACAGCGTCGTCCAAAAACAGGCAACAGGTCAGGGCAGGCGGCTAACAGAGTAGTCCAGAAACAGTCCAAAGAACAAACCAGGAGAGCAAGGGAACGTACTGAAAACAAGAACACACAAAGACTGGCCATGGGAAACAGAACCTGAAGCAACGTCCTGTTTCAGCCCCACTCCTTAAATACTGTCAGCATTCAACCGCCCAGCCCCAGCCGACATGGCCGGCCAATCGGAACCCGGCTACTGAAGAAATCCCTCTGGTTGGTTCCGTCCGGCCTCCCAGGCGGAGCTACAGCACCGGCATCCCAATCTGGTTCCTCTGAGGCGGAGCTTCGGGTTCCTGCGCCTGAATGTGGAGAAGACGCCGGCCATCGCGTCTCGGCGCCATCCTCCCCGCTGGCGCAAGCATGGACCCCATAGCCGGCGACCGAGAGCCCGGAAGCCGCGATCGCCGGCCCACGGCCTCGGCCCCGGACATGGCGGCCATCGCCGCGGTCTCAAGAAGGCCGGCCATCGCCACAATGGACACCGGCTCAGCCCTGACTGCACCCGGAACAGGCGCCCATCCGGGAAACCGTCGGGTAAGCCCTCTCTGGCTGCGGGTCCTCCCTCTCGGCCCTTGCTTCCCGCAGAGGAGCAGCCGGAGGGAGCGATGGATGTGACACCCGCACGGTGTTGAGACTCTCCAGCGCTCTTGCAAAAGTGACAGGAGGTTGTTGAATTTTGTCAGCATTTGCCTCGCTGCTCATTTCATCAGCTGTTTCATCATCAGCTGTTGCCTGCGTGTAGGCGCATATCTCGACATCAGTGCTGTCGTCAGCTGTTTGTAGATCGTAATCAACAGCTAGGTAGTGATGAAACTCCTCTTCAGTAACACTGGCTGGGATATCAATAGCCTGTTCATCTGACGCGTTTGCAACAGCTGCATCTGTTTCGTCTCTCTCCACATCCTTAACAAAGCTTGGCCGCTTGTAGCAGTTCACAATGGTTGCCTATGTAACATGATTCCAGGCTTCTTTCTGCATATGTAGGGAATCCAACAGTGATAGATTATGAGCCAGTTCAACAGCACGTTTATCCTTGCCAGTCTGGTCATCCATAACGCTCATCAGAAAACGCACAAGAGCCCAATAATGTTTTTTGAAATTGGCTATTATGCCCTGATCCATAGGTTGGATCAGAGAGGTAGTGTTTGGTGGCAGGAAGACAACCTTGACATTAGCCTGACATCATTACTGTGTGCAGCACAATTATCACAAAGCAACAAAATCTGATGCTTTTGTGCCCGCATTCTAGTGTCTAACTTCTTTAGCCACTGCTTCCAAATTTCCACAGTCATCCATGAATTTGCGTTAGCCTCGTATGACACAGGAAGTCGCTTAACATTCTTGACGCAACGGGGCTGTTTGCTCTTTCCAATGACGAGTGGTTCCAATTTCTCACTCCCATCCATATTGCAGCAAAGGAGGATCGACAGTCGGTCCTTAGACGTTTTACTTCCTGTAGTTTCGGCTTCTTTGAATGCAAGTGTTCCATCAGGAATCGCTCGCCAGTAGAGACCATTTTTGTCAGCATTGAAAATGTCACGAGGTGCAAACTCATTCAAGATGGTAGGAAGAACTGAAACAACCCAATTTTCAGCACCAATGTCATCAGTGTCTTGTTTTTCACCATGCTGTTTCTTGAATTTTATGTTGTTTCTCTCCTTCCATCTTTCCAACCATCCAACAGTGGCTTTAAATTCAGTTAGTCCAAGACTTTCAGCTAGCTGATTAGCTTTCTTCATAAGCAGTGGACCACTGACAGGAAACTGTCTGAACCTGACGTGAGAAACCACCGAAGAAGAGCATCTTCTACATCCTCAGCTTTTCCCGCCCGTTTTCGTTTCTGGTGTGGATTTGTATTGTTTTGCCAGTCTTCCAGAAGCTGATCTTTCTGCTTCAAGATATGTGAAATTTGACTGGGATTGACACCATATTCTTTAGCAATAGATGCTTGACTTCGTTTGTTTTCTGATTTTTTAAGAACTTCTATTCGTTCAGACAGTGTTAAAGTCTTACAGTTGCGCGATGACGATGATGACTCCAGTGTACACTCTAACAACTTTCTTTTGCTTATTCTGCCTGTGGCAGTTAACCAATGAGATTTCAAATTTACTGCCCCTTTGTTGCGTGCCAATCGGCTTCCATATTCTGTGCGTGCGCTTATGCAGAGTCTTTCCTGCAGAGGAGCGGTCTTAAACCATGCATATAAGCAAATCTTGCACTTATCAGTGGTGCGCTAAACCGAAGTTTGTCCCCATAGAAACTGATGGTGCCAAAAACGGGACCGAAGTACGGCATGCAGTTAAACAGAGCATGCGTTTATCCGATGTGCACTTAAATGGAGTGCACTGTACTAGTGAAACCCAGTATCAGCATGCCTAACCTTTAGGCTCCAGCACTTACACCAGCCATAGTTCAGCAGGGATGTGAATAACTTACAGTATTCTGTAAGGTGGGAGTCCCACCCATGCTTCACCCCTGAGCATGACCCCTTGCAGATAAAGGCTATGTAACTTAAGTGGGGATCTGCAGAATAGCACTTACACAGGCATGTTCGTACATGCACACATAAATGCTTGTATTCTAAACATTTATGCATGTAATGTCTATGCAATGTGGGTGCCTGGGTTATCGGATTGCCTTTAAAGAGGATCATTTGATCACATAGCACCTGGTTTAAGAGGGCAAATAGGCCCCTATTTAGGCACTATTTTATAAAATATTAGCATAAGCAGCAGAAATCACACCTATCTTGAGCAGGTGTGAATGCACTTGTCTAGATTTATGCAAGTACACCTGAAGATGATTATATTTTATAAACTATCTGTGTGATTTGAGAACTCTGCCCACAAATTACACACCTTCATGCCATTGAATGCATTTTCACATTGGTCAGTATTTTATGTGGCCACATACATGCAAAAATGACTTTATAAAATACCTCCAAAAGAGCTAGAAATGCTTCTGCCAGTGTTCTTATATTACAGCATAAGAGTAACTGCTGACACTCTTCAAGGTTTTACTCGATAAAGCTGGCTTGATAAGTTCAGATATTGAAATCCTCAAAAGATTTAGTATTTGGTTCTAGTTCAGCTGCAAATGGCAGTGTCATAAGCTAGATAACGCAAGGTGCAAAAGTGTGGTTTCTGTGTCTGTTCACTTGAATGTACATAAATAAAGGTTAATAAATAGATGAAAACAAAAAATATAAGGTGATACCTTTGTTAGGCACTTCCATTATGTCCCAAGGATCAGTCCAGACAAATGGGTTGTGACCATATGCAAGCAGATGGAGATAGAGAACTATAATGCTTCATAAGCTCCTGCACTTAGCAACCAAGCCAGTACTCTCTATCTCCAGCAGGTGGGATAGCAGCTCCTGTGCGCTGTACTGACTTCTGTGTGGCCTCCTGTCCTGCTTGCAAGTTCAGTTGAGTTTGGGGTTGAGAATATCCTATGCCTAAGTTGTAAACCTAGTGGTCTAGGTCCCTCCCTGCTCTCCTGTTGTCATAGGCGGTCGGTGGCCCAACTGTTTTGGGAGGCTAAATGGGCGGGATTAGGGGTGGAGCCAGGGTGGAGCT
Organism: Microcaecilia unicolor; assembly: GCF_901765095.1. Taxonomy (NCBI): domain Eukaryota; kingdom Metazoa; phylum Chordata; class Amphibia; order Gymnophiona; family Siphonopidae; genus Microcaecilia; species Microcaecilia unicolor. The sequence goes on from NC_044031.1 coordinate 158,382,482, forward strand.
TATCGCCACAATTAACAGAAAAAAATAAGTAAAAATAAAATAGTCACAATTAATACCTTTTATTAAATTTAGATATTAGATATGTATTATATGTCAAAGAATAAAGTGGCTGCTCAAAGCATATACTAACCCCAATCGCTCAACTGTAAAACACTATGCACAAATTTGTGCAAAAACACACTCAGAACCTTACTGTACCATAACACTAGGCAGACTCTAATACACCAATATACCACCCATATGGAAAATGCAGACCGTCAACAATATGAAACAAGGGATCATAATATCACAATTCTCATGTAGAGCCACAAAACACCCTTTTAGGGTGGATAGAGTTCACAATGAGCTCCTTTTATTAACGACCATATGTAGATCCTTCAAGAGGTAGTGTGTCATGATTTAGGCTCTAAAACCCTTTCTGATGTTTTGGTGCCACCTCAGTAAGGCCAATACACAATCTCTCCACTGCAAAATACTATACACAAACTTGTGCAAAAACACACTCATAACCTTAGCAAACCATAACAGCACTAATTCCAAGGACAGGACGAGCTACAACCTTATGCTGGAAAGGCAGCACTGTAATTACACCGGGCTCTAAAACACCAGTACACAACCTAGTCAAACAAAAAAAAAAAACCCAAAAAGGGCTGTAAATACTACACACTAGTAGAATACTGCACCTTGCTTACACATGAAAAACACATGACACAACAGATACGAAGGCAAAACTGGAAAGTTACCTCAAGAAGTCAGACTCAGCATGCAGCAATACTAGAAAAATTGAAACTTACATGCAAAATATCACAGATGCACATTTCCAAAAGCTGACATATTCCAGTTAATAAATTCTGAATAAAATACTTTTTTCTACCTTTGTTGTCTGATCATTTAGTTTTTCTATTCGCTTTGGTCCCAGTGTCTTCTTTCCATTTGATATTTTTTCTCTCAACATGTCCACCATCCTCCTGTGTCCTTATGCGTCCTGTCTACCATCTGTAGCCCTGTCCCTATCCTTTCTCCAGTTTCAGCATCTGCCCTCAAAAGTGTTCCAATCCAGCCCTTAAATTCAGCAATTTTCCCTCCATCCGTATCCAGCATTTCTCCCCTCCCTTCCATCCATGTGCATGCACTTCCTCTGTCTTCCCTCCCCTCCATCCATGTCCAGCATTTCTCCTCTCTCCCTTCTACTCCATCCGTGTACATCTCCTTCCTTTGTCTTTCCTTCCCTCCATCCTTGTCCAACATTTCTCCTCTCTTCCCTGCCCTCCACTCCATCATGTCCAGATTTCTCCTCTCTTCCCTCCCCTCCATCTATCCATGTCCAGCACCTTCCCTCTTTCTCTTCTACCCTTCCATCCAGTGTCATCCCTCATTCTCTCTCCATCCTTCTACCCATTACCCTCTCCCAATCCTTCCGTCTATTGTCTCCCTCTCCTTCCATCCATTGTCTCCCTCTTTCTCCCCTTCCTTCTAAACAATTCTCTCTCTTGACCCTTTTACATTCAGCATGTCCTCTCTATCCCCATCCTTCCAGTGTCTTTCCTCTTTCTTTCCCTCCCTACCCTTACGTCCAGTGTCTTCTCTCTTTCTGCTCCCTCCTTCCAGCATTTTCCCTCTTTCTCCCTCCTTTCATTCAGCTTTTCTCCGTCTGACAGCTAGGGTCTCCCCCAGTTTCTCCCCAGCAGCTTCTCTCTCTCTCGCTCTCTCTCCTGCCCATGTCCCCTCTTTCTCTCCCCATCTTTCCACTAATCTCTCTCTCTCTCTGTACCCCTCTTCCATCCATCATCTTCTCTCTGGCTCTCCCCTGCTCTTTTCCATGGCCCCTCTTTCTCTCCCCATCTCTCTCTGGCTCTTCCCTGCTCTTTTCCATGTCCCTGGCTTTCCCCTGCTCTCTTCCATGTCCCCTTTTTCTCTCCCCATCTCTCTCTGGCTCTCCCCTGCTCTCTTCCATGTCCCCTCTTTCTCTCCCCATCTCTCTCTGGCTCTCCCCTGCACTTTTCCACTTTCTCTCTCTCTCTCCTCCAGCGTTCTCATGCATCTCTCCTCTCCCTCATGCATCCCACCTTTCTCTTCCCTCCCCTTCTTGCTTCCATCACTCTCCTTTCTCCACCCCCTTTTCCCATTCCCATGCCCTGCCATTTCTTTCCTTCCTCCCACTTCTCCTTAGATGTGGCATCTCACATCTTCTTCTCTCCATCCCCCTTTCCCTTTGGTCTGGCAGCTAGCTGGCATCGCTTCCCCCCCCGCCCCCCCCCCCCCCCGGACTAGTGCGGTATCGCTCTCCCCCTCCGCTTCTGTCACGTCTTTCAACTTCAAGGCTTCCTTCCGGTAGCAGCATCAGCAATGATGTAAGCGCTGCTTTCAGCCTGTCCAGAGAAGGCTTCTGGGGCAGGCTGAAAGCAGTGCTTACATCATTGCTGATGCTGCTGCTGCTACCGGAAGGAAGCCTCGAAGTTGAAAGACGACGTGACAGGAGCGGAGGGGGACAGCGATACTGCACTAGGGGGGGGGGGTAAAGATCGCACGGTCCGCATGCACCAGTCAGGGGGGAGGGAGGGAGATATTCAAGGCAGCACCCCCTCATGAGTTGCACCCGGGGTGGTCCGCCCCGCCGTTGCTGCACTTCTGGCTGGGGAGGCTTAGTAGAAGGACCCCCACAGCTTAGTAGAAGGACCCCTAAGTGCAATATTAAGCACTTAACTGGCTACAATGAACTGCACAAAGATTGGATTGTGTTTTATGTGGCCCTATTTATGCAGATATCCTAGGCAGTTAGGTGCTGAATGTTAGCTGTTAACTGGCTGTCGACTCCACCCCCAGAATTCCCACAAAGTAACCAGTTTAGGCTTAGGCACTAACCGGACATATTCAGTGGCACTATCTGGTTAAGTCTCTGAATATGCCCAGCTAGCCCCAGACAAGTGATTTAGGGGTCCTTTTACTATGGTGCGCTGAAAAATGGGCTGCTGTAGTGTAGGCGCATGTTGTGCAAGTACGCAGATCCATTTTTCAGTGCACCTGTAAAAATGCCTTGACCGAAAATGGATGTGCGGCAAAATGAAAATTGATGCACGTCCATTTTGGGTCTGAGACCTTACCACCAGCCATTGACTTAGTGGTAAGGTCTCGCGCGTTAACCAGGCAGTAAGGGTCAACACGCATCAAATGCCTTTTACCGCCCGGTAGCACCACACGCACACCAATGAAATTACCGCCCACCACACACGGTAGCCAGGCAGTAACTCGGATCTGGCAGGCGTTGGGCGCGTGTAGGCCCTAACACAGCTTAGTAAAAGGACCCCTTAAACAGCCAGAAGAGGTTTCTGGCCATTTAAAATGCATTGAATATTGACCCCAGAAAAAGTTACACCTGTTCTTAAATTATGTGGAAGTAAATTCCATAATATTGGGATCTGAAAACTAAGAGCCATTTTGAGTGTGGCTTCCAGACATATCCTCACTGGAGAGGGAATTGTTGATTAATGCAAATTAACTGATATGAAAATACAAGAAGATGAATATGGAATAAGTTGAGTAAACAAATAAGCCAGTTGTTTAGTCAGCAAGACTTTGAAGGCAATCAATCTATTTGGCAACCAATGATGCTGTCTCAACAATGGAGTAAACATGGTCAAATTTTTTAGTAGTACAAATTATCCAGCTCACTGTATTTTATATCAACTGTAAATATTTAACAAGTAGAAGTGACTTCTAACAGCAATGTATTGCTATAGGTCCAGATGAGAAACACAAAATCCACAGACTAGTGCATGAGGTTCCTTTTCTCCAAATATGGCCAAAGAGACATTTATCAGTTGTAAGTGAAAGAATTTCATAACCGATGAAATATAGGACTGAAAAGAGAAATAAGTATCAAGTGTCACTCCCAAAATCCTTATAACCAGAAACACAGAAAAGTACACAAGTGCATACACTTTCCAGCTCTCTTTTCTAGTGTTGTCCTGCTTCTCATGTGCTCATTCAGGAAGTACCCACCCCAAGTCCACTATCATGTAAAATTCTAGCATTTGCCGACAGTCCTTTTCCTCAGCTGATAGCAGACCCTTCACACTTTTTCCCATTCTTTAGTTCTACTCTTTTTCAACAATCCCCTACATTCCCCCTAGCCCCAGAAAACGCATTGTTTCTCTCCTAAGACTCCATTGTAGCTTCATCGCATGCCCCCTAGTCCTAGTATTTTTGGAAAGTGTGAACAGAAGTTTCACGTCTACCCATTCAATACCACTCATTATTTTATAGACCTCTATCATATCTCCCCTCAGCCGCCTTTTCTCCAAGCTGAAGACTTTCCTCATAGGGAAGTTGTCGCATCCCCTTTATCATTTTCGTCACCCTTCTCTGCACCTTTTCTAATTCTACTATACCTTTTTTTAGATGCGGCGACCAGAATTGAACACAATGTTCGAGGTGCGGTCGCACCATGGAGCAATACAAAGGCATTATAACATCCTCATTTTTGTTCACTATTCCTTTCCTAATAATACCTAACATTCTATTTGCTTTCTTAGCCGCAGCAGTACACTGAGCATAAGGTTTCAATGTATCATCAACGATGACACCTAGATCCCTTTCTTGGTCGGTGACTTCTAACGTGCAACCTTGCATGACATAGCTATGGTTCGGGTTCCTCTTTCCCACATACATCACTTTGCACTTGCTCACATTAAACGTCATCTGCCATTTAGACACCCAGTCTCCCAGTCTCGTAAGGTCCTCTTGTAATTTTTCACAATCCTCCTGTGATTTAACAACTTTGAATAGCTTTGTGTCGTCATCAAATTTAATTACCTCACTAGTTATTTTCGTCTCTAGGTCATTTATAAGTATGTCAAAAAGCAGCGGTCCTAGCACAGATCCCTGGGGAACCCCATTAACTACCCTTCTCCATTGAGAATACTGACCATTTAACCCTACTCTCTGTTTTCTTTTAACCAGTTTTTAATCCACAATAGGACAGTAATTCCTGTCCCATGACTCTCCAATTTCCTCTGGAGTCTTTCATGAGATACTTTGTCAAATGCCTCCTGAAAATCCAGATACACAATCAGGCTTATTTTTGAAAGAGAAAGGCGCCCATGTTCCGACACAAATCGGGAGATGGACGTCCTTCTCCCAGGGTTGCCCAAATTGGCATAATCAAAACCCGATTTTGGGCATCCTCAACTGCTTTCCGTCGCGGGGACGACCAAAGTTCCCGGGGGCATGTCGTAAGCATAGCAAAGGCAGGACTGGGGCGTGCTTAATAGATGGGCGTCCTCGGCCGATAATGGGAAAAAAGAAGGGCATCCCTGATGAACACTTGGCCGACTTTACTTGGTCCATTTTTTCTTGCGACCAAGCCTCAAAAAGGTGCCCAAACTGACCAGATGACCACCAGAGGGAATCGGGGATGACCTCCCCTTACTCCCCCAGTGGTCACTAACCCCTTCCCAGCCTCTATGCCAGCCTCAAATGTCATACCCAGCTCCCTGACAGCAGTATGCAGGTTCTTGGAGCAGTTTTAGTGGGTGCAGTGCACTTCAGGCAGGAGGACCCAGGCCCATCCCCCCCCCCCTACCTGTTACACTTGTGGTGGTAAATGTGAGCCCTCCAAAACCCAAAAGAAACCTACTGTACCCACATCTAAGTGCCCCCTTCACCCCTAAGGGCTATGGTAGTGGTGTACAGTTGTGGGGAGTGGGTTTTGGGAGGCTCAGCACACATGGTAAGGGAGCTATGCACCTAGGAGGAATTTGTGAAGTCCACTGCAGTGCCCCCTAGGGTGCCCAGTTGGTGTCCTGGCATGTCAGAGGGACCAGTGTGCTACGAATGCTGGCTCCTCCCATGACCAAAGGGCTTGGAATTGGTCGTTTCTGAGATGGGCGTCCTCGGTTTCCATTATTGCCGAAAACCGGGGACGACCATCTCTAAGGTTGACCTAAATGTTGAGATTTGGGCATCCCCAACCATATTATCAAAACAAAAGATGGACACCCATCTTGTTTCGATAATACAGGTTTCCCCGCCCTTTCGCGAGGACGCCCTCAGGAAAACCTGGGCACCCCGTTCGATTATGCCCCTCAATATCAACCGGCTCACCTTTATCCACATGTTTGTTCACCCCTTCAAAGAAATGTAATAGATTGGTGAGGCAAGATTTCCCTTCACTAAATCCATTTTGCCTTTTCTCATTAATCCATGCTTTTGAATATGCTCTGTAATTTTGCAAAATCTTTTTTGTAAAAAGTGTTTTTGTAAAAATGCTTTTTGCATAATGTTTGAATAGTTTCATATGACCTCTACCACTTTTGCTCAATTAGGACGTTCCTCTTCATTGTCTTTATTTCTTATTTTGAAGTGACAAAATATTTCTCCCTTAATTTTTGTGACTGGGTTTCTGCCAGGTACTTGTGGATTGTCCAGTGTTGGAAACAGGATACTGGGCTAGATGGACCATTGGTCTGACCCAGTATGACTATTATGCGTGGGTTAAGCATAAAGGAATCCTGTGCAGAAGGAATGGATCCTCAGGAGCTTAGTCAAGATTGGGAGGCGGGGCTGGTGGTTTGGAGGCAGGGATAGTGCTGGGCAGACTTGTACGGTCTGTGCCAGAGCCAGTGGTGGGAAGCAGGACTGGTGGTTGGGAGGCAGGGATAGTGCTGGGCAGCCTTATACGGTCTGTGCCACAGCCAGTGGTGGGAGGCGGGGCTGGTGGTTGGGAGGCAGGGATAGTGCTGGGCAGACTTATACGGTCTGTGCCAGAGCCGGTGGTTGGGAGGCGGGGCTGGTGGTTGGGAGGCGGGGATAGTGCTGGGCAGACTTATACGGTCTGTGCCCTGAAGAACACAGGTACATATCAAAGTAGGGTATACACAAAATTAGCACATATGGGTTATCTTGTTGGGCAGACTGGATGGACCGCGCAGGTCTTTTTCTGCCATCATCTACTATGTTACTATGTTAATAGTCTCTACCATTTTGCCTGGCACTGACGTCAGACTCGCACGGTCTATGATTTCCCGGATTTCCTCTGGAACCTTTTTAAAATATCGGTGTTACATTGGCCACCCTCCAATCTTCTGGTACCACGCTCAATTTTAAGGATAAATTACATATTACTAAGAATACCTCCGCAAGTTCATTTTTCAGTTCTATCAGTACTCTGGGATGAATACCATCTGGTCCAGGAGATTTGCTACTCTTCAATTTGTAGAACTGCCCCATTACATCGTCCAGGTTTATAGAGAATTCATTCAGTTTCTCCGACTCATCAGCTTTGAATACCATTTCTGGCACCGGTATCTCTCCCAAATCTTCCTCAGTGAAGATCGAAGCAAAGAATTAATTTAATCTCTCCGCTACGGCTTTGTCTTCCCTGATCGCCCCTTTTACACCTCGGTCATCTAGAGGTCCAACCAATTCTTTTTCCAGCTTCGTGCTTTTAATATACCTAAAAAAAAGTTTTACTATGTGTTTTTCCCTCCAACGCAATCTTTTTTTTCGAAGTCCCTCTTAGCCTTCCTTATCAGCGCTTTGCATTTGACTTGACATTCCTTATGCTGTTTCTTATTATTTTCAGTTGGTTCCTTCTTCCATTTTCTGAAGGATTTTCTTTTAGCTCTAATAGCTTCCTTCACCTCAGTTTTTATCCATGCCGGCTATCGTTTGGTCTTCCGTCCTCCTTTTTTAATATGCAGAATATATTTTGCCTGGGCTTCCAGGATGGTGTTTTTGAACAGCATCCACGCTTGATGTAAGTTTTTTTTTTTTTTCACCGTTCTTATTTTATCTTGGAGGGGCATAATCGAACGGCGCCGGCCATCTCCGGGGCCGGCTCTGTAAATGGGCGGAGCCAACCGTATTTTCAGAAAAGATGGACGGCCATCTTTTCCTTCGATAATACGGTTGGAGCCGGCTAAATCTCAACATTTAGGTCGAATGTTGAGATCGCCGGGTTTAGAGATGGCCGGGTTCAGTTTTTGGCCATAATGGAAACTGGGCTCGGCCATCTCAAACCCAGCGAAATGCAAGCCTTTTGGTCGTGGGAGGAGCCAGTATTTGTAGTGCACTGGCCCCCCCTAACATGCCAGGACACCAACCGGGCGCCCTAGGGGGCACTGCAGTGGACTTCAAAAATTGCTCTCAGGTGCATAGCTCCCTTTCCTTGTGTGCTTAGCCCCCCCCCCCCAAATCCCCTCCAAAACCCCCTCCCCACAACTGTACACCACTACCATAGCCCTAAGGGGTGAAAGGGGGCACCTACATGTAGGTACAGTGGGTTTTGGGGTGGCTTTGGAGGGCTCAACAAGTGTAATAGGTAGGGGGGGTGATGGGCCTGGGTCCACCTGCCTGAAGTGCATTACACCCACTAAAAGTGCTCCAGAGACCTGCATACTGCTGTGATGGAGCTGGGTATGACATTTCAGGCTGGCATAGGGTCAATTGGGGCACTTTTTTGCCACTTGGTCCTAAAAATAAATGGACCAAGTGCAGCCGGCGAAATGCTCATTCGAGCCGGCCATCTTTTTTCCATTATCGGGTGAAGCCGGCTATCTCGTAGCCCTGCCCCGCCCCATCCCGCCCCCGTCCCACCTTCTGTATCCTGCCTTGAAGTTTCGCTGGCTCCACGACAGAAAGCAGTTTGCGCCTGCCAAAACCGGCTTTCGATTATACCGATTTGGCCAGGTTCAGGAGATCGTTGGCCATCTCCCGATTTATGTTGGAAGATTGCCAGCAATCTCTTTCGAAAATAAGCTGGATAGTCTCCTTTTTTAAAGTTAAACGCTAACGTATTGGATTTCCTGTGTGTACTTACTCCAAAGCCAATTTCAAATCTGATCATATTATGATCGTTGTTATCAAGCAGCCCCAGCACCATTACCTCCTGCACCAGATCATGTGCTCCACTAAGGACTAGGTCTAGCATTTTTCCTTCTCTCGTTGGCTCCTGTACCAGCTGCTCCATAAAGCAGACCTTGATTTCGTCAAGAAATTTTACCTTCCTAGCATGCTCTGATGTTACATTTATCCAGTCAATATCAGGGTAATTGAAATCACCCATTATTATTGTGTTGCCCAGTTTGTTTGCGTCCCTAATTTCCTTTAACATTTCTGCATCCGTCTGTTCATCCTGGTCAGACGGACGGTAGTACACTCCTATCACTATCCTTTTCCCCTTTACACATGGAATTTCAGTCCATATTGATTCCAAGATGTGGTTTGTTTCCTGCAGAATTTTCAATCTATCTGATTCAAGGCTCTCCTTATATATAAAATGCTACCCCTCCACCACAATATAATTTGTACCCTGGTATGACAGTGTTCCACTGGTTATCCTCCTTCTACCAGGTCTCAGAGATGCCTATTATTTCTAATTTTTTATTTAGTGCAATATATTCTAACTGTCCCATCATAGTAACATAGTAGGTGACGGCAGAAAAAGACCTGTACAGTCCATCCAGTCTGCCCAACAAGATAAACTCATTTCTCCGAGGACAAGCAGGCTGCTTGTTCTCACTGATGGGTTGACGTCCTCGGCAGCCCCCTCCATCGGAAAGTTTACTAGCAAAGGCCTTTGCTAGTCCTCGCGCGCCCATGCGCACCGCGCATGCGCGGCCGTCTTCCCGCCCGAAACCGGCTCGAGCCGGCCAGTCTTCTTTCGTCCGCGCTCGGTACGGTCGTGTTACGCCGTTCGTGCCCCAGAGAGTCGACCTCGCGCGTCCTTTTCGACGTGTTTTTTCCTTATTTTTCTTTTAAAAAGTTCGGGAAGCGCTCCGGAAGTGTTCCGGAAGACCCTTTCGGGTTTTCTGCCCTTCCCGTAATTTTCACAGCTTTTGCCCCGTAAGTTTTCTTTCGTTGTCGGGGTAGGCCTAGTTTGGCCTCGGTCGAGATTTTTCTCCCTTTAAATTTTGGTGCTTCAATTTTCGCCATTTCGGCCTTTGATTTCGCCGGCGTGATTTTTCCGCCCATGACATCGAAGCCTTCCAGCGGCTTCAAGAAGTGCACCCAGTGCGCCCGGGTAATCTCGCTCACTGATAGGCACTCTGCGTGTCTTCAGTGTCTAGGGGCCCAGCACCGCCCTCAGAACTGCAGTCTGTGTTCCCTGTTACAAAGGCGGACTCAGGTAGCGAGATTAGCCCAGTGGAACGTTTTGTTCTCGGGCTCTTCGTCGACATCGGCACCGGAGGCATCGAGTGCATCGACGTCGTCAGCGTCCGGACCATCTTCCTTGGCTGCCGCTCCATCGACTGCATCGAGGCATCGGACCTCTGCATCGGCGCCGAGGCATCGGGCGACTGCATCGACGTCAGTGGTACCGAGACTTCGTCTGCTGATGTCGTCGGACGGAGGTGCATCGTCAGGAGTGCAGGTGAGGGCTGTCCATTCCCCCGCTAGTGGCGGTGAGCCTTCGGGTGGGTCTCCTCCTACCCTGAGGGCTCCTGCGGTACAGCCCCCCCGGGATCGACCCTCTTCGGTCTCGGCCCCGAGGAAGCGACGGATGGATTCTACGTCCTCCTCGTCGGTGCCGGGGAGCTCCGGTGACATGCTTCGGAAGAAGTCGAAGAAGCATCGACACCGGTCTCCTCCCCGTGTCGGCACCGAGAGCTCTGGGTCGCCGAGGGATTCGGCACCCAGCAGGCATCGGCATCGAGAGGACCGCTCACCCTCTGTTCAGGAGGTGTCGATGCGCTCCACTCTGGACAGCCCGGAACAGCCTCCTCGCCCGGAACAGGTTCTGACGTCGACGCCTGCATCGACCTCTCAGCCTTTTTCTGCAGCCACTCTGAACGAGAGCCTCCGGGCCGTTCTCCCAGAGATTCTGGGAGAGCTGTTGCGCCCTACCCCTCCGGTACCGGCGGTGCTTGCGCCTCCGGTACCGTCGAGCGTGGCGCCGGCTGGTCCATCGCCCAGGTTGAGGTCCCCGACGTCGGTACCGCGTGCGGTGCCGACCGCGGCCACCTCCCAGGAAGGCTCCCCGACTACGTCGGCGGAGGGAGCTTCGCCGATGCGGGCGAGGGAGTCTACCTCTCGACGCCCCCATCGTGGACGTGGCTCCACGGAGTCGAGCCGGGCGAGGTTGCAGACACAGGTCCGTGAACTTGTGTCTGACACCGAGGGTGAGGCCTCGTGGGAGGACGAAGAAGACCCCAGATATTTCTCTGACGAGGAGTCTGAGGGTCTTCCTTCTGATCCCACTCCCTCTCCTGAAAGGCAGCTTTCTCCTCCTGAGAGTCTGTCTTTCGCTTCCTTTGTCCGGGAGATGTCTACGGCCATCCCCTTCCCGGTGGTTGTGGAGGACGAGCCCAGGGCTGAAATGTTTGAGCTCCTGGACTATCCTTCTCCACCTAAGGAAGCGTCCACTGTTCCCTTGCATCATGTCCTGAAAAAGACATTGCTTGCGAACTGGACCAAGCCATTAAGTAATCCCCACATTCCCAAGAAGATCGAGTCCCAGTACCGGATCCATGGGGACCCAGAGCTGATGCGCACGCAGTTGCCTCACGACTCTGGAGTTGTGGATTTGGCCCTAAAGAAGGCTAAGAGTTCTAGGGAGCATGCTTCGGCGCCCCCGGGCAAAGACCCTAGGACCTTAGACTCCTTTGGGAGGAAGGCCTACCATTCTTCTATGCTCGTGGCCAAGATCCAGTCTTACCAGCTCTACACGAGCATACACATGCGGAACAATGTGCGGCAGTTGGCGGGCTTGGTTGATGCTCTTCCCCCTGAGCAAGCCAAGCCTTTTCAGGAGGTGGTCAGGCAGCTGAAGGCGTGCAGAAAATTCCTGGCCAGAGGAGTTTATGACACAAAACGATTGGCTATGCTCTCTGGACTTGAAGGATGCCTACACTCACATCCCGATACTGCCAGCTCACAGACAGTATCTGCGATTTCAGCTGGGCACACGCCACTTCCAGTACTGTGTGCTACCCTTTGGGCTCGCCTCTGCGCCCAGGGTGTTCACAAAGTGCTTGGCTGTAGTAGCAGCGGCACTTCGCAGGCTGGGGGTGCACGTGTTCCCATATCTCGACGATTGGCTGGTGAAGAACACATCCGAGGCAGGAGCCCTGCAGTCCATGCAGATGACTATTCGCCTCCTGGAGCTACTGGGGTTTGTGATAAATTATCCAAAGTCCCGTCTTCTCCCAGTGCAGAAACTCGAATTCATAGGAGCTCTGCTGGATTCTCGGACGGCTCGCGCCTATCTCCCAGAGATGAGAGCCAACAACTTGTTGTCCCTCGTCTCGCGGGTGCGAGCGTCCCAGCAGATCACAGCTCGGCAGATGTTGAGATTGCTGGGCCACATGGCCTCCACAGTTCATGTGACTCCCATGGCCCGCCTTCACATGAGATCTGCTCAATGGACCCTAGCCTCCCAGTGGTACCAGGCCGCCGGGGGTCTAGAGGACGTGATCCACCTGTCCACGAGTTTTCTCAAATCCCTGTATTGGTGGACGATTTGCTCCAATTTGACTCTGGGACGTCCCTTCCAAATTCCTCAGCCACAAAAGGTGCTGACCACGGATGCGTCCCTCCTGGGATGGGGAGCTCATGTCGATGGGCTTCACACCCAAGGAAGCTGGTCCCTCCAGGAACGCGATCTGCAGATCAATCTTCTGGAGTTACGAGCGATCTGGAACGCTCTGAAGGCTTTCAGAGATCGGCTGTCCCACCAAATTATCCAAATTCAGACAGACAACCAGGTTGCCATGTACTATGTCAACAAGCAGGGGGGCACCGGATCTCGCCCCCTGTGTCAGGAAGCCGTCAGCATGTGGCTCTGGGCTCGCCGTCACGGCATGGGGCTCCAAGCCACATATCTGGCAGGCGTAAACAACAGTCTGGCCGACAGGTTGAGCAGGATTATGCAACCTCACGAGTGGTCGCTCAATTCCCGTGTGGTACGACAGATCTTCCAGGTGTGGGGCACCCCCTTGGTAGATCTCTTCGCATCTCGAGTGAACCACAAAGTCCCTCAGTTCTGTTCCAGGCTTCAGGCCCACGGCAGACTGGCATCGGATGCCTTCCTCCTGGACTGGGGGGAGGGTCTGCTGTATGCTTATCCTCCCATACCTCTGATTGCTCCTTTTTGGCCGCGTCAGATCTGGTTCCCTCTTCTTCTGGAGTTGTCCTCCGAAGAACCGTGGAGATTGGAGTGTTTTCCGACCCTCATCACACAGGACGAAGGGGCACTTCTGCATCCCAGCCTCCAGTCGCTGGCTCTTACGGCCTGGATGTTGAGGGCGTAGACTTTGCCTCTTTGGGTCTGTCAGAGGGTGTCTCCCGCATCTTGCTTGCTTCCAGGAAAGATTCCACTAAGAGAAGTTACTTCTTCCATTGGAGGAGGTTTGCCGTCTGGTGTGACAGCAAGGCCCTAGATCCTCGCTCTTGTCCTACACAGACCCTGCTTGAATACCTTCTGCACTTGTCTGAGTCTGGTCTCAAGACCAACTCTGTAAGGGTTCACCTTAGTGCAATCAGTGCTTACCATTACCATGTGGAAGGTAAGCCGATCTCAGGACAGCCTTTAGTTGTTCGCTTCATGAGAGGCTTGCTGTTGTCAAAGCCCCCTGTCAAGCCTCCTACAGTGTCATGGGATCTCAATGTCGTTCTCACCCAGCTGATGAAACCTCCTTTCGAGCCACTGAATTCCTGCCATCTGAAGTACTTGACTTGGAAGGTCATTTTCTTGGTGGCAGTTACTTCAGCTCGTAGAGTCAGTGAGCTTCAGGCCCTGGTAGCCCAGGCCCCTTACACCAAATTTCATCATAACAGAGTAGTCCTCCGCACTCACCCTAAGTTCTTGCCAAAGGTCGTGTCGGAGTTCCATCTAAACCAGTCAATTGTCTTGCCAACATTCTTTCCCCGTCCTCATTCCTGCCCTGCTGAACGTCAGCTGCACACATTGGACTGCAAGAGAGCATTGGCCTTCTACCTGGAGCGGACACAGCCCCACAGACAGTCCGCCCAATTGTTTGTTTCTTTTGATCCCAATAGGAGGGGAGTGGCTGTAGGGAAACGCACCATATCCAATTGGCTAGCAGATTGCATTTCCTTCACTTACTCCCAGGCGGGGCTGGCTCTTGAGGGTCATGTCACGGCTCATAATGTTAGAGCCATGGCTGCGTCGGTAGCCCACTTGAAGTCAGCCTCTATTGAAGAAATTTGCAAAGCTGCGACGTGGTCATCTGTCCACACATTCACATCTCATTACTGCCTGCAGCAGGATACCCGACGCGACAGTCAGTTCGGGCAGTCAGTTCTTCAGAACCTGTTTGGGCTTTAGGATCCAACTCCACCCCCCGAGGGCCCTGTTTGTTCTGTTCCAGGCTGCACTCTCAGTTAGTTGGTAAATTTTTTTAGGTCAATTTCAGTTATGTCCTCGCCGTTGCGAGGCCCAATTGACCATGGTTGTTGTTTTGAGTGAGCCTGGGGGCTAGGGATACCCCATCAGTGAGAACAAGCAGCCTGCTTGTCCTCGGAGAAAGCGAATGCTACATACCTGTAGAAGGTATTCTCCGAGGACAGCAGGCTGATTGTTCTCACAAACCCGCCCGTCTCCCCTTTGGAGTTGAGTCTTCCCTTGAAGTGTATTGTCTTGCTACATACTGGACTGGCCGGCTCGAGCCGGTTTCGGGCGGGAAGACGGCCGCGCATGCGCGGTGCGCATGGGCGCGCGAGGACTAGCAAAGGCCTTTGCTAGTAAACTTTCCGATGGAGGGGGCTGCTGAGGACGTCAACCCATCAGTGAGAACAATCAGCCTGCTGTCCTCGGAGAATACCTTCTACAGGTATGTAGCATTCGCTATGTGCTACTTTATATGTATACCTGACCTTGATTTGTATCTACCATTTTCAGGGCATAGACCTTAGAAGGCTGCCCCCAGCACTAGCCCCGCCTCCCAACCACTGTGCTGCCACCCAATCTCTGCTAAGCTTCTGAGGATCTATTCCTTCTGAACAGGATTCCTTTTTGTTTATCCCATCTTATTTCTTAGGCTCCTGGCATTCACATATAGACATTTCAAACTATGTTTGTTGTTCCTATTTACATCATGCTCAGTACTTGACAGTATTAATTTGCAATCTTTTGTTTGATTTTTATTTGTATTTAAGGACACCTGATCTACTATGATCTCTTTTGTAACCTCACTATCAGGATACCCTATCTTCCCTGTTTCGATGATATCTTTGAAAGATACCTTATCCCGAACCATGCACTTTTGAGTGACTGTCGGCCTTCCCCAGTTTCTAGTTTTAAAGCTGCTCTATCTCCTTTTTAAATGCCGATGCCAGCAGATTGGTCCCACCCTGGTTAAGGTGGAGCCCATCCTTTCGGAATAGACTCCCCCTTAAATTGTGAATATATTTTCAGTTGTGCAATCTTGTAGCTGAAAATCTACCTCTGCTGCAAAATCCAAACACAAGAAAGCCAAGCAGAAATAGAATTTTAAAAAAAACGTGACTTAAGAAATAGTAACAAAAAACGTTCCATTTGTAGAGGGACAGACATTTCACCCAGTCTTGCCTGTCCCCACCAGAATCTATCCCATACCTACCTGTACCCACTAAGATACATTCCATCCCCACCCCCACCCATCCCCACAATTAATCTCCTCCATCTCCACCCATCCCCGCAATTAATCTCCTTCATCTCCATCCATCCCCGCAATTAATCTCCTCCATCTACACCTATTCCTGCAATTAATCTCCTCCATCTCCACCCATACCATAGGCACTTCCAGTTTTAATGATGCAAAGAAAAAAAGAAATGGGGAATTTATTTCAAGAGCAGATTTAATTATTCTTAAAGGCTCAAACCATTTCAGATTAGCTTTTCAGCACTGACATTTTTGATGAAATAGAGCAAACATGATGTATATATTGTACCTGCAGAATGGTGAAGCCTTGACTTCTAAGCAGTAGTGGAGTTGGTTCTCCATTAGTGTATTTCAAGTCTCACTCTGGTGCTCCAACAACTTCTTTCAGTGTATTCCAAGCCTCATTTAGGTGCTCCAATTGCTTCTCTCAGGGTGTTCCAACCAAGCCTCACTCTGGCATCCATTTTCTGTGAGAATCCCATGGACCTGGAAGTCATGCACACTGATTTCCCATGGGTTCTATAGGATTCCTGCAATCCCATTTCCCACGCAACTCTCTAATTTTGAGTGGTTGCTACTAGGTGCCTTTGATTGTACCATTGTGGCTGCAGCATGTTGAGGCACTCTTCTGGTGATTAATTCTCACAGTCCCACCATTTCATTTATAATATGAGGCAAATGGTATTTTTAACTTTTGTGTAAAAACACAGGAAAACAAAATCTTTCCAGTATTGCGTTTCTGGAGTGGTATAAAATTTTCAGCATTCTATTCTCATAGCTTAAGTCTGTCAGAATTGTCCTTGTAATTTTTGGGTTGGCCACCATACCAGAAAATTATCTGCTTGCAATAGCACCTGTGTAACATGCAAGACCTGTGCAAACCAATTTCATTGCTACAAGCTCAATTATCTGTGAAAAGCAAAAGTTAGTTGTCACATGACAAGAACCTATTTATATCTGCACCCAGAGGCAAACTTAAACCATGTATCACACAACACAAAGCAAAACAGGTCATTTTACAAATCTTTGCCAACAACAATGACCTTGTCCTCAGCACAGGGCAGGCGTTTGCATGCAGACAGCATGAACAACAGCTTCAGCTTGTAAATTGCTATAGCTCATGAAAACATAAAAGATCTTTTAGGATACAGAGAATGCTGAAAGTACAGGAAATGACCTTTAAGAAGAGAGCTCTATAAAGGTGGTTAGCAATTTCCAAGATCTAACTGGAAAATGGAAGAGAGACAAAGGAGATTAAGGGGCCCTTTTACTAAGCCGCATAAACGTCTATGCGTGCCCAAAGCACGCCACAATGGAGTTACCGCCCAACTACTGCATGGCTCTTGTGATAATTTCATTTTTGGCGAACGTCCGATACGCGTGTCTGAAAAATATTTTTTCTTTTCCGGCATCCATAATGGACACGCGCAGGTCATTACCGCTCGGATTCTTTACCACTAGGTCAGTGGCTGGCAGTAAGATCTCAAACCCAAAATGGACGCGCAGCAATTTTGATTTTGCTGCACGTCCATTTTCAGCAAAAAAGGCATTTTTTGTAGATGCGCTGAAAAATAATTCTGCGCGCGCCCAAAACACGCGTCTACACTACCACAGGCCATTTTTCAGCGCACCTTAGTAAAAGGACCCCTAAATATTTGAATGTGGGATCATAGGAGAAAGTGCTTGGTTTATGAATGAGGGATATTACTTCTCCCGATAGGTATATGGCATGGAGGGGCATTTTCAAAAGGGACATCCAAGTTGCAATTTGGACGTCCTTGCGAAATGTACAGATCCAGGGGTGGGGAAACCTGTATTTTCGAAACAAGATGGATGTCCATCTTTCGTATCAAAAATACTGTCAGGGTTGTCCAAATCCTTAAATTTCGCCGTCCCTAGATTTGGAAGTCCCTAGACAGGGATGTTTCTGATTTTCGGCGATTTTCGAAACCAAAGACGTCCATGTCAAAAATGACCAATTGCAAGCCATTTGGTCGTGGGAGGAGCCAGCATTTGTAGTGCACTGGTCCCACTGACATGCCAGGACACCAACCGGGCACCCTAGGGGGCACTGCAGTGGACTTCATAAATTGCCCCCATGAACATAGCTCCCTTACCGTGTGTGCTGAGTCCCCAAAACCCACTACCCCCAACTGTACACCACTACCATGGCCCTTATGGGTGAAGGGGGCACCTAGAGCTACTATTGAAAAAGGTGTGAGCAACATTTAAATAAATAAATAAATAAATAAATAGATGTGGGTACATTGGGTTTGTGGTGGGGTTTGGAGGGCTCGCTGTTTCCTCCACAAACGCAACAGGTAGGGGGGGATGGGGCTGGGTCCGCCTATCTGAAGTGCACTGCACCCGCTAAAACTGCTCCAGGGACCTGCATACTGCTGTCATGGATCTGAGTATGACATCTGAGGCTGGCATACAGGCTGGCACAAAATATTTTTAAAGATGTCTTGAGGATGGGAGGGGGTTGGTGACCACTGGGGGAGTAACAGCAGATCATCCCCGATTCCCTCCAGTGGTCATCTGGTCATTTTGGGCACCTTTTTGTGTCTTAGTCATAAGAAAAATAGGTCCGGGTGAAAACGTCCAAGTGCTCGTCAGGGACGTCCTTTTTTTCGATTATGGGTCAAGGACATCCAAGTGTTAGGCACACCCAAGTCCCGCCTTCGCTACACCTCCAACACGTCCCCTTAAACTATGGCCGTCCTTGCGATGGAGTGCAGTTCAAGACCTCCTAAATCGAGCTTCAATTATACCGATTTGGACGTCCCTGGGAGAAGGATGTCCATCTTCCGACTTATGTTGAAAAATGGGCATGCTTCCCTTTCGAAAATAAGCCTGATAGCCTCTTTTCAGGACCCCTGACTCTTGGAGCCACCTTTCCAGGAACATGGGATCTAGTGGACATCTATGGACCTTGATAAAGAGAAGAGACAAAAGAGGAGCCATGAGCACTTTCTAGTGTTCCTCTTCCAAATTAGCAAGGAGTATGGAAGCCCTGAGCACTTTCTTGTGTTCCTCTCCCAAATCAGCAAGGAGTAAGGAAATTTGCAGCCTCCTCCTTAGACATCCTACTTCTTGATAGGAAACCATATTGCTTCCTGGGACAAGGAAGTGGGAAGCTTGTAAGGGAAGTGAGAAGATGGTGGAGGAGTGACTGGAGAGAGGAGGGGAAGGGGTAGTGAGAGGGATTCATTGCATGAGAGACCTTCCAAGCAATGTCTCAGCACTAAGTATTCAGTGAGGCTGCATCAAGCATTCCCCTGTGTGTTCAATGTGCTTTCTGTTTTTTTGTGTGTCAGTCCAATGTTGTCCATACATCTAGAATGTGCCAGTCAAATACCACTTCAGCATTTAATAAATGAATGCAGCATCAGCCTTATCATCTTTCTGCATGGCATATATCTCAGCTATGTCAAGTGTGCTGCTTTTTGTACCGCTTAGCTTCTGCAGGTCACAACAGTTTACAATTGAATAAAATCCCATAAAGCAAATGGAACTACAATAACAATAGGAAAGACCTACACATTCATCCCAAACACAATGAAAATTAGAGAAGAGAAAAGAAAAAAAAGGTTACAAGAAACTAATTGCAGACGGAAGCCCAGGCAGTAACTCTAAACTCCCGAATTCCCAAATGCTAAAGAAAAATAATAGGTCTTTAATAAACTCTTAAATTTAGTTAATGAAGATTCATTTCTTATGGAGGCATAGAGTTTGTTCCAAAGGCTAGGCACAAGCCAGAAGAATGCACAGTTTCTTCTTATCTCACAGCGTGCATTAAAAATAGGGGGAATGACCATATGATAGTCATTTAGTGAGTGTAACATTTATCCTGGACATATGAGATAGTCAATGAGGTCAGATGTGAAGGCACAGTTCACGAAAAGCTTTATGTGCTAAGACTAACGACTTAAATTCAATTCTATATTTTATGAGAAGCCAATGGTAACAAAAGACCAGCCTGATGAAACTTAAGGACATTGGCTGTGAAATGAATGGCCATATTCCACAAAGTTTGCACTCCTGATATTTAATGCTGATAAACCTGTTTAAACAACAACTCCATAGTCTATGTGAGTTATTAAAGGGGCAGGAATCAGTGTGTAATGCTGATTCATCTAAGATGTACATCATTGAGCTTAATTGGTGAAGAACTAAAACCCCTTTTTCATCACAGTTGAAACTTTCTCAGATTTTCCTAGTAAATTAGGTACAATAGAAAGTTGGTCCAAATGTCCCATGAGCCAGCATACTATAGTTTTGGAAGCATTTAAAATTAATTGATTTCCAAACACTGACATTCGCACACAGCTGGATCACTCATAACTCTCCACTTTAACTCTAAATAACATACCATTGCTCCTTTATCGGCATTAAACTTGGCCGCAGCTTTATTGACATAACTCATTGTTAATGTCTATGGCTTTAACACTATCATGTATTTTACCATTATGAAACCAAAACGTTTGCTAAAACAAATGTATACTCGTTTCTATTTCCAATATTATGTATTTCACCATCATGTACCCAAAACTTGCTGTAAAACCAAATGTACATTCTTTTCTATTTCCAGTATCCACGATGAATTGTAAGCCACATTCAGCCTGCAAAAAGGTGGGATAATGTGGGATACAAATGTAATAATAATAATAATTGTTACTACTTTAACTTTTAACTTGTACAGTTATTATTCAAATATAATACTGGCATCACCAGAGCAGTTCCAAATAATTCTGAGCCATTTGGTAATGAAACTAGCTCCCTTCATTTTCCAAATTGCTCCCTTCAGTCCACGTGACTCATGGTGCCGTCAAGCCACATTTAACTCGTGACAACTCCAAATTGCTGCGACCGACCCCACCCCCAGCCCCAAACACAAAAACTCAAACTGCAACAACTCTCCGACCTCACCCACTACCACACCAACCCCCAAAGTCCCAAGGGCAATAAGCCTGGACAGCAGACAAACACACAATATCAGGGGTGGGAAAGGAGGGAACAAATTAGCCAAGTCCCTCACCCACCCTTAGCCATATCTACCCATTCAAAAGTGAATCCCTCCCACCCAAAAAATCTTTGTTTCCCTAGCCATTTCCCTACCTACACCAATCACCACACTTCTGATACCACCAATTGTCTCCAATCACTGTTGCTACCCTTCCCTCACCTAACTCTAACTTCTTCTCCACCTTCTTTAGCTCCTGCCCCTACCTCCGTCCTCAAACCCATCTGCCCTCTACTCTTCAACTATTAACTCTGGCTGTGCTCAGTCCATGTTAAGAACCCACAGATAATTCTGTGAGTTCCTCAACATTGACATTCGCATGCAACTGGACCACTCATAACCCTGCATTTTAACTCCAAATAACATACCATTACTCCTTTACTGGCATTAAACTTGGCCGCAACTTTATTAACATAACTCAATGTTATTCGATATCAGTCGGGTTGAAACAGACCTATTCCTTATTCTTACCTGACCCCTCCCCCCTCCTATGGGATTTTCCCTCCCCTTGGTTACTTTCTTTCCTCTGGTATGAATGCAATACTATCCTGTGATTTATTGGAGTTTCTTTTGAGTTTTCTGTAATGTTAATATTGTATACTGCTCTGCTCTGCCTGTTAGAGCGATCTAAAAATGCTATTAAACTAAACCTTCTCTTTTCATTCTCAGATCTCAAATGTTATAAAGAATTGTTTCTACAAGCTAAGACAAATCTGTTCTATTTGATCACTGATCAACCCTCCAGCACTGAACATTCTTATACATTCCTTTGTTATAAGCAAATTGGACTACTGTAATTCTCTTTATATGGGCCTCAAATCCGTGGATATTAGATGACTACAAACAGTACAAAACACTGCCATTAAACTAATTGCTAATAAAAATAAATTTGACCGTGTCACCCCGCTCTTAAGATGCTGACTGGCTCCCAATATTGCACTGTACCATCTACAAGATTTACTCTACAAAATTCATTCATCTGGCGAGCCACTTTATCTGTCATGAGTTCTGATCCCATATTCCAATCATTGTACCCTCCGATCCTCAATCCAAAATCTTCTAGTTAACCCATCTTTTAGAGATATAAGGCACGAACATACTAGAAAAGGCAGTCTTCTCTGTCCAAAGCCCTGAATTATGGAATAAAATACTGCACGCCTTCACAACCACACTTAACTTTCTACATTTAAGGTAGACCTTAAGACCTTTCTCTTCAAAGATGCTTATTTCTAATCTCTTCCTTTTTGACTTCTGATGGTGGTACTGACTTAACTGCATAGTACTGAATTACCTCCCACCCCTTTTTCCCTCCCCACTTTCCTGTCTACAATATAGTTTTGCCTTCTTTCCCTATTAGTCCTGTTTTATCAATCTCTGTCTTTGAATATATGTAAACCTCTATAATTTATGTATTTTTAGAATGTAAGCTGTTCAGATATCTCCTTGATGAGTGGGATAGGAAATCTTCAATAAACTTGAAACTTGAACTAAAGTTCAAAGACCAGGGGACACTCAATGAAATTACATGGAAATACTTTTAAAACAAATAAGTGGCAATATTTTTTCACTCAAAGAATAGTTAAGCTCTGGAACTCTCTGCCGGAGGATGTGGTAATGGCAGTCAGTGTATCTAGGTTTAAAAAAAGGTTTGGACAAGTTCCTGGAGGAAAAGTATATAGTCTGTTATTGAGATGGACATGGGGGAAGCCACTGTTTGCCCCGGGATTGGTAGCGTGGAATGTTACTGATTGGATTTCTGCCAGGTACTTGTGAACTGGATTGGCCACTGTTGGATGCAGGATATTGGGCTAGATGGACCATTGGTCTGACCCAGTATGGCTATTTTTATGTTATGTATCACTCCATGATGCTGACGGCAGCTTAAGTATTCTATACTCAAGTAAGCTCTGGAATTTATTAATTAAAGCATAGAAATTCAAAACATTTAATTAACCTTTGGAGGGTTTAAGCTCAATACAAAGTGGAATCACTGTTCCACTTTGTGAAGCCTCCCGCTTCGAATTCCCCTGGGCACGTTCTATTCCACCTTCTAAGTACAGGTCCAGCTCATCACGGAGACAGTTTGCAGTTTATTTAGGCACAAAACATATAAGATAATCCTCCAGATAACAGATAGTATGGTATCCACTGAATAAATAAGGTACTGACTCTGAGGTCCAAGCGGCTTGGCCCCCAATGTCCAAAGCGTGGCACTCCAAAAAGGAATGATTCCCAAAATACAGTAGTTAACCCAAAGAAAATAGTTCAAGCACCCCAGCAGTTCATATAAAGCAGTTATGCCAAGCAATTCCCAAAACACAGCAGTTCAAAAGGTTCAAAGGGGAAAAAAACAGCAGTTCATATAAAGCATTTAAGCAGAGCACTACCTTTCCCCCTCTCCCTCCACTCTTAATCACCACAGGGAGAGTAAAAAGGTCCCACCCAACTTGGCCAGCACTACCTCCTGACCACCACCCCAATACCCAACAGTTGTAAACATGCTCTCTTAATTCCCCTTCTGGGCTAGCTACCTTTCCCCTTTTTCTACCAAGCCTTCATACCATGCAGCCAGCTGCTGTTTCACCTGGGTGCCTCCCAGTTTAGCCAGAGCAGAAGTATCTATCTGCTCCTCTTGTCTTCCTCCTTGTACTTTCTTCCCCTTGCCAATCCATGGGTTCTTCACCACACCCACCACTCAGCTGCTCCTCATCTCCATGATTGGGTAGGCTAAGAACCTCTTCCCTTAGTCTAGTTCTCTGTGACAGGTTTTCCCAATTCCCCCCTCTTGTCCTTCTCCTAGCAACCTCCGGGGGCAGTTGGGAATGGAAGTCCCCGTTTCTATGGTATGTCCTACTCAGGGGCTGTTGGGAGTTGTAGTTTTTCCCTTCCCTCCATTCTTCAGGTGAAAAGGAACTGTCTCTCTTTCTCGCTCCAGCCCCCTCCTTCCCCCTTGCCCTTTCATTCTCCCTCTCCTCCTCATATTCCTTACAACTTTTAGAAATGATTTCTTAACTACAAAATCTTATGGTTGTATATACTTAAATGAGTGATGGACTTAATTCCTTAACAATCGACATGTCCCGCACACATATCAAAGAGTCAGGCTGAACCACAAGTTTGTTCCTTGGTCTTCACTCCTAGGTGCTGAGGACAGTCAATGACTCAGGTTTTCAGGATATCCCTAATGAAATATGCATCTACTTACTAAAGTAATCACTTTTGTCAATATATATAGTATCCAACTGCTTTATTAAATATATATTTTAGAAAAATTAAGTTTTATACAATGTTAACATTTCTCTAAAACTCTCTGATCCTAACCTCACCTCATTCAATACTCGCATTCCTTCCTATCAACTAGGTTGTACTCGGTTGTCTCACTTGATACTCTTGCCTCAATGACTCTTGTAACTCCAATTTACATCTTCATCATCTGTTATCTGATAATATTTTAACATATCAGCTCATAACACCATCTTTGCAGTTCTGTTCTTCCCCTTAAGTATAATAGCCCTTAAGTGCCTTCAATAACAAAGGTTCAATAGCAAGAATTCTGTAGTTCCATTTATCTGTTGTTATTGCGATTGACTGTACACCATCGCAATATTTCCTCAGTTCTCATTTGTTGAAATGAGCATTCAATATGAGTCACAACTTTTTCAACTTATTTTTGAATTCCTGTTCCATTAAAATTCATTTATTCTTATATCTTATCTGTTCTTACATTTATCTTCTAGTTGTACTCCTCGAGTCACCTCTCCTTCACTTTTACTTCTCTCCTCCCACTTGAGGTATAAATCCAGACTCCTGCCACACCCTACACAAATGTGTTTCGCCGTAATGCGTCTTCAGGAGTAGTGATTTTAACTTGCTTATTTCTGTATTTTAATTATACATGCTGACCGGCCCTGGAGGAACACTCGCTGAGAGAAAAAATGGCGACCAGGCGTCTCTTGAATAAATGAGGTGAGGTTAGGATCAGAGTTTTAGAGAAATGTTAACATTGTATAAAACTTAATTTTTCTAAAATATATGTTTAATAAAGCAGTTGGATACTATATATATTGACAAGAGTGATTACTTTAGTAAGTAGATAAATATTTGTAATCAGATTGAAATCTGGAAACTCAGTAAGGATTTAGAGTAATGAAATATGCATGAGAGATTTGCCTGCCTACTGACTCCATTGTATGCAAATTTCTCATGCATATTCATTAGGGGTATCCTGAACATCTGATCTGTTGGAGACCCTTGAGGACTAGAAGTGATGACCAAGGGTCCTTGCTTTAATGCAAGGTTTTGACTGCATCTAGTAAAACATTTTCCATGCTGGCAGATTAGAGATCTGCAAGGGTTAAAATGTACCTCTGAAACAACTTGCCATGGCTCCAAAATCCCCTTTTCTTCTATAAGGATCAGGAAATAGAAATGCTATTTAGTTTTAAAAGCGAGTTAAACTGAAGTAGCCTGGTCACAGAGTCTTTTACCCTTATCTGCTTTGGCTGTCCTTCAGCCAAATGTTCTAGATCTTTCTGGTGAGGTGGGGGTCTCCTCTGTCATCCATTTCCTTCTCTGGTTGCAGCAAGGAACCAGCCTCGGAACTCTATTTGATCTCAATTGCAACTGCAGCCACTCCTACAGCTGCTGGATGTATTCCCAGAAATACCATCTTTTATGTGTGTTTTTTTTTGTCTCATTTGCTGTGCCAGCTTATCTCAAATAGGTGGGGCACCTCCTTAACTCATGTACATATGACACACATATTGCAGTATCTTTTCTTACTGCCTAACTCCATGACTAGGTAACCTGCATAAGCTGTGCCAGATTTATTCACTATTAAGATAAACATCTCATATTGCAGTCCTCTGTGTCATGGTCTGATGGCAATTCAAATCACTTGTCCAGGGCTAAGCAGGGATAATGAACAGTGCCACTGAATATTCCTGCTAACCGGATATCTCCTAACTGGCATAGTTAGGGGGTGGGCTGGAGCAGAGATAGATCTAAATAACTACATAAAGTTAGGACAGAAAAAAGGCTGTCCTAATTTTATGTAGTAAGGTTAACCAGGCAGTGGTCTGAATATTCACTGGTGCCCAGTTAACCTTTGAGTAGCGCCAGTGAAGGCTTGAGGCTGCCCCTTCCTACCCCCCCCCCCCCCCCGTAACAGTCCCCCCCTTTCTGATCCCCCCAGAATAGCCTCCTCTTCTGATCGGCCTGCCCTCTGGCAAGGATAGACCTCATCCCAACCCCTCCCCCAGTCCCAATAGATCTCCCAGTCCTAACTAAGATCCCTAGTGGTTCAGCGGAGGTAATGGAGGAAGGAGGGTTGGAAAAAGGGTGGATTGATTTTATTTGAAGGGGAGATTTTACTGTGTGGAAAGTGTGAAGGTGGAGGGATGAGGATCAGTTTTTTAATGTGTATTTTATTGATTGTTGTCATGATATATGCTGTAACGTGCTTTGAGTGTCACTAGTATTAGGTGGGGTTAAATCTGAAAAGTGAAATAATGAAAATAGATATGGCTTAGCCAGCAACATTTCAAGCTGTAACTAGGTTCTTAATCTAAAGCTAATTTTTATGGCCATAAATTACCATTTCATAATATGAAAGCCTAATCTAAAAACAAAAAAGCTAAGAGGTCGATATTCAGAGCAATTTAACTGGCCAGAAACGGCTCATGGCTATTTGGGGCTAACAGCTAACTTTCAGCCTCACTTAACTAATTAGTGCCAAGGAAAGTAATTGGTTAACACCAAACTGAAAACCAGCTATTTTGGGGGTGAAAGCATGCACAAGAGAGTCGGCTTTAGCTGCCGAAGTGCACCTGCTGAATTGTGTTGCTCATTCAGCACAGGTGGGACTCATGCAGGAAACATCATCGTCTGGCGGGGCTTGACATCTCTGCTAGCCATGAAAGCAGAAGTGGTCCAGGCTGAAGGTGAGGGAGCCCATGGCCCAGAGGCCCCCCATGGCTATGCCTCTGAGGAGAAGTAATATATTCATATGCTGGTGAAATGTTTCTTTTAGTCCCTATTGATTTAAGTTCATGTTGCTATTCTCTTTCTATATAAGTACATAAGTAATGCCATACTGGGAAAAGACCAAGGGTCCATCGAGCCCAGCATCCTGTCCACGACAGCGGCCAATCCAGGCCAAGGGCACCTGGCAAGCTTCCCAAATGTACAAACATTATATACATGTTATTCCCGGAATTGTGGATTTTCCCAAGTCCATTTAGTAGCAGTTTATGGACTTGTCCTTTAGGAAACCGTCCAACCCCTTTTTAAACTCTGCTAAGCTAACCGCCTTCACTACCTTCTCCGGCAACGAATTCCAGAGTTTAATTATACGTTGGGTGAAGAAAAATGTTCTCCGATTTGTTTTAAATTTACTACACTGTAGTTTCATCGCATGCCCCCTAGTCCTAGTATTTTTGGAAAGCGTGAATAGATGCTTCACATCCACCTGTTCCACTCCACTCATTATTTTATATACCTCTATCATGTCTCCCCTCAGCCGTCTCTTCTCCAAGCTGAATAGCCCTAGCCTCCTTAATCTTTCTTCATAGGGAAGTCGTCCCATCCCCACTATCATTTTAGTCACCCTTCACTGCACCTTTTCCAATTCTACTATATTTTTCTTGAGATGCGGCGACCAGAATTGAACACAATACTCAAGGTGTGGTCGCACCATGGAGCGATATAAAGGCATTATAACATCCTCACACCTGTTTTCCATACCTTTCCTAATAATACCCAACATTCTATTCGCTTTCCTAGCCGCAGCAGCACACGGAGCAGAAGGTTTCATTGTATTATCGACGATGACACCCAGATCCCTTTCTTGGTCCGTAACTCCTAATGTGGAACCTTGCATGATGTAGCTACCGTGTTTCCCCGAAAATAAGACACTGTCTTAAATTAATTTTTGCCCCCAAAAATGCGCTAGGTCTTATTTTCAGGGGCTGTCTTATTTTTCAGGGTTGGATCGGGGTTGGCCTACCCGCGCCTCCGTCGCTCCCGGAACTAACCTTTAACGCCTCCTTTCACCTTCGCAGCAAGCAGCAGCAGGGCAGGCCACTCCTTCCTTCCGTGTCCCGCCCTCACCTGACGTAACATCCTCGAGGGCGGGGCACGGAAGGAAGGAGAGGTCTGCCCTGCTGCTGCTTGCTACGAAGGTGAAAGGAGGCGTTTAAGGTTAGTTCCGGGAGCGACGGAGGGTGGGTGGGGGGGGGGGGGGGCGATGACCTTGGGGGGGGGGGGTGGCCCGGGGGTGGCCTTGTCCGGCTCTCGGCAGCCCTGCTTTCAAACAAAAATTTGCTAGGTCTTACTTTCGTGGAGGCCTTATATCTACCAATTCAGGAAAACCTCTACTAGGTCTTATTTTCGGGGGATGTCTTACTTTCGGGGAAACAGGGTATAATTCGGGTTCTTTTTTCCCACATGCATCACCTTGCACTTGCTCACATTAAACATCATCTGCCATTTAGCCGCCCAGCCTCCCAGTCTCGTAAGGTCCTCTTGTAATTTTTCACAATCCTGTCGCGATTTAACAACTTTGAATAACTTTGTGTCATCAGCAAATTTAATTACCTCGCTAGTTACTCCCATCTCTAAATCATTTATAAAATATTAAAAAGCAGTGGTCCTAGCACTTTTTGCAGATGATACCAAGATTTGTAACAGAGTGGACACTCAGAGGGAGTGGAAAACATGAAAAAGGATCTGCAGAAGCTAGAAGAATGGACTAAGGTTTGGCAATTAAAATTCAATGCGAAGAAATGCAAAGTGATGTACCTAGGGCATAGAAATCCATGGGAGACATATGTGTTAGGCGGTGAGAGTCTGATATGTACAGACGGGGAGAGGGATCTTGGGGTGATATCTGAGGATCTGAAGGCATCAAAACAGTGTGACAAGGCGGTGACCATAGCCAGAAGGTTGCTAGGCTGTATAGAGAGAAGTGTGACCAGCAGAAGAAAGGAGGTTTTGATGCCCTGTATAAGTCATTGATGAGGCTCCACCTGGAGTATTGTGTTCAGTTTTGGCGGCCGTATCTTGCTAAGGATGTAAAAAGAATTGAAGCGGTGCAAAGAAAAGCTACAAGAATGGTATGGGATTTGTGTTACAAGACGTATGAGGAGAGACTTGCTGACCTGAACATGTATACCCTGGAGGAAAGGAGAGACAGGGGTGATATGATACAGATGTTCAAATATTTGAAAGGTATTAATCCGCAAATGAACCTTTTCCGGAGATGGGAAGGTGGTAGAACTAGAGGACATGAAATGAGATTAAAGGGGGGCAGACTCAAGAAAAATGTCAGGAAGTATTTTTTCATGGAGAGAGTGGTAGATACTTGGAATGCCCTCCCGCGGGAGGTGGTGGAGATGAAAATAGTAACGGAATTCAAAAATGCGTGGGATTAACATAAAGGAATCTTATTCAGAAGGAATGGATCCTCAGAAGCTTAGCGGAGATTGGGTGGCAGCACCGAGGTGGGAGACGGAGCTAGTGGTTGGGAGGTGGGGCTAGTGCTGGGCAGGCTTCTACGGTCTGTGCCCTGAAAATGGCAGATACAAATTAAGTATTCCACCAAAAAATACTTGGGAAAAATTAAACTAAATAACCATTCATACATATAATCGTTAATATAATTATTTAAATTTTAGAGAGTAGATACAAATTAAGGTCAGGTGTACACATAAAGTAGCACATATGAGTTTATCTTGTTGGGCAGACTGGATGGATCGTACAGGTCTTTCTCTGCCGTCATCTACTATGTTACTATGTAAGGAAAAAAGGCCTTTATGCCTGTGAGAGCTGAGTTACGAGATACACAGTAGTCATCAAAAGGAGAATATCCAGAGAAAATTTTTAAACAGAGTATATGCACATGTTTTCACTTTGAAAACTAGGGCAAAACTGTGATTAAAAAGTCTTGTGGACCTTACAGTAAGAAGAGATGGAATATATACTCCATCAGGGCACTGGGGGTTGGTAAAACAAGTAAAGCAGGAATAGAAGTTAAAGCTAAGAGGTTGTTAGCCTCCAGAGCAGACAGAAGGGTTTGGAAATACAAGCCCCAGAATTCTTAGCAAGATAGTGATCCCAGGGACTCATCAATCCAGATCTCATATTTAAGTGAGTGGAGACTTCACACCTCAGACAGCAAGGGAGATATGAGGTGACAGAAAATTTAGGAATGGGAAAGCAATACATTCATTCAGCAACTAGGGGGTCTTCAATGAGCTCCTTTATCTGGGAACTAGATTTTTCTTGACTGTGGTTGTATTAGACCACAAGAAGGATATGAACTAGGTAAAGCGTCAGTTCACTGACCATATAGATTCAGCTATAAAAGAGACAGAAAAGTTGAGTGCCTCCAACTTAATGACCATCCTTATTCAACAGCATCAACAGCAACACTGTTCTATAGCATTTTAACTGTGTTGTTATTGTCAGGAGTAAGATCATGTTTCAGCTTTGTAGAGATGGGATATATCAGCTTTTTGACTATGGTCATTCAGGAAACCTTGAGGCAACACTGTTTCAGGGTCACTGAAGAGGCATCTATTAGGAGCAACATGCTATTTTAAGAGACTTCTTGTGTAGCCCAATGCAGTATGGTGTAGCCCAATGCAGTATGACTGCCTAGAGATGTTGCTCCAAACCTTTGCTGGGATAAAGCATCATCCTCATGGCAGTAATTTACTTATTTTGACTCTGACCTTTCAAAGCCATTGCGTATATGGCAGCAAACAAGCAGAATCAAATTGATACCTCTTATGCCTTGGCGGCAGGGACAAAATGCTCGCATGAGCCCCCAATGCCAATCAAAATAACACCTGCTGCTACTGAACCCCATGATTTGTTGCAGACGGTTATGGCAGAGCTTCTATCTATGAAGTACATGCTTAAATCTACCTATGATACCACACTTGAGATTAAATCTGAGCTGGCACTACCCAAGCACCAATTCACTGCCTCGATGGAAATGATTGTGAACCTTGAGAGGCATGTGGGCCATGTTGAATTGGCAATACCCGCCATTGATCAATACCTCTGTAACCCCTAATTCTTCCTGTTCCTAAGCAAACCCACATGCTTATCCCATGCCTTTTTAAATTCTGGAACAGTCCTCGACTCCACCTCCACCAGGAGGCCATTCCATGCCTCCACCACCCTTTCTGTGAAATAATACTTCCTTAGGTTAC
Source organism: Microcaecilia unicolor (assembly GCF_901765095.1). NCBI lineage: Eukaryota > Metazoa > Chordata > Amphibia > Gymnophiona > Siphonopidae > Microcaecilia > Microcaecilia unicolor. The sequence continues at coordinate 158,413,330 of NC_044031.1, forward strand.
TCCTAAGCCTATTTCCTCTTAACTTTGTCATATGCCCCCTCATTCCAAAGCTCTCCTTCATTTGAAAAAGGCTCTCTTCCTGTACATAAATGCCCTTGAGATATTTAAACGTTTCTATCATGTCTCCTCTCTCTCTCTTCTCTTCCACCTTATACATGTTGAGGTTCTTAAGCCTGTCCCTATAATTTTTGCATTCAAGATCGCTTACTAATTTTGTAGCCACCCTCTGGACCGACTCCATCCTGTTTATATCTTTTCGTAGGTGCGGTCTCCAGAACTGCACGCAGTACTCCAAATGAGGCCTCACCAGAGACTTATACAACGGCACTATCACCTCCTTTTTCCTGCTGGCCATGCCTCTCTTTATGCACCCAAGCATCTTTCTGGCTTTGGCCATCGCTTTTCTACCTATTTGAAAGCTTTAAGGTCATCAGACACAATCACCCCCAAGTCCCGCTCTTCCTTCGCACACTGGAGCACTACACCCCTATACTGTACTGTTCCCTCGGAATTTTGCGACCCAAGTGCATGACCCTGCATTTTTTGGGATTAAACCTTAGTTGCCAAATATTGGTCCATTCCTCTAGCTTCGCTAGGTCCTTCCTCATGTCATTCACACCCTCCAGGGTGTCCACCCTGTTGCAGAGTTTAGTGTCATCCACAAAGAGACAAACCTTACCAGACAGCCCTTCCGCAATATCGCTCAAAAAGACGTTAAAAAGAGCCGGCCCAAGGACCGATCCCTGTAGTACTCCACTGATGACATCCTTTTCTGCAGAGCAAGCTCCATTTACCACCACCCTATGACTCCTACCATTCAACCAATTTTACACCCAAGCAGTTATTCTAGGTCCCACACAGAGGGCACTCAATTTATTTATCAGTCGCCTGTGTGGAACTGTGTCAAAGGCTTTGCTGAAATCCAAGTATACCACATCAAGCGCCCCTCCCACATTCAACTGTTTGGTCTCCCAAGAAGACAGTCAGATTTTTTCTGACACGACCTGCCACTAGTGAAGCCATGCTGCCTCAGGTCCCGCATTCCATGTAGTTCAAGAAATGTCACAATCCTCCTCTTTAGAAGCGTTTCCATTAGCTTACTCACCACCGAGGTTAGACTGACAGGTCTGTAATTCCCAACCTCCTCCCTACTTCCACTCTTGTGCAAAGGAACTATGTATGTCCTTCTCCAGTCCATCGGGGTCCACTCCAATTTCTAAGGAAGCATTGAAGAGGTCCATCAGCGGAGCTGACAGAACTCTCCGAGTTCCTTAAGCACCCTCAGGTGTATCCCATCAGGCCCCATCACTCTGTCTACTTTTAGTTTGGCAAGCTCCTCACGAAAACAGTCCTTTGTAAACAGGTCTTGGTCTACCAAACATCCATCCGCTTTAGTCTTTGTTTTCTACAGCCCTACCCTAGGTCTTTCATTCGTGAACACAGAGCTAAAATAATTGTTAAGCAGTTCAGCTTTATCCTTATCATCTTAGTACATAAGTACATAAGTAATGCCACACTGGGAAAAGACCAAGGGTCCATCGAGCCCAGCATCCTGTCCACGACAGCGGCCAATCAAGGCCAAGGGCACATGGCGATCCTCCCAAATGTACAAACATTCTATTCATGTTATTCCTGGAATTGTGGATTTTTCCCAAGTCCATTTAGTAGCGGTTTATGGACTTGTCCTTTAGGAAACCATCTAACCCCCTTTTAAACTCTGCCAAGCTAACCGCCTTCACCATGTTCTCCGGCAACGAATTCCAGAGTTTAATTATGTGTTGGGTGAAGAAACCTTTTCTCCGATTTGTTTTAAATTTACTACACTGTAGTAAATTTCTTCCACATATATCTCTCCCTCAGCTTTGAGGCTCACTTGACAGAGCTTGCAGCACTATGCTGACAACTGGAGGATGCTAACAACAGGAGTCGGTGCAACAATGTGTGAATCCTAGGCCTGACTGAAGGAAGTAAGAGCAATGATCCAATTAAATTCATTCAAGGTTGCATTCCATCATTACTGGGCCTTTGCTTTGGGAGCCTTTTGAAACTGACAGTCCACTACATTATGGTTTGTGCCTCTGAACAGTGAAGGACCCCATACCCTCTAACCTTTAAAATTCTGTGCTACCAACACGCCCTAGTTATTCTGACTTGTGTAAAACTCAAATTTAATGTGGCAGGGCCACTGTATTAATGTTGCTGCAGATCTCTCCAAACCCAGTGCTAGGAGGCGCAAACAGCTTCTGGATCTGCGTGCACAGCTCAAAGCACTTGGAGCACACTATGGGCTTTTTTTTTACCCTGCCTGTCTCCATGCAACTTTTAATAATGAAACCAAGGACTTCATGGATCCAAATGTGCTATTGGATTACATTTCCAGATGTGAACAAACACAGGTGTGGGCTCCTTGATCATTTTTCTCTGTATAACCTTCTGCATGCTTGTACTTCATACTGGCAGATTTATGATATGAAGCTTTGGTTGGCTATTTGACCCTTTAAGTACAAACACACTTAGATCCACTTCACTGAACAGATAAGACTACTCAATAGAGGTCTGCATGGGAACGGGGTTTGCAGGGATCCTGCGGAGTCTGCGGAAACAGGAAATGAGGGCGGGACCAGAGGCAGAGCTAAGAGAGAAGGGAAAGCAGGCTGAAGCACTGACCCTGCTCGCCTTTCACTGCTGCCGCCAGACCCTGAGATAAAAACTTTTAAATTCTGGGTGGCACGCAGGAAGGAGCAGGCAAAGGACTGAGAGGAGGAGAGGGCGGGTAGCGCAGGTTGAGCTGGCTGGGACTTCAGGGCGGGTCAAATATTGGGGGTGCTGGAGAACCCACAGCACCCACGGAGTTGGTGCCTATGCCTCCATGTCCAACAGTTCTTCCCTCCCCTCCATGTCCAGCGATTCTCCTCTTCCCTTCCCTGCCCTGCCATCCATGCCCCACGATTCTCTCCTCTACTGTCCTCTCATCCCATCCATTCTCCTCTGCCCTGCTCTCCCCTTCCCTTCTTCCCTCCCTCCCTCTCTCCCTTCCTTTGCTATTCTCTCCTCACCTCGATTTGTACCTGAACGTTCTCTGGCTGGCTGGCACTGGCTTCCCTTCCCGCTCACTGTTCTGCCCTCTGACGTCATTATGTTTTGACGCGAGGGTGGGGCAATGAGTGGTTATAGATGGTACGAACCCAGGCATCCAGACGTAGAACGTTGGACGTGCAAATTATTATATAGGCTGACTCAGAATACATATACGGGTGCTTTGGGTTCACAGATGATATGGAAATCTGAAACACAAGTGACTTGCTCACAGGATGAATGGGAGAACTTTTGGTTGAAAACTGTGAGATGTTCCTTAGCTGCATATATTACTCAGTCCGTTTACTTTTTATCACATAGCATTCTGGACTCCCGTTAAACTCACTATGTTGGACTCTTTCAAGCCCAATCTATGCTGATGTAATGAGGCATATTTTCAAAGCACTTAGCCTCCCAAAGTTCCATAGAAACCTATGGAACTTAGCCTCCCAAAGTGCTTTGAAAATAAGCCTGAAAACCTCCTTACTGGGTACGCCTGGATTCAGTATTTAATATTGACAAGATTGTGTTGCTTTAATGCCCCCCTCTTCTCCCATTCAGCTTTTTGGAACCCCTATCATCTCAGTATCTAGTTTTTGCTACTTAGGAGTTATCCTCGTTTCCTCACTATCTTTCTTGCTGCAGATTTCGCACTTATCCAAAGTTAGCTTTCTGATCTTTTGGCAACTATGGGCAATTTGTCACCTCTTTGACTTTAATCAGTTTCATCCTCTTGTTCTCTCTTTTTTTTTCACATCCCACCTAGATTGCTGTAACATCATTTATGCAATTTTACCTCAGATGGCATTAAAAAAGTTACAAACTCTTCAAAACACTGCCATCCATCTAATTTGATGTGCTCGTCGTGTAAAGCAGTATCATTGGCTACCAGTTCAACAACATATCCTTTACAAAGTAGTACATTCAAAGCTCTCTGAGTAGGTTTACCTGACTATCTTTCCTGTCTCACAATTCCTTATTCTCCAGCAAGAGTTCTTTGCTCTATTAGCGATCACCGTTTAATCCTTCCAAATTCCAAATTTGCATATTTAAAATCAACTAGGCATTGCTCATTTTTCTTTCTTCCACCTCAATCTTCCTCTTTCTCTTCTTAGAAAGCTTTCCTTTTGAAGCTTCAGATCTGAATTTAAGACTTGGCTTTTGTACAAGCTTTTGGAGTACCAGATTAATAGAGTTCACCAGCAAACCCTCTCTACTTTTGTTCCCCTTCCTACTGTTACGAATGTTTTTATTTCCACTCCTCCAGTTCCCTGTGGGTAAGTCACTTAACCCTCCATTGCCCCAGGTACAAAATAAGTACCTGTATATATGTAAACCGCTTTGAATGTAGTTGCAAATACCACAGAAAGGCGGTATATCAAGTCCCATTTCCCTTTCCCCTCCTGTTTTCTCTCTGTCCCACTCAGTGTGATTGAATTTACTTTCCTATTGAAAATTGGAGTTCCTTTCCTTTTTCCTGACATGTTTGTAAATATGTAAACCGCTCTGCTCTGCATAGTCAAATGGAGCTGCATAGTAAGTACTATTAAATTATAAACTATAAATTATAACTGGAGCCTCCTGAGGGCAGTCTCAGTCAGTCCTTTATTCACTTTGTGCCTCCATCTGGGGAAGAAAAACATTAGCAGGTGGGATTAACTTCTTCTCCCCCCAGGAAAAATCCAAAAAAAGAACTGCTGTGAACAGGGCTGGCTAATAAATTAAACAGGCTTTATTTAACTAATTACACAGATCTATTTCTATAAACAAACACAGTCTTGGCACTTATAGGCATATTTTCAAAGCACTTTGGGAGGCTAAGTTCCATAGGTTTCTATGGAACTTTGGAAGGCTAAGTGCTTTGAAAATATGCCTCTATATCTCTTTAATCAAATACTTTCTAATTTACACACTCTACTGATAACATTTAGTCTTTGACTCAGAAATTCAGAATCAATAACTTAGCCCTTGGCACTTTTCAAACCCTTTCAGTCTTGCTTGCCAAGGTAGTAGCTGTAAGCTCTTTCCTGCTGCTTAGTTAAGTCAGTGTTGTCTAGGTCCTTCCTCTCCTTTCCTTGCAAGTCCACCTTCTCCCAGTCCCCTCAGATCTCACTTCTCCGCTGGAGACTTCTTAGGCTGGTGGCTGCTGTGCTGAATTTCCAGGCTGGCTGTGCCTATCTCTGTTGCTGCTTCCTGGAAACTTCCTCTGGTTTCTGAGGACTGGCTGTCCTCCCAAGAGCTGTCCTCCTCTGCTGGGCTCCTTGTGTTAGCAACACCTAGGCACCCTTCTCCCTCACTGGGCCACTGATGCCAGTCACACCCTGGAGGAAGAACCTCTAAGGTTTCTCCCTGCTGGGGTTCAGGATTACCAGTCCTTAAAATGAATCTGCAACCACCAGTTCCAGAGTTCTCCACTAGAGGGCTACCTCTGCTTTTCTCAGCCATAAGCACCAATAGTGTCCCCGCAGGCAATGTTCTTCTGCCCCGAGCTGCTCCCAAAGGCTTCTGTGCCTTGAGCAATGCTCCCAAGGGCTGTTGGTCATTTTATCTTCAGAAGACTCTCTAAGGGTCTTCTAGCTAGCTGGGGTTTTAGAATTACCAGCCCTTAACAGGGATCTGCAACAACAGAGTTCCCTCTCTAGAGGGATATCTCCCATCTCAGCCAGAACCATCAGAGATAGCTTAGCATGAGACAAACTCTCTTCAAGAACATAAACTCTTTCAGTGAATTCCCAATATGTGACCAATCTCCATCTCCCCTAAACTAATAGGGAGCAGTTTTCAATTCCCTTATTCTGATCCAACTCTCTCTCTCTCTCTCTCTCTCTCTCTCTCTCTCTCTATTCAGTGTATCCCACAAGCTTTATTCCATTTAGTGAATTAATCCCTCATAATAAAATGATCTCCCATCAACCTGACTGTTTGCCCTTATTTGCATGCAGGTAGAACTATGGAATCAATCCTCCTCCTGCAAATGTAACAATAGTCTAACAGCCATATTCCTGAACAGCTCTATTAAGGCAAGCAAACTGATAGTCCACCTTAGAAAGAATAAACCTGTTTGTGTTTTAAAAGCACTTTACCAGGATTTCTTTTCTCCCCTTTTTTTCTCATTAAACCCACCCACTTGGGGGGGGGAGGGTTTACTGGCCTTTTTTGCAATTTTATGATTGGATAGTATAATATTCACAGTGAGAGATATATCTTTCAGTTTATTTTTGTTATTCACAAAGTGGTTTGCTGAAATGTCAGGCTTGTTTTGTAACTTAGGGGCCCTTTTACTAAGCCGCATAGGCGCATACATGCAGCCTACACACGTCAATTTGGAGTTACCGCCTGGCTACTGTGAGGCCTGGGTGGTAATTTTGTTTTTTATAAATGTCTGCTATGCGTGCTGGAAAATATTTTCCTGCACGCAGCAGAAACTGAGCGGTAATAATCATTCTATGCATGTAGATGATTACTGCACAGTTACTGTGTGAGACCTTACCGCTAAGTCAACGGGTGGCGGTAAGGTTTCAGACCCAAAATGGAGGCGCACCAATTTTAATTTTGACGCACGTCCATTTTCGGCAAAAAAAAAAAATGACTTTTTTACAGGCATGCTGAAAAATGGATCTGCGCGCTCCCAAAACATGTGCATACACTAGCACAGCCCATTTTTCAGCGTACCTTAGTAAAAGGACTCCTTAAGTAGCAGAGAGCCAAGTTAGAGTCTAGTTATGGACTGCTGACATGAGGATAGTCAGAAGATGGGAAACAAGCAGAGGCCTGCCTTCACAGCAGGAAAGATTGGACTAGCTGTAGCTACAGCTCTCAAGGATTGTGCAGGTCATCAAAGTTCAGGCAACCTGTTACTAAGTCTGAAAACTTAAATACCAAAACATGGGGGAAAATATAGAGAGAGATTACTAGGTAATAGTGCTTGCTTGCTGGCATTATGATAAATTATGTTTAGTAATTCTTCAGTGCGTTCTGCAAATCATGAAGTCATCGGAGCAAAACCACTGGCAATCAAATATTATTGAGATAGAACCAGGAAGTGCATACAGGTTTAACCTTGAGATACTGTGTATAGCTTTGGTATATTGACGGAATGTGATTGTCTACTCATTTTCTTAAAAGAGAAGAAGGTAAGATAAAAATCTCTAAATTTACCAGTTCTCACAAAAATATGTATATCCCTCATATTTTACAGCAAAGATAATTGGTTATAAGCATTTCATAGGAACATGCTGAATCAGAGCATGGTCCATTGAGCCCGACAGTGGCCAATCTAGATCACAACTAACTGACAGATCCCAAAAAGTAGATAGAATCTCATAGTTAATTTTGAAAGATAAACAATGGCTCTCCCAAATCTACGTGGCTAGCAACTTTATAGAGTTTTCCTCCAACAACTTAACCCAAACCTCTTTTGAACTCTGCTATGTAAACTGCCTTGATCTCATCTTCCAGCGACAGATTCCAAAGTATAATTATGTGCTGCATGAAAGAAAAAAAAATATCTATGATTAGTCATTGTTAGTCATGGTTAGTTTCATAAAGCGTTCTCTTGTTCTAGTGTTTTTAGAAGCATTAAAGAACTATTCTTTATTTAAGCTTTCCATCTCCTTGTGATTTTATACACTTTTATCTTATCCCCTGTCATTCTTCTCTTTTCTGAGGTAAAGAGCCCTAACCTGGTTAACTTTGTCATATGGGAGTTCTATCTCATGTATCAGTTTTGTTGCCTTTCTGAGAACTTTTTAAAGTTATGGTATATCCTTTTTGAAATAGTGCGACCAGACTTGCATACTATACTCCTGGTACCAGGGACCTATAAAAAGGCGTAACAGTAACAAAGTAACTATAGCTGTTGTTCAGTCAAAACGTTTAATCGCAATAAATAGCTTGACTAAAATTTTGATTGTAGTTAATCACATTTTAAATCACTGGCAGGGTCATAATTGAAAGAGAAGGGCGCCCATCCTTCGACACAAATCGGGAGATGGACGTCCTTCTCTCAGGGTCGCCCAAATCGGCATAATCGAAAGATGATTTTGGGCGTCCTCAACTGCTTTCTGTTGCAGGGACAACCAAAGTTTCCAGGAGCGTGTCAGTAGTGTACCAAAGGCAGGACTGGGGCGTGCTTAACAGATGGGCATCCTCAGCCGATAATGAAAAAAAGAAGGGCAGCCCTGATGAGCATTTAGACGACTTTACTTGGTCCCTTTTCTTTCATGACCAAGCCTCAAAAAGGTGCCTGAACTGACCAGATGACCTCCCCTTACTCCCCCAGTGGTCATCAACCCCCTCCCACCCAAAAGAAAATTAACAAACATTTTTCCAGCCTCTATGCCAGCCTCAGATGTCATACCCAGCTCCATCACAGCAGTATGCAGGTCCCTGGAGCAGTTTTTAATTGGGTGCAGTGCACTTCAGGCAGGCGGACCCAGGCCCATCCCCCCCCCCACCTGTTGCACTTGTGGTGGTAAATATGAGCCCTCCAAAACCCACCCGAAACCCACTGTACCCACATGTAAGTGCCCCCCCCTTCACCCATAAGGGCTATGGTAGTGTACAGTTGTGGGGAGTGGGTTTTTTTTTTGGGGGGGGGTGGGGGGGCTCAGCACCCAAGGTAAGGGAGCTATGCACCTGGAAGCAATTTGTGAAGTCCACTGCAGTGCCCCCTAGGGTGCCCGGTTGGTGTCCTGGGATGTGAGGGGTGTTGGAATGTAATTGTATTTTGCATGCATTGCCTGTCACCTATTATTTCTCTGTGATTACTCTGTGACCTCTGATGTGAATTACTTAGAGAGGTCACACAGCTATGTAACTTCCTGTGGGGGTCAGATGCAGCACATGCAGCACATGGAGCACATGGAGCTCATGATCTCTCCTAACCTGAGAGGATCTATGGTGGTGTGAGCATCCATTACCATCTAAGCACATGGAAGGAGCTGATAATACAAATGTATAGTAATATGTATATATAAGCCTGTCTGATTATAATCTAACTACAAACTGTGAGTAAACAGATGTTTTGTTACTTCAACTTTAAAGTGACTCAGCAGTGAATTATTCAGGGGTGTATGAGAGAGAGATGAAGAAAGAAATTAACATTTCTAAAGCTGAAGCTGTGTGTACTAAAATCTGCTAATTATTTACTACAAATAATCCAACAAAAGGGTTATGGGCCCAGGGCCCAGGAATTGAAAAAGAAGAGAAATATTACCAGGCAGAAAAAAAGGCCACATTTTTCTCTTAAGTTTTAAAGGAAAGATTCAGTCTGTCTCTCTCTCCCCCCACACAGCAGACAGAAGGCTAAGAAAATGGCTGAGGGAAGAAATTCACCATTGTTCTATTCTCTCAAGGTGCCTAGATTAACTGAGTTTAATTATCAGCAGTGGGAATTAAGATTCATATGTTTCCTTCGAGCAAAAAGATTAGATATATGCTTAGACCAAGACAGAACAGCTGAAAATATGGCTGAATGGGACAATGCAAACTATTATGTGAAGTGCATGTTTTTGGAAGCTCTCTCAGAGAAACAAGCCATATTAGTGGAGGGAAAAGATACACCAAAGGACATTTTATATAAACTGAGAACTATGTATGCAACTACATATGCAAAGCAGCAACCAATTTGGTTGGCAGAGTTGAATGAAACCAAATTAAGGGATAAAAGTAAATGTAATGATCACATTATGTATCTTATGTCTTCATTTCAAAAGCTAGAACTTTCTGGAATTCCCATGTGTGATGCATTGAAAAGAGCATTTCTTTTTACCTCACTATCAAAGAAGTTTGATGTTTTTAGGTCTGTAAATGAGGCCATTGAAGGGCAATCTTTTGAACAGGCAACATCAAAACTAAGGCAGGAATGCATAATAAATGATTCTGAGGAGATGTGTTCTCAAAGTCAGTCAGAGAGAAATGAAACAAATTTCTTGGCAAAGAACAGAGGAAGGCGGAGCTATGGGAAAACTCCACCCAAGGGCAAGCTGATTTGCTACTCATGTGGAAAGGAGGGACATGTATCTAAATGGTGTAAGGAAACACAAAACACTCCCTCTAGCTCACCTAAGCCAATGGAACTAAAGAATTTCAAACCAGGAAATGTATGAAGGACAAAGATAAACACAAGGGCTTTCTAATGGCAGAAAAATCTTTGACTATGGTAAATAATAATTCAAATGAAAGTACTTGGATTTTGGATTCGGGGAGCACATGCCATTTAACCAATTGTAAGAATTTCTTTCAGGAAATGTGTCCAGAGGAAGGTATTCTTAAAACTGCAAACGCAGGGACTGCTAAGATCCAAGCAAAAGGTATTGGATTCTTAAAATGCAAAGTGTCTAATGAAGTTAAAGAAATTCCTGTAAGTGATGTCTTGTATATTCCCCAAGCAGTTTGCAATATGCTTAGTGTATCTACATTAGATAAGAAGGGATTTGTGATTCATTTTGAAAACAGTAAGTGCACAATCTCTAAAAATGATGAAGTGTATGCTGAAGCTTTTATGCATAATGATGTTTATAAGCTGAACATTTCAGGTGAAGCCTCACATATGGCGCAAGTAAGGAAGAATGATGGTAAATGTAGTCTGGAAATCTGGCACCGCCGCCTGGGACATCGTGATTTTAAGGTGATCCAGGATCTTTACAGTAAGCAACTGGCCACCGGCATTCAGATAAGTGCAGATGCTGGTAAAATGGAGAAATGCATAGACTGTGTTACTCAAAAAGGTGTGAGACCCTCATTTCCTGCATACACAGGAAATAGGAGTAATAAAGTACTGGACTTAATACACAGTGACTTATGTGGACCGTTTAATATCCCATCATTGGGAAATAACAGATTTGTGCTAATATTCTTGGATGATTTTTCTAGATATTGTGTGGCCTATTTGCTGAAAGAGAAAAGTCAAGTCACAGACATGCTGAAGAAATACGTAGCCATGGTGAGCAATAAATTTGAAAGAAAACCAAAGGTTCTTCAGACCGACAATGGTGGTGAGTTCACTTCACAAAGCATGCGCACATTTCTAGAACAAGAAGGCATTCAGCATATCACAACAGTAGCTTATACACCAGAGCAAAATTCTGTTGCAGAGAGAAAATTTAGGTCACTTGTGGAAATGACCAGATGTATGCTGTCAGATAGCAATCTCCCTAAAAGACTATGGGGGGAAGCCATTCTCACAGCAGTGTACCTACAAAACAGAATGCCAACTAAAGGCGCTGAGCGCACACCACATGAGACATGGCATGGTAGGAAGCCAAACCTGTCACACATAAGAACATTTGGAAGTACAGCATATGCTCATGTACCAAAGCAAAGAAGGCATAAGCTGGATTCCACAACAGAAAGGGGCATTTTAGTTGGCTATGCTCCAGGACACAAAGGATATAGAATTTTGAATCTGAAAACTGGCATTGTTGGCATAAGACATGTTACATATTTTGATGAAAACAAGAGGGTTGATAAAGGCTGGATTATCCCAGATGAGCCTTATCATCCAGAATATGAAACTAGAACCATAATAGACATGCCAGTGTATATAAATGCCATACCAAGGCAGATGTCTGAAAGCAACTCATCTGTATCTAACGAGGAACAGGCAGAGGAAGCAGACACAGAAAGGATCATTGAAGAAGACAGTACAGTTGGAGAAGGGGAATCAATTGGAGAAGAACTCTCAGATTTAGAGGATGCGGAAAGGTCAGACCAACCTGTTGTCAGACGCTCATCCAGGGAAAACAAAGGTGTTCCACCCCCAAGACTGTCTTACTTAACAAAGTCAGCAGAAGCTCAAGAGCCCTTAACATGGGATGAGATTGAGAAAATGCCAGCAGAAGAAGCTGCTGAATGGCATAAAGCTGCACAAGAAGAAATTGATGCATTGGATAAAAATAATACTTGGATTCTTACAAAATTACCTCCTGGCAAGAAAGCTATAGGATGCAAATGGGTATTCAAGTTAAAAAGGAATGCACAAGGAAAAGTGGAAAGGTATAAAGCCAGATTAGTGGCAAAGGGATATCTTCAAAAATATGGAGAAGATTTTGATGAAGTGTTTGCACCTGTAGTGAAACACACGACAATCAGAACACTTCTGAGCATTGCAGTCTCAAAAGGCATGCAAGTCAACCACATTGATGTGAAAACAGCATTTCTTCACGGAGATATAACTGAAGACTTGTACATGGAACAACCAACAGGTTTCATAAATACAAAACAAAGACAGCTAGTGTGTAAATTAAACAAAGGTCTTTATGGATTAAAGCAAAGTGCAAAATGTTGGAATGAAAAATTGCATGAAATATTGACAAATTTAGGATTTAAGCAAGGTGAAGCAGATAAATGCTTGTACACTAGGTGCAGAAATGGACAATATGCATACATTTTAGCTTTTGTTGATGATCTGCTCATTGCAAGCGAAAGTGAGCAAGAGTACAAGGACATTGTAAAGTGTTTAAACCTCAATGTTGAGATAAAAGAACTTGGTAATGTGTCATACTATCTTGGTATAGAAATTGAGAAACAAAATGATGGTTCTTATCTTCTAAGCCAGAAGCAGAAAATAAATGAGCTTATTGAAAGTTTAGGTATGCAAGATGCCCAAGTTGTAAGCACTCCCATGATCACTGATTTTCTGAAGGATGAAACAGTAAGAGAACCTTTACCAGATAACATCCAATATAGATCAGCCATAGGTAAGCTTTTATATCTAGCTACCACATACAGGGCTGATATAGCAAATGCAGTAGGAATTTTGAGCAGAAGGGTCAGCTCACCTACCAAATCAGATTGGACTGCAGTTAAAAGGATGGTAAGGTATTTAAAGGGTACCATTGATTGTAAATTAAAGATTTCAGCCAATAGTAATCCAAAACTAATATGTTACTGTGATTCAGATTGGGCAGGGGATCATTCTGATTATAAATCCACAAGTGGATATGTGTTTATGTATGGAAATGTACAAATTTCATGGGCCAGTCATAAACAAAGTATTGTGAGTTTGTCTTCTACAGAAGCTGAATATGTGGCCGTATCGGAAGCGTGCAGAGAACTGATGTGGATTGAAAAACTTTTGCTGGATTTTGGAATAGCTGAAAAGAGACCAATCCAGATAATGGAAGATAATCAGAGCTGCATCCGACTGTCACAGAATGACAAGGTTCAGTCACGCACCAAGCACATCGCAACGAAATACCACAACGTGCGAGAGTTGGCAAAAGAAGGGGTCATCAGTCTACACTATTGTCACACCAGTGAGATGACAGCTGACATCATGACCAAACCGTTACCCAGAGAACATTTTGTGAATTTGCGTATAAAGCTTGGACTTTGTATGAATAAATAATTGCATGACAGTTATGCATGAGAAGGGGTTTGTTGGAATGTAATTGTATTTTGCATGCATTGCCTGTCACCTATTATTTCTCTGTGATTACTCTGTGACCTCTGATGTGAATTACTTAGAGAGGTCACACAGCTATGTAACTTCCTGTGGGGGTCAGATGCAGCACATGCAGCACATGGAGCACATGGAGCTCATGATCTCTCCTAACCTGAGAGGATCTATGGTGGTGTGAGCATCCATTACCATCTAAGCACATGGAAGGAGCTGATAATACAAATGTATAGTAATATGTATATATAAGCCTGTCTGATTATAATCTAACTACAAACTGTGAGTAAACAGATGTTTTGTTACTTCAACTTTAAAGTGACTCAGCAGTGAATTATTCAGGGGTGTATGAGAGAGAGATGAAGAAAGAAATTAACATTTCTAAAGCTGAAGCTGTGTGTACTAAAATCTGCTAATTATTTACTACAAATAATCCAACAAGGGGGACCAGTGCACTACGAATGCTGGCTCCTCCTAAGACCAAATGGCGTCCTTGGTTTCCATTATTGGCGAAAACCGAGGTCGCCCATTTCTAAGGTTGACCATCTCAACATTTATTTATTTATTTTATTTTATTTATTTAGATTTTGCTCACACCATCTCTTAGGTCGACCTAAATGTTGAGATTTGGGCATCCCCGACCGTATTATCGAAACAAAAGATGGACGCCCATCTTGTTTCGATAATACGGGATGCCCCTTCGCGGGGACGCCCTTAGAGATGGTCAACCCTGTTCGATTATGCCCCTCTGGGTGTTGCCACTGATTATCCTCTTATCACTGCCCAGGCAGTTGATCAGATAGTGATGATATTCAGTCTGTTATCCATCTAGCTAGCAAGGTTAAGTTTGACAGTAAAAGCTGTCATAATGTTACCTGATTAGCTAACCGGGTAGTGAGCTGAATATCAGTGAGGTTAGTTTTACTGTAAGAAGTAGAATTATAAGTCATAGCTGAATAAACTTGTCAATTGATCTTCAGGTCTTTAGATGACTCTTTGCATTTCTCTTCTTTTCAGCCATTACTTTTTATATTTGCCTGTTATACATACAGTATTTCACCAGATAACTACTAGATTTGTGTTATTCTTCCAATTCAACATTAGTTTTAGAGCCAAAGAGAGTAAAATATTTGATAGCCCAGATGCTACTTTTGATAATGGGCTTGAAGTATTATTTAAGAATAATAATCTTATGACAGTGGTCTGTTATGAATATAATTATGTTGATCCATTGCCACATAGATTTCCAAATGGATTTGACATTTTCACAATAAAATAGCATGTGAGACATTATTTGAGATTCATTATATGAGATTCATGACCAACAATAACTTGTTTAGCACATTTTATTGGAATCCATATTTCTCAATGAGTTAAAACATTTAGGGGCCTTTTTACTAAAGCTCAGACAGGCTAATGCTCAGAACTCTCGTGATAAAGCCAACAGCGCAGAACCCCTACTGCTGGAACAGCGCAGAAAACTAGCTCACCAATGCTGTAAACAAATGGTATTCAAATTATATGCATGCTGTAAAAGTGAAAGCAAGGGGAGGGGGGGGGGGGTAACAAACGCAGAAAAGTTTTACGGTAAGCTCAGCTCTTGTGCGCATACACCAGGCAAAGCCGATAGCGAAGCACACATTTGCGTCTGTTTTCTGCACCTTTAAATATAAACTTTTCAATTTTGTTTTTTACTTGGAAGGCTTATATTTAAGGGCAGGAAACAGGCACCAATGTGTGTTTTCAATCTCAGGTTTCATCGGACTCACACACATTTATTTCTTAGTACCAGCACTTACAGGCTTGCACGGGCTTTTTTCCACTTACAAAAGAAATCAAAAGAAGATTTTAAAGAAAGATCTGTGAAAAATCCTCTCTTCAAACTCCCTAACACCTGCTCCTAGGTGTCGTCATATTTTCAGCGGTAAGGGCAGCTTTGATTTGTATGCTGTTCTCTGAGAATTGGGAGGGAATAGGAAATGACCTCATTAACATCTGTTTGACTACATTTGCCTGCTATTTGTGCTAATGTTTGGCTCGCACATGGTCTCCCACGCTAGAGCCCTCTGAGCATTCTGCCCTCACTACACCAGCTGTAGTCTGGCGCTAATCACCTCTAGCTCCGGCATTACATTTTGAGCATCAGCCTGAGAGTGCACTAACAGAATTAGCACGTGCTAAAATGCTAAAAAAACACATTGATATAAAATTGGCTTCTTATCATTTAGCGAGTGCTAATTCCTTTAGCACATCCTAAGATTTAGTAAAAGGGCCCCATAATGACTGGTAGAGGCTGATGCTGATATTGATAATTGTATTTCAATATTAGGGGTATAATAATAGTTTCAAGTTTCAGATTCATGTGATATACCACCTATTTGAAGACTGCCTGAGTGGCTTATTTATTTATTTATTTGTAACATTTGTATCCCACATTTTCCCACCCATTAGCAGGCTCAATGTGGCTTACAAAATACCGTAAAGGCAAACACCAAGTCCGGTAGGGGTAAACAAATATAGATTGAAATAGGGGTCAGGTAAGGTTAAGGTATAAGGTACAATAAGGCTCAACGATAATAAGGAATATATAATGTCCAATACGATCTAAGGTTATGTTGTGTTGCAGAGTTGAAGCATTTAAGTAGGGTCAGTGGGATATAGGCCTTGCAAAACAGATAAGTCTTTAATGATCTCCTTAAATTAAGATGGTCGTAAATCGTTTTCACAGTCTTTGGTAGTGCATTCCACATTTGTGTGCCTAAATAGGAGAAATTGGATGCATAGGTTGATTTATATCTGAGTCCTATGCAGCTCATATAGTGGAGGTTCAAATAGGTACGTGATGTACTAGTTCTATTTCTGGTCGGAAGATCTATCAAGTCAACCATGTATCCTGGAGTTTCACTGTAGATAATCTTGTGGACCAAAGAGCAAATTTTGAAGGTAATGCGTTCCTTGATTGGGAGCCAATCAAAATCAGTTTAAATATAAAACAAAAAAATTAAAAATGTGATAAAGAAAAATGTTGAAGAGAAAGTTACGATCATCCAAAGAAAAGAAAAGAAAAAAAAGATGAGGTAAAACTGCCTTACAACTCAGAGACTTGACCTCAAACTGGTATCCATCCAACATAAAATCACAATTTAAGTGTCAACAGCCTTATGAAAGAAGAGGTTTTTGTTTTAAACCAGTCTTAAATTTAACATATGAAGGTTTTAGCCTAAAATACAATGGAAGGGTATTCCAGAGGGCAGGTACAGTTGCACAAAAGAATCTTTATGGTCTTTTTACTAAAGTGCGCTGTGTGCAGGTCAATTTTTCAGCGTGCCTGTAAAAAAGGCCTCTTTTTATTTTTGTCGAAAATGGACGTGCGGCAAAATAAAAATTGGCACGCTTCCATTTTGGGTCTGAGACCTTACCACCAGCCATTGACTTACCAGTAAGGTCTCTCGCATTAACCATGCGGTAATCGCCCACGCGTGTCAAGTCAGAATTACCGCCTGATTTTTGTCACGCTCCAGAAAATAAAATATATTCTCTGGCACGCATAGCGGACACACGTCAAAAATGAAATTACCGCATGGGCCACGTGGTAGCCGAGCAGTAACTCCAAACTGATGTGTGTTGGGCATGCGTAGGTGCCTACTTAGCTTAGTAAAAGGGACCCTTTATTTCCAAGCTAGAATCAAAGGAGCCCATCTCGGTGTGAAAGAATGTTAACAAAACAATTAACACCGTGCCTACTTGACTAATACTTGTCATGAGCACTTACCCCTTTTAAATTACTTTATGTATACTTTGCTTAAGCTGTTTGAGCCAGCGAATACTGAAGCAATAACTGTAATATTGCACATATTGCAACACATAGTAGGTATCATTAATCTCCATTCCTTCTCCATATTTTTCTGCAAGTAATGCACAAAGGAGGTTTCGGTTGTCAAATCTTTGAGTGCTGTTTTGAATGGTAATGTTCATCCCGGCACGAAACAGTAAATTTTGCTTCATGTCTGTTTGAGCAAGAAACTGTTTGCATCTCATCAATATTGGTTTGCATAAGTTGAGGAAGATCATAATTGTACAGCCCTCTGATTTTAAAGATGCCTTCAGCCTGACTTGCTGCAGTGTGGCTATCACTTGTGTATATCAGAGTAGCTGAATAAATTGGGATGTGGGTATTTTTACCATGAACTATGTATGCAGGTAATCTGTGGGTGTGATTATTTCAAAAGTGTATTCATATTGTGTCCAACACTTTTGGTAAGAATCCTTTCACAAACTGTATTGTATTGGGGCCTTCCATTTCTTTTAGGACTCCTGGTAGTCTTCAGCCTCCGTTGATAGCGCTCTAGTGACTGCTGAAGCTGAATAATCATTTCAATTTCTTCTGCATGATGGATATTGCCATTTTGTTGTTCTCTGCCTTTTGATTGACCTTATTAAGATGTGTCTTCACCTCCAACATTTGTGATTCAAGCTCTCTAACCTCTTCTTTGATCGCTTCCTGCGTTTTCAAATGAGGTCCTTGATTTGCAAGAGTTCATTGAATACTGTGTGTAGTGCTTCTTGTCCGATGCCATCATGATTAGAGATGGAAGTTCCCATTTTATTCCCTGTGCTAGTGCTGAAATAAATCTAATTTTTCAGTCTTGTGCTGAGACATCTTAACTCAGTGAGGTTAGTGCTTGTAGTCAGGAATGGTAGTTGAAAAGTTTGGCTGTTGTTGGGCAGATGTGTTCTTATGCAGCAGTCATGATTGGGTTTGCCATTTCTTGTACATCTCTGGTCCATTTCCTCATGAATTGGTCCTTCTCTTTTTCCAGGGCATTTAAATCATTCACACATTCAGTGCCACTATCCCCCTAATTCTATTTGTCATGCTCAAAACTCCATGCGTAAATTTAGGCAGGCGCCCAATTTGCACACACAATTTAATTAAAATGTGAGCCAATTAACACCAATAATTGGGTGCTAACAATTGGTGCTAATCAGCACCAATTTAAATTTACACACACATCCTTGTAGTCAGTATTCTATAAAGATACATGTGTAAATTTTATGGATGGATTCAAAAAGGGGTGTGGCCATGGGAGGGGCATGGGTGGGTCAGGGGCCTTCCTAGAATTTGCATGCAGGGTTATAGAATAAGGCAGATTTGCACCTTATTTAGGCACATAGATTTATAATAGGTAAATTCTTGCACCTAAAATTGGGCACAGATCCTGGACCTAAGCGCAATTCTGTAAATAGCGCCCAACTTTGAGCACTATTTATAGAATAGTGCACTCAAATAGAATTTAGTCCAATATGTATCTAGGATCACTGAACTCTGTGTATAGCAGTGATATTAGGCTGTTATCACCACACAGCTAAGTGGTTTAATTTAGGACAGACTTTATACTAGCCCAGATTTAAAGGGGATGATGTTCAGACCACGGGAGTTAACTGCGCTGACTCCCGTAGTCAGCACTGAGTCCGGATATTCAGTGCTGTATGAAGACATAAAACAGGACTGGATGTTGTATTTAATTACTTGCCTTTTCCAAATCAAAGAGCTAGAGGTGAGTTACATGCAGGCACACTATTTTCCTGTCTCAGAGGACTTACATTCTAAGTTGTACCTGAGGCAATGGAGGGGGTGAAGTGACTTGCTCAAGGTCATAAGGAGAATCAGTGGGAGAAGCAGGATTTGAATCCTGGCTTCACTGGTTCTTCAGCATCCTGTCATGAGGAGGTCTATAAATATGGGCACATGATCCCTCCAAAATGTATATTCTGTAATTCCAATATTCTAGTTATTCAGTTCATGAAAGCATTATGGGCTGGATTCAGAAAGTTAAGTTCCAGAAAGATCCACACACTGAAATTGTATTGAATAAAGGGCACTCTACACTGAGTGCACATTATAGTATTGCAATTAGTGAAAATTTCTGCAATCATCTATAGGTGCGCAAACTTACACCAAGTGAAACCTTGTGTAAATCCTGGCATGTAAGTTGAGTACACAACTGTGGAATTCTGTAACATTGCAGCTAAATGATGGGAATGCCCTGACCATGACCATGCTAGACAATTTTGGTAGGTAACTTTTTCAGAAGCGGAGCCAGGATGAGGCAGGTTGACGGTGAGGGAGGAGCGAGAGCGGACTTCCGCCGGCACACATTTTCAGTGCAACAGGACAAAAAAAATAGGCGCCGGCAGAACTCCGTTTGGGGGAGCGGCCGCTCCCCTGGCGCCCCACCTAGCTACCCCACTGAACTTTATAGAATAGTGCACAGGCAGAAGTGCACGTAAATCCAAATAATTTGCAATTAATGCCAATAATTGGTGTTAATTGGCTCATTAAGGGGTCCTTTTACTAAGGTGCGCTGCAAAATGGCATGCGGTAGTGTAGACGCGTGTTTTGGGTGTGTGCAGAATTATTTTTCAGCGCACCTAAAAAAATGCCTTTTTAAAAATTTTTGCTGAAAATAGACGTGCAGCTAAATGAAAGTTGTCACGTGTCCATTTTGGGTCTCAGACCTTACCGTAAGCCATTGACCTAGCGGTAAAGACTCATGCGGTAACCAGGCAGTAATGGTCTATGCACATCAAATGCCACTTGACGCGCTTAGCTGCCACGTGTCAGAAAATAAAAAATATTTTTCAGACGTGCATAGTGGACGCATGCCAAAATTGAAATTACCGCAAGGGCCATATGGTAACTGGGTGGTAACTCCAATTTGGCGCATGTTGAGCGAGTGTAGGTGCCTACGTGGCTTAATAAAAGGGCCCCTAAGTATTTATTTATTTATTAAAAATGTTTTATTCTGCACTATCCCACAATTCTAGGCAGGTTACAGTAGATACATGGACAGCAAATTCATGTACTTCTTACTAGACAGGAAACAAAGAGAGGGTCCAAAGTACACCAAGCAAGCAAGCACACGGAAAAAACACAAATGGACTTTCAGGAGCAGGACAGTGACAGATACTTTATTAAGGAGACCCGACACGGGCCGTGTGTCAGTGACAAATCACCTGCATCAGGGGTCACAGATTTTTTGCAGGTTAGTTTGGCAGTTTTTCCAACAGCGTTTTCAGTGAGGGCAGTTCTCATACAGCTTTTGTTCATTATATGCAATCATTCTGATGCATTGAGCAGACATTGTATTATGATCTGGTAGTGGTAGACCTGTATTATTTTACAAGAAAACCAGCAAAAAAATCTGTGACCCTTGATGCAGGCGATTTGTCGCCGAAACACTGCCCAAGTCGGGTCTCCTTAATACAGAACCTCTCATTGTTCTTCTCCTGAAGGTTCTCTTCTATTCAAACATTACTGACTAAAACACATTAAAATCACATCAAATTGTCAAAAGCTCTAACAAAAAGGTAGGATTTCAAATGTTTCCTAAACTGTACAGCAGAGCATTCCACAGTATTGCATCTCAGGGTCGCTCCCAAAATTGGGCACATACATTTCAGTGACCTATATAGAATCCGGGGGGGTATATGCTTACTGATATAAAAAGTTAGAGTGTGTTCTTTGTTTTTCTTTATTGGTGAGTGATAAACCTGTATGACCCAATCAAGATCTGTAAACATTAACTAAACTAACTACAGTTTTTGAAGCATTCTGAATAAATTAGTTATGTAGTCAGGATGAAACTGGACTGGAAGATGTAAAATGTGGACAGTTTATTTCAGGACAGAATCTCATTGTCTGTTGTAAAACACTCAAGCACTAGCAAATGTACAAGATTATTTTGTAATATTAACCCTTTCATTATTAGAGTGTTCGAGTCAATCACCCAAGCTCCAAATAAGAAAGTGAGACTAGGCTCCCTTCTGCTTTTATCCTGATGCCTAACCCCAACTTGTGAAGTGGGAACATCTGATTGGTCCTCTCATAAGAAACCCTAAATCAGGGGTGTCCAACCTTGTCTTTGAGGGCTGCAATCCAGTCAGGTTTTCAGGATTTCCCCCAATGAATATGTATTATTATTCACATGACTAATTCATTTACCTTACAAATTTTATAAACACTCATTTCACATATCTAATACAATAATCATCTTAAATTCTACTTCTTAAAATCATAAACTTCAATATATTTCCAAATAATGTAACCTCTTAAAAAACTACAAACACTCCCCTAAGCAGTTATATTCATATAGATTGTTCATATGACAAGGAAGTTCTTCTTCAAAATATTATCTTCCATGATAGAATAGTCTGTGAAATTGTTCCAAATTCCAAATTACTAAACATCCATCGCAATCAAAAAGTGCCCGATCTTGAATTCTCAGTCCAATAATAAATTTAGAAGAGCTTCCCGCTGCTTTAAGGTCATCTAATAGCACAAATAATCTTCATCCACACCATATTCTGTATAAAAACATTTTAAGTCTCAACAAAAATCAATCTAGGGCAAGGGTGTCCAACCTGGGCCCTACAAAAAGCAAAAGAATAACAATTATTTAGTGTTGATGCGGTGAATTCTTTTGATCCGCCTTATAAAAATATTGAAATTGTTATAAAGATAAAGTTTGGGGAGTGTAACAAAAGAGTTAATGAAAAAGATTTTGTTTTATTGCCTACTTTGCCAGTACATGATACTCAGATGATTTGGTGCCTGGGACTGAAGAGCTGGGCACCAGCATGGACACCAGGTTTTAGCTGCTCTAAATACTGGTGCCCAACTTTGGACATGTGAATTGGCTCTAAGCGCTATTCTATAAATGGTGTTCAACTTGAAGCACTGTTTATAGAATAGCGCTCCACGCCAATTCTTTCTGGCACCAATGTTTCAGTGCTGTTTATAGAATTTACCCCCATTATTTATGAAATATGCATAGTCATGTGTATTGTACATGCATACATTCATACCTGCTCCTAAGCTGATGTCAATGTGCGTTGGTTCATTACAAGCTAGATTATAGCAAGGTTTGTGGGGCAGTTTTGTAAACACACATAGAGAAGGTAGGGGTGTGGAGGTTAAAACTGCTAGTCTGCATTTTTTCCTGGACTATAGAGATACAAGTTGACTTAAAATGGCTAAAAGGCAATTCTATAACTGGGTGCCCACATTTACCTGCCCCTTGCATGGATAGATTATAGAATATTAGCATTTACTCAGGAATGGGTTAGCAGGGCATCTAAGCGCTATTCTGCAAAGGTGCACAGAAATGGCATAGTGAGGCAATGCAATGGGGGCATAAACATGTACAAAGGCTCCAACTTCCATACATAACTTAAACATCCCAGCTGCATTTCTACAATTGTAGTTATGCCAGGTCTATGGCGAGTGAAAGTGCAGGTGCATGAATGTAAGGAGCACTGATACCAGGTTATGCTTGTATTCTATAATGGAATCTGGAGCCCAGATTCCATTATTTATTTATTTTATTTATTTATTTGTAGCATTTGTATCCCACATTTTCCCACCTATTTGCAGGCTCAATGTGGCTTACATTTGCCGTAATGGCGGTTGCCATTTCCGGTTAACTGAATTACAATTGGTATTGCATTAAGGAGCATACATACATGGTAACATTCATGGTGTATACATGCATGGTAACATACTCCAGTTATGAGTATACACTGGGACATAGTGTATATGGAATAAATCATGATATATATATATATATATATATATATATATATATACACACACCATGTGATACATACATTGTAAAGAATACATTATAGAATAAACTCTCACCTAACATCCTTGGGCGCCTAACTGGAGTTGTCCAGGTATAGAATTGCCCTCTTAGTAGTTAGATTTCAATACAGGGCCTTTAATCTTGTTTTGTCATCTAAACTCTTGAATTGTAATTGAGCTGCATTTGTTTTTATATATTTTTTAAAATCTTTGTGCAAATAAGTTCTTTTTCAGTCTTACAATCAGGTCTTCCCTTTGTCAAGGGTTTCTTGATATAAATAAAGCAAACTTCTAGTCCTTTGATAGGCTTCAGGAAAACTGAAGAGAAGGGTTTTCAAAAAACAATTTTAACATTAAAAAGATGACAAGCAAATAGTTAAGACTGATTCATTTATGATGGCTTTCCAGAGGCTTGAAGACTAAGCTTTGACAATAAGCTTAAGCTAAACATGGATTATTGGGGAATTTTAAAGGGAGGGTGGTTGTTTGGGTGTAGTTTAAACTTAAGTAACATTTGATTTGATTATTGTCATCTTCTGTTCTGTTCCATCATACTTGCAGCTCCTTCCTGCTTGATTTTGGAAGTTGCTGGTTGTAATTGTGATAAGTTGATTTTAATTGATTTTTAGTTGTTTTAAATATGTGGTGGTTACTATTTGAATGTGTGACCCCTTTGGGCACTTTTAATGGTCAATAAACAGATGTCACTGAACATGGATCTATAGAGGTTTGAATCACCAATAATAGAAAACCTAAGTTCAGAATTGTTATTAATTATTGAAATTTGCTAGACAGTCGATTGTTAAGATATAACAATCCACTGCCTAGCAAATTTCAATGATTATTGATGTGATTACTGGGAAGGGAACGTATTCAAATTATTTTGCAAATTCTTTTCACAAAGTAGATCTTAGCAATTCAAACGGCCTGAGAAATGATTCCTTTCAGAGTTGGCATGGTTTGATGCTTCCATAGTGCCCAATTATAATTATGCTCTGGTCCCAGCAGTCTAAAGCCAATGCTAGATTTGTTGGGTTTTTTGTTTATCATAGAAACATGGTTGTCCGAATTAGATAGTCTCTTGATTACACATCTATGTCCTACTGGGCATAAATTAATTCACTTTCTGAGGCAGGGAAAAAAGGGGAGGGGGGCTAGCATTACTCTATTGAAGTTTTTTTTTTAACATTTTATTAATTAACTCGGACAATTCTTCTGAATTAGAATTTATATTATGTAAATTCAGTGATGACTCCTCTGGGAATTCCAGTTTCGTGGGGCTGTTACTTATTTATCATACACCGGGTTCTTGGGCTAAAGCAGAATCTGCTTTACTGGATGTTATTTCATATGCATTCTGCCAGTTTACTAGATTAATTGTACTTGGAGATCTAAATTTGCACCTTGAGGATGAATCTGATTCTACATTTGTTAATGTTCAAGCTTTTTTTATGTTCTTGTGATTTAGTTTTGCTTGAAGGTGGTCTGACTCATGAGAGGGGTCATTCTCTAGATTTTTTGGCAACCTATCCTAAATTTTTATTTATTTATTAGGATTTATTTACCACCTTTTTGAAGGAATTCACTCAAGGCAGTGTACAGTAAGAATAGATCAAACATGAGCAATAGGCAATTACAGCAGTAAAAATATTCAACTAACAATACAAAGTATGGCATGGTATACTACTTTTACTTGTTCTATTGGGGACCACTGGTTAACTATCTCTCTTTCTATACATATACCAGATGGTAATAGAATATTCTTCTCACAGCATGTGAATGTTGAACATCACTTATCAACCAAGGACTTCAGAGCTACCAAGCCTGGCTATTCAATATAGAATACTTGCTCTTCCTTTTTAAGAGCGCCACCACTTTATTTATTTATTGCATTTGTATCCCACATTTTCCCACCTATTTGCAGGCTCAATGTGGCTTACAGAGTTTTGGTAAGACATAGTCATTCCAGGATATCAGATATAATTAGTAATGTACTAAGATTAAGTAATGGAAGATAGAAGGAAGGTGTTAGGTAGGCTAGTATAGAAGGTGGACTTTAATAGCTGGGTTGGTTGGTGAGGTAGTTTTGTAAGGTTATGGGTTCTCTTTGTAGGCTTGTTGAAGAGATGTGTCTTCAGAGATTTGCGAAAATTAGTTATTTCGTCAATGGTTTTCAGGGCTGTAGGTAATGCGTTCCACAACTGCATGCTCATGTAGGAGAAGGTGGTGGCATGTGTCAGCTTGTATTTTAGTCCTTTACAGCTGGGGAAGTGCAGATTGAGAAATTTGCGGGCTGACATTATGGTGTTTCTGGGAGGCAGGTCCACGAGGTTTAGCTTGTAGATTGAGGCGTCTGCGTGAATGATTTTGTGTACAATCGTACATATCTTGAATGCAATGCGTTCCTTGAGTGGGAGCCAGTGAAGTTTCTCTCTTAAGGGTTTTGCACTTTCATATTTAGTTTTTCCAAATATGAGTCTGGCTGCGGTATTCTGGGCTGTTTGGAGTTTTTTGATAGTCTGTTCTTTGCAGCCAACGTACAGTGCGTTGCAGTAGTCCAGATGACTTATTACCATTGACTGTACCAGGGTACAGAAGATGTATCTCGGGAAGAAAGGTTTTACTCTTTTGAGTTTCCACATGGAGTGGAACATCTTTTTATGATAGGTACACAGCTCCAATAACAAAGCGGTGGCGCTCTTAAAAGAAAGAGCAAGTATTCTATATTGAATAGCCAGGCTTGGTAGCTATGAGGTCCTTGGTTGATAAGTAATGTTCAACATTCACATGCTATGAGAAGAATATTCTATTACCATCTGGTATATGTATAGAAAGAGAGATGGTATACTACTTGCAATGTCAACACAATACATAAAAGAACATTATAATTGGTAATGATGGGTAAGGCAAAGTTGTAATACATAGATGGGTAAGGAAGTAGGAAGAATTAGAAAGTAAGGTGACTGATTTGAAGAAAGTTGCACATGAGGTCAGAGAGATGGTTAAATATTATCTCAGCTAGGGTAGGAGTGGATAAGCATGTCCCGCTGCAGTATGTGCAGCCCGAGTCAATCCGTGTGTGTGTGTGTGAGTGAGATTAACAAATTAGCTACTTCTTCCATTAAAGGCTTGGTTGAGGAGCCAAGCTTTCACCTGCTTCCTGAAGTAGAGATAGCAATGCATTCCAGAGTGAGGGGGCTACTCCGGAGAAGGCTCGCTTGCGGATATCACATCGTGTAATGTCTTTTGGAGAAGGTGTAGATAGTAAAAGTCCTTAGGAGGAACTTAATGTCCTTGGCGGCTTGTGGAGGATCATCCTATTCTTCAGATACTTAAGGCTATTTCCTTTCAGGGCCTTGAAGATCAGACATAGAGTTTTAAATTTAGCCATGTATGTAGCCAATGAAGTTTTTGCAAAAATGGTGTGATGTAGTCACGTCGCTTGCAACCTTCTATGATCGTGCTGCTGCATTCTGAATCAACTGGAGCTTTGTAGTCAGACCATTGTATAGTGCATTGCAGTAATCCAGTTTTGATGTTACCATGGCATGCACAACTGAGATAAGATTTACCTTCTTGATGTAAGGAGAGAGGCAACGTAGCTGTCGCAAACATGGTCTAAATGAAATTACCAATGAGATTAACCAAAGCCTCCAAATAATGCACACCTGGGCAGATGCATTCCAACTAAAACTTAATGCAGAAAAAACACAATGTCTTGTACTCACCTCACAACATAACACAAAACACTTCTCTACCATAATCACACCATACTGTTCTCTCCCTGTCTCACAAAACTTGAAAATTCTTGGAGTCACCATTGATCGAAACGTCACTCTCGATGCCCACTTGAAAAACACAATGAAAAAGATGTTCTACTCCATGTGGAAACTTAAAAGAGTAAAACCTTTCTTCCCAAGATACATCTTCCGTGCACTGGTACAGTCAATGGTAATAAGTCATCTGGACTACTGCAACGCACTATACGCGGGCTGCAAAGAACAGACTATCAAAAAACTACAAACTGCCCAGAATACTGCGCCAAACTCATATTTGGAAAAACTAAATATTAAAGTGCAAAACCCTTAAGAGAGAAGCTCCACTGGCTCCCACTCAGGGAACGCATTACGTTCAAGATCTGCATGATTATACACAAAATCATTCACACAGACACCCCAACCTACATGCTAAACCTCGTAGACTTACCTCCAAGAAACGCCACAAGATCATCCCGCAAATTTTTCGACCTGTACTTCCCCAGTTGTAAAGGACTAAAATACAAGCAGATGCATGCTACTACATTCTTGTACATGGGCGCGCAATTATGGAATGCATTGCCTACAGACCTGAGAACAACCAACGAAACAACTATCTTTTGCAAATCTCTGAAGACATATCTCTTCAACAAGGCATACAATGAGAACTAATAGTCATACTAATCCACCCGACAACCCACTCAGTTAAGATAGCACACCTACTATAACTACCTTAATCATTCCTTTCCTTCCTCTTTCTACCCTTATTTAACCTCTGCACAATATTAAATGCCTCTGTCACCCTGTAATGACAATGTTAACAAAACTATGTAAGCCACATTGAGCCTGCAAATAGGTGGGATAATGTGGGATACAAATGCAATAAATAAAATAAATAAATAGTAGAAACAGCTCTTGAAGGTTGCTTGGATTTGGGGAATCAGAGTAAGTATTGAATCTAACTGTATTCCAAGGTTCCTGACTTGTGGTTTGAGGGTGAGTTCATACTTCCCAAAAGGGATTTTGATGTCAGGTATGTATCCACTTGTGTTAGGCACCCAGAGAAGCTCGGTTTTACTTGGGTTCAGGCAAAGTTTGTTGTGTTTAGGCCATTTTTGAATTGATGTTAGACAGGTAATCAGTAGGCTGTAGGTAAGTCAAGTTCAATGGGTATGAGCAGCTGCACATCATCTGCATAGATGTAGAACTGAGTGTCCATTGACCGAATCAGCCCAGCTAGTGGCTTGAGATAGATATTGAACAGAATAGGTGACAGTATCAATTCTTCTGGTACCCCGCAGGTCAGTGTCCATGGTGGTGACGAGTTGCTGCCAAACATTATGGATTGTTGCCTGTCTGATTGATAGATAGATAGATAGATAGATAGGATCTGAACCAGGCAAGTACTGTTTTATTGATACCTGTTTCTGTCAGTCATGCTAGCAAGATATCATGATCCACAGTGTCAAAAGCTGCTGAGAAATCTAGCAGTACTAATATTGAGGCGAATCCCTCGTCTCGGCTTCTGTGAAGATCATCTAGCAGGGATACGAGGACTGTTTCTGTTTCATAACTGGGTCTGAATCCAGATTGACATGGATCTAGCCAGTTATTCTTTTCTAGCCATTCATTAAGTTGAACACAGACTGTTTGTTTTAAGAGTTTCCCTAGAAACGGGATGTTGGGTACTGGCCTGTAACTTTCAAGTTTGTCCTGGTCAAGGTTGATTGACTCCTCTTGGTTTGCAAATCCTTGGTCTGACCATTTTCAACTTGATTTTACTATGAATATCTGTTTATTAAACCTAAAGAAACCTACTAAACTGATTATTATGAGAGGAAGATTGATGCAGCTTTTTTCTGGTCTGAGATAAGGACTCATCTACCATCATTGAGCCTAGATCTTAGGTCATTCAAAGCTTCCTGGAATGAAACTTTTATTTCTGTTCTGGATAGAGTAGCTCCACTTGTTACTAAAAGGTTAGTAGATTGAGAAAAACACCATGGTTTTCATAAGAGTTGAAGGTTTAGAAACAGGATTGTCTCCACCTTGCGAGGAAGTGGCAGAAGATCAATGATCCTGAAACTAGGTTGTCCTGGAAGTCAGCTTTTAAATCTTATAAAAAGAAAGTAGATGAGGGGGGGGGGGGGGGGGGGGGCGTGGCAAGATGGTGGTGTGACTCAGACGGTGAGAGAAACGCTGTGCTGTAGCTGGATAGTTTTCTTCAAGAAACTTTTTTTCTTCAATATGCCACACATTAAGAGGAAAGGGAATGTGAGGTTTGTTCCCTCGCCTACCTCTACATCGTCCCCAATCCAGCAGAGACTGGATTGATTCCTCACTGGAGCCTCCCCAGCAGAACTGAGGGTGATTCCTGTAGCGGAGGAAACTGAAGGAGCGGAGCCTCTACCGGGACAACAAATATCGTTATCTCCCCCCTCAGTTTCCAACATTCCTCCTTGTCCGGCTTCTGCTGCTTTGCTTACAGAAAGCCCATATGCTTCCAGAAGTGTAGCGTCTGAGTTTTCTGGCGAGGGTATAGCGTTGCAGAAAGGGAGCATGGAAATAGAGGCCCATGGGTTTCTTGAGGCCTCAGATACAACACAGGAAGTAAATCTTGGACAAATATGGACAATGCTTAATAAAATAAACTTAACTCTTCAAAAATCTTCAGGTAAGGTATCTGCTTTGTATCTCAAGTTTTAAGATTTGGTTAAGAAAGTGGATTCAGTGAAGGAAGATCTCTCTGCCTGGGTTAAACAAATTCAAACTGAAGTGAAACAACTTCAAGACTTTAACTTTACTACAGCTAAAGATGAATTGGTTCTCCATAAACAAATTGAGCAGATAGAGAACTTTAATAGGCGCTTAAACCTTCGCCTTTTAAATTTTCCTAAAGTTCCCGGGACTTTGCCCATTGACTTATTTAAAAGATATTTGCTTGAAAATTTTAAAATTCCTCAGGAAACAATTCCCCCTATTAATAAGATTTACTATTTACCTAAGAATCCGGGGAAAAATGTAGCAGAAAATAAAGGTGGAGAAGATATGAATAGCGATGTGAACAATATATCTGCCATTTTGGAGCAATCGATAGAAAACACTATGGAGAGAGCCACGCTCTTGGTGTCTTTTGTTTTCAAACAAGACCTCAACACTATTTTAAGACTTTACTTTAGACATTCAAAAGTTCCTTTTGGTGCAGGAAAGATTTGGATTTACCCAGATGTTACTAAATCGACCCAAGAAAGGAGAAAAAATTTCTTGACTATGAAACAGGAAGTTTTGAAACTCGGGGGGACTTTCTCCCTCGCCTATCCGTGTAAATGTTTGATTCGCTATGCAGATGCAAGGTATATATTTTATACACCTGAACAATTAAAAGCATTTCTTGATTTGAAAAGGTTAAAATAATGTTGGATATTGTAAATTTGGTGAGGTAAATCACATGTAGTCTTTCTTAAAGTTTAAATTCTACTTGATATCTCCTATTGATCCTATCACATCCCCACATTTATTGTGATCTAAGAAAGCTGATTAAAATTTTGTCAAATGTTATTTTTCTTATCATATGTTAATACAAGCTGTGTTTCTGTTTAACAAGTGTTTAACTTGTAAAGATAATGTAAAATAATAATAAATAAAGAATTTTTAAAAAGTAGATGAAACTAGGAAGTGTTATTTTAGTAAATTAATAGGATCAGATTCTTTCAGAGGTAAAATGTTGGTTTCTTTTGTGAAAGATGTAACTGTGTCTACTATACATAGTAACATAGTAAGTAACGGCAGAAAAAGACGTGTATGGTCCATCCAGTCTGCCCAACATTGAGCCACATTGAGCCTGCAAAAAGGTGGGAAAATGTGGGATACAAATGCAATAAATAAATAAACAAACTCATATGTGCTACTTTATATGTATACCTGACCTTGATTTGTATTTGCCATTTTCAGGGCACCAGACCATAGAAGTCTGCCCAGCACTAGCCCCGACTCCCAACCACTAGCCCCACCTCCTAACCACTGGTGCTGCCACCCAATCTCTGCTAAGCTTCTGAGGATCCATTTCTTCTGAACAGGATTCCTTTATGTTTATCCCACGCTTTTTTTAATTCCGTTACAGTTTTCATCTCTACCACCTCCCTCAAGAGGACATTCCAAGTATACACCACTCTCACCGTGAAAAAATACTTCCTGACATTTTTCTTGAGTCTGCCCCCCTTCAACCTCATTTTATGTCCTCTAGTTCTACTGCCTTCCCGTCTCTGGAAAAGGTTCGTTTGCAGATTAATACCTTTCAAATATTTGAATGTCTGTATCATATCACCCCTGTTTCTCCTTTCCTCCAGGGTATACATGTTCAGGTCATCAAGTCTCTCCTCATATGTCTTGTAACGCAAATCCCATACCATTTTTGTAGCTTTTCTTTTTACTTCAATTCTTTTTACATCCTTAGCAAGATACGGCCTCCAAAACTGAACACAATATTCCAGGTGGGGCCTCACCAACGACTTGTACAGGGGCACCAACACCACCTTTCTTCTGCTGGTCACACCTCTCTCTATACAGCCTAGCAACCTTCTGACTATGGCCACACTGTTTTGTCGCCTTCAGATCCTCAGATACTATCACCAGAAGATCCCTCTCCCTGCCTGTACATATCAGACTCTCACCACCTAACACATACATCTCCCATAGATTTCTACTTCCTAAGTGCATGACTTTGCATTTCTTCGCATTGAATTTTAATTGCCAAACATTAGACCATTCTTCTAGCTTCTGCAGATACTTTTTCATGTTTTCCACTCCCTCCGGGGTGTCCACTCTGTTACAAATCTTGGTATCATCCTCAAAAATGCAAACTTTACCTTCTAACCCTTCGGCAATGTCCCTCACAAATATATTGAACAGAATTGGCCCCAGCACCAATCCCTGAGGCACTCCACTTCTCACCTTTCCCTCATCCGAGTGAATTCCATTAAACACCACCCTCTGGCGTCTGTCCGTCAACCAGTTCCTAATCCAGTTCACCACGTCGAGTCCTATCTTCAGCCTGTCAAGTTTATTCAAGAGCCTCCTGTGGGGAACTGTGTCAAAAGCTTTGCTGAAATCTAAGTAGATTATGTCATAGCATGCCCATGATTCAGTTCTCCGGTCACCCAGTCAAAGAATTCAATGAGATTTGTTTGGCATGATTTACCTTTGGTGAAACCATGTTGTCTCTGATCTTGCAACTTATAGGCTTCCATGAAATTCACTATCCTTTTCTTCATTATCACTTCCATTAGTTTTCCAATAACAGAAGTGAGGCTTACCGGCCTGTAGTTTCCAGCTTTTTTCTATCACCACTTTTGTGAAAAGGGACCACATTCGCTCTTTTCCAATCCCATGGAATCTCTCCCGTCTCCAAGGAATTATTAAACAAATCTTTAAGATTTGCTCAGAACTTCTCTGAGCTCCCTCAGTATCCTAGGGTGGATCCCATCCGGTCCCATGGCTTTGTCCACCTTTATATTTTCAAGTTGTTCATACACACTCTCTTCTGTGAATAGTGCTATATCCACTTTTGCCAGTCAACCTTCGTCCTTCTCCAGGATTTTCTTCAGTAAAAACAAACAAAAGTATTCGTTGTGCAAATTTGCCTTTTCTTCATTATTATCCACATAGCGGTTCGCAGCATCTTTCAGTCTCACAATTCCATTTTTAGTCTTCCTTCTTTCACTAATATATCTGAAGAAACTTTTGTCAGCCCTCTTTACATTTCTAGCCATTTGTTCTTCTGCTTGCGCTTTTGCCAGATGTATCTCTCTTGGCTTCTTTCAGTTTCATCTGGTATTCCTTTCCATATTCCTCTTCTTGAGTTTTTCTGTATTTCAGGAACACTGAAAAATGACCTGCTTTAGTGTAGATGTGTGTTTTGGATGGATGCAGAGTGATTTTTCAGCGCACCTGTAAAAAATGCTTTTTAAACTTTTTGCCGAAAATGGACTTGCAACAAAATGAAAATTTCTGCGCGTCTATTTTGGGTCTGAGACCCTACTGCCAACCACTGACCTAGCGGTAAGGTCTCATGTGGTAACTGGGTGGTAATGGTATATGCGTGTAAAATGCCGATTATCGTCCACATGCCAGAAAATAAAAATATTTTGCAGCGTGTGTAGCGGATGTGCGTCAAAAATGAAATTACCACAAGGGCCATGTGGTAGCCAGGCGGTAACTCAAAATTGACACACGTTGGGCAAGCATAGGCACCTATGCGGCTCATGAAAAGGGCCCCTAAGCTGCACGACAATGCAGACACAGCCCATTCAAAGTGATGGGCTGTGTCGACATTAGCGTACAGTAGCTGCTAGCATGGCTTAGTAAACAGGGGGGTAAGTTGGTTCAGGAAATTATCACCTTAAAGGATGATTTGACTTGAGAGTCGCCAATTTATGTAGATCAAATTTGGGAGACCTTTCAATTAATTTCACTTGATAATTTCAGGTCATTTTTTTTAAATACTCACACTCCCATTGTGTCATTATTATTTGCTTTTCCATTGGAAATCTTAATATGGTTCTGATTAAGAACAAATGTGTTATTACAGTTTGGCTCTTTGCCAATTGATATGGGTAGGATTATTTTGACTCCCATACCTAAAGGATATGGACTGGATTTGATCTTGCCATGTTAGTCAACAACTCAGTATTTAGATAAGTTTTCCTGTTTGAACTTTTCTCAATTTGGATGTAGACATAGTATGGAAACACTCTTGCTGGTATTGACTACATATGTTTATTTATTTATTTATTTATTACATTTGTATCCCGCACTTTCCCACTAAAAGCAGGCTCAATGCGGCTTACATAGTAATAGGTAACACAGAATTTTGTTATGTAAAGTAGGAAATTAAGTATAACATAGTAATGATGGGTAGTAATAGCATGGGTGGGTAGGTTGAGATAGGTGATAGAGAGGAAGGTAAGGTGGGAGATAGAGTCTGGGTCAATGGCATTTTCTCTTCGGTATATGTAAGGTAGATGGGTTCATAAGATTAATCTGGGTCCTTTGGGTAGGCTTGCTTGAATAAATGGGTTTTTAGTGCTTTCCTGAATGGTAGGTGGTCAAGGATTGCTCGGATAGGTCTAGGGAGAGCGTTCCAGTGTTGGCTGCCCAGGAAGGAGAAATTGGATCCATAATAAGTTTTGTACTTGAGATCTTTACAGTTGGGGTAATGCAGGTTGAGGTACTTTCGCGAGGATACAGACATGTTTCTTGCTGGGAGGTCGATCAGATTTATCATATAGTCTGGAGATTCTCCATGTATTGTCTTGTGGATTAAAGTCTGGGCTTTGAATTTGAGACGTTCTTTGATTGGGAGCCAGTGTAGTCTTGCACGGAGAGGAGTTGCACTCTCAAAACGTGATTTGCCAAAGATGAGTCTTGCTGCCGTATTCTGGGCAGTCTGAAGTTTTTTCAGGATGTGGGCTTTGCAACCTAAGAAAATACTGTTGCAGTAATCAGCATGGGTAAGTACCATGGATTGCACTAAATTCTGGAATATTTTCTGAGGTAGATATGGTTTTACGCATTTCAATATCCACATCATTGTGAACATTTTCTTTGTGGTGGATGTGGCGTGATTTTCGAGGGAGAGGTGGCTGTCTAGTGTCACTCCAAGGATTTTCAGGTTTTCAGAAATGGGGATTGTAGTGCCTGAGGTGGTGATATTAGATGGGGGGATTGCGGAGTGCTGAGATGAAAGGATTAGGCATTGTGTTTTTTCTTTGTTCAGTTTCATTCTAAAGGTGTTGGCCCAGGAGGTTAAGATGTTCATGCCCATGGATATTCTATCAGAAATTTCTGTTAGGTTTGATTTAAAGGGAATGAATATGGTAACGTCATCAGCATAAATGAAAGGGTTTAGACCATGTCTGAATAGGGCTTTGGCTAGTGGGATCATCATTAGATTGAAGAGTATTTGTGATAAAGGGGATCCCTGAGGCACTCCAGAAATTGGTGACCAGGGGGGTGAGATATCAATGGGTGAGGATCTTGAGGTGATGAATCCTGTTATCCAGTTAATAATGTTACCGCCGATTCCAAGTTTGTCCAGTAGTTTGGCTAGTATGTTGTGATCTACCATGTCAAATGCACTGGATAAGTCGAATTGTAGAAGGAGATGTTGTTTCCAAATGCAATTTCTTGTTTGAATTTGGATATTAGGGTGAGTAGGACAGTTTCTGTGCTGTGGGCTGGACGGAAGTACGATTGTGACTCATGTAGAATGGAGAATTTTTGTATGTAGTCATTGATTTGAGAGGTCACCCTGTTTTCCATCAATTTAATTAGTAGAGGAATGGAGGCAACGGGGCGGTAGTTGGTGACATCATTCGCTAGTTTCTTAGGATTTTTCGGTATTGGTGTAAGCAGTATCTTGCCATGTTCAGTGGGGAATAAACCTTGCTGTAGCAGAAGATTTAGATGGGAGGTAAGATCTATGATAAAGCATTCTGGGGTATCTTTCATTAAGTAGTTAGGGCATGGGTCGAGATGGCAGTGGGATTTGGAAAGTTTGGTGAGTGCCACAGAGACTTCTTTCATGGTAAGAAGGGTGAAGTTTGTCCATGAACGGTCGGCTAGAATTTCGTCTCCATAGGGGTCCAGTTCGTCGAGAAAGGAATCAATGTTAGTATAGTTTTGTAGAATTGTGCTGCAAAGATTGGTGATTTTGTCATTGAAGTAATTTGCCAGCTGATCAGCCGATGGGCAGTTTGTGGAGGATGATGTGACTGGGTTGGTGTTAAGAAGATTCTTTATGATTTAGTATTGTTTTTTTATGTCTGTGCCACTGGTTAGAATTGTTTGTATGTAGTGGGATCTTTTTGCTTGTTTGATGGCATTTTTGTATTTCCTGTGTGACTGTTTTCATGTATTGTAGGTGGTTGTATCTCTAGATTTGTTTCATGCCTTTTCTAGTTTCCTGGTTTGTGATTTTAGGGTTTTTAGTAGGTCATTGAACCATGGTGCGAGGTTGCGTCTGTGTAGGTTTTTTTTTTACATAATGGGGCTATTTCATCTAGTATAGTTTTGCATCTGTTGTCCTAGTCAGTGAGGAAGTGGTATGAGTTAGGTTGTGTAGACCAATTGTTGTTATATATTTGTTGCCAAAACCTTTCCTTGTCGATCCGTCCTCTAGTGATGATTGTTATTGGGTCTTGTTTAATAAGCTGACCTTTTTTCCACCATAGTAGGGATAGTGTTGCTTTGTGATGATCTGACCAGGGGGTGGCAGACCAGTTAATATCAGAGATGTGGACATTCTGGTTTGTAGAGAATTTGTAAGAGATGATGTCTAGTGAGTGACCTTTGTTGTGGGTAGGTTGTATAGGAGGGAGGTCAAGGTCGCAGAGATGGAGTCCTTTGAATTCTTGAGTGTGGATATTGTTAGGGTCCTCTAGGAGTAGGTTCAGGTCCCCAATCAGTAGTACATTGGAGTTATTGATGCAAGTGTTGGATTTAAAATCCATGAGGGTGGATTGGTTAAGGAGTACATAGGTAGAGGTAGACAAGTAATTCTACTTCAGTTTGACATATCCACTGCATTTGACGTGGTGGATCATGTGTTATTATTGGAACACTTAAATAACATAGGTATTTCAGGAATTGTTTTCAAATGATTTCAGTAGTTTTTGGTTAATCGCAGCTATTCGGTAAAAACAAAATAAGAAGTATTCTAAATTTTGGTTTCCAGGTTGTGGGGTGCTACAGGGCTCCCCACTTTCTCTGATTCTTTTTATCTTCTTCATGGCTTCTCCTGGAAAAATAAAATTGGGCTTTGATGAATTATTATTATCCTATGCTGATGATATCATGCTTTTATTTCTGGCTCCTGCTATACATTAAGACCTCATAGATTTGATTACATCAGGGATAGAATTAATTCAGAAGTGGGTGCAGCCTAGTAGACTGAAGTTAAACTCCAACAAAACTAAAATCTTATGGTTTAGAAATCAGGGAGTTTTGGTGCCTTCTTCGTTTACCTTATTTAATGGTAAGGTGTTTTTTTTTTTTCAATAGAATCTGAATCCAGAGTCCCGGATGTAATTCTTGACTCTTTTTTGTCTTATGGTCACCATATTAATTTACTTTGGAAAAGGACTATCTACAAATTATGACAATTACATTTGATTAGGGCAAGAGCCTTTGCCCTTTTGGCTCAAATGTCAATATTGCCTTATTTAGACTACTATAATATCCTTTTTGGGGTATTAATTCTACTTACATTAAGAAGCTGCAACTTATTCAAAATACTTCAGCTAGATTAATCTCTTACACTTACCTGATATAGTAGCGTTTCATCATATATTGTTAAATTGCACTGGATTTCAGTCAGTGAATGAATTAAAGCTGCCTGTCTCTTTTTCCAGATTTTGTATGAGTTTATCTCTGAATTATTGATAAGGACTGTATCAGTTTCTTTGTTTGGATTTTCATCCCATCTTTGGGATCGTCTGATATTATGTTCACCTCATTTTAAGAATGTTTTTTTTAGAATTGCTAATTCTACATTTGTATCTAAGCTAGTGTTTTTGTGGAATTCCTTTCTAACTTACATTAGAATAGAACAAAACTATTTGTTATTCAGGAAGAAGCTCAAGATGTTTTTGATTCCTAGTAATATCACTAATTAGACAGATCTATAAATTCTTTTCACATTTTTATGATAGTGTTGTTTTTCTTTGATTCGCTGTTTGTTTTGTTAATTGTTTATTGTACATAACATTGAACTCTGAGAAGAGGATATAGTGGTTAATAAGAGTCGGATTTGATTTGTTACTGATTCTTGAGGATCATAGTATGAATTTATCTCGATGTATGGTAGTTATGTAACAATGTGAGGCATTTTGGTTTTACTTCAAAAGATGGCAATCAAAAGCTTTCAAAAATAAAGTAGCAGCAATAAATGAGTTTGTATAATAGTACAAAACTATACATCTTGTTTCACTTTTATCCCTTAAACGTTTTAGACTGCGATGCTCACTTTTTTTCCTAATTCATTTTATAATGCATTGGTAGAAAGCTCATTCTACATATTAACAAAAATGGTACTGCCATATTATCTAATCTGAGCATGAGACAACATTAGGTTATATAAGCTTCTACCTATCACATGTACAATGCAGACACATTTACCAAACCAGACTAACTTGTATCCAGCCATTAGGTACACATTTTTCCTCTATCTTTGAGCAATCAGATATAAACTTGACTAATCTAGTTTTACAAATGTTTTCCCTTAAGCAATATAAACATCACATCACCCCATAAAACATTTCTTCGAAGCAGGTAAAAGGTAAGGTATGTATGTTTTCGCAGAATCATCAGGTCTCATTTCATAAAGTGATGAGTCTCAAGCAATGGACGGGAACTTAAAGGTGAACAAATTTAAGAAAAATTAAACTTTATTTGGTGCATATTCACCAGTATTTTATGAACTCAAAGGAAATTGAATTTTCCTACCATTGACCCTTCGAATAAGGAGAGTCTGCTCAAATGCTGTTGCAGATCTGCTGATTCATTAGGTTCATATCAGATTTTTTTAAAACTTCACTGAATGAATTATTAGGGGAAAATCATTCATTTATTTATTTGTTACATTTGTATCCCACATTTTCCCACCTATTTGCAGGCTCAATGTGACTTACATTTTACCGTAGAGACGTTCGCCATTTCCGGTATGAACAAATACAAGGTGTTATTGTGGTAGAATAAGGTTCATGTAAGGTAGGTATGATGGGGTACTTAGGGAGTACAAGTGAAATTGGGTGTGTCCATTCAGATCTTTGGTTTTGTTGTGTTGCAGGTACTCAGGCTTTTATGTTGGGTTGTGGGGTATGCCTTTCTAAACAGGTTTGTTTTTAGTTCTTTCCAGAAATTTAGGTGTTCGTACGTTGTTTTTATTATTTTTGGCAGTGCGTTCCATAGTTGTGCGCTTAAATAGGAAAAGCTGGATGCATACGTTGATTTGTATTTGAGTCCTTTGCTGCTTAGGTAGTGAAGATTTAGGTATGATCGTGCTGATCTTATTGTGTTTCTGGTTGGGAGATCAATGATGTCTGTCATGTATCCTGGGGCTTCACCGTAGGTGATTTTATGAACCAGGGTGCAGAATTTGAAAGTATTACGTTCTTTGATTGGGAGCCAGTGTCATTTTTCTCGGAGGGGTTTGGCGCTTTCAAAATGTGTTTTTCCAAATATAAGCCTGGCTGCTGTGTTTTGAGCAGTCTGAAGTTTCTTTATGATTTGTTCTTTGCAACCCGCATAGATTCCGTTGCAGTAGTTTACATGGCTCAGTACCATTGATTGTGTCAAGTTGCGGAATATTTCCCTCGGGAAGAATGGTTCACTCGTTTAAGTTTCCACATTGAGTGGAACATTTTCTTTATGGTAGATTTTACTTGGTTCTCTAGTGAGAGGTTCCGGTCAATTGTTACTCCGAGAATTTTCAGGCTGTCTGTGATAGGGAGGGTATAACCTCGGATGTTTATATTTGTGGGTTTGTATGTGTTGTATTGGGATGAGATGATAAGACAGTGTGTTTTTTCTGTGTTGAGTTTTAATTGGAATGCGTTTGCCCATGAGTTCATGATGTTCAGACTGAGCTCGATTTCATTGTTGATTTGTCAGATTGTGTTTGTAGGGGATATATATTGTGACGTCATTGGCATATATGAATGGGTTAAAGGCCTTGAATGGATAGGGACTTGGCTAGTGGGGTCATCATGAGGTTGAAAAGGATTGGTGATAGTGGTGATTCTTGCGGTACTCCGCAGTCTGGTTTCCAAGGTGATGATAGTTTGTGCTACCTTTCACTTGATATGTTCTTGTGGTTAGGAAGTCCTTGATCCATTTGAGTATGTTTCTGCTGATTCCGAAATAGTCTAGGAGTCTTAACAGTGGCGTAGCCAGACTGCCAATTTTGGATGGGCCTGAGCCCAAAGTGGGTGGGCACAAAATTTTCTCTCTACCCCCCTCCCCCAGCAAAATTTAGTCATGCTAATCAGATGCATTTGTCACACAGGGTAAAGTGCTGCTTTTCAGTGCATCAGATTTTAGAAAATTTATTTAATAGCCTAACACCCTTTTCAGTGAGCTTTCAGAGGCCAAAACCTCCTGCCTCAGGTCAGTATAATGCTGTTACGGTATCCTCGCCTGACCTAAGGAAGGAAGTATTGGTCTCTGAAACTTCATTAACACAAGTACCATATTACTTTATCCTAAATTAAAAATAAAATTATTTTCTTTACCTTTCTTGTATGGCCATTTACGTTTTCTCATTGTGTCGCTCCCAGTCTCCAGATTCTGCTTTCCTTCGTTTTCGCTTAACTCTTCTGCCACGGTTTCCTGGCCATTTCTCATTTTTCTCTCCTTTTTCTTTGCTTTTTTCAATATTTTTCTGCCTCTCTCTCTCTCTCTCTGTCCTGATTTAATTCATTCTTACTATCCATTCTTTAATTTCCTTCATCTACTTATGGCTTTTCATCTTTTTCTCACCCTTGTTCTCCCCATGCCCCTTCCTCTTATTCTCCAGCCTTTCACTACTCTCCTTTTCCATCCAGCAGCTCTCTTCTTTCTCTCCCCATCCTTCCAGTCTCCCCTCTCTCTCCCCATCCTTCCAGTAGTCTCCCCTCTTTCTTTCTGCATCCTTCCGTCCAGTGTCACCTCTTTCTCCCTACCCTTCCATCCAGCGTCTTCCCTCTTTCTCTCCCCATCCTTCCATCCATCTACCCTCTCTCCTGATCCTTCCATCTAATGTCTCTCTCCCTCTTTCTAACCAGTGTCTCTGTATCACTCTACCCTTTTCTGTTCAGTGTCCCTTCTCTCTCCACATCCTTCCAGTCTCTCACCTTTCTCTCTGCATCCTTCCAGTCTCTCCCCTTTCTCTCCCCATCCTTCCATCCAGAGTCTTTCTCCCCATCCATCCGTTTTCCCTCTTTCTCTCCCCATCCTTCCATCTGTTTTCAATCTTTTCTCCCCATCCTTCCATGTTTTCCCTCATTCTCTGCCATCCTTCCATCTGTTTTCCCTCTTTCTCCCCATCCTTCCATGTTTTCCCTCTTTCTCCCCATCCTTCCATGTTTTCCCTCATTCTCTGCCATCCTTCCATCTGTTTTCCCTCTTTTTCTCCCCCATCCTTCCATCTGTTTTCCCTTTTTCTCCCCATCCTTCCACGTTTTCCCTCTTTTCTTTGACGAGGCCCGCCCTGCATGCCAGCGCCAGCCCCAGCTCCCATTGCCGGCCACTGTTGCTTTTCCTGTTGAGCAGCAGGGCCGGCGCTACAAAAAGAAGAAGCGCTAATGGCGCTAAAGACGAGAAATGTTTAAAAAAAAAAAAAAAAAGCGCAGCACCGGCAGGCACTGTCTAGGCAGCCTTGAGGCATTGGCTGCTGAGGCATTGGCTGCTGGCTCGCAGGCTCCTCCCTTGACGGGAGAAGCCTGCGAGCCAGCAGCCAATGCCTCAGCAGCCAATGCCTCAAGGCTGCCTAGACAGTGCCTGCCGGTGCTGCGCTTTTTTTTTTTTTTTTAAACATTTCTCGTCCTTAGCGCCGTTAGCGCTTCTTCTTTTTGTAGCACTGGCCCTGCTGCTCAACAGGAAAAGCAGCAGTGGCCGGCAATGGGTGCTGGGGCTGGCGCTGGGTGAGCCTGGGCTGAAATTGGGTGGGCCTGGGCCCAGCCAGGCCCACCCGTAGCTACGCCCCTGAGTCTTAATAATATGTTATAATTGGCCATGTCGAAAGCACTGGACATGTCAAATTGTAGGAGGAGTATACTTTTACCGATTGCTATTTCCTGCTTGAATTTAGTTAAAAGAGTAATTAGTACTATTTCGGTGCTGTGTAGGGGGCGGAATCCTGATTGTGATTCATGTTGTATTGTGAATTTGTCTATGTAATCATTAAGTTGTTTGGTTACCAGGTCTTCCATTAGTTTGACTATCTGTGGGATAGATGCTACTGGAGGGTAGTTGGTAATGTCATTTGTTTTTTTCTTGGTGTCTTTTGGTATTGGGGTGAGAAGGATGCTGCCTTTTTCTTTATGGAAGGTGCCTTGTTGAAGCATGAAGTTTAGGTGGGATGTAAGGTCTGTTATGAAGTGGTGGGGGGCGGATTTTATTAGGTGGCTGGGGCAGGTGTCTTGCCAGTGACTATTGGAGTACCTCTTAATCACCTGGGTAACTGTATCGGTGGTGAGGAGGGTGAAATTTGACCAGATTCGGTCCGCTGGGTATTCACCAGGGGATGGGTCCAGTTCATTGATGAAGTTTTCGGTGTCCGTGTTGTCCTGAGGTAGCGTTTTGCGTAGGTTTATGATTTTTTTCGTTGAAGTATTTAGCAAGATTGTCTGCAGATGGGATGTCAGCATTGGTTGTGGTGATTGGTGTTGTGTCTAGTAATATGTTCACGAGATGGTATAGTTTCTTCGTGTCTTTGTAATCAGGCCCTATTTTCGTTTTGTAGTATGATCTTTTGGTTTGTCTTATTGCGTATTTATTTTCCTTTGTAATTGTTTCCATGCATTGAGAGTATGTTCAGCTTTTATATTTTTCCATGCACGTTCCAATTTCCTGGATTGTGTTTTTAATTTTTTCAGTTCTTCGTTGAACCATGGTATTGAGTTGTGTCTGCACGAAGTTCTTGTTCTTATGGGTGCTATTTCATCTAATATGTGTTTACATCTTTTGTCCCATTCTGAGAGGTAGTGTATGGAGTCTGTGCTGTCCAGTCGTTATTGTATATCTGTTTCCAGAATGTTTCTGCGTCTATTTGGCCTCTCACGGTATAGGATGTGTGTTCCCGTATGTGGGGAGAACCTTTTTTCCGCCATTTTAGGGATAGGTTTAGTTTGTAATGGTCGGTCCGTAGTGTTTCTGTCCATTTAGTTTCTGTTATTATTAGGTTCTGGTTCATGGACAGTTTGTATGAAATGAGGTCGAGTGTGTGTCCTTTCATATGGGTTGGTTGCGTATGTGGTCATTTGAGATCACATTGATGAAGGAAGTCTTTGCATTCTCATGCATTGGTAGAGTTTGGGTCTTCTAGGTGAAGGTTGATGTCTCCTAGTACTAGTACATTGGAGTTGGGTACGCAAGTATTTGAGATGAAGTCCATGAAGTTTGACTGGCTTTCATTCCAATTGCATGGTGGTCTGTAAAACAGGACTCAGTTTAGGTGGTCGAGCAGGGTTTTGTGTTGGATTCTGAACGAGGCTATTTCAAGTTGGGTTGTTATGGATTCACCTGTAGTTTTGATGGTGAAATAGGATCGGTATATGATCGCTGAGCCTCCACCTCTCTTTTCCTTTCTGGTCCAGTGAGTGATTTTATATCCTGGTGGGCATAGGTTTAGGATGATTGGGTCCTCTTGATTATGGATTCAGGTTTCGGTGATGAAGAGTAGATCAAGTTTTGCTGACATGATCCAGTCTGTAACTATTGTTGTTCTGTTTACTACAGATCTGGCGTTAACATAGCCTACTTGAATATTTTGGTGTGGGTCTTCATTGTTTGGTGTTATGTGTTATGTGAACAAATCCTAAGGAAACTACAGGTTGCTCAGAATACGGCAGCCAGGCTTATCTATGGAAAATCTAAATTTGAAAGTGCAAAACCCCTACGGGAAAAACTACACTGGCTACCAATCAAAGAACGTGTCGCTTTCGAGATTTGTACCTTTGTTCACAAAATAATACATGGTCTAGCTGCGAGCTATATGACTGAACTAATTGACTTACCAATTAGAAACACAATTGAATCAGCCAGAATGTACTTAACCCTTCACTTCCCAAGTTGTAAGAGCCTGAAGTATAAATTAACGTACGCGTCAAGTTTCTCCTACATATGCACACAGCTCTGGAATACACTACCAAAACGCCTGAAAACCACGAATAATCATCTAAAATTCCGAAAAAAACTGA
This sequence comes from Microcaecilia unicolor, assembly GCF_901765095.1. Lineage (NCBI taxonomy): Eukaryota > Metazoa > Chordata > Amphibia > Gymnophiona > Siphonopidae > Microcaecilia > Microcaecilia unicolor. The sequence continues at coordinate 158,457,160 of NC_044031.1, forward strand.
AGACTCACCTTTTCAAAAAGGCATACCCCACAGAACTGACATAAACACTGAATAATGAAATATGACAATTTAACCAGGAAACGGACAGTACTCAACTCCGACACATGATCCCACCCTAGTATTCTGCTTGGGATGAACCACCCCAATCTATTTACCGATACTTCTTTACTGTATTTGTCACTGTAACGGTACCCCTACACTGTATTTGTTCACACCGGAGTCTGTAACCACCTCTCTGGAACTATGTAAGCCACTTTGAGCCTACTAATAAGTGGGAAAAGGTGGTATACAAATGTAACAAATAAATAAATAAAAATAATCATGGACTCTTGCTGGAATAAGGAGTTCAGTGGTTATGCCGTCCTATGTAGAAATGTGAGGCCAAGCTGTACAGAGAGCTGAGCAGAGATATGAAACCGAAGAGACTCTTTAGTCATAGGTGCCCTGTATAAGAGGCTTGGATGGGAGTGGAGGACAGGGCAGGGGCAAAGGAGAATCGTTGGACATGGATGGGAGGGAAGGGGAGGGGAGGGCAGAGGAGAATCACTGGACATGGATGGGAGGGGAGGACAGGAGAGAGAGGAGAAATCACTGGACATGGAGGGAAGGGAGAGAGGGGAATTGCTAGATATGGATGAATGGATGGAGGGGCCAGGGGAGAGAAGAGATTTGCTAGATGGATGGATGGAGGGGCAGTGGCGTTCCTAGGGGGGGGGCAGTGGGTGCGGTCCGCCCTGGGTGCACACCGCTGGGGGGTTGCCACGCGCCTGTTGGCACTGCTCATTCCATGCTCCCTCTGCCCCAGAACAGGTTACTTCCTGGGGGCGCGGCACCCCCCAGCAGCTAAAAATGCACCCGGGGGGTGTCATTTCGCCGGGGGAGGTGTCGTTTCACCGGGGGGGGGGGGCGCATTGGCGATCCACTCCGGGTGTCAGCCGCCCTAGGAACACCACTGTGGAGGGGCCAGGGGAGAGAGGAGATTTGCTAGATATAGATGGAGGGCAGGGGAGAGAGACGAGAGTTGCTGGATATGGATGAATGGATGAATGGAGGGGAGGGCAGGGGAGAGAGGAGAGAGGAGAGTTGCTGAACATGGATGGATGGATGAATGGAGGGGAAGGCAGGGGAGAGACGCACATGGAACATAGATGGAGGGGAGGGAAGAGAGGAGAAATCTGGACATGGATGGAGTGGAGGGCAGGGAAGAGAGGAGAAATGCTGGATGGAGAGGAGGGAAGACAGAGGAAATAAATGCACATGAATGGAGGGGAGGGGAGTGAGGAGAAATGCTGAATATGAATGGAGGGGAAACTGCTGAATTTAAGGGCTGGATCAGAATGCTTTGAGGAAGGATAGGGACAGGGCTACAGATGGTAGACAGAACGCATAAGGACACAGGAGGATGGTGGACATGGTGAGTGAAAAAATATCAAATGGAAAGAAGACACTGCATAAAACAGAAGACACTGGGACCAAAGCAAATAGAAAAACTAAATGCTCAGACAACAAAGGTAGAAAAAGGTATTTTATTCAGAATTTATTAATTGGAATATGTCAGCTTTTGGAAATGTGCATCTGTGATATTTTGCATGTAAGTTTCAATTTTTCTAGTATTGCTGCATGCCGAGTCTGACTTCTTGAGGTAACTTTCCAGTTCAGTATTTTGCCTTCATAACTTTTGATTTCTAGTTCCTTGTGTCATATCTGTTACGTGTGATCAAGGTGCAGTATTCTGCTAGCGTGTGCTATTTGCAGCCCAAAACACGGCAGCCAGGTTGATATTCGGTAAATCACGTTTCGAAAGTGCCAAACCCCTTCGAGAAAAACTGCACTGGCTCTCAATCAAGGAACACATTACATTCAAAATCTGCATCTTGGTCCACAAGATTATCTATGGTGAAGTCCCAGGATATATGGTCGACCTGATTAACCTCCCAACCAGAAATAGAACTAGAGCATCACGCACCTACCTAAATCTCCACTACCCGAGCTGCAAAGGTCTCAAATACAAATCAACCTATGCATCCAACTTCTCCTACATAGGCACACAACTGTGGAATACATTGCCAAAGACTGTGAAATCAATCTACGACCATCTAAACTTCAGGAGATCATTAAAGACCTACCTATTCAGAAAAGCATTCCCCACCGACCTAACCTAGATGCCTTCAATCTGCAACATGGCAAACCATAAACTGTACCTGACATGTAATTACAGTGTTGCCTTTCCACACATAAGTTTGTAGCTCGTCCTGTCCTTGGAATTAGTGCTGTTATGGTTTGGTAAGGTTCTGAGTGTGTTTTTGCACAACTTTGTGTATAGTGTTTTGCAGTGGAGAGATTGTGTGTTGGCCGTACTAAGGTGACCTCAACACTTTAAATTAATTTTAGTTTGTTTGTCATAACATCAGACATGGTTTTATAATATTTTGGAGGATCTGATGTTGAATTGTTAAAGGTATTAATTGTGACTATTTTACTTTTATTTATTTATTTTTCTGTGTGTTGTCAGACAATTATGGATGTAAGCACCACCCCTAACCACACCCCCTTTAGCCTTGCCAAACAGTTGGGCCACTGACCGCCTATGTCTTTAGTTGAGAGCATTTTGACTCTTAGACACTTTTCTATGATTAGTGCTACTCTGCCATCCAAGATGTAATTTATCTGGTAACTCTGAGTTGCTGAGATCTCAGTACTCATAAATGTAACAGAACTACAAGCACGTGCTGTACTGAATAAAAACCAGTACTGTGTAGCATCCCAGTTACATCTAAGTTTCTGAGAAAGATTGGCTTGCATCCAGCATTCCAGCATCATTGCTGAGCCAGTCTTCTACCGAGAATACATACCAAGACGCTGCGGCGCAGGGCATCCTATCTACATGGTGTCTGGAAAAAACGGGACCCCTTACATAGTTTCAAAATACTTTGCAATTGTATAAAACATTTAGTGCTCTGTTTACTAAGCCGTGCTAGAGGTGTGCTAGTGTTTTTAGCACGTGCTAACGCTAGAGATGTCCATAGGAATGTAAGCTCCTTTGAGCAGGGACAGTCCTTCTTTGTTACTTGTACAGCGCTGCGCAACCCTGGTAGCGCTTTAGAAATGTTAAATAGTAGTAGTAGTAGTAGTAATATATGGGTGTCTCTAGCGTTAGTGCGCTTGCTAAAACGCTAGTGCACCTTAGTAAACAGGGCTCTTAGTATGACCTTTGAGGAGGAGGAGGCAAGTGGTGAGACAGCATTTATCCCTGGGAACAGGAGGAAAGGTAGAAACTACCAGTCCCAGCAGCCCTTTGGGGAAAGATACACTAAAAGCCGGGACTACGATGCCCAGCAGCCACTGCAGAAGCTCTATCACAGAGTCCAGGACTCTCATACCCAACAGCTCCCGGAGGAGGTTAAGGAAAAGTTCAGGGAGGGTAGTTTGAAATACCCAGCTTGAAACCTGCCGTTGCTCTAACCACTCAGCCACAACTGTACTTACTTGGATGTCCCTCCCTTACTTCCAGGTCTCTGAGCTGAGTGAAGCACGGCCAAAAAGGACGTTTTTATTATTGAGGGGGGGGGGAGGCCCCCCAAATTGGACGTTTTTTTTAAAGTGAAGCTTTATTAAAAAAAATCAAATAGGCTCCGATGCTGCAGGCTCTTTTTTGGACATTCAACCCCGCAATAATAAAAACGTCCTTTTTGGCCGTGCTTCACTCAACTGAGAGACCTGGAAGTCTCTGAGTCAATCACGGGGTTGAATTATGTCCAAAAAAGAGCCTGCAGCATCGGAGCTTGTTTGATTTTTTTTTTTTTTTTAAAGGTTTGCTTCAAAAAAAAAAAAAAAAAAAAAAGATCCATTTTGGGTGCACCCCCCCCCCCCCCCCCCCAATAATAAAAACGTCCTTTTTGGCCATGCTTCACTCAGCTCAGAGACCTGGAAGTAAGGGAGGGACATCCAAGTAAGTACAGTTGTGGCTGAGTGGTTAGAGCAATGGCAGGTTCAAATCTCACTAATAGTTTTGTTAAAAATTAAAAAGAACGAGCACTTGGATTTTTTTCCCACGCTATTTAAGTTGTATGAAGTCTTTATTAAACATTTATCAATAAAGTGACGAGCAGTTGGGTGGTTTTTCGGGTGTAGAACGGCCATAATGGCCGTCCATGATGAGCACTTGGCCGTATTAGCCCCCCCCCCCATTTTTTTTTTACATTTTAATAATTTTTCCAATCCCGCGCAGCCCTGAGAGGTACAGACCTCTCGTTAGATTTTCCAGCGTTTTCCATTACAATAGGGTTTCTACACAATTTGCTCATCTGCATTCCATTTTCGTTAGCTGCTACCGTCGTCGGAAAAAAGTGTTTAGTGCATGCCAGGGTTTACTACTTGCTCGTTAAGGGCTCGTTAAGTTTAGTGCATCTGGCCCCGAGTAGACTCAGAAGTCACAACGTTCTTGAATCTAAAGAAGAAGGAAACCAATTGAGAACTTCATCTTGAAGATCAATCTCATGCAAATGAGTCAGTTGTATTTTGTTGTCCATCAAGATAAAGGCTGATGAAAGATCAGATACCAGAATGATTGAAATGCATATGAAAATGTAACCAGGGTTAAAAAATAATAATTAGTTCACTGCTAAGTGCTGGTGTCTAGGAGATGAGAGACACTGCTTGGGCTTTCCCGGAGAGCGCAGGGCAGGCACATCCTGTTGAGGTCCAAGGCTGTTTGGGGCTGGTGCCAGAGCAGAGTTTTATGTCTGGGGGCCAGCTGGATAAGCTTTCTGTTTCCCTACAATGAACCTGAAAGTGATCCATATACACATGTGAATTGTTCAAACCAGGCCTTGTGAAGCAGAGAAGGGGGCCATGTTGACTCGAAAAGAGAGACGGGTGATCTGACTATGCCTGGACTATGCCAAGAAGGAGGTCTTGGCTGTAACACAAACCACCCCCCCAAATCCAGAAGTGCACGAGCTGAAGAAGAAACAGAGAAGAGGTCCAACTGGCAAAGCAGCCGCAAATGAAGCACAGTTGCAAAAGGGGATACCCTGGCATGGTAATCATGGGCAGAGAACTTCAGAGGTGCTAGGGAAGATAGCAGACAGCCTTTAAAAGTGGTTCCCCTGATAAGGTATTAGAAGGGTGCTGGGGTCTAGGATCAGAGGTTTCCTGATGGGCAGAGTGTGGTGTTTGCTGAAGAATGAGTGCTGTCGCAAGTAGAGCATGTGTACAGGAGAACAGGAACAGGGTTGAGTAGGCTCAAGCAGAGCCATGCAGAGAAAAGTTTTGGGCAGTGTGAAAGAGTAAGTCTTCAGTGTTGATAGACACATGCAGCCTTATGGCTTCAATGGGGACTCCAACATTCTCAATGGCTTTGTAGTTGGAAGGGAAATGAGAGTGATATCTTTTTTTATTGGACTAACAATACCAAGAAGCCATGGTCTCAGTCAACAAGACGAATAGAACGTCGGAGGTGAGAATTATAATATAGGATAATGGGCTAGAAAACCCAGATCTTTGTTAAGTTCTGTCTGGTGGGTGTCAAAATATTTGGTCATTCTGACTTCAAAGGTCTTATGTTCCTGTATTGTCTTAAAGTTACCTTTTAGTATTCTCACCATAAAATCACTGATAAAGTGTTCTGGTTTTGTAAAGTGCTGCCCCACAGAGGTGACATCCTGGTTGACACTGGCATTTTTCATATGATGTCTGTGTAAATTAAGTCTTTTCTTTACCTGGTTACAGGTCTTGAATCACAGAGATAGGAGCAATCTGTGAAAACAGAAAGCTGAAAATGATTAAAGAATCTAATCTCTAATTGGGCTAGTTTGAATAAGTAATTTTGAGTAAAGAATTTAAATGTTTATGAGAAATACTTATCTTGAAGAGTTCATAACTGAAATAGTTTTGTTGTAATGTATGGGAAGATGTGTAAAAACTATTAATTAAATGTGCTATGTTGACATCTTATTGAGCTTGTGAAACCTGACAAGATTAATTAACATATTAATAAAAATATTTTAATGTTACATTTCCTGCTGACCTAGATACTGCTATCTGCCTGTTGAACTGAATTGCGGCTGGCTTTGAATCATCTAAAAGGGACATGCACGTGGTCATTGTGATCTTCATTGAACTACTCATGCAGCCCAGTAGTGGGTAAAATTTGGCCAATGTTGGGCAATTTTTTTGTAAGATTCCCAAAATTTTATCCTACTGAAGTGTGATCTGCTCTTCTTGCACTCCTGCGTGATATCTGCAGATCATCTACAGTGGTGGAAATAAGTATTTGATCCCTTGCTGATTTTGTAAGTGTGCCCACTGACAAAGACATGAGCAGCCCATAATTGAAGGGTAGGTTATTGGTAACAGTGAGAGATAGCACATCACAAATTAAATCCGGAAAATCACATTGTGGAAAGTATATGAATTTATTTGCATTCTGCAGAGGGAAATAAGTATTTGATCCCCCACCAACCAGTAAGAGATCTGGCCCCTACAGACCAGGTAGATGCTCCAAATCAACTCGTTACCTGCATGACAGACAGCTGTCGGCAATGGTCACCTGTATGAAAGACACCTGTCCACAGACTCAGTGAATCAGTCAGACTCTAACCTCTACAAAATGGCCAAGAGCAAGGAGCTGTCTAAGGATGTCAGGGACAAGATCATACACCTGCACAAGGCTGGAATGGGCTACAAAACCATCAGTAAGACGCTGGGCGAGAAGGAGACAACTGTTGGTGCCATAGTAAGAAAATGGAAGAAGTACAAAATGACTGTCAATCGACAAAGATCTGGGGCTCCACGCAAAATCTCACCTCGTGGGGTATCCTTGATCATGAGGAAGGTTAGAAATCAGCCTACAACTACAAGGGGGGAACTTGTCAATGATCTCAAGGCAGCTGGGACCACTGTCACCACGAAAACCATTGGTAACACATTACGACATAACGGATTGCAATCCTGCAGTGCCCGCAAGGTCCCCCTGCTCCGGAAGGCACATGTGACGGCCCGTCTGAAGTTTGCCAGTGAACACCTGGATGATGCCGAGAGTGATTGGGAGAAGGTGCTGTGGTCAGATGAGACAAAAATTGAGCTCTTTGGCATGAACTCAACTCGCCGTGTTTGGAGGAAGAGAAATGCTGCCTATGACCCAAAGAACACCGTCCCCACTGTCAAGCATGGATGTGGAAATGTTATGTTTTGGGGGTGTTTCTCTGCTAAGGGCACAGGACTACTTCACCGCATCAATGGGAGAATGGATGGGGCCATGTACCGTACAATTCTGAGTGACAACCTCCTTCCCTCCGCCAGGGCCTTAAAAATGGGTCGTGGCTGGGTCTTCCAGCACGACAATGACCCAAAACATACAGCCAAGGCAACAAAGGAGTGGCTCAGGAAGAAGCACATTAGGGTCATGGAGTGGCCTAGCCAGTCACCAGACCTTAATCCCATTGAAAACTTATGGAGGGAGCTGAAGCTGCGAGTTGCCAAGCGACAGCCCAGAACTCTTAATGATTTAGAGATGATCTGCAAAGAGGAGTGGACCAAAATTCCTCCTGACATGTGTGCAAACCTCATCATCAACTACAGAAGACGTCTGACCGCTGTGCTTGCCAACAAGGGTTTTGCCACCAAGTATTAGGTCTTGTTTGCCAGAGGGATTAAATACTTATTTCCCTCTGCAGAATGCAAATAAATTCATATACTTTCCACAATGTGATTTTCCGGATTTAATTTGTGATGTGCTATCTCTCACTGTTACCAATAACCTACCCTTCAATTATGGGCTGCTCATGTCTTTGTCAGTGGGCACACTTACAAAATCAGCAAGGGATCAAATACTTATTTCCACCACTGTATCTTTTCTTGGTTACTAAGGAGTAAAATTATTCATTCTGAAATCACTTGCATAACTGCCTGGAGGCCCAAGGCAGTGGTTTCCAAATTGTGGGTCAGGATTCCAAATAGGTTCACATGATTAGGTGATGGGGTCACAGAAACAGGGCTGCTTCCTCTCCCTGTAGACCTCCATTGTGACTTATACCCAGTCGTGGCAGTCTGTATGGAGCTTTGTGGGTCAGTGAAGATTCACAGGCCCGGCCACTCCTCTTGTGTGAGTGTCTTGAAAAGTGCATGAGGGAGGGGAGTGGAGGTTTGCTATATTAGTTTCATCATCATCTGGCTTGGATATAGAGAATTTTTAAGTGCTAAAACGGAGTCATATTGAATAGTGGTTTGGGAAGCACTGGCTTAAGGAATTTGTTCCTGAATAGTGGTATGGGCTGTATCTTAAGGGTAGAATTCAATGCACAGATTGAATTATTAATGATGACATTCAGTTTGGCTACAAGAAACTCAGTTTTGGAAAGATCCAACTATCCTCCACCTGAACTTTACATTTTTGCATGCTATGTAAAGAACTGCAACATAATTATAAAGCAGATATGCCAAGTCTGTCCCACTTCCCTTGCTCATATGCAAAAGTGCTTTTTTCTCTAGCGTTAGCAACTTGCTCCCCAATCTCACAGTATTGCATCTTCCCCTCTCCCCTCCTGTGGTTTGGAATCACTCACTCTCCCTCCCTTCAGTGGTTCTTTAAACTTGCTCTAGGTCACTGGCAGTAGTAGTGTTAAAAACAGCATACCTCTGGCCAGTCCATGTGGCTTTCCATCTGCCCGTGCTGCCCCCACCAGAAACAGGAAATAGAATCAGAGGAGGTGGGACTGACAAAGGAAAGGCCTTGAGAGATGACCAGAAGCAGTCTGCCTTCAGTGCTGCTGCCCTGGTGATCTATGGCAAGTTTAAAGGACCACGCCTCAAAGCGGCTCACTGGCTGTCTATTTCCCATCGTGTTACCTACAAAATTCTACTTCCAGTATGTTTTAAAATGTATCATTCTGGTGAACCATCCTACCTCGCTAGACTTCTGATCCTTTATTGTCCCTCAAGAGCGCTTAGATCTTCATACCAAAATAGACTTAACATCCCCTCTTTTAGATAAATAGTGTTAGACACCACTTGAAGTACAATTGTTTTCACTACAAGGACATCTGCATCCACCACATTGGCGCAGATCCTTAGCTGCCAGAGTACATGCTCAACTTCTAGGATGGTCACCACCCACTCTATGGCTAGTGGCACATCCCATGTGCTGAGAACAACCAGCTGAGAACAAACTGGAACATTTGGCAAAAAAGCCAGGGACATTTCTGCAAAGCAGAGGTCCTAGTGGTTAGAGCAGTGGACTTTAAACTAAGGGAACAAGGTTCAAATCGCACTTTAACTCCTTTTATTTTGTAATTGTGAGCCCTCTAGGAATAGAAAATACCTACTGTACTTGAATGTACACCACTTCAATAGCCTTCAGGCTTGCAGGTGGTTTATATATTTAGGTAGAGTAGACAATTTTCTGTTTCTGGAGGGCTCACAATGAAAAACAAAACAAGAATTAAAATGGGATTTGAACCTGGGTCCCTAGGTTTAAAGTCCATTGTACTAACCACTAAGGGCGTCTTTTACTAAGGCTCGCTCACGTTTTTAGCGTGCGCTAAAAATGTGGGCGCGCTAAACGTTAGAGATGCCCATAGGAATGCATTGGCATCTCTAACGTTTAGTGTGTGCTAAAAACGTGAGCGCACCTTAGTAAAAGGCGCTCTAAGTTACTCCTCAGACCTGTTTCCTGATTTGCTAAGAATGCCTATAATTAATACCTGAAGCTGTCATACATTTCAGTTTCACTTTCTGGGGAGAGGGAGAGGGACAGCAACCAATGGGAGATTAAGGAGGCATCATGTCTTAATCCCTCCAGTGGTCAGCTGCTCAATCAGAACACCTTGTACCCTGGACATGATTGAAAAAGGTCTAACTTAGGCCATCCTTCTTTTTAGGCTGGGATATTTCTTCCCATTCAGTAATCGCTGTTGGATGTCCTGATTTTGGGCTCTCCCTAGTCCCATCAAAAACACATCCACAACACGCCCCCATGCTGTTTGGACATACTGCAATGCTGGACGTCCCTTTTCTGCCTTTGCAAAATTGGAATTTGGACGTTTTAAGCACATGATTGTCTATTGGGCATTTTGAGACGTTCTTATGCTTTGAAAATAAGCTCGTTAGTTTCCTTGGCTATCAGCCAACTGGTATCAAGGCTACTCCTCCACTGTGTCACATAGCTACTCAACCATATGCACTATAAGGGTTTTTTCCTCCCAATTTTTGTGGAACAGTTTTCTGTAGCTTACTGACATGTAAAGATGCAAAGTCTGCAAGTATTTTTTTTTCCTATTCAAGTATCTGGTATGCAATTTTTAAAAGAAATTGTGTGTGGTTTTTCTTTTGGAAATTTTGCTTACATGGGTACTAAAACCTTTGTACCTCCTTTGTTTTTTTTCCTATGGGTGGAGAAAAGTGGGGAGGGAGCACACATATGCATGCAGATCTGAAAATACCACTCTACTCAGATACCTTACATTTACTCTAGTTAATGAAGTTAAAAATAAGTACACTGTAGTCTCCACACCTACTACTTAGCTGATCTGAGAAGAAAAATTCTCACGCATGCCAGTTCGCCCAAATAAATCATAACTACCCTGGTAAATGACTATGAAAATTGTTCTTCCCAGGCCATAGGAAACATACTTGGAACATCTGGTTCTTGGGATTATTGTTTTGTTTATACTTGTCTTCAAACAATCAATCAAAAAGAACAAACAGTAAAAGCTACAACTGTTGCTTCCCCAGGTGCAGACATTATTATAATGTTTCCATCTAATGGTTTCTTGCACTGTTTCCAGCTTTCTAGATGTAAGGGGCAAAGGTGAATGTGGGTCAGTTGCTGTCATTTTGAATATTAGTGCTACTGCAGTAGCAGCAGCGAATTGGCCTCATTCCTATTCAGAAGGCCCAAAATGTCTTTCTTTAGGCAGAGGAAGGGAAAAGGAGGTGGGGGAAAGAAAATTGGAGTGGAGGAGTGGCCTAGTGGTTAGAGTGGTGGACTTTGGTCCTGGGGAACTGGGTTCAATTCCCACTGCAGGCAGCTCCTTGTGATTTTGGGCAAGTCACTTAACCCTCCATTGCTCCAGGTACAAATAAGTACCTAAGCTGCATTGAGCCTGCCATGAGTGGGAAAGTGCGGCGTACAAAAAAAAAAAAAAAAAGGACTGAGAGTTGGTTAAAATGGGTTCAATTTAACTTTATTCCATGTTTTCATTTGTCATAATGTTCAAAGCAAAAAGAAAAAAAACTAGTAAAACTAAGGAAACTAGTGAAGAGTTCAGGGCCAGCTTAGCCATTAGGCAAGACTGGGCAGAGGAGCTTTGGCTGGCAGCAAATAGCAGCACCAGTCAAAGCAAAATAATAAGTCCTGACAGCCACACAAACTGAAAGAGCCATCAGCACATTGTTTAACCCACAAGAAAGGGCTTTTGGAAACTAATTCTATAAACTTTCATGCCCAAATTTACACTTAGCATACAAATTTGCATGCAGTTTATAGAACAGTGTAAGTTGTGCACATAATTTAATTTAATCACTTGATGTTAATTGGCATTAATGACCAAATATTGGTGCTAATTGGCACTAATTAGTCATTACATACGTAACTGCCATTAGTCAGTTCTGTAAGTTGTGCACACCTGAGGCATATTTTCAAAGCACTTAGACATACAAAGTTCCGTGGAGGGGCATTTTTGATATGACGTCTAAGTCCTCCAAAATCTAAATAGGAAAGAAGGTCATTTCAAAAAAGAAAAACATCTATTTTTTTTTTTTTTTTTTTGGAAAATACTGTTTTGAAAAAAGTTTTGTGATTTGGTTGTTTTGTTTTTTGGTCCATTTTCAAACAAAAAACGTCCAAGTTCAATACACACAATATCAAGCCATTGGGATGTAGGAGGAACCAACATTTTTAGTAGACTGGTTCCCCCAGACATCCCAGGAAAGCAATAGGGCACCCTAGAGGGCACTGCATTGGACTTCATAAAATGCTCCCAGGTACACATCTCACCATTGCTCCTTTATCTTGTCTGCTGAGCCCCCCACCCAAACAAATCCACTACCCCCAACTGTACATCACTACCATAACCCTTACAGGTGAAGGAGGGAGGCACCTATATGTGGGCACAGTGGGTTTCTGGTGAATTTTGGAGGATTCACAGTTTTACTCCACAAGTGTAACAGGTAGGGGGAGATATGGGCTTGGGTCCACCTATCTGCAGTGCATGCACCCACCACTAGACTATTCAAGGGACCTGCATGCTATTCTAATGGACCTGAGTATAGCAGCAGAGGCTGGCATAAAGGCTGGTAAATAATGTTTTAAATCACATTTTTGTAGGGGTGGGAGGGGGTTAGTAACCACTGGGGGAATAAGGGGAGGTCACACCTGATTCCCTCCAGTGGTTATCTGGTCATTTAGGGCACCTTTTTGTAACTTATTTGTTATAAAAACAGGTCTAGCTGAAAAATGTCTTAATTTTAGTCTTGGGGGAAGATGCAAGACTGGGGGGGGGGGGGGGGGGGGGGGGGGGGGGGGGTTTGGAGAAGGGAGAAAGAGCCTCCCAAGGAGGTTTAATACATAGGAGTGGAAGTGAGCCTATCTTGTCCACTGTAAACAAGGAAGCCAATTTTGTTAATCTGTTTCCACTCCCCTGCACAGCCCTCATTGCCATTCACTCAAAACAAAGCAAGCAATCTTATGAGCTGCTGCATCCACATTGTCATTCTTTATTGTTGGTCCATCTGTAACAAGTCTAAAGCTGTTTCAGTTGGATAGGCAGTGCCTTAAAAGGTGGAGGAGAAAAGAAATAACAATTGAATATCACTAAAACAGCTTCAGAAATTATTGTAGCTGGTAGGAATCGCAATTATAAACTCTATAGTTTGTGCTCATTTTTCTTCACTGTTCATCTGCCTTGGGAAGCCTGGTGTTATAAAGATGATAGAATATATTGAAATTAAATGGAAGTAGAATTAAACTCTCATTGGGGTACATGGAATTACATCTTCATCTGTTTTGTAAAAGTTTACCTTTTAGATACACAAATGGATTATTCCGTTTTGAACATGTTTCAGGGACAAGTAGTTTTATAAGTCAAAATAAAAATAAATATTTTGTTCCATGCAGCTCTTTTGTTTAAACATAAATGGGCTATAAGCCCCTAATGCAGTCCAATGGTTTTCTAATATTTTGTGCTTGTGATGACTTATACTGTGCCAAATCTGAAAACTCTTATCTACTACTACTACTACTACTACTACTTAACATTTCTAGAGCACTACTAGGGTTATGCAACGCTGTACAATTTAACAAAGAGAGACAGTCCCTTCTCAAAGAGCTTACAATCTAATAGACAAGTGAACGGTCAGTCCGATAGGGGCAGTCAAATTGGGGCAGTCTGGATTCAGTGAACGGTAAGGGTTAGGTGCCGAACACAGCATTGAAGAGGTGGGCTTTAAGCAAAGACTTGAAGACGGGCAGGGAGGGGGCTTGGCGTAAGGGTTCAGGAAGGTTGTTCCAAGCATAGGGTGAGGCGAGGCAGAATGAGCGGAGCCTGGAGTTGGCGGTGGTGGAGAAGGGTATCTTATTATCTTGTCGATAATAAAAGGAACACTATCCACCCTAAAAAGTTGTTTTATGGCTGTACATGAGGAATTATGATATTTATTTATTTGTTACATTTGTACCCCACATTTTCCCACCTATTTGCAGGCTCAATGTGGCTTACATGATACCAGAGAGGTGTTAATAGACTCCGGAGTACAGCAAATACAGATAATGGTTAAGTTGGGGTAGGAAGGGTAGGGACCACATGAAGGAACATGTGGTGGGGCCGTATAGAGGATAGCAAGAACAGATGAGATTGTTTGGTGATCAATACGAACTGTGGTGGTGGTGTGTCGCTGATTTCAGGCATTTAAGTTGAGTCGGGGGGAGGGGTAAGCCTTTTAGAACAGGTGGGTTTTTAGATTTTTTCTGAATTGGAGGGGGTCATAGGTGGTTTTCACGGTTTTTGGTAGTGCTTTCCATAGCTGTGTACTGATGTAGGAAAAACTGGATGCATAGGTTGATTTGTATTTTAGTCCTTTGCAGCTTGGGTAGTTAAGGTTTAGGTATTGTCGTGCTGATGCGGATGTGTTTCTGGTTGGTAGGTCGATTAGGTTCGTCATATATCCCGGTGCTTCACCATGGATGATCTTGTGAACCATAGTGCAGATTTTGAAGGCGATGCGTTCTTTAATTGGGAGCCAATGTAGTTTTCCGTGAAGGGGTGTTGCACTTTCAAAACATGTTTTTCTGAAGATGAGTCTTGTCGCCGTATTTTCAGCGGTTTGAAGCTTCCTTAAGACTTGCTCTTTGCATTCCACATAGATTCCATTGTAGTAGTCAGCATGGCTTAGCACCATTGATTGTATCAGTTTGTGAAATAGTTTCCTCGGGAAGAATTGTAATAAGTATAATGTTTGTGTCCCTAGTCATGCATCCTACGTTTATATAATCCTTTCAAGAAATCCAATTAATCATTTAACATTAGTGGAACATAGCCACAGAGGCATAGTATGGTCACATTTTTTATATGTTAATACTAGGACCCAGCTAAGGAACAGGTTATTTTGAATTAGTCTTCACTGGACCAAACTTGCTTTCCTTGTGCCATCACTATCCAGCAGGTAGGCAGTGTCTTAAAAGGTGGAGGATAAAGGATGTCTTTTCTATTTTTTTTACATTTATATCACACATTATCCCAAGCAAAGTTGGATTCAATGTGGCTTACATTTGAAAATACAGTGAGACAGAATAATAGAATTCAGTTATATCATGGGAACAAATAGATAGCTATGTCTGAAACATTTAACAAAGCTGAGATTAGAATATATACCCATCTGGGCATTTAAAAGTGTGTCCTTTAATTATACCACATGTTCAGAAATCGTAGCCATAAGTATAGACAGTTATTCAAAGATTATCACATGCACACACCAGAACAGGCTTCCATCACATTGCAAAAGTAAGCAACAACTTCTACAGAGTACATCCAAAATTTAATTTTTATTACCTTATTTCCATTTTTTCAAAATTCCAGACAGCAGGACCCAAAGCACTCCAAAACAAGTAAAGTCAAAAACAACACAGTTTATACCTAATTGTTCAACCATCCTTAGGGTTAATTTTTGGGTTTAAAAAGGAAACCCATGTGTATTTAAGGTCTGGAACAAATTAAAACAATCAAAGTTTAAAGCAAATGCCCTTATGTAATACGTGGTAGCAATAATGAAACAATGATGAAATATTCACATAGCAGGCAGACTGAGCCAAGAGATTTATTTTCCACTTTAACTTTGTATGAACTTGGCGGCTAATAGTGTGCTGAACTGGGCAGTATTGGCACATTTAGAGGCAGATACAGCAACCAAACGTAAAAAAAATCAAAATCGTTAAAGTCCCTAACGATTTTTAAAAAACGAAGAATGCACCAAAAAAAAAAGTCACACATGCTCAGATCGGTATTCAAACGTACAATGTATCAAAGAATCACAATACACATCGGTAATCGGCCCCTAAATCATGCGCAGAGCAGCCAAGCGTTTTGCTGGCTGCTCTGCGCATGCTGCAAACGTAAAAACAAACAAAAAAAAAAGCCACAACACATACACGTGGCTACCCGGTCAGCAAAATCCCAAAACAAAGGATCGGGAGGGGGCAAGGGCGCTCATCAGGAGCGTCCTGTATGGACGGCCTTGCCCCCCCCCCCGCTGCTCCCCACTTTCTGCCGCTCCCCCCCCCCGAAAAAGCAAAATGCTAGCTGCCCCGGTCCCCCTCCCTTCCCTTCCTGTTCCTGTGTTCTGCAGAGCTAACTCCGCCTCCCGTCATTCTTTCGCCCCGTGCCCCACCCCCGCTGCCCCCCTGAGGTCGACTACGCTGCTCCCCCCTCCACCGAGACCCCCCTCCCTATTAACGACCCGAGCAGCGCCTCTCACCTCTTTCTGAAGCGCTGCACGGGCAGGAAGATCTATTGTGTTGGTTGTAGAGTCTCCATGACGTCTCTTCTTCCCTGGCCCAGGCCCCGCCTCCTTCTGACGTAGGTTACTTACGTCAGAAGGAGGCGGGGCCTAGGCCAGGGAAGAAGAGACGTCATGGAGACTCTACAATCAACACAATAGATCATCCTGCCCGTGCAGCGCTTCAGAAAGAGGTGAGAGGCGCTGCTCGGGTCGTTAATAGGGAGGGGGGTCTCGGTGGAGGGGGGGAGCGGCGTAGTCGACCTCAGGGGGGGCAGCGGGGGCGGGGCACGGGGCAGAAGAATGATGGGAGGCGGAGTTAGCTCTGCAGAACACAGGAACAGGAAGGGAGGGGGACCGGGCAGCTAGCATTTTGCTTTTTCGGGGGGGGGGGGGGAGCGGCGGAAAGTGGGGAGCAGCGGGGGGGGGCAAGGCCGTCCATACAGGACGCTCCTGATGAGCGCCCTTGCCCCCTCCCGATCCTTTTTTTATTTTTTTTATTTGATGTGTTTTCTGACGTCCTTTGGACCAATCACAGCGCTTTTAGCTCTGCTAATGCGCTGGGATTGGCTCAAAGTTTGTTTATTTTTTCACTTAATGATTTTTCCTGGCACAGAGCTGTCCTAACGAGAGGTCCAGACCTCTCGTTAGATTTCCTGCCTTTTTCCTGCGTAAAGGCAATCGGAAAAGTTAGTGCATGTCGTTTCAATGGGGTTTTCACACTAATTGCTCATCTCCATTCCGTTTTCGTTAGCTGCTGGCTTCCTCAGTAAAAGCCCTTTGATGCATGCAATGGATCAAATTTTCCTCGTTGGAGGGTCATTAAAGGCTCATTTAGCTTTAGTGCATCTGCCTCTCAGACAGACTCTGGTCTTCTGCATGAAGGTAGCTCTGCCCTTATTATTCAATATCTGTCTTTTAAATTATAGTAATAAAAATATCAAGTGCATTTTTATATCTCTGCAATCCACAAAACAAAAAGACCAAGATCCCACATGCCATCTTTTTCTTTTGATGTAAGCACAGAAAAAAAAAGATTTAAAATGCTCCCAGGTTTCAACCTAATTCATGTTTAATGTGGGGCATAAATGTAATAAATTAATAAATAGATAGGAACTCTGAATGTTGAGCACCTGATTCTCATAACATGATGTCTGTTTTAGTGACCTTCACCAGGAGATAAAAAATCTCTGCACGAATATAAAACATGCTAGAATGTCCCTATAGCCAGCCTCTCCAAATGACAAACTGATTTTGATTTATAACAAATTACTATTCTACCTGTGAAAAGTTATTCCGTTATTATACTTCTGTGTACAACTGTATACTGCACAAATTGACATGTTTGAAAATATAAGTGAGATTAAATAGAAATGCTACCAACAATAAAGAGTGACAACGTGGATGCAGTAGCTCATAGGTTTGCTTGCTTTGTTTTGAGAGTACGGAGATGACAGCTATGCGGGGAAGGGGAAACTGAGACTGGCATAATTGGTTTCAACATTTTGATGTCACTTGGTCTCCTGTCTATTAAACCTCCTTGGAGCTGCCAGAGGATGGACCACGGGAACAGGTCAGAGACATATGTGGCTCCAAAGAGGATGGGGAGCGCTGAAAGAAACAGGGGAAGAAAGTTAACATGGTGAGAGATAAGGATATAGTAAATGCTGGACAGGGAGGGAGAAGGACACAGAGTCAATACTGGACAGGAAGAGGGTAGGGACATTGGAACGCAAAGAGACAGCCCTGGAAAAAGAAGAAATGGGGACACAGGGGTACTACTAAAAAGGGGGGGAGATAGGTGCTCTACTGAAGAGGAGGGGGATAGGGACACAGAGGGGCACTACTGGAAAGGGGGGAAGGAGATAAGGACACTACTGAAAAGGGGAGGAGGAAATAGGTAGACAGAGGGGCACCACTGGAAGGGGGACTGGGGATAAGGGGACAATGGTGGAAAAGGGGTGAGATGGGGACAAAGAGGTAATGCTGGAAAAGGAGGAAGATGTTAACACAGGGGTAATGCTGGAAAAGGGGGGAAGATGGGGACACAGGGCAATGTTAGAAAAAGGGAGAGATGGGGATACCAGGAGGGCAGATGCTAGAAAAGGGGAGATGAGGGGACAAAAAGGCTTGTGCTAAAAAAATGGGGTGATGAGGACACAGAAAGGGAAGATGCTGAACTTGAGGGTAGGATAGGAACAAGGGACACAGAACGGAGATGCTGGACAGGACAAATAGTGGTGCAGAGGAAAGAAGGATGGTGCACTTTGAGGCAGAAGAAATGTCAGTTGGGCAAGAGACCCTGTAAAGGCAGAAGAAACAGAGAAAAACAGAAAAGAGACAGTGACTGGGACCAAAGTAAATGAGAAAATAAATTGTTCAAACAACAATAGAAAAGGGTATTTTATTTTGAATTTGATATTAGGAATGTAGCAGTATTTGAAAATGCACATTTCCAATATCTTCAAATTAGCAACCTTGCAGGGGTCCGAGTGCATTTTCTTAAGTCATTTTGGATGTACTGCAGCACAGATTTTGATGGGTAGAATCAGGGACTGCAAATCCCACATGAATTTGGGATGTGAGTTCACACTAGGACTGGTTGAAAAATCTCCTTTCTGGAACTAAATCACTTGGCAGCTCTATATTGTCAAACTGTAGGAGTGGAACACCGGATACTACCCGAATACTACTGCCTACCAGAACAACCTCATGTTTTGTGCCTATTGATGGACTTATACTTATGTATTCTACCTCTGCTTTTGGCTTCTAGCCATACTTTATCACTGCACTGGACCATTGTGCCTTACTCAGTTTTATTGTTTACTAATGTAAGACAGAATGCAGGGCTATTAGACATATAGCTTGTAACTGTAGTAGCAAGGCGTATACGAGATCAGCTTGCACGTAGATGCCCCATGAATAGGTGGCCTTGGAGGGTGCTAACACCCCCGCCCTGCATCTCTGAGCCGACGAGCCTTATCTCCTGTGCTAGAAAGGAGCATTGTGTGTATGTAGAATAAGCTGCTAAGTTTCGTTTCTCTTGCCAGTATCTTTTCAGTATTATGACGTGTGTACGTACTGAGAACTACAATTATGCACTGTAAGAACTACAACTGTTTACTGCGCATGCCAAATGTGACGTGTAAGGGGCCTAGTGCGCAGGCCCAGTAGGGAAGTATAAATGTAAGTGTCAGGTGATTTGCGACACACAGTGTCCTGAGACTACTCGGTACTGTTCACTTGCTAGCAATAAAGTTGCCTTGTTTGGAACCAAATTTGGCCTTTTGTCTTCTGATTTACTAGCCTGTTTCATTGGCGAGCCAGCCAGGAGTGTTATCAAAAGGGAAATCGAATTATATTCTTCCCCTCCCCCACTGCGGTCGGATCGGGTCATCGATCCCCTTCCGAGAAGGTGGTGAGTGGCCACCGCTGATTTCAGCGTCCATCTCCCGGAGGAGGGCCGATCAACTCCGCCTGACTGTAGAGGGGGCTGTGTGGTTCCGGCAAGGCACCTTTTTCTATTTCAGAGAGAAGCGTACGACGGCGCGGCCTGCGAACCCGGCGGACAGGCGAGTATACTCTACGTAGTGACCGGCCCAGTAGGACCGAAGAAGAGGCGTGATCACCCTCTTTTAGCCAGTGACTAATACGGACTATTGGTATAAGACTAGGTCCCGAAACTCACTAGGCTCCGACGACGAAACCGAGCGGTGAACGGGAGGGTTTCTTGTGGCGTATGAAAGTGTGTGAATGGGCTTGCAGTTCCAGGCCGGGCGACCGCGATCTGGTCAGGCCGAGTGTTGAACCTTTTGTGTCTGGTGGAACGAGACCCCTTACTCCTCCACCACCCCTTTCCCCCTTTGTCCGTCACCTGTCCTTTGGCACTCAGGTTAGGATGGGCGGGGGTGGGTCCACACCGTTAGATTTAATGACGAAACACTTTAGCGAAGTGTTCGATCAAGATAAGTGTAGCAGGGCCGGGATGATACAGCGATATCAATTTATGTGGCCAGGGCTAGGGATTGCTGAATGGCCCCCGGGAGGGTCATTTGAGTATGAAAAGGTGGCGGCGGTCATGAATATTGTCATAGTTGAAGGGAACCCAGGCTGCCCCGAGGACATCCCATACATCCAAGCGTGGTTGGATGTAGTCCGGGATCCGCCGGCTTGGGCCCAACGGAAGGTAGAGAAAGCCGCCCTCATGGTGGTGAAGCAGAGGAAGGGCCGGAAAACTAAACTTAAAGCCCTGCCGACCTATGCCTTCGCTCTCCAAAGCCCGGCAACCGCTGCCGTTCAGAAGGCCCCAGGGACCGCCCCTATACGGCCGACCGCCCCTAGCGTAGAGGCCACTGAGACCACGCCCCCTGCTACCATTGTTAAGGCAGAAACCACGCCCAGTACTACCAACACACTTTCTAGAATGAAAACCCCGAAGGAAACCCGAGGGAAAGTTCAGGGTTTGCCCGAAAAGAAGCCCCCAAAGGCCCCGATACTTGCTACGACGGAAGCATACGAAGATGATATTGCGCCACCGCCATATGCCCCTATGTACCCCGGCTTCGCGGGCCTAGCAGAGGGCCCGGATAACGCCGGAGCCTCCGGGTCAGAGTCGGAGGCCGAAGAGATTTCCCGACCAGCCTCACCTGAACCAACGGGCCCCGCGACTACCCGGAAGAGTACACGGGGGGTGAAGAACATTACCCGGTTTCCCCAACTAAGTCCACAAAAGGCCATCCCTCCCGGCCGTAAAGGGGGGCCCATCAATATATACCCAGTCCGACTATCTACCACTTTTACCCCAAACCCGACAGAAGAAGGGGGTCAGCCCATTGAATCAACAGTTTATAGCCATGTTCCCTTCTCCAGTGCCGACTTGTACAATTGGAAATTACATGGGCCATCTTACGACCAGAAGCCCGAGCAGTTGGTAGAATTAGTGGAAGGCATTATATACAGCTATAATCCTACGTGGGGAGACCTTAGACAACTAAGCGCCCATATTCTGACCACGGAAGAACGCCGTCTCTTACAACAGAATATGGAGCAAGCTGTCCGGGATGCGAACCCGACTCATGCTAACTTACAGAATCTAATAGAAACGGAGGCGCCCCTCGCTGCCCCTGCGTGGGATTACCGGACCGTTGAAGGCCAGGCCTTTATCCGCCGGTATCAGCAGGCGTACCTGGCAGCCTTGAAGAAGGGGAAGCAGAAGGTTACAAATATGGGGAAAATCCATAGTGTAGTCCAACTGAAGGACGAGAGCCCGGGGGACTTCCTTGAACGACTTATGGAGGCATTCAGAAGGCACAGTCCAATAAACCCTGAAGATCCCAAGAACCTCCCAACCGTGGTAATGAGTTTTGTTAGTCAGTCAGCACCGGATATACGAAGAAAGCTGCAGAGAACGGAGGGGTTTGAAGGGATGAGCATCAGCCAACTGAAAGCTATAGCTGATCGCGTATTCGGATATCGCGACCAAGAAGAGAAGACGGAGGCCCGGAAGGAATCGACCAGACGGATGCGGGAGAAGGCGGATGTGTTGGCCACGGTACTGGAAGAGCGCCTGAGGTCTAGACCAAAGGGGAGGGGCAAAAGGACAAGAGGAACACGGTCCCCCATAGGACGTAACCAGTGTGCAAATTGTCGGCAAGAAGGGCACTGGTGGGCTGACTGCCCAGAGGAGATACGGGACCGCCCGAGAGAGGAGGAACCATGGGACCGCCCGAGAGAGGAGGGGACTAACGACCGCACAGGGGGCCCCAGACGAGGCCGGGGCCGAGGCCGAGGAGGTCGAGGATGGGATGACCAAAGGGAATGGCAGATGGCTGTTGACGCTACCCGGGACAGTACCGCATGAAGAGACCGGGAGGGCAGAGTCCCCACTGACCCTCTGGTGGAAATTCGGGTGGGGACGCAGTTAATGAGAGCTTTGCTAGACACGGGGGCCCAACGATCTGTAATCACCACTGCCATAGCCCCGGCCACAAAAGAAACCATACCAATTGTGGGGGCCTCCGGGAAGTCCCTTGCGGCGCCCCTTCTCAAGGAACGCCAAGTTCAGATCGGAGGGACGATGGTGTCTCATCAGTTCATACACATCCCCGGATGCCCAGTCCCCTTGATTGGTCGAGACCTACTCTGTAAGCTCCAGGCCACCTTGAAGTTCAAGACCACGGGGGAGGTGGAAGCTAGCTTTGAAGATCGGCCAGTAACATTTGTCTGCCCAGTGAGAGAAGAATGGAGACTACACGCCCTCCCAACTGTAGGGCCCGGCGACTGTCGGTATGACCAGAACACCCCTTTCGCCCAGCAGAGGCGGGCCCTAATGGATGAAGTGCCTAATGTATGGGCAGAAGTGAACTCAGGCGGACTGGCCGTAAATGCTATCCCCATATGGATTGAACTCAAACCAAATGCCCAAGTCGTCAACCAAGGACAATACCATATCCCTTATGCGGCCCGGCATAGTATGCAAATTCACTTACACAAACTTCTTCAACAGGGGGTCCTTAAACCGATCAGATCCGCGTGGAACACCCCATTACTGCCCGTTAAGAAGCCAGGCACATCAGAATACAGACCCGTCCAGGACCTGAGGAAAGTCAACAACCAGGTAGCCGACATAGTTGCCCTCGTACCGAACCCTTACTCCATTCTAGCCCAAGTGCCAGCCCACAGCAAGTGGTATAGTGTCATTGATCTAAAGGACGCCTTCTTCTCCATCCCCCTTGCTACCGACAGCCAGAAGTTGTTTGCCTTCACGTGGGAAGACTTACAAACGGGAAATAAGCAGCAATTTACATGGACCCGGCTCCCCCAGGGGTTCAAGAATTCACCCACCCTCTTTGGTGACCAACTTGCCCAGGACCTGAAAACGTACCAGGACGAATACGGGCCGGTCGTCCAATACGTGGATGACTTATTAGTGGCCCGTGAAACGTACACGGACTGTGCAGAAGCTACCCTTTACCTCTTGCAAACCCTGGAAGCCCAGGGGTACCGGGCCAGTCGCAAAAAGGCCCAGATATGCGAGATCGAGGTCGAGTATCTGGGGTTTCGCCTCCGAGAAGGAACCAGAAGGCTCGGTACCCCCCGAACCCAAGCCATTCGCAACCAACCCACTCCTGCGAATAAGAAGGAATTACGGGCACTCCTCGGAGCCGCTGGATACTGCCGGATCTGGGTCATCAACTTCGCTGTCCTGACCCAAGACTTGTACGCCAAACTGAAAGGACCTGAACTCGAGGGCCAAAATCTCCAGTGGGAGAAACACGAACTGAAAGCCCTTCAGGACCTCAAGGAGGCCCTTGTGGCCCCACCAGCGCTCGGACTGCCAGATGTGACTAAGCCGTTCCACTTGTTCATCGACGAAAAGAAGGGATTGGCACTTGGAGTCCTCACTCAACTGGTCGGTACCTGGCAACGCCCTGTAGCATATCTCTCCAAGGGAATGGACAATGTAGCACGAGGATGGCCGGGCTGTCTCCGGAGCATTGCGGCAGCCTGTCTGCTGATACACGAGGCCAATAAACTCACGTTTGGCCAAACACTTTTTGTGACCACACCCCACGCCATCCGCGGCCTACTCGAGAGTCACGGACCCAGATGGATGACCAACTCCCGATTGGTTAAATACCAAGCCCTCCTGTGCGAAAATCCGGAGGTGCGGATCCTGGACACAACTAACCTCAATCCCGCCACTCTCCTTCCAGCCCCTGAACCACCATTCCATGACTGTGAGGAGGTAATGGCCACTGTGCATTCTAGCAGACCTGACCTCAAGGACCAACCCTGGCAAGGGGGCATTACCCTGTTCACCGATGGAAGCAGCCAAGTAATAGAGGGAAGTCGAAGAGCTGGCTATGCTGTTGTATCTGAGGATTACGTGATCGAGGCTATGGCCCTGCCGCCCGGAACGTCAGCCCAGAAGGCGGAGCTGATCGCCCTCACCAAAGCCCTCCTGTGGGCTGAAGGAAAAGTTGTTAACATCTACACCGACTCCAAATACGCCTTCCTCACTCTCCAGGTGCATGGAGCCCTGTACAAGGAGAGGGGATTTCTGACAGCTGAGGGAAAAGGACTCGCAAATGCCACCGAGATTTGCCAACTACTCGAGTCAGTCTGGAAGCCAAAGAAAGTAGCTGTGATGCATTGCAGGGCCCACACCGGCCGGACGGACCCTATCGCCCATGGTAACCAACGGGCGGATGATGCCGCAAAAAGGGCAAGTCAGCTCCCTTACTCATCTCATCCTTCTGACCCCGTACTCGTCGTCCAGCTCCCCGCAGAGACCCCTATCTACACCTCCCAAGAAACGGAGTGGGCCCGACAAGAGGGCCTGGAGTCACGCAATGGATGGTGGATACTACAGGACGGGCGCATATGGATACCCGAAGCCCTGGCCTGGGCAGTGACTAAAGAGGCTCATGATCGCACCCATCTGGGCAGGGACGCTCTGGGGCGCCTACTTGAGAAGACCTACTACATCAACAAACTGTCTTTGTGGACCAAAAACGCTTCCAGTCAATGTGTAACTTGTGCCCGGAATAACCCCCGAACAGGACCCAGTCCTGCGCCAGGACACGTGCTCCGGGGCACTAGCCCTTTTCACGTTTGCCAGATTGATTTCACGCATATGCCCCCGGCCCGGGGCTACAAAGCCATCCTAGTCGCAGTGTGTACGTACACCGGATGGATTGAAGCCCAGCCCACTAGAACGGAAATGGCTAAAGAAGTCACCTCCCTACTGATTCATCATATCCTACCCAGATACGGTCTCCCCAAGCAGATAAACTCCGACAACGGGCCAGCCTTTGCCAGTGAAGTAACTCAACAGCTCAGTACAAGACTGGGCCTCGATTGGAAGTTGCATTGTGCCTGGAGACCCCAGAGCAGTGGAATAGTGGAGAGAGCTAACCGATCCCTGAAGAACCAGCTAGCCAAGCTATGCCAAGAAGCCAAAGCCAAATGGCCCGACCTGCTTCCATTGGCCTTGCTACATCTCAGGTGTACCCCCAAGGCTACCGGCCTTACCCCTTACGAGATGATGTACGCTAGGCCACCGCCACTACCCTCTTTCCCCGACTCCCTGCAGATACAGGGCGAGAATTCCTTAGTGAGACAGATGAAAGCCTTACACGAGGTAGTGCAGAACATCCAGCAATACACTGAGAGAGTAGCTCCCCTGGTTTTTACCAGTCCTATACACCGGTTCAGGGTAGGAGAGGAGGTGTGGGTGAAAGAGTGGGATGACTCTGACTGTCTGAAACCCAAATGGAAAGGGCCCTCCCTTGTTCTCCTAACGACCCCAACCGCTGTTAAAATTGCAGGAAACCCAGTGTGGATACATTGGACCCGATTGAAGCCTGCTGCTCCTACTAGCAGCACCCCGAAGCGTTGGACTGCGCATCAACATCCTGACGCTCCACTACGGCTGACCCTAAGAAAGACGTGAACCGACAGATTCATGCCTGCCTCGCAACAGGAGCTCAGATTTTGGACCCACTGCGTCTTTGGCTCTGTGTTCATTGCAGCCTTCATCGTGGGCCTCATTGTCTTCTTGCTGCAAAGGCTCGGATACCTCCCACCATATATATAATGCTGAGCCTACTCCTCCTCCTTTGCTCAGTCCCGAGCTATCCTACCACCCTGAGCCAGAATTGCACTGAATGCTTGCGCCTGGTGCGCCATCGTATAGAGGGAGGATATCACCTAGTTACCACCCTCATCCACCAGACGCAGCCCCCGGAAGGTAATTGCAAGCTCCTTCCGGCGTGCGCCATCATCACCCCGGATGGCCTCCAACAGTTCCACAGATGTCTCCAAGGCAACCTCACTGTCTGCCATAGTCCCACCAAGCCGAGATACTACAATGTCACCCTCAGTGTAGGACTCCCTGCGTATGTGGCCGGGCCTCCGGGAGTTGAGGGTGATGGCATTCTGTATTACGTCAATTCCACTCGCATCCTTGCTGGCGGTATCCCAACTGTGGCTACACTCACCTTCGACGTTTGCGCCGCCATGGACAAACACCCTTGGTCCCGTAAGTGTGGAAGCCAAAGTTGGCGTCAGGCATATGTGAACGACCACAAGTATGTCTGCCCCTTCAGTCCAGATATGAGATGCTGCTCCCCTTGGGTTTGGCTCCCCTGTGCCGACGACACTCGAGCCTCGGGCTGGGAACGAGTATGCGCTTATACGGGAGGAGGATATGCCGGATGCACCGGCCTGGGCGAATTTCGTCGAGGTTCTGGTAATTATGTGTCCCTGGACTGGCCCATCCGAGGCCACGACATGCCCTGGAGAGGAACGTGGGGCCTTGGCATTGACGGCGGAGGGATGGATCCGCTGACGTATATTACCATATATCAAAGCCTTGAAACAAAGCCTCCCACGCACTACCAGACTACTGTCGTTGGGTACCAAGAGGTATTCGATGAAATCGCCCGCGCTGAAGAGGCAGCGACTAAGTTCCCCATCTCCACAGAAGCGCGGAATATGTTCCTCAACCTGGCCGAAAACATCGCCTTCTCCCTGGGAATTACCAACTGTTTCATCTGTGGAGGCACGGATATGGGTGAGCAATGGCCTTGGGAAGCGAAGGAGGTCCGACAGCAAACTTGGGATGCGCTCAACACTACTAACATTACCTTTCCTCAGCGCCCGAAGCCGTACGAGTGGGCCCTGAGAACCAATATCATCGGTACCCTCTGCGCTAGTCGAGCGCCATCGAAGCGTTATTCTGTACCCGTGGGAGATTCCGCTTGCACGGGGGTCCTTCAGTTTAACAGCAGTCGACATACCTGGTGGCAGACGGACCGCCTGCCTGCCCCGGAGCCCATCTGGACTGAACCCACCTTGAACGCAACGTGGACTCACGGAGGGAATGCCTCCCTTAAATGGGTAGCCCCGGAGGGCTACTACTATATTTGCGGGCGCAGGGCCTATGAACAGCTCCCGGCCCGCTGGTACGGTACCTGTCTCTTAGGCACCGTCCGACCTAGTTTCTTCCTTCTACCCCTGCGAGTCGGCGAGACGTTAGGCATCCCCCTGTACGTGGAAAAGGGGCCTGATAACATTGCCAAACGTAAACGGTCTCTTCTAAGCACCAAACCTAAAGTCCAAATTGGAGACTGGAAAGACAACGAGTGGCCGCCAGAACGTATCATTCATTACTATGGACCGGCCACGTGGGCTGAAGATGGCACATACGGGTACCGTACTCCTATCTACATGCTGAATCGCATTATCCGCTTGCAGGCAGTGCTCGAGATCCTTACCAACGATTCGGCACTTGCCCTCAACATTTTAGCCCGACAGAACACTAAGCTCATTACCGCAGTTTACCAAAATCGCTTGGCTCTCGACTACCTCTTAGCCCAGGAAGGCGGGGTGTGTGGCAAGTTTAACCTCAGTAATTGCTGCTTACAGATTGATGACCAAAGCCAAGTCATCAGCGAGATAACTGACCGCATGGTCAAATTAGCCCACGTCCCCGTCCAAACCTGGAACAGCGCTTGGGATTGGACTTCCTCCCTTACCAGCTGGTTGCCAACTTCCGGGAGCCTGCAAGGCCTCCTGGTCATGGGTGGCCTATTTCTGCTGTCCTGCCTACTAATTCCTTTGTCTCTTCCCTTAGTTTTCAGGTGTCTCCGCTCCACCATGGAAAGTATCGCTGACCGCCGGGCTGCTGCCCAACTTATGGCTCTACAGGTGTATTCCCCCATTCCCCAGGCTGACGAAGCTGACGAAGAAGAACCTTGTGGCTGACGCGGACTTCTGTCCTCCCGAATCAGTTTATGAGCCAATACCCTTGTGCCAGCATAAGACCGGCTACAAAGGGGGGGGGGATTCCACTAGGGGCCCTCCGTCTCAACCCCGGCGAAGTAACCAGCGGCTGCACAAAGGCTTAGGGCTCCTTGTGACCTCCTTGCTAATACTTCTTGTCTCTCCTTTCTGTTTTAGGGTTCTGGAGATGATACTCTCCATCAGAATGACTGTCTAGTATCAAAAGGGGGGAATTGTAGGAGTGGAACACCGGATACTACCCGAATACTACTGCCTACCAGAACAACCTCATGTTTTGTGCCTATTGATGGACTTATACTTATGTATTCTACCTCTGCTTTTGGCTTCTAGCCATACTTTATCACTGCACTGGACCATTGTGCCTTACTCAGTTTTATTGTTTACTAATGTAAGACAGAATGCAGGGCTATTAGACATATAGCTTGTAACTGTAGTAGCAAGGCGTATACGAGATCAGCTTGCACGTAGATGCCCCATGAATAGGTGGCCTTGGAGGGTGCTAACACCCCCGCCCTGCATCTCTGAGCCGACGAGCCTTATCTCCTGTGCTAGAAAGGAGCATTGTGTGTATGTAGAATAAGCTGCTAAGTTTCGTTTCTCTTGCCAGTATCTTTTCAGTATTATGACGTGTGTACGTACTGAGAACTACAATTATGCACTGTAAGAACTACAACTGTTTACTGCGCATGCCAAATGTGACGTGTAAGGGGCCTAGTGCGCAGGCCCAGTAGGGAAGTATAAATGTAAGTGTCAGGTGATTTGCGACACACAGTGTCCTGAGACTACTCGGTACTGTTCACTTGCTAGCAATAAAGTTGCCTTGTTTGGAACCAAATTTGGCCTTTTGTCTTCTGATTTACTAGCCTGTTTCAAAACCGAGCTTCCTCTCACGACACTGTTTATTGAGAGATGATCTGAAGCCAGACTCACTTCTTCAAATCCACTTGTAGTGCATACATAAATGCAGTACACCAATACACCTTTCAGAAGCTCCCGAAAGAACAAAGGGAAAAAAAAAACAAAGTTCAATCCAATTCCTTAGGTGTCTTTAAGTAGCTGGATTAACTCATTCCCTTCACTGTGCTGCTTTAATCCAGCTTCAACACAGTTCTCTTCAGCCAGGTTTTGAAAATACAGTTCACTTTAACCAGGCCTCAAAACACAGTTCAGTTTAGCCAGGCTTTCCAACACAGTTCAGCTTAGCCAGCCTTTCCAACACAGTTCAGTTTAGCCAGACTTCAAAACACAGTACACTTCAGCCAGTCACGCTTCAAAGATCCACCACCCTTATCTGTCAGCATTTATCTCCTGACATCCACCCACCAGATCTCTGTTGGTTACTGTTGTCTTCCCTTGGGCACTTCCAGCAGTCACTCTTCTCCTCCAGTCACCCCTGCTGCCACCTCCATCTCCTCCTCTAATTCTTCTCCCTCTACTTGTTCTACCTCCTCCCATTCCATACCCTCATTCTCCAACCCCTCCCTCAGGTGTTCCACGTCCTCCTCAGCTGATTCCATTTCCCAATCAAGCCCCTCTCCTCCCTCCTCCTTTATCAGAAGATTTTCCCTGTCCTGCTGCCTCCCATAGGAGCCAACTTTTCAAAATGATTGGGGGTGCTGAAATTTTTTTTCTTTTTTATAGGCAGTGCGTATCCCCCCCCCCCCCCCCCCATCTTAAAATTCTGTCTACTGCAGTCTTCACCTGGGCAGTAGCAGCATCACTTATAGGCTGCCTGCAACCTGCGCAAGGACTTCTTCCCTGAACAGTCCCACCCCTCAGTCCCCCTGTACTGTGCAAATATAAAGAGATGCAAATTTCAAAAACTGACATATTTCAATCACTATACTGTAGGTTAGCAAATACAAATAAAACAAAAAATAGAAAATATGATATCATTTTAGTGGACTAAATACATTTTTCAATTAGCTTTCAAAGGCCAAAACCTCTTTCCTCAGGTCAGGACAGTATACTGCTGTTATGGTATTCTGTTCTGACATAAGAAAGGAGCGTTTGGTCTCCAAACATTAGTCAAAAATGTATTAAAATTAGTCCAGTAAAGGTATCACCTTACTTCCATTTTCTGTATTTATTAACACAGCTACCACACTACTTTATCCTAAACTAAAAATAAAATTCATTTTTTCCTACCTTTGTGGTCTGGCCGTTTACTGTTTCTAATTGTGTTGGTCCCAGTCTCTTGTTTCTTCTTTCCTTGATCTTTAACTTTCTCCCCTTTCCATCCAGCATCTACCCCCTCTCTCCCCCCTTTCCTTCCACCGCCTGCCCCCTCTCTTCCCCCTTTCCATCCAGCATCTGCCCCTCTCTCTTCCCTCTTTCCATCCAGTGTCTATTTTCTCCATCCATGTGTAGTTTTTCTCCTCTCTCCCCTGCCCTCTCCCCCCATCCATATCCAGTAATTCTCCTCTCTCCCCTGCCCTCCCATCCATACTACTACTGCTACTTATCATTTCTATAGCGCTACAAGGCATACGCAGTGCTGTACACCATACACAAAAAGACAGTCCCTGCTCAAAGCGCTTACAATCTAGAACTAGATACATCCATCATTCTCTGTTCACTGCAGTGTGGCACAGGTAAAGAGTAACCATACCACACATTTATACAGAACCCTGTCTGATTTTGCAGGGCACTTTCTCCACATACCATGTTCCAAGACATAAAGCAGCACTCAGGCTCTTTGAGGATCAATACATTCAGTGCTTTTTATGCTACATTTTATCCTATTCTCATTTGAGATTGTATTTCAAAGGAAACACTGTGCATATTTTACTATTTATGGATAGTTCCCTGGTGCAACCACCATTCTTCAAATTATGCTACAATACAATGTATAGTCTACTACACAAAGCTCAGGAGCAGCTGGTTCCAATAGTAAACGAATAAGGCTTAACATACCACTCATATTAAAAGTGCAGCACAAAGACACTAACCCTGCCCAAACTTCTGAACAGGCTACTTTTCAAAATGCAAAGTGATTTGTCTACATTCTCGGCTAGAAGAACCATAAACCCTTCTTTAGCATTTCAATTACAATTTTAAAACAGAGAACAAAAAATGTTTTTCTTGCCATTGCACAATCTCCTTTTGGTTTCTCATCAGTATGTGTCACAGCAGTTTAAGGTTCAAATGACATTTGACCTTTTTAAACATTTGTAACAGCAGCCAGAGATAAAACAGAGCATCATTTAATCGGGAAAGACTCAGTGCTTGCAGTCTGTTTGAGGGGTGTAGGCAGGAGAAATTTATTATAAATATTAAGACAAATCATGGCCATTAACTGAAAAGAAAAAAATAACCCTAAACATGAGCCCTTAGGACACTTTAGTCTCACTTTCAAAGACACATTTTTTCATGAAATAAGAGGACAACACAAATTAAACTTTTTTCTACCTCCTGTTAGTTTAAAATCTATTGCTTTGATTTACCTGACTGAAGGGCAGTGCACAGCAGGCTATCTCTTGTCTTCTCTCCTTATCTCTCTCAGCCTCCCGCCCTTGTGTAAACAGGAAATGAGGGTGGGACGCTCAGAGAGGCAGCCTGCTGAGCTCCAGCCTGTTTTGCTTTCACTGCTGTGTGTTCAGGTAAAATCAGTTTTAAGTGCTGGCTGAGCTGCAGGAAAGCAAGGAGGGCAGGTTTCAAAATATTGGGGGTGCTTGAGCACCCACAGCACCCACGGAGTCGGCGCCTATGTGCCTCCTATCTTGCCATGCATTCTGGGACCTGTAGTGTTGCAGGAATTACCACTATTGTTAGCAGAATCTGTGGTACTTCAGGAGTCAAACACCACACACCAGAATGAGAGAGAAATCTTCTTTATTTGCCAGCAAACAAAGTAGGACATCAGCGCTAGCTCTTTCCTTATCTTCAGCTCTCTGTGTCTTCTCTCCTGTCTTGGTTCCTTCTCGTCTCAGCTCCTTCTCTAACGTAAGCTGCTTCTGCTCTCCTTTATATAGGGTCCTAAACCCTTCTAGCCCCCCTTTCTCACCAGATGGTAAAGAATAGATTGATTACCCTGTCTTGAACTAATTATCTCTACACATTTACTCAAAAATATCAGTTACATAGGTTTGATATTTCCTAAACTGACCTATGACCTGGGGCCTCTCAAACTAGACAATGTGGCACCTATCTCCTGCATTTTATTATTATTAAATTCTCAGATTCCCAGTTAACTTAAAATACTAACCGGGTTCATTAAGGGGCCAATCTTGCTTAATGGCACACAGACATGGTTTGTTATTACTTTCAGAAGACCAGTCCTACACTTAGCTATAATCAATCAAGGAGAAGACTTGACTTTCCCTGACCTCTTTCACCTATTAGCTTCATACACAGAACTAGCTAGGACTGTGGATAATTCAAACCAGATGATGACCTCTTAAACTGCAGACAAATCTCACTTGAAAGTCAGACACTGAATTGAAAAGATATTTTACACAGAGAAATAGAACTTATTAATTAAACAGAATAAAACATATTTTAAAATAAGCAGAAATCAGAATTCCTTATAAGACAAAATCTAAATCATCAAGAACCTCTAAACAGCATTCAGCCTAATCTTTTAAAACAGCTTGCTTGCTGATCCCCTCGAGATTGTCCACTATGCCTGCCTTACTTAGAATGGCATCCAGATGTGGTAAATAATACCTATGAACAATCCATCACTCAAAAAGGGACAAAGAAAGTTTCATTTCTCTCTGACCTTTCTAACCTCTAGTCTAGCAAAAGCTAGACATTTGAGTAATTAAAACCAGATGGCATTCTACCACTTTCAGGACTGAACCAAACTTAAACAGAATTAACAAATTAATATAATTTCTCTGCCCAGGCTGCCTCAGTAGTTTCCTTGTTTCTCACATACCCCCCTGCCTAAACGATTGCTAGTCCGTTTTTCCTTTAATTTTCCATCAATCAGACTAGCAATTCTAGAAAACACATCATCATGCTGCAATAACTTCCCTGCCCGATGCTCGATATGATATTGGAAAGGCTGTAGTGCCAAATACCATCTCATGAGTCTAGCATTATTGTTCTTCATTTGCCCTAGCCATTTTAAAGGAGCGTGATCAGTAACTAATTTAAAGGGGCGTCCCTCCAAATAGTACTGACAAGCTTGAATAGCCCACTTAATGGCCAGACACTCCCTTTCGATGGTGGCATAACGAGTCTCATGAGGCAGAAGCTTTCGACTTAAATACAGGATTGAGTGTTCCTCCCCCTCATAGACTTGGGACAACACTTCCCCTAGCCCCCACACCTGAAGCATCTGTATGCAGCACAAAAGGTTTCCCGAAGTCCACAGCTCTAAGCAGCGGTTCCTGACATAACGCTAAACGTAGAGCAGAAAAAACTCGCTCTCCCCTCTCCTGCCACCTAAGCTGATTGGGCCTATTCCCTTTCAACATATCTGTCAAGGGAGTAGCAAGTGAGGCAAAGTGAGGAATAAACCTTCTGTAATATCCTATTAAACCCAGAAAACCTCTCAGCCCTTTCTTAGTAGAGGGAAGAGGAAGTTAAACTTATCATACAGAGGCCTTACCTGCCCATATCCTACCCGATACCCTAGATACTTAACCTCACGTTCTCCAAAATAACATTTCTGTGGGTTAAGCATGAGACCCGCTTCCCTGAAAGACTGCAATACCTTCTTAACCTACACTAAATGGGTTTCCCAGTCCGGACTGTGAATAATCACATCATCTAAATATGCGGCTGCATACCCCTGATGCGGTTTCAGAACCCTATCCAGAGGTCGCTGGCAGGAGGCAGCCGCCGAATTCAATCCAAAAGGCATCCTTTTGAATTGAAACAGACCAATCATAGTACAAAAAGCAGTCTTAGGGCGGGCTTCCAATCACAGGGGAATCTGCCTTTTGTTAAATCGAGCATGGACAAGAACTGAGCCGAACCTAGTCTGTCTAGCAGCTCCTCAATACGAGGCATAGGATACGCATCAGGCAAAGAGAGAGCATTTACTTGCCAAAAGTCAATGCAAAAGCGCCAGATCCAGTCCGATTTTGGCACGAGAACCACTGGACTGGACCATGGGCTTACTGACTCTTCTATCACACCAAAATCAAACATCTCCCTTACCTGCCTTATTATTTCCTGTTGTTTAACCGGGGATAACTTATAAGGCTTCTGTCGCACCACTTTCCCATTCTCTGTAACAATGTCATGAGTAATCAAATGCGTCTCCCCAGGGCAAGGAGTAGAACATCCTGAAATTCTCTCAACAGAACCTGAATCTGTTCTTTCTGCTGCTCATCTAGCCTGTCTCCCACCGCTACTTCTTCCGGGATAAAAATCTCCGAAATTTGGGGCCCCAGATCCTCTTCCGCTTCCTCCCATGTCCTCCCTACATATGCTTCCTGCTCCCGCCAGGGTTTTAACAAATTAACATGGTACGTTTGGCTCCTCCCTTGTTCATTCCTCACTTCATATGTCACCTGACACAACCGCTTCCTCACTACACAGGGTCCCCTCCATTTACTAGTGAATTTATGAGACCCATCCAGAATCCTAACCAGGACCTTATCCCCTTCCTCAAATGATCTCTCCTGGGCCCCTTTATCAAACCTCCCTTTTTGGTACTCCTGTGCTCTTCTAAGATTTTCTCTCGATAAAGCACCTAACCTCCGTAACCGACCTTTCAAATCTTAAAGATAAGACACCGCCGTCTTATCCTCCTGCCCCGGTGGAACCCACTGTTCCCGTACCATGTCCAGCACTCCCCTTGGAGCTCGACTATATAAAAGCTCAAATGGTGAAACCCCAAGGGAGGCCTGAACACATTCCCTACTTACATATAAGGCGAATGGCAGAAGCTGATCCCAGTTTTCGTATTAAGAGCCTAACCCCTTCCTCAACAGTGTCTTCAATGTTTTGTTAAATCTTTCGATCAACCTGTTAGTCTGGGGACGGTATGCTGAGGTACAGATATGAGAGATCCCAAAAGCTTCCCATACCTGGGTAAGCGTACGTGACCGGAAATTAGTTCCTCAGTCCGTAAGGACTTCCCTCGGAAAACCCACCTCACAAAACAGCCTAATAAGCTCTGCTGCAATAACCTTGGCAGAGATACTGCGCAAAGGAATGGCCCACGGAAACCGGGTGGCCATATCAATTTTAACAAGAATATACAAGAACCCTCTAGTAGATCTAATAATAGGCCCTATAATATCCATTGCAATACGTCCTAAAGGAACCCCTATCTGCGGAAGCGGATGTAAGGGAACCAGCCCTGGCCCCCTCTCCGCCACCTTCTGACATAACCCACATGAACTACAGTAATCCTCCACCTCCTTATATACCCCAGGCCAATAAAACTGACCTACAAGTTGTCTCAAGGTGTTCTGAGTTCCCTTATGCCCCTCCAATGAGTGATCATGGGCTACACGTATTACTAAATCCGAAACCCCCGAGGTACCAATAGTTGTTTAACGAGGGGTCCGCCTCCTTCAGATTTGGTAACCCTAAACAATAAACCCCTCTCAATAACAAAGGAAGGCCCCTGAGTCCCCTGCCTTTCTTCCCTTGCCTGCTCCCAAGCATACTGAAGTGTAGAGTCAAACTCCTGTTCGCTAGCAAAAGAAGGAAACTGCTCCAACAACTCCCCGGGCACTCTTGGAAATTCACCGATCTGTTCAATTCCCATCATAGTTTGAGCTCTCTCCCGCTGAGCTAGTTTTTTTAGCCTCCCTTCCCCTCGAGTCTTCCCCGGAACTCCTAGCACATCCTCATGAAAAGGAAATATATGAGCTAAAGCCTTCTCCTTCTCATTCCGTTCCCTATGCTGAGCCCTTGTAACCACCAGCCTCTCCTTCTCCCTTAAACAGTGTGAAAAAGAAGGCCAATCCCTACCTAAAATAAGTTCTTGAGGAAGACGGGGTAAGATAGCCACCCAGATCCAATGTCTACTCAAAGGCCCTGTTATACTAACTTGCTGCAGAGGGTACTTAGTGACAGCTCCATGCACACACTGAATGCCTACCTCACGCCTCCCCTTGCTCAAGCACCCTTTCCCCCTTCCTTTTATTCTTTCCCACAAACCCCGGGAAAGCATAGTTTGATCAGCTCCTGTATACAACAGACCAGTGACCTTGACCCTCAAGATCTCTACCGTCTGTTTAAGCTGATCAGCCACTGAACCCTGAGAATAAGAGGTGAGCCCTAACTTTGAAAAACAGTCCCTTCTCAAGTGTCCTTTGCATCCACACCTATAACACATTCTCTCCTCAGTAGATGAAGGCTTAGACCCCAAGCTTGTCTGCCTCCTTTCCCCCAACTGACCTCCATTTTTTCCACAATGTTGGGACTCTAAGAAATTCTCCATACTCTTGATTGCTTCATCCAGGGTCCCACACCCTTTCCACACCAAGTCCACCCTAAGATCATTAGGAAATGCCTCCAGAAATTGTTCCAATACTAAATCTTGAAATACTTGATTAACTGACCTCTGCTCTGGTTCCAACCAATTGCCTACTAAATCTAAAAGTTTCTGCACCAGAGCCCTGGGTGTCTCTCCCTCCACCCACCGCAGCTCCCGAAATCGCCTCCTATAAGTCTGATGATTTAACCCATATCTATCAAGAATAGCTTCTTTCAGTTTAGTATAGTTGACTACTTCCAGGGTAGGGAGAGCCCGAAAAGCAGCCAGAGCCTTCCCAGATAGAGCTGGTACCAAGCGAATGGTCCATTGCTCTTTGGGCCAGCCAGCTGCAGTAGCCACTCTTTCAAAAGCTCCCAAGTAATCTTCAATATTGTCTGAGTCAGTTAGCTTACCCCAAGGCAGCCAGTTTACCCCAGGAAGAACAGCAGTCCCCGCTCCGTCCTCCACACGGGCAGGCGTCAAGTTCACCCCTGCTCCCTGCAGTCCGCCTCTGCTACGAAGCAATTCTTGGAATAAATCCAAAAGTGGCTGCTGCTGGGCCCAGGCAGCTGCTAGGGTCTCCTCCATAAGCTGATGTGCCATTTCTTGTTGTTTTTGGAATTGATGTATCATAAATGCGAACATCTTTTTCGGATCCATCTCGAGCTCCGAGTTGTTCGACCTGTAGTAGGAGGAAACAGAAGAAAAGAACCCAAGTTCCCCTTGACTCCCCCAAACCTCTCCGTCTCTTTTCTGCTTACCAGACAAAGGAGGGTAAAATGCACTTTTCAGAAACAAGCAGTGTCCTCTGCTCTCTCTCTCTCTCTTGGGCCCGTCTGATCCCACCACTGCCACCAAATATGTCAAACCGAGCTTCCTCTCACGACACTGTTTATTGAGAGATGATCTGAAGCCAGACTCACTTCTTCAAATCCACTTGTAGTGCATACATAAATGCAGTACACCAATACACCTTTCAGAAGCTCCCGAAAGAACAAACAAAGGGAAAAAAAAAACAAAGTTCAATCCAATTCCTTAGGTGTCTTTAAGTAGCTGGATTAACTCATTCCCTTCACTGTGCCACTTTAATCCAGCTTCAACACAGTTCTCTTCAGCCAGGTTTTCAAAATACAGTTTACTTTGACCAGGCCTCAAAACACAGTTCAGTTTAGCTAGACTTCCCAACACAGTTCAGCTTAGCCAGGCTTTCCAACACAGTTCAGTTTAGCTCATGACCAAAGGGCTTTCATTTGGTCGTTTCTGAGATGGGCATACTTGGTTTCCATTATCGCTGAAAATCAGAAACGACCAAGTCTAGGGATGACCATCTCTAAGGGCGACCTAAATTTCAAGAGTTGGGCGTCCCCGACTGTATTATTGAAACAAAAGATGGACGTCCATCTTGTTTTGATAATACGGGTTTACCCACTCCTCCATCAGGACATTTTGCGAGGTTGTGCTCAGCAAAACTTGGGCGTCCCTTTTGATTATGCCCCTCAAAGTGAACTATAAGTGGAGTCTCATTATAATTATAGATGGATACATAATTCCAGTTTACACCACGAGGATGACATCACACAGATGGGCCATAACACCACTGAATCCTTTTATAAAGACATCACTACTTCCTTGGCTTCAACTTCAGTTCTGTGGGATGGATTTAAAGCTACAATCTGAGGAAATATAATCAGTTTTGTAGCCTATCGGAAAAAAATGCAACCATTTAAAGTCCTAAAGAACAAGTCCATAAACCACTACTAAATGGACTTGGGAAAAATCCACAATTCCAGGAATAACATGTATAGAATGTTTGTACGTTTGGGAAGCTTGTCAGGTGCCCTTGGCCTGGATTGGCTGCTGTCGTGGACAGGATGCTGGGCTCGATGGACCCTTGGTCTTTTCCCAGTGTGGCATTACTTATGTACTTCTTGGAATCAGACATTAACCCCCAGATTCTATATATGGCATGGAAAATTGGATACAAAAATTTGGACACACATCCAATTTGCATGCACTATTTAATTGAGTCACAAGACAATTAGCTCCAATAATTGAGAGCTAACAATCTATTATTGGCATTAATTGACAGCAATTTGAATTTACCTGTACATCTTGCTAAGCGCTATTCTATAAAGATGCATACATTTCTTAGAGCACAACTGAAAAGGGGACATGGCCATGGGAGGAGCAAGGGCAGGTCAGTGGTGTTCTCTAAAGATGCTTGCAATGTTATAGAATTCAGGGGATCCACACCTAATTTAGGCATGAGGATTTACACCAGTTTTCAGTTGGACACAAATCTTGGTACTATGTGCCATTCTATAAATGACATCCAACTTGGAGCACCATTTATAGACTGGTGCTCAGAGCTCATTTTTTTTGTCACCCAAATTTGGATGCCATTTATTGAATCTGGCCCTAAATAACTGGAACTTCAACATACACAACAAATGATCCTGCCATCAGCTTCTTCATCAAAAACATGAATACAAAAAGTTGTGCTCTGAAGAAGGGGCTAATACAGTATTTAAATCCTCTGTGCATTATTATGCAAGGGGGTAATAAAAGTGGCAGGATACTTGCTAATTAAATCTAATTGAACTCATCAAGCTATTTCAGGAATTAAAATCCCAGCAGGTACAATTATAACTTCAGATATATCTTGGAACAGTTTTGATATTGTATGAACATCTTTATTCATCAGAAATTTCTGCTATGGTAGAGAACACAGAATCCTTCCTCTCTTCATTGCTGACAATGCGTATATTGGATAGTGGAAAGAAAACATTTGATACATTTTTTACAGGAAGTTGAAGCAACAATTAAAGCCTTGAGCTCAAATAAAGCACCAGGATTAGATGGCTATCCTGTTGAATTTTATGACTTTTACTAGAATCTTATCACCCAAATTAATGGAACTGTTCTCTTCTTTACAAAACAGATCTACAGAGAGAGCTACATTTTTGGAAGCTATGATAGTAGTGTTCCCTAGGCCTGACAGGGATCCTATGGGAACCAAAAACTACAGGCCTATTTCTCTAGTCAATATGGAGGTGAAAATATACACTAAAATTCTAGTGACTTAATTCTATCATAGCTTTCCCAAATGTTCAACCAATCCCATGTCATGCAAACATAATACCCATTATCACTGTTTTTTTTTTTTAAATCTGTGCTACATATTGTGGAGGTTTGTTCTTCCCTCTTTTACTTGTAGTATATTCCACATTTTATGCACTGCCAGCAGCCTCTTATAATTGTTTGCACTAGCCAGTTCTAGCTTCCTTATGAGAAATACCAAGTTCCACCAATATCCATGATGGATATTATCTGCAATTTTTTCAAGAAGTTAGCACCACTTTGATTGCTATAGCTAATATCAAAACAACCAATTTGCATTTGATAGGATTGGAGAGAGTAGTTAAACTAATTGTGTGCCATATGAATGTGGCCAATGATAGTTGAGTTCGGAACTGATAAACCTCTTGGATAGTTGCCCATACTGCCTTCCTAAATGGACTGGGTACAGAACACTCTGTTCCCAGTAATAAGCAACAGTGCCAACATTTGTCATTAGCCCTATGACCTTTTTAAAAAAGTTGTCCTGGAGTCTAGATTATACAATGGGTAATATAAAATAGTGATTAAGCTAATGATGCAAAGATTGTTAATGCCTTAAGCTAAAATATATTCCAATCTTCTTGAGTCAATATCTGATTTGTCTCTCCCATACTGCTTGTGTTGTCTTCATGCTACAGTCATTTTGGAGGTTAATGCCTTATAAATCTGTGACACCACATCACTTAAGTCATGAAGAGAATGTACAGATGGTTCAATTAAAGATGTGTAATAGTTGAAGCAATGATGGGGAGTTTGAAGAATGGTATTAAGGTCATGCAATTTCTGTATAGCACTTTGTGATTGAATCAATTGTTAATGACATGAATGTGTCATATTGTGTTTATAGTTCCCCAAAAGATTTATTGGTAGTATCCAATCAGACCTGTTGGAGGGATTTTATTCCAGAGGTGATCCACCTGGGCCAAAAATTAGCTTCTTGACAATATTTATATGTAAGTTGTACCATACGGATTGAAAATGAGATGTTAGCCAAGGGTATTGAGTGAAAGAATCCATTGTTTCCATAGCATGTTTGGTGGAAGACACTAGTGGATGATATTTATATGTAGTCAGTAGTGAATGTCCTAATATCTCAAATGGATGTAAAGGATATAACATTTGTTCTTCAATCTGTACCTATCTCAGAGATAATTCTGCAAGACTGTCATTGAACCACCACAAGGCAACAAAAAAGAGAGGGTCCAAAAGTACTCAAAACAAAGCAACAAAACAAAGCACAAAGGGGAAGGGAAGGGAAATGGGACTTGATATACCGCCTTTCTGAGGTTTTTGCAACTGCATTCAAAGCAGTTTACATATATTCAGGTACTTATTTTGTACCAGGGGCAATGGAGGGTTAAGTGATTTGCCCAGTCACAAGGAGCTGTAGTGGGAATCGAACTCAGTTCCCCAGGATCAAAGTCCACTGCACTAACCACTAAGCTACTCCTCCACTAAAAGGGCCTCCAGAACTGGAACAAGGGTACAATCTTTAATGAAATAGACCAGACACAGGCCGTGTTTCAGCACACAACAGCGCCTGCCTCAGGGGTCAAATGGCGGTTCTTTTTGACCTCTACTACTGTATTTGGGAGCATCTAGTACAATCTGCTACAGACTAAAACATTTTTATAGAAGGACAATCTGGGTTATTTCCAACTTAAAGGAATACTAGGCTACTCCAGGGATCTGTTTGCTGCTCTAATAGTAATGACCATAACACCTGAAGCTGTCAGAGAGGCTGTCATACCTTAATTCTGGCAATGCCCAAAAGGATGTGGAGAAGTGACAGCGACATGGGATGGCTGCTGATCCTATGCAGATTTGGGAGTCTTCTGATTCCTGGGATTCGTCAGGTACTTCCTCTTTTCTTCCTTGGAAAATGGAGCCTGTAAATTGTCTCTCTGGTGCTGGAAGTGGTCTGGAGGTGGTAGCTGCTGTTACAGGTGTTGCTCCAGTGGTTCACATCAAGGGCATACTTTGTGTGTTACTGCTCCCTTGGATTGTTATATCACGTAAAAATGGCGTCAAAGAATTTTACAGAGCAAGTATATAGACTTTTGTCCTTTTGGTGCACTTATATCCGGAAGGTCACAGTGTTAATTTCTTTATCGACCCTGAGTTTTGCATGGTGTACTATGCTACTTTTGAACAGGCCCTACAGTTGTTGAAACGTTTGGGAGTTGGTGCCTTGATGGGAAAGGCTAGGGGTGACCCAAGGCAATCTTCTGCCTGAGGTGAGAGATGATATGGTGCCCCCCCATTACCATGTACCGGGGGGGGGGGGGGGGGGGGTTACTACAGTTGGAGAGTGTAAGAAGGTTGGGAGTTATAGAAAACAGAATACTGACAGGAAATAACTGTTTATAACTAAATCATGAAATTAGAAACAGAGAAAATAATGGCAGACAAAGACCACATGGCCCATCTACTCTACCCATTCATACCATATATTATCCCTTCCTCTACCTCAGAGATCCAACAAGTAGCATATATGAGTTTATCTTGTTCGGCAGACTGTATGGACCGTAAAGGTCTTTCTCTGCCGTCATCTACTATGTTACCAAGTTACTTTGCTTGAATTCAAATACAAGCTTCATCTTTACCACAGTGTCTGCAGCAGCCAAAAGTGATCTGCAGTCCAGTGGCAGGAAAACTATATCTGATACCTGCAGAAACCTTAAAAGCAAGCTGGAGTGGGGTGGGGACAGAACACTCAGACATGCCAGCTCTTATTACAGCTCCTAACCAGATTTACACTTAGACAAGTTTATGTAATTTGCAATAAAACCCTCCCAACAAGGGTTACTTCACTTTACAGCTCATCATACGTTAAACTCTGATGTCAAATCAATGATAGTAAAAACTTTCCTCTATTACCAGACACTAATACAATCTTGTAAACAGACAGTCAGAAGCCTACCATACTATACCAGCAACAACAAGCTAAGAACTCAAAGTGTGCCAGTCCTATCTACGAAAATTGAAAGAACACTGTGGCTTACATTTGAAAATACAGTGAGACAGAATAATACAATTCAATAACATCATGGGAGCAAGTTGAAGGATA
The DNA here is from genome assembly GCF_901765095.1 of Microcaecilia unicolor. Classification (NCBI taxonomy): domain Eukaryota; kingdom Metazoa; phylum Chordata; class Amphibia; order Gymnophiona; family Siphonopidae; genus Microcaecilia; species Microcaecilia unicolor. Next base: position 158,499,540 of record NC_044031.1, read on the forward strand.
TGTCTAAAACATTTAACAAAGATGAGACTACCATATATACCCAGCTTTGGGCATTTAAAAGCCCTTTAATGGTGCCAGATGTTCAGAAATCATAGCCATAAGTATAGACAGTTATTCAAACATTATCACATGCACACACCAGAGCTGGCATCCATACACACACTGCAAAAGTAAACAACAACAACTTCTACAGCACAACACAGTTTATTCCAAATTGTTTAACCACCCTTAGGTTTCACCTTTTGGTTTAACAAGCAATACCTTGTGCATGTAAGATCTGGATAAACAAATTAAAACAAAGTTTAAAGTAAATGCCCATAATATGTAAGACTTGGTAGCAATAATGAAACAGTGACGGAATATTTTATTTATTTATTTGTTACATTTGTATCCCACATTTTCCCACCTATTTGTAGGCTCAATGTGGCTTACATAGTACCGGAGAGGCCTTTGCAGGCTCCGGTGTGAACAAATACAGGGTGATGTGGTAAGATCAAGTTCATGTGGTACAGCCACATTAGGGAATCAGAGAACGGAAGAGTTGTGTTATGTCCATTACGTGCTTTAGTTTGGTTGTGTTGCAGAGATTAGGCATTTAAGTTGGATCGGTAGGGTATGCCCTTTTAAACAGGTTGGTTTTTAGTGATTTCTGGACGTTTAGGTGGTCGTATGTCGTTTTCAAGGCTTTTGGTAATGCATTCCACAGTTGCGTGCTTATGTAGGAGAAACTAGATGCGTAAGTTGTTTTGTATTTAAGTCCTTTGCAGCTTGGGTAGTACAGATTGGAGGTGGGGGAGGCAGGACTGAGCCGGCTTCAACTTTTTGACGTCATGTTGTCTCCTGTTCTTAATCTAACCTCCTTTCAAGGAGGTTAGATTGAGAACAGGAAATGGTACAAGGCTATGGGGTTGAAGTCAGTAGGTGGAGATTGCCACCACACTGATTCACCCATAGCAGATTGCCTATGCATGGTCCATCTGTAAAATGTCAAAAGCTGTTCCAGTTGGATAAGCAGTGCCTTAAAAGGTGGAGGACAATATATATATATTTAACTTATTTGACAGCTTTAATTTATTTGAAAGCTTCCCATATGTAGGTATAAATATCATGAAATAAAAATTGAATATCACTAAAACAGCTTCAAAAATGATTGTAATTGGTGGAAACAGCACTAAAAAGCTGTATTTTGTGCTCATTTTTCTATACTGTTCTTTACAATACAGTAATACATGGCCAATTTTCAGTGAGGATATCCTGTTTACTGATGGGTTCATCTTAATTACTGTTGTAATCTGCCTTGGGATGCCTGTTGTTATAAAGATTGGAAGTAAAATTAAACTTTCCTTTCATTGGGGAACATGAAATCACATCTTCACTTCATCTCTTTTGTACAAATGGATTATTCTGTTTTGCATGTTTCAGGGACAAGTTGTTTTCATAAGTCAAAATAATAAAAATAAATATTTGCTTTCATGCAGTTCTCTCATTTGTTTAAACATAACTAAATGAGCTGTAATCCCCTAATGCAGTCCATTAGTTTTCATATATTTTGTCCTTGTGATGGCTTATACTGTGCCAAAACTGGAAATACAGTGAGACAGAATAATAGAATCCAGTGACATCTGAAACTTATTAATTAACATTATAATTGTGTTCGCATTTGGGTAATAAGTGAGAAAATGCTGTTATCAAATTGTATTAGGAAGCTTGACGTCGACTTGCTTAACATCTGCTGAATATCAACCAGATGTGTTTGCTGAACTCATACTGACTCATTTCCCCTCCATCAGATTTGTTCCTTCTTAGTTGATTTTAAACAAGAAACTAAGAAATGACTTACTCTGGTTTTACAACAAGGACATCCCATCTCATTCAGCTCCATCTGTTCTACTGCTGCTTTCCCTTAGCATCATTATTCCCAAAACTCATCTATATACAAACACACAGCCGAGACACAAAGATTAACACCCCCTCCCAAAAAAGAAAAAAGAAAAAGAAACTATGCCTTTTACAACCAAACAGACTTGAAAAAGAAATAAATATATATCACAGAACCTGAAAATATTGGCACATTTAGACTGACTCTGGACTTCTGCTTGAAGGTAGCTCTGCCCTCATTATTAAATATCTCTCTTTTAAATAGTAGTAATAAACAATATTAAGTGCATTTTTATAATATACCACTGCATTCCACAAACAAAAGGAGCAACTTCCCACAACCCATCTTTCTCTTTTGATCTAGGCACAGGAAAAAAGATTTTGAATGCTCCCAAGTTTCAACCTAATTCATGTTTAATATGGGATATAAATGTCATAAATAAGTACATAAATAAATAGATAGAAACTCTGAATGATGAGCACCTGATTCTTTATAACATGATGTCTGTTTTAGTGGCCCTTTACCAGGAGAAAAAAAAAACTACACAAATATAAAACAGGCTATGGTGTCCCTAAAACCAGCCCATCCCATGACACACTGATTACGATTTATAACAAATTACTTCTCTACCTATGAAAAGTTATTTCGTTATTATACTTCCTCTGTGTACATCCATTTGCTGCACAAGCTGGCATGTTTGAAAATATAAGTGAGATTAAATAAAAATGCTACCACCAATAAAGAATGACAACGTGGATATAGCAGCTCATAGGTTTGTTAGCTTTGTTTTGAGTGTAGGTGGAAAGAAGGCTGCACATGGGAGAGAAAAGAGAGATTTATCTAATTGGATTCAACTTTTTGACATCATGCTGCTTCCTGTTCTCAATCAAAACTGCTTGCCTCCTTGTGCTTCCTGGCTGCAGGCTCTGTACGGCATCCCACTGTGATGTCATTTCCTGTTTCCTCTGGGGTGGGATGCCATACAGAGAAGACCGAGACTGAAGCCAGCAGCAGCCTATGGGAATCTGCTGCCGGTGACCTCATCCTGGAGGAGGACTACAAGGAAGGAGACGTACCGGACTGGGGGGGGGGGGGGGGGAAGAGAAGGAAACCTATGCCACGGGGAGGGGGGTGGGTTCAAAGAGAGGAAAGACCTGTCGCACCACAGGGGGGAGGGTTTAAAGGGAGGAAAGACCTGTCGCACCATAGGGGGCAGCAATATTTCTCTCAATGCATTGAACAGGCTGCCAATTCAACCAAGCACCTGTTCAGCATAGTAAACAGCCTACTGCAATCCCCACAACAGAACCAGTCTGTCCAGTCATAACTGAACTGCAATACTTTGCCAACAAAATAAAAAGTCCCACCGTGTCTCCAATCAGCTAACCAGGAGTGCACAAACTCACCCCCTCCTGACACAGACATATGAGACTCTTTTAACCCCAATAACAGAGGAGGGCCTTGACAAAATCCTAAGAGACCTTTGACCAACTATCTGATCCCTCGACCCCTGCGCATCAAAGATAGTGCAGCAGGCAGGCAAGCAGAGGCCTCATAAAAAGCAACACAAAAAATTGTGAATGCCTCTCTTTCTAATTGGCAACTACCAACAGCATTAAAAAGAGCAATGGCGCGTCCTTTGCTAAAGGAGAACACCCTTGATCAGGACAAACTAGTATCCAACATCCCATTTTTAGGAAAACTTATAGAACAGTCTGTGATCAACTCAGTGATTGGCTAGATCCAGGACAATCTGGATTTGTTATGGAACAGAAACAGTCCTTGTATGCCTACTAGATGACCTTCACAGAAACCGAGACAGGGGATTTGCCTTGGTGTTAGTACTGCTAGATTTCTCAGTAGCTTTTGACACTGTGGATCATGATATTATGCTAGCACAACTGGCAGAAAGGTATCAGTGGAACAGTACTGGCCACCATGGGCACTGACCTATGGGGTACCCCAAGGATCGATACTGTCACCTATTCTGTTCAATATCTACCTCAAGCCACTAGCCAAGCTGTTTTGGTCAATGGACACTCAGTTCTACATCTAAGCAGATGATGTGCAGCTACTCATATCCATTGAACCTGATTTACCCACAGCACTGAATAAACGGACTACCTGTTTAACATCAATTCAGAATGGGCTAAAACCAACAAACTTTGCCTGAACCCAAGTAAAACTGAGCTTCTATGGGTCCATAACATAAGTGGGCACATACCTGACATCAAAATCTCTTGGGAAATATGAACTTCCCTTCAAATCACAAATCAGGATCCTTGGAATACAGCTCGATCCAACACCTACTCTGATCCCCCAAGTCCAAGCAACCTTCAAAAGCAGCTTCTATCACTTGCAACAGCTATGCTACCTATCTCCTTACATTGAGAAGGCAAGCCTTGTCTCAGTTGTGCATACCATGATAACATCAAGGCTGGATTACTGTAATGTACTCTACACTGGCCTGACTTACAAAGGGTCTGTACAAGCTTCAATTGAGTCAGAATGCTGCAGCTAGACTAGTAGAAACCTGTAAGCAACATGACCACATCACACCATTTTTGCAAAAACTTCACTGGCTACCAGTATAATACAGGGCCAAATTTAAAACTCTATGTTTGACCTTCAAGGCCCTTAAAGGAAATGGCCTAGAGTATTTGAAGTACAGGATCTCCCTTTATACACCTCCAAAGGCTCTAAGGTCCTCCCAAGGAGTATCCCTAACCTCTCCAAAAGACATCACTAGATGAGATACCTGCAGGTGAGCCTTCTCTGGAGTAGCCCCCACACTCTGGAATGCACTCCCTGAAAGGCTTCGCTTAACACAAGACTATCTGTACTTCAGGAAGCAGGTGAAAGCTTTGCTCTTCAACCAGGCCTTTAATGGAAGATATAAGCTACACAGGCTGCACACTTATAGCAGGATATGCTTACTCACTCCTACCATAGCTAAGATAATGTTCAAGCACCTTTCTGACTTCTTTTGCAACTTTCTTTAAATGAATCCCCTTATTTTCTTGCTCTTGTTACTCTTTTAGCTATGTATATGTTCTATCTTTGTTTACACCCTATGCTGTCTATTAAAACATTCTCTATTTCGCCACCTCTCCCTCCACTAGTCCGTTCTCCTCTCTCTCCTTCCCCTCATTCCCTTTCCTCCTTTCTTGAAGTTACTATTGAGGAAACTACACTTCTCCTTTCTTCCTCAAAATGTACCACCTGTTCCTCTGATCCCATTCCCACCCACCTTCTTAATGCCATCTCTCCTGCTCTTATTCCTTTTATCTGTCACATTCTCAACCTCTCACTTTCCACTGCGACTGTCCCTGCTGCCTTTAAACATGCTGTGGTCACACCTCTCCTTAAGAAGCCTTCACTCGACCCTACTTGTCCCTCTAATTACCGACCCATCTCCCTCCTTCCTTTTCTCTCCAAATTACTTGAGCGTGCTGTTCACCGCCGCTGCCTTGAGTTTCTCTCCTCACATGCTATTCTTGACCCATTACAATCTGGTTTTCGCCCTCTCCACTCAACCGAAACTGCGCTTACTAAAGTCTCCAATGACCTATTACTGGCTAAATCCAGAGGTCAATATTCCATCCTCATTCTTCTTGATCTTTCCGCTGCTTTTGACACTGTCGATCACAGCATACTTCTCGATACCCTGTCCTCACTTGGATTCCAGGGCTCTGTCCTTTCCTGGTTCTCTTCCTACCTCTCCCTCCGCACCTTTAGTGTTCACTCTGGTAGATCCTCTTCTACTTCTATCCCTCTGCCTGTCGGCATACCTCAGGGTTCTGTTCTTGGTCCCCTCCTCTTTTCTATCTACACTTCTTCCCTTGGTTCATTAATCTCATCCCATGGCTTTTCCTACCATCTCTAAGCTGATGACTCCCAAATCTACCTTTCTACCCCTGATATCTCACCTTGCATCCAAACCAAAGTTTCAGCGTGCTTGTCTGACATTGCTGTCTGGATGTCTCAACGCCACCTGAAATTAAATATGACCAAAACTGAGCTTCTCATTTTCCCCCCCCCCAAACCCACCTCCCCGCTCCCCCCGTTTTCTATTTCTGTTGATGCCAAGACCTGTCGTTTCTTTCTTTACAACATCCGTAAAATCCGCCCCTTTCTTTCCGAGCACTCTATCAAAACCCTCATCCATACCCTTGTCACCTCTCGTTTAGACTACTGCAATCTGCTTCTTGCTGGCCTCCCACTTAGTCACCTCTCCCCTCTCCAGTCGGTTCAAAACTCTGCTGCCCGTCTCATCTTACGCCAGGGTTGCTTTACTCATACTACCCCTCTCCTCAAGTCGCTTCACTGGCTCCCTATCCGTTTTCGCATCCTGTTCAAACTTCTTCTGCTAACTTATAAATGTACTCACTCTGCTGCTCCCCAGTATCTCTCCACACTCGTCCTTCCCTACACCCCTTCCCGTGCACTCCGCTCCATGGATAAATCCTTCTTATCTGTTCCCTTCTCCACTACTGCCAACTCCAGACTTCGCGCCTTCTGTCTCGCTGCACCCTACGCCTGGAATAAACTTCCTGAGCCCCTACGTCTTGCCCCATCCTTGGCCACCTTTAAATCTAGACTGAAAGCCCACCTTTTTAACATTGCTTTTGACTCGTAACCACTTGTAACCACTCGCCTCCACCTACCCTCCTCTCTTCCTTCCCGTACACATTAATTGATTTGATTTGCTTACTTTATTTATTTTTTGTCTATTAGATTGTAAGCTCTTTGAGCAGGGACTGTCTTCTATGTTTGTGCAGTGCTGCGTACGCCTTGTAGCGCTATAGAAATGCTAAATAGTAGTAGTAGTAGTAGTAATTTTATTACGTATTGTGCTGACATTGTAATGTAGCATACAATGCCATACTTTGTATTGTTGTTTGAATAATTTTACTGCTATAACTGTCTAATGCTTATGTTTGACTTAATCTTGTTGTACACTGCTTTGAATGAATTCCTTCAAAAAGGCAGTAAATAAATCCTAATAAATAAATAAATTGGAATGAATGTTTGCTGTTCCTAAGGCGGTATCAATATTTTTTGTATGGCAAGTTATAAGGAATAGTTCCATTGCTGGGGAATTTAAAAAATATGTATTATAGAACTGGAGATTGCGTTATATGTAGAGCTGTACGGAATAGCATATTTTACTATTCGGCTGAATACAAATAATAAAAAATATTCAGCCAAATACAAATACCAAATAGGAATAATGGACACTGAGCTTTAACATAACAAATAATAAAAGATGCAACATGAAATCAGAGATCAAGTGTTGATTTTAGTAGGATTAAGCACTGTAGAGCCCCAGGTTATTCATATTAGAATTTAAATCACAATTTGTCTAATACATATAGAACTATTCATCTAATACACAAAGAACACTATTCACTAATACATATAGAACATCCCATGTTCTATATGTATTACCAATTGTATCTGTACTCTGAAATGGCATAAGTCATGACAGAAAATTGTAAGCCACATTGAGCCTGCAAATAGGTGGGAAAATGTGGGATACAAATGCAACAAATAAATAAATAAGAATAATGTATTCAGAGCACTATTTGGGGACAAATCGATAGAGATGGGTAGAAACGAGGTATTTCTATTTTGTTAAGTACAATTGGCAGTACTTATGCTTGTAATGAGTTACATTTTTTGCAATACTTTTCACTTGAAACTCATTACCAGTAAGCTGTACTGCTGTACTTTGTAAAGAAGTACAAGTTTAGAAATTATGTTTTTTAAAAAATGTATTTTCCATACTTTTGCTGCTCCCTCTCTAAAGGCGATGTCAGACCCGGCCTGTAGCTGATTGAGCCCTAACTTCTGGTCCCAGAAACAGCTGAGTTGGGACCGGAAGTCGGGACCTCCATGGAACTAAGCCCTCTCTGCCCGGGCTGATGTAGGCTCACACTGTCTGACACATGCACGGGCCAGCAGCATCAGAAGTCACCTGACTACTGGCGTATGGGTGTGGGGACCTTCAAGTGCAGCTGATCGAATTCTCCAGAGACTTCCACATCCAACCATCAGGTAGTAGTATTGCTTGCCTGCTGCCTGTGACAGTAGCAATAGTCACTGCTAATAACTAGCAGTCAGCTAGCTCTCAGTCTCTTCACTGTGTCTGCTCTACACTCTGCAGCAGTACCAGGTTGGGTGTATTAATTTTGCTACAGCAAGCTATGCAATCAGCCCAACATTGAGCTAAGAGAGAGATGACCGGATATTTGCAGGTACCATTCCCTGGCTTGACTGACCTCTTTAGGGTTGCAAAGGAGGTGGAGAGGAGGGAGGGGAAGTAGTGGGCGCTGGTGGCTTGTTGCCTTGTTTTCTCAGATAGGGATTGCCTTTTCCCATTCCCAGTCCTACCCTTTCTTGCGGGTTTCCCGCATGAAAAACTATCATGGAGGTGATTAAATGTCAAACTTGTGAGTTCTTGTACCAAGTAGAGCACTGCTGAACCCGGTAGTCAGACCAGGTTCTGCTTGGTGGATGGACAACCCCAGGTTTCACCTGCGCTGACTGCTGTTCCCCAGAGGTTGAGCCCCTAGGTGTGGGCGGCCTGCAGGACTTATGAGATGGAGCTGGAAGCGGGGTGGTGAATGTATCGGCCAGGCAGGCAGCAGGTCAAGAGAGTAATCCAGGTACAGGCAAAGTCGGTAAGCAGGCAGCAGGCAAGAGAGTAATCCAGGCACAGGTAAAGTCAATAGGCAGGCAGCAGGTCAAGAGAGCAATCTAGGCACAGGTAAAGTCAATAGGCAGGCAGCAGGCAAGAGAGTAATCCAGGCACAGGTAAAGTCAATAGGCAGGCAGCAGGTCAAGAGAGCAATCTAGGCACAGGTAAAGTCAATAGGCAGGCAGCAGGCAAGAGAGTAATCCAGGTACAGGCAAAGTCAGCAATGAGGGACAAAGTAGAGAAGAAGAAAACTACTGAGCAAGTAACACCTACCAAAGTAGAAGCCGAAGCATTGAGTCCAGGAAGAGCTCAGCTAATAAAGTGCTGGCATCTGACATCAACAGGGACCAGCAGGGAGAAGGAGCACAGTCATAGGACAAGAGCAGGGGAAGGAGGAATCGGAAGACCAATAGGAGAGAAGCAAGGGAAGCCAGGCAGAGAGAGATCAGACTCAGGTGCATGGAAGCAAAGCAAATCAAGGAGCCTGCTGCCAGAGAAGAACTACACATACATGGCTCAGGGCTATGCCAGTCAAGTGTGCGTGTTGACGGGACCCCGCGCAGCCCAAGGACGCCGCTTGCTTTGAGGTAGGGGACATGACAGTACCCCCTCCTTAAGGACCCTCCTCTGCCTAGGTCCGGGTTTGGATGGGTAGCGGGTATGGAACTCCCGGATCAATTCAGGTGCATGGACGTTGGCAGCGGGCTCCCAGGAATTATCTTTGGGACCAAAGTGCTTCCAGGATAGCAAATAGAACAGCCGTCCCCTTTGACGTTTGGAGTCCAGAACCTCATCTACCTCGAATTCAGGATCAGGCTCGGAGTCAGGAACAATGATCTTCTTCGGCTCTGGGTGCCATTTAGAGGTTAAGAATGGCTTTAGCAGGGACAAATGAAAGGCATTGTGGACCTTGATGTTAGCTGGTAACTGGAGACGATAAGTGACAGCTCTCACCTGAGATCGTACTGAGAAGGGTCCAATGTATCAGGGAGCAAACTTGAAAGAGGGTAAACGGTGCATCGAGTATTTGGTACTGAGCCATACTGAGCCAAATGTTTTGTCCAGGTTGAAAAATCAGAGAAGACCGCCTTTTACAATCTGCGAAAAGCTTGAATCTAGCAGCAGCTCGCTAAAGATGTTGTTGGACCCTGTTCCAAATGTCTCGGATATCGGTGAGGGTCTGCTGGAGCAGAGGCGAGGCTTGGGTCTGAGGGATACGGAAGTGGTAGTCGTGGGTGGTGCCCATACACCGTAAAAAATGGTGACGTATGAGAGGCAGTGTGGAAGCCATTGTTATAGGCAAATTCGGCCCAGGGAAGTAATGTAGACCAGCCATCCTGTCAGTTATTAGTGTACATTTGCAGGAAGGTCTTGAGAGTTTGATTGACCCGTTCCACCAGTCCATTGGTCTGTGGGTGGTATGCAGATGAGAAATGGGTGGTGATGCCAACAGCAGAACACAGAGCTCTCCAGAACCTAGAAGTGAATTGCGATCCCCGATCACTTATGATTCGTAGAGGGAGGCCATGTAAACAGAAAATATGCTGAATGAAAGCCTTGGCAAGAGTGGCGGCTGAAGGGAGAGATCTCATGGTGATAAAATGGGCCATTCGAGAAAATCGGTCCACCACGACCCAAATGACTGTGTGGCCTTGGGAAGGTGGTAAATCTGTAACAAAATCCATAGATACTTCCTGCCAAGGCAGCTGTGGAACTGGCAGCGGCTGTAAAAATCCCCAAAGCTTGCCAGGAGAGGATTTGTTTCAGGTGCAGGTGGGACAGGTGGAAGCAAATTGTAAGACATCCTGCACCATGCGTGGCCACCAATAGTATTGAGAGATCAAGTGAACGGTCTTGCGGAATCCAGAGTGACCGGCAAACATGGAGGAGTGTCCCCATTTGAGAATCTTTTTCCTAGACTGGGGTGGTACAGAAGTCGTCGTGATTGTGGGAGTGACCAAGGTAGTGGAGGCGACACAGGCAGGATTAAGCATGGGGTAGGTCTCCTCGGGTTCTTCGGGAGAGTTGAAGGCCCTGGATAGGGCATCAGCTTGAATATTCTTTTCAGCAGGTCAGAATACCAGGCGGAAGTTAAAGCAGGCAAAGAAAAGAGACCAACGCGTCTGTCGTGGGTTTAGTCTTTAGCATCCTGGAGGTATAGAAGATTCTTGTGGTCGGTGATCACAGTGATGGGATGTAAAGCCCCTTCTAGGAGATATCGCCATTCTTGGAGAGCCAATTTAAGGGCTAACGATTCCCGGTCCCCAATAGTGTAGTTACACTCTGCCAAAGAAAAGTTTTTAGAAAAAAAGAAACAGGGGTGACACTTGCCGGAGTCTGAGGTTTGAGACAGAATGGCCCCGGCCCCCAGAGATGGGGCATCCACTTCTAAGATGAATGGTCTTTTGATATCCGGACTTTGAAGAACAGGAGCAGACAGAAAGGCTTGCTTTAAGGTGGCAAAGGCCTCTTGGGCCTCCGGTGTTCAGTTCTTCACATCAGTACCCTTCCTGGTCAGAGCGGTAAGAGGGGCAGTGATGAGGGCGTATTGGTGGATGAATTGCCAATAGTAGTTAGTGTAGCAATACCTTCCCCTCACACCGGAATAGGATGGATAATACTTACTAAGCTCTGGTTCGCCGGATCTCAATAGTCGTGGCAGCGCTCCCAGAAACTCAGTTTTCCGGTGTGGGGAAAGGGTGACATTAAACTAACCACGTCTCTGGCTCTCTAAGAGCCAGAGAGGAATTTAAAACTCAGTTCAGGATTTTTCCTTTCTTTGAGGATATAAAATGGAGTCACACAAAATTTGATTTCTAAACTGTAAAACTTTTAATAGTAAAATTCTGACTTTGGTACCACAACAAATGTTAAGAATAACACAATGTTATTTCTTTGTTGACTCTTCTTTGAATATACTAAATAAATACAGACCAGTTAAAATTGTAACAGTTCTCACTTAATCCTCCCTTTATGTTTCAACAGGTTACCCTACACACCTCATCCAATCCCTCTCCATCAGATAAGTATTTTCTTTAAATATATTTGTGTATTTATTTTGATACCAGTATCATTTACTTGCACTAGAATTCATTAGTAGTTTTTCTTATCTGTATTATGAATTTGATTCTTTCTGTTTTATTCTTGTCTTACAGATTAACCTGTTCCAGAAGTCGCAAAACTCAGACCAAATTTTCAGGTAAGTATATCTCTTCCTCTGCTTTCCCCTTTTCCTCTATCCACTTTGATTTTCAGTAGGTACTTGCAGTGACGTACCAAGGGGGGGGGGGGCGGTGGGGGCGGTCCGCCCCTGGTGCATACTGCTGGTGGGGGGGGGGTGCCGCGGCGCGCACCTGTCATTGAGTTCGCTGACTTCGCTAACTTCGCTGCAGCTCCCTCTGCCCTGGAACAGGTTACTTCCTGTTACGGCCGGGGCAGAGGGAGCTGCAGCGAAGTTAGCGAACTCAGCTGATAGGCGCGCGCCACGGCACCCCCCCCAGCAGCGTGCACCCAGGCCGGGGGTCATTTCGCCGGGGGTGGGGGGGCGCATCGGTGATCCGCCCCGGGTGTCATGCCGGCTAGGATCGCCACTGGGTACTTGCTCCCAGTGAAGTTAAAGTTTTCTTAGTACCAGGTCAGTATAAGCTCTATCAATTTGTGATGCTACTCAAAAAGAATCACTTAGCTCAGTCCAACGCTCCCGTTGGAAGCAGGTTTTTAAAACTTGTGTTTCTTGTGTGGGGGCCCTTTGTTGCTGATTCACCGGTTCCTCTCGGATTCTTCTGCGCAGTACTTCTCTTCTTCCTAAACCTCTCTAATAATTAAACCAAATTGGGAAGCAAAACCCTGACTTCCTTTCTCTTCCAATCCTGATTGGGGAACTTAGGGACGTTACATTAGACTGGGGCCATATAGCTAACAAAAACAAAATTAATTAGAATACTTCTATACTTTCAAATCTACTTCTCACTGAGCAGTCCCTATTCTAGAGAGCTGGAGAGAGCGTCTGCACTGAATTCACCCACAATCCGGTCAGATTCAGACTCTCACACCACATTCCAACCCTCAGATACTCACCCAGTATAAACCCCACATTCCGCTCACAATCAGGATTTGTAGCTATTTTTCCATTAAAGCCCACTATCACCCTTTTCTTCCCAAATCATCCACAACTCTATTCCTCTGTCAACCAGGGGCGTGTCTGCGTGGGGCCACAGGGGCCTGGACCCCTGCAGATTTCACCCTGGTCCCCCTCCCGCCATCAACCTTCCCCCGCTGCTTACCTTTGCTGGCGGGGGGCCCCAACCCCCGCCAGCCGAGGTCCGCTTCCTCCTGCCTTTAAAAATATTTCTTCCGCTGGCGGGGGACCCCAACCCCCGCCAGCCGACCCGAAGTCTTCATATTTCTTCTTCGTCTGACTCCTCCGTGGCCATGCTGTAAGTAACGCTGTTGATTGAATCCAGTTCATAGTCTGACGTCGCAGGCGGGACACAGTGTGGGAAGGGCCGACGACGAGGCGATTTTCTTCTTTTACAGCAGTGCTGCAGATGTGAGGCACCACGCTGCACAGTGCCGGGTGGACGGAGCTGGTAGGCAGGTGGGGACTGTGTCGGGGGGGGGTGCGCCGATACCAGGGGCGGTGCCGTGTTGCCCTGCACCCGGGGGGGGGTGTGCAGCAGCGATCCGCCCCGGGTGTCAGCCAACCACGGAACGCCACTGGAAACGAGCACTTCTCTAGGTTGGCGAACAGACATTAGTCCCGGAGGCGCTGGAGAACCGTGCGTACATGACAAGGGTGGTCCTGAACAGAAGCAGAAAAAAACAGAATATCATCCAGGTAAACTATTACTGAGGAGTACAGAAGATCTTGAAAAATGAAGTTTATGAATTCCTGTAAAAACACTGGAGCATTGCAGAGGCCGAATGGCATAACTAGATATTTGAAATGTCCTTCATGAGTATTAAAAGCAGTCTTCCATTCGTCCCAGTGGTGGATTCAAACCAGATTGTAGGCGCCTCGGAGATCCAGCTCGGCAAAGGTAGACGCTCCCTGCAAATGGTCAAAAAGCTCCGGAATAAAGGGAAGCGGGTTCCGATTCTTATTGGTTATTTCATTAAGACCCCGGTAGTCAATACAGGGTCGCAGAGAGCCGTCTTTCTTGGTCACAAAAAAGAAACCTGCCCCCACTGGAGATGAGGAGGGTCTGATGAAGCCCTTTTGTAGGTTTTCGTGAATGTACTCCTGCATGGCAGTAGATTCCTCCTGGGAGAGGGTCAGTGGCATAGGTAGGTGGGGCACAGGGGGAGCGGTTGCTCCCCTAAACAGCTGTTTTGAAAAAAATGGCGCATATGCGCCTCGTGGCAATAAATATTTTTTTCTGCTCCCTCCCTCCCGAGTCCTCTTCTGCCCATCTCTCCCATCTGTGTGGTCACTTTTTACTTCCCTGAAGCCTTCTCCGTCTCTCTCCTGCGCAGCACCGGTGATTCGATTCACAGTCAGCCTTCTGCCAGCGTCGGGGCCTCTCTCTCCTCAGGCGCATCCTGCCTACTCTATTGCAACTTCCTGTTTTCCGCAGAGGTGGGACGCGCCTGAGGAGAGAGAGGCCCCGACGCTGGCAGAAGGCTGACTGTGAATCGAATCGCCGGTGCTGCGCAGGAGAGAGACGGAGAAGGCTTCATGGATGTAAAAAGTGACCACACGGATGGTACGGGCGAGACGTGCAGAAGAAAGGGTGAAGCCAATTTTGGTAATCTGTTTCCACTCCCCCCCCCCCACGCAGCCGTTGTTGACGTTCAAAGCAAGCAAACTTATAATCTGCTGTATAAACGTTGTCGTTCTTTATTGTTGGTCCATCTGTAAAAATGCTAAAGCTGTTTCAGATGATAGAATATACTGAAATTAAATGGAAGTAGAATTAAACTCTCCTTTCATTGGGGCACATGGAATCACATCTTCATCTGTGTTGTATAAGTTTACCTTTTCAGTTACAAAAATGGATTATTCTGTTTTTTGAACATGTTTCAGGGGCATGTGATTTTATAAGTCAAAACAAAATTAAATATTTTGTTTCATGCAGATCTCTTTTGATTAAACATAAATGGGTAATAAGCCCCTAATTCAGTCCATTTGTTTTCTTATATTTTGTTCTTATGATGACTTATACTATGCCAAAACTGAAAACTCTTATTTCTATCTGGTCGATAATAAAAGGAACACTATCCACCCTAAAAAAGTTGTTTTGCGGCAGTACTTGAGGAATTGTGATATTGGATAAATAAGTATATGTTTGTGTCCCTAGTCATGCATCCTACGTTTATATAATCCTTTCAAGAAATCCAGTTAATTGTTTAACATTAGTGGAACATAGCCACAGAGGCATGGTATGGTTGCATTTTTAATATGCTAATACTATGGCCCAGCTAAGGAACAAGTTATTTTGAGTTAGTCTTCACTGGACCAAACTTGCTTTCCTTGTTCCATCACTATCCAGCAGGATAGGCAGTGTCTTGAAATGTGGAGGATAAAGGATTTTTTTTAAACATTTATAGCACACATTATCCCAAGCAAAGTTGGATTCAGTGTGGCTTACATATAACACATGCTAGAGTGTCCCTATAACCAGCCCCTCCAAATGACACACTGATTACGATTTATAACAAATTACTACTCTTTGTATGAAAAGTTATTCTGTTATTATACTTCTGTGTACATCCGTATACTACACAAATCGACATGTTTGAAAATATAAGTAAGATTAAATACAAATGCTACCAATAATAAAGAGTGACAACGTGAATGCAGCAACTCATATGTTTGCTTGGTTTCTTTTGAGAATGCAGCATGACAGCTGTGCGGGGAAGGAGAAACTGAGACTGGCCTAATTGGTTTTAACATTTTGACGTCACTTGGTCTCCTGTCTATTAAAACCTCCTTGGAGCTGTCAGAGGATGGACCGTGGGAGCAGGCAGAGAAATATGTGGCCCTTAGGAGGATGGGGAGCGCTGAAAGAGACGGGGAAGAAGGTTAACATGGGGAGAGAGAAGGATATAGTAAATGCTGGACAAGGAGGGAGAAGGACACAGAGTCAATACTGGACAGGGAGAGGTAGGGATACTGGAACACAAAGAGGCAATGCTAGAAAAAGAAGAAATGGGGACACAGGGCACTATGGAAAAGGGGGAGAGATAGGGGCTCTACTGAAAAGGAGGGGGATAGGGACACAGAGGGGCACTACTGGAAAGGGGGAAGGAGATAGGGACACAGAGGGGCACCACTGGATATAGGGACAATGGTGAAAAAGGGGTGAGATGGGGACAAAGAGGTAATGCTGGAAAAGGGGGAGGATGGTAACAGGGGTAATGCGGGGAAAATGGGGACACAGGACAATGTTAGAAAAAGGGAGAGGTGGGGACACCAGATGCTAGAAAGGGGGAGATGAGGAGACCAGATAGGCTTGTGCTGAAAAAGGGGGGAGATGGGGACACAGAAAGGGCAGATGCTGAACTTGGAGGTAGGATAGGGACAAGGGACACAGAAGGGAGATGCTGGACAGGACAAATAGTGGTGCAGAGGAAAAAAGGATGGTGCACTTGGAGACAGATGTAGAGAAGGAAAGGAAGAAGACAAGAGGCAAGCGAAGAAATGGAAAGGCCAACCTGGAAAAGAATTTGTAAGGATGACTCATGGAACATGGAAAAAAAGACTGGGACCAGCCAAATTTCCAGACAACAGAGGTAGAAAAAAATTATTTTTATTTCATACTTTGTAAGGACTGAGATGTACCTGCTTTGTAAAATGTAAATTTTTTCTATTTTTATTTTGCAAAGTACAGGAGAAAATGCATATCTGTCTCTCTCTTTTTTTTTTTCTTTTTTTTTTTTTTACCAGTATTGCACTGTTTAGAGTCTGGCTTCTTTGGGCAGGGAGGGGTCGCTATTTCAGTTTTTGTTGTTATTTTTTTTTGTGGCTCCCTATTCTGCATTAGATTGGTAGCATGGAATGTTGTCACAATTTGAGTTTCTGCCAGGTGCTTGTGACCTGGGTTGGCCACATTGGAAACAGGATACTGGGCTAGACAGACCATTGGTCTGACCCAGTATGGCTACTCTTATGTTATATAGATGAGGGTCTGTCCATGTTCTGCATGTGTGACTGAGGTGAAGGATTCTGCTAGCATGTAGTATCTGTGTAGGAATGTGTAACGGTGCAGCTTGTTCCAGTTTCCCAATAGTAGGTATATTGGTGCTCCAGAGCCCAGTGTACTGTATATAGCACTGTCATCTGATAGGTGGGTTAGGGCTGTTATGGTGTGGTAAGTTTTGTGTTCTAGGGCAGTCCTGGAGTACCCCCATGTCAGTCAGGTTTTCAGGATATCCACAATAAATATGCATGACATTGATTTGCATATACTGCCTCCATTACATGCAAATCTTTTTCATGCAGATTCATTGTGGATAGCCTGAAAACCTGAATGGCAAGGGGGTACTCCAGGACCACCTATGGAAACACTTCTCTAGGTCCCACTGTAATATTTATAGCACTGTCTTTTCATAGGTGGGTTTGGGCTGTTATGGTGTGGTAAATTTTCAGTATAGGTTTTGGGTGTCTTTTTGCAGGGGTTTGTGTTAATTCACAAAGTGTCTAGCCCTGTAGAGTCACCACACAAACAAAAGCCCATCTTGATTTAAACAAAGTGTCTAGCAGTGGAAGGATTGGGTGTGCTATTCCTGAGGTGATGGTCTCAATTTGAATATTTTTATTTGAAGTTAAGAAGACAGGTTGCCTTCTCTGGTCAGTCCAGGGACCTCTTCTGCGTCCTGCCTCCTGATGTAACTTACTGTTTCCTTGTAGGCAGGACGCAACAGAGACAGCCTGTATTAATCATTGCCCGCCACAGCTCTTGAGCAACAACACAAACACTGCTGTCTAGCTGACACCAACTGGCGCCTATTTTATAAAAGTCTGCTCTCCCTGAGAGCAAAACCTGGCTACGCCTCTGGAGAGGGTATACAGCCGGCCCCAAGGTGGAGTCTTGCCGGGAAGCAATTCAATGGGGCAGTAAAAAGGACGATGCGGAGGAAGGGAATCAGCCTCCTGAGCATTGAGGACAACTTGGAAATCACGATATTCAATACCAAGGAATAGAAATGCAGTGGTTGCTAGAGCGAAAAAAAGTAATCTAATACATAAGAACAGGCTCTAGCCCTGACAATTGTAAACAGCACATGTACTGTCTCTAAACAACCAGTTATGGAGAAAAGCCCTCAGAACCCAAAGACACTATCCAGCTTATAATCGAACGAGAATAACGCCCAAGTTCCGACCTAAATCGGGAGATGGGCGTTCTTCTCACAAAAACAAATAAAGCGGTATAATCGAAAGCCGAACTTTGGACGCTTTCAACTGCACTCCGTCGTGGATGCGGACAAAGTTGACGGGGGCGTATCGAAGGCGTGTCGAAGGCGGAACTGGGGCGTGGTTATCGGGCGAACAGAGATGGGCGCCCTTCGCCGATAATGGAACAGTTTTGAGCTAGAATTTAGGACACTTTTCCTGGACCCTGTTTTTTGACGAATAAGGCCCCCAAAAGTGCCCTAAATGACCAGATGACCCCCAGAGGGAGTCGGGGATGACCTCCCCTGACTCCCCCAGTGGTCACTAACCCCCTCCCACCACAACAAATGATGTTTCACAACTTTTTACTTTCACCCTCAAATGTCATACCCTCCTCCCAAGCAGCAGTATGCAGGTCCCTGGAGCAGTTGTTAGGGGGTGCAGTGGACGTCAGGCAGGTGGACCCAGGCCCATCCCCCCCCTACCTGTTACAATTGCGCTGCTTAATGCTACTAGTCGTCCAACCCCCCCAAACCCACTGTACCCACATGTAGGTGCCCCCCTTCACCTCTTAGGGCTATAGTAATGATGTAGACTTGTGGGCAGTGGGTTTTGAGGGGGATTTGGGGGGCTCAACACCCAAGGGAAGGGTGCTATGCACCTGGGAGCTCTTTTACCTTTTATTTGGTTTTTGTAAAAGTGCCCCCTAGGGTGCCCGGTTGGTGTCCTGGCATGTGAGGGGGACCAGTGCACTATGAATCCTGGCCCCTCCCACGAACAAATGCCTTGGATTTATTCGTTTTTGAGCTGGGCGATTTCATATTCCATTATCGCTGAAAAGCAAAAACGCCCAGCTCACACCTTGACGAATAAAACATGGGCGTCTTTTTCTTTTAAAAAATATGATCCGCCCCGCCCCTTCACGGACCCGTTCTCGGAGATAAACGCCCATGGAGATAGGCGTTTCTGTTCCATTATGCCCCTCCATGTCTATGGTTTTAAACACTGTTACACAGATAATTAGATGTATCCAGCGTTTGATGTCAATCATAGGGCATAAAAACTCCAAACTGTCTCAATAATGTTGTCTCGTGAGCGATACTGAATACTTCCCAGTGGTTTTCTTGCTCTAAAGTGCTTCGTCAGGAACTGGTGCTGGTATTTGTGCGATATCTGTAAAAGAAATAAATGAGTCTAAACTGAAGAAAATTCTGATGAATCGTACAGGCTATGCCAACAACCCTAGGTCAACTTGCTTTCAGTCACAAAAATGTGGTCTCAAAATGGCGTCAGCAACGTCACACGCCATCGCAAATCTTTTATATAGGGTCCTCCTTCTAGGATCTTTAAAGGAACATCTACGCCTAGTATCAAGCAATCAATAAAAAATGTGCCAGTCAATTGAGCTATTAAGACCCCAAGGCTCAATAGACTTGAGATCAAAGATCCATCTTGCTTCTTTTCTTTGCAGAGTCAATTTTCTATTGCCTCCCCTTCTTAATGCATCCACTTTGTCTATTGCACAAAATTTCAGATCTTCAAAAGCATGTTTCATGTTGAGACAGTGCTCAACTAGTGGCTCTTTGATAGCCTGCTTTTTGATGTTCGATTTATGTTCAAGTAGTCTTACTTTTAAAGGGCGTGTTGTCATTCCAATGTACACTTTTAGGCATGGGCAGGTAATGGAATAAATGACGTGGTCCGATAAACAGTTGGTAATTTGCTTAAGTGTGTATTCTTTATCTGTGACTTTATTAAAAAAGGTTTTAGTCTGTACTGTATAACGACAAATAGAGCAAGTGCCACATTTATAATGTCCTATTATGGCTTTATGTTTCTTCTTGCTAGCAGCATCAATCTCTGCTGGGCTTAGTAGGTCTTTCAAATTGTTGCCTCTGGAAAAGGCTATACGCAGTGATTTATCTTGAAGGGCAAAATTGGATTGTAAAATCTCCCAGATAAAGTCACAGATAAAGAATACACACTTAAGCAATTTACCAACTGTTTATCGGACCACGTCATTTATTCCATTACCTGTCCATGCCTAAAAGTGTACAGCTGCAGAGGAGGGCTGTCCCGGCACATCAAAAACTAACCGGAAGCGGTGAAGAAATTATCCAAGATCAGTGAGTAAAGTGTCCCGTTGCTCCCAAAAAAGAGAGGCCCAAGCCAAAGCGGATCCGGAGAGTAGAGAGATGATATATGTTATCTTGATTCTATCCATAGAAAAGGCTGCTTGTTGCATTTCAAACAGCATAAGACATTGGTTGAGGAACCCTCGGCAAGCAGAAGGGGTGCCGTCGAACCGGGGAGGCTGAGGAAGCCGCAACCCTTGAGTAGGTAATACGGATCCAGACGACGCATCAAGAGGCTGTCGTTGGGATTAAAGGGTTGACATCTGGGGACCCACATCCTGTAGAACTCCGGACAGACAGTTTAGCTGGCCTGTTGCTGCTGAAGAACCTGGGCCAACTCAGGTCGGTTTTGTCTGGTGAACTCATGGCTTCGGCTTACTGTCAGACTTGAGTTCTTGTACTAAGTAGAGCGCTGCTGAGCCCGGTACTCGGACCTTAAGAAAATCTCTAATGATTAACAGGATTTATAGTAATATGGCTTGAGGATTTGTGTGCTATGGCTTATATTTCTATTATTTTTTATTCCTTTGTTTCTCCCTATATACTTTAGGTCTTTCTTCACTGTTATGGACGTCTAAGAAAGAGATTTAGGGGGGGTCTTTTATTAAAGCTTAGCTTGAGTAATCTGCAGCAGGGCCCATAGGAATAAAATGGGCCCTGCTGCAGATATCTCGAGCTAAGCTTTAGTAAAAGACTCCCTTAGGATATTCCTTTATATAGTTGTTTCTTTAATTGACAATTGTTCTTTTTAGTTTTCTATAGCAAGTTTTGTTACTTGTGTGATATTTTGCAAATAATAATAATAATAAAGCCAAAACATTTACAAATGTAAAATTAATCTACATTTTAAAATGTTATGCATATAGTGATTAAAAATTTTTTATAGCAGCAATCATTTAAAATACAAAACTCATTCCCTCCTCAACCCTCTCACAAATAAATTTAAGATGCTTGTTAAAAGGTATTAATTTAAATTTGTAATTTCATTTGTTAAGGTTCTGTTCCATTGTACTCACAGAGATCTAGACAGATTATAAGTTGATAGGTACATAATCACAATACAGTATTGCTTGTAAACATACTAGATTCTGTGGTCCAACTTGTTAAGAATACTTATTACTTTGTAATAAAAAAGTTGTTTTAAGAGCTGTACTTTTTTATTTTTACTTGAGTATTTTTTGTGGATAAGTCTTTCTACTTTTACTTCACTACTTTAGAAGCCAGTACTTTTACTTTTTACTTAAGTACTTTTAAAAAGTAATGACCCTATCTCTGCGAATCAAATTGAATACAAATATTCGGTATAACCCTCGTTATAAGTTCCAGTTCTTCTTAACAGGGCTTGTAGGATTTGACTGAAACAGTCAGCAAAAGCTGCATGCTCCAATTGGGGGGAGGGGGAGCAAATAAGGGCAATTTTCAGTTTCCCAACAGAGGCTGCAGATCCATGACAGCCTAAAAGGCCAGCAAGCTCATTTGGAAAGGGTAGCGAGTTGTTCTTTCAAAAATCCAACCGGTAAATAAATGACTACAGAGGTACCTATAGAGTTTGCATCTACTTTTTTTGTGGATCAGAGGTATCTATAATCACTCCACCTGTCCCCACCCATCATAACCCAGCCGAATGTAAATGATCAGATATGGCATAAGGCCTACTTAATCAAAGGATCAATGTTACTTTTAAAAATGTTCCTGTATCAGGTCATAATGGCCATTGATTTCAATAGGATCTTACAAACAGGCTTTTATTTGTAGGCAAAAAAAAAAGTGGAATTGTGGAGATGGGGGAGAAGAAGGGAGGGAATGGGCAGGCCAGAGCCAGGAGCAATAGGAGAAGAGGGGCTGGAATGGATTCTGGAGTAGATTGTTCTCAACTCTGCTGCATATTCATCCCTTCCCCTCCTCTTCCCTGGAAAAGGCTAGAACAGAATACTTCTGCTCCTCTGCAGACTGTAAAGAAATGATAGAACTATTCTAGGTCATTTCCCCCAGAAATTAAGCTCTGCCTATAAATAACTCCTTCAAAAAGTCTAAATTAGTGGTCCTGAGTTGAAAAACCATGGTTTTCTGCCGCTTGCATGCCCTTATCTGAAGTAGTAGTGACTGAGACCTAGCCTTGTGGCTCCAGTCTACTGTAGTTCTCTTTCAAGATCTCCTTCCTTTTCTTATACCTCTGTGTTGTTAAGTAAGCAGCTTGCTTAAATACTGCAAGGTACACACTATGACACGCAAATGCTGTCTAACCTGTTTTCTTTTGTGTGGAGGTGTACAGGTTATGGGAAGAGATGTACAGTCAATGCCCTGCCCTTCAGGTCAGGTCAATGGAGCTTAGTTCACTGGAGTTCATCCTCTAACCTCTGGCCACTTCTTCTACCCCATCCATCCACTTTCCAGATCGGTTCCAGAGTATACATAAAGAGCAGTTGTGACTTATGTCAAAGATGGGAATGTGGATGGCTCAAGCAGGTTTAAAAAATGTTTTGCTTGTTCGTGCTTTAAAATGATAGCCTTTGCAGTCAGGTTCACAGATGGACGAACTACTATGGTGTGCGTAAATCCTGCATTGCCTGCATGAATTACCACTTTTTGAAGTAATTTATCATTTATGTCTATAGCTTGAGGACATATATGCTATAGGAATATATGGGCGTCTCTAATAATTAGCACGCACTAAAAACGCTACTGTGGCTTAGTAAAAGACCCCTTCAGTGTGATAATTGGGTGTCAAGTATACCTTTTTCATTCCAGCCCAATTAAGAGCTTTTTTTGAACCTTAAGAAAATCTCTAATGATTAACAGGATTTATAGTAATATGGCTTGAGGATTTGTGTGCTATGGCTTATACTTTTTATTCCTTTGTTTCTCCCTATATATTTTAGGTCTTTCTCTACTGTTATAGAGATCTAAGAAAGAGATTTAAGGGGTCTTTTACTAAAGCTTGTTTTATATATATATATATATATATATATATATATATATATATATATATATATATATATATATATATACCCAACACTTTCCATCTATCCTCCCTTACCTAATCTTTAAACAGTAATAATTGTACTTATTATTATGAAATGACTATGCCTATCTTCTCTTACCAACATTCAAACTATAAGAATTGTATTTGTTATCACAAAATGATTATGTCATAACCACACTCTGTAAGCCACTTTGAGCCTACAAATAGGTGGGATACAAATGCAATAAATAAATAAATAAATAAATAAATTCAGTCTGCATTCATCTTGCAATGTTTGTGTAGACTTGTAGGTAACTACCTAATATTAATGACAAATATGAGACAAAATCAGCACTTAAAGTATCTAACCAATCAGAAGTAATAAAAATAACCAATCATAATTAGACTCTAGCCTGAATTTCCCATGATATCAGATGCTGGCACATTTCATACAGGTTGGCCAGCATACCAAAAGCCGTTAAATCCAAATTTCAGTACTTGTTACAGGAGAACTCAGTCAGAATAGTCATTCTTCATGAAGAGGGTTATTTGCGCAGAGAGACTACATCAGGAATGGAGTGCAAATATAATACTATGATTCGGGCACTAAAGAAGAAGATGGAGACTGGAGCTACAAAGGACAGGTACCGCTGTGGGTGACCAAAAAAGATGACCATCAGGCAAGATCATATTTTGAGAAGGATATCTCTTATGAATAGGAAGCTTACATTGCCTCACCCGTTAAGAGACTGGCAGTTACAGTGAGATCATACAACGTAAGAAGAAGATGTCTAGAGTCTTGTCTGAGAATGCGCAAGGCCAGGAAGAAATCACTGCTGACAGCTGAACAAGGGAAAAGTCGATTGGCTTGGGCTATGAAATATGGAAAGTGGAGCAAGAAAATGTGGGAAAAGGTCTTGTTTAGTGACGAAAGTACATTTTACATCTTAGGTGATCAGAGGAAGGCATATGTAAGAAGATTTGCAGGTGAGGAATTCAGATTGTCTTGAAGTTGTATGGCAGCAGCAGGTGTTGGAAGGCTACATATCAGGGAATACAAAGAAATATGTGGAAACCCTTCAGAAATGTATGGCTGCCATCAGATGAGCATTTGTTCTCTGGTGATTACATCTTCTAGGTTGACAATGCTCCTTGTCATAGGGCCAAGACTGTTGGTGAATGGAAGAAGAACAAGGTGACAACAACTGACTGGCCTGATCAGTCCCCAGATCTCAATCCCATCAAGAATCGGCGGCATAAAATTATATTTGGAAATATCCAAATGACAGCCAATGACAAAGCATGAGCTCTTAGACTCATTAATCACAGTCTGGAATTATCACAAGTCACCTTCTTGTGAAGATTTCTACTCTATGCCAGAGTGGTAATTTTTAGATGTGCACTCACTACCCACGAGCTAAAAAATACAATTTATTTTTAGATCTGGTGGCAGGTCTGAGGTGGAGTGTGGGCTTGTTCTGTGCTAATCGGTTAGCGTAGTTACGCTGCCGCACTCTAACCAATTAGCATGTGATTAGCACATGAGTCCTTATCGCCTACAGAATAGGAGGTAGAGGGTCAAGTATTAATGGCCACACGCTAACGGGAAAATCAGCGCTTGGCCATTAATAAGGGAAATAGGAAAATCGGCCATTTTACTTATGCAGTAAAAATGGCCTTAGTTTGCAGGAATGACTCAAGTAAGGGTGCACTAAGGCCACTTTTTACCACAGTTTAGTAAAAGGGCCCTTAAGTTTTGTTGATGTGTTTCTCGGTAAGTTTCTTTGAGCCATAGAACATTTTATTAATAATTCTTTTACTGTTGCTGTATTCACAACTAATCATATGCTTCCAGTGTTCTTTTTTTTGTTTCATATTTATTGCTACACTGGCCGATATTCAGTCAGCGACAGTGAGTGTTTTGCTGATCGCTGCTGGCATTATTTCCACATATTCAATGCCGGGCTCTGTCTGGGCTTCAGCATTGAATATCCAGGGTTTAAAAAAAAAATATTTTTTTTTTTGAGCTGGCTAACACATAGCTGGTTACGTCAATATTCAGCCCCTCACCACATAAGTCAAACTGCTTAAAGATAGGATTGCTATTTATGTGGGCTGATTTAAACAATTTACTTATGTGGTGAAGGGCTGAATATCGGCACTTAACCTCACTCTGCCCCTGGATGCCCACAAGTTAGCTGCTTTTGAATTCGGTGCTAACCAGTCATTTTCAGTAGAGATAACCAGTTAAGTGCCGCTGAAAGTGACCAGATAACTGCGAACAAGTGATTTAATTGGTTGGAGGCCATTTCCAGCTGGTTAAATTGTTTTCATATCAGCTGGACAGTATTTAGTGGATATGGCCTTAGGGCATTTTTCTATCACACAAGTTACCTAGAATTGCTCAGTTAATGCTCAGTTTGTTCATATTATTTTGGGGGATTTGCACCTGGAAGGTAAAAACCAGAGAAAAAGGAATGACAACATTCATAGAAGCATGGAAAACAGATTTAAAGGACACACAGAGTAATCACCATAGCCCAGACTTTTCCAAACCTGTCCTGGCCACCCCACAGCCAATCAGGTTTTCAGGACTTCCACATAAGTGCGATGAAACAAATCTGCATACATTGGAGACCTAATATATGCTGATTTCTCACCTATATAAATTCATTGAGGTCACCAGGACGTTTGGTAATCCCTGCCATAGACATGTTCTGTACTACTCAAACAGGCAGAAGTCCACTGTAGTTTCTATGATAGTGAAATAAGACTTCTAGGCTGGGCAGCCGAGAGGCTGCCACCCACCCCTAGATCACTGCCGCCACCATATCTTGGTTGGTGGGACTCTCGAAGCCCTTCCGGCAGAAGAGGTCTTCCTTCAGCACTGCTTAATCCTCTGCCGCATTGCCTGCCCCTGCTGCTGCTTTTTTTCTCACGTCGCGCATACTCGGCTTCATCTCGAATGCTTGCCTATCTAATTCTAATCTGCTCATACTAGGAGACATAAACTTGCATCTAGAAGACTACAATGCAAAGAATACACAAGAATGCAAAGATTTTCTCCAGCTTTGGGACTTCAATTGGATAAATACTCAAACAACCCATATCAAAGGTCACGTGCTTGACCTCATCACACACAAATTCTCTCCTGACCAAATCCTTACAATAACAGATATAAATTGGACACAAGTACCTTGGTCAGATCATTTCAAACTAAAGTTATCCATGCAATGGAGGATAAAAAAATTTAATTCAGAAACAAGAACGAAAAACTTTTACTACAAGAGGTCATATCAATCCGATATTATTTTGGCAACAGTTTTACACAAATGAATGGTCAGTACAAATAGATTCCAATCAATACCTTTTAAATTGGGACATGAGATGCAAGAGCATACTTGATACAATAGCGCCAATACAAACAAGAACATCACGAAGAAACAACTCACTCCCTTGGTTAAACGACGACCTGAAAAAACTAAAAACCCAAACAAGGAGACTTGAACGTGCATGGAACAAAAAGAAAGATGAACAAACATTCACAGCATGGAAATTAATGTTAAGAAAATATAAATATACCATCAGACAATCTAAAAGGTCATATTACAATTCCAAAATAGGGCAAAACTATAAAGACTTACACAAATTATTCCAATTTGTACATAATCTTCTAGACACCACACCAGTCACCTTAACTAATATGGATACCCCATCAGCAGATGATCTAGCTACTTACTTTAATAAATGTTTTGACACCCACCAGACAGGACTTAACAGAGATCTGGGCTTTTTAGCCCATTATAAGCCATAAAATTGTAAATTGTACTGCTTTGTTTATCACTCTCCTGTCTCCATGCATATCCCCCTGTCTCACCCATCCACCTCCATCCCCACCCTGTTAGATTGTCACTGAAATGCTTTGATGTCTCACTTATATATACTGTCATCTACCAAGATTTGCTTATTTCCGATCTGACGAAGAAGGGCAACCTTCGAAAGCTAATCAAGAAATGCACTAAGTTATGTCCAATAAAAAAGGTATCATCTTATTTTCTTTTTCATGTTTTATTTTGTTTTATTTCTATTGATTACCTTTAAAAGTGGACTGACACGGCTACTACACCTCTCTACTTTAATGAGAAAATTATCAAACTAAGATCCAAGATCCACCTTACCAACTAAAATTCATCGACTGCTTAGACCCAACAATCAATGAATATCCAGCAGATCGATTATGGACAAATTTCTATTTACTAACGGAAGATACTGTCGCCCAAGTAATCAGCAAATTCACCAAACTGGATGTATGCCCCAACTACCTAATAAAATCTGCCCCCCAACGTTTCATAGCAGATCTCACCTCCTACCTAAATCACATGCTTCAACGTGGATTCTTTCCTATGGATAAAGGCAATATCCTACTCACGCCAATTCCCAAAGACCAGAAGAAAAAACTAAATGCTATAACTAATTATCGTCCAGTGGCATCCATCCCTCTCAGGGCCGGTCTTAGGCCGAGGCGACCGAGGCGGCCGCATAGGGCCTCGCGCTTAAGGGGGCCCTGCGTGGCCGCCTCGACTCCGCCTCCCGCATCCTGCTCCGGCCTCCGGGTGCTGCCTTCAATGGTTCTGCGGCGCTCTAAGTCCTGCCACTGGCCGCCGCCGCCAGACCCAGCTAGATGAGGCTGCTCTCTCTTTGCCTCCTGGTTCCTCCTGACTTCTGCACTCCCAGCGCCACGAGTCCCACGATGCACTGTCACCCCGTGCCCTCCTGACCGCGGCGCTGATGTGACGTGTGTCCCGACTCCTGCCCACCCCCGTGACACGTGGCGTGTGTCCCGCCCACCCCCATAATACGCGGCCCATCCACCCCTGCGACGCGCAGCCCGCCGGACACAACTTCCTTCCTCAAGCGGCATCTGTTTCCAACTTTCAGTAGTTGGGCACACCCACAGCCTGGTTCTGCTGGTTTGGTGGACTAAAGGGAAAATAGCAGCAGCAGCTGGTAAGTCCTAATTTCTCTGTGATTTTGACCATGTATAGAAGGAAGAGAGAGAGATAGGGGAAACAGAGGGAAGGAAACAAGAGAGACCTGCTGGAGCAAAGGGGAGGTGGAAGATGTGGAGAAATGCTGGTCTGGGTGGATTGGTGGAGTGAAGAGACAGACTGGATCAGGAGGAGAGATGCTGGACTATGAGTGAGGGAGGGAGAGAGGCTGGACCAAGGGTGGGGGTACAGAGGGTAGAGAAGAGAGAAAAGCTGGACATGGAAAGGAACAGGAACATAGACAGGAAATGCAGACCATGGAAGGGAGCATAGGGCAAGCGGAGAGATGCTAACTATAGAGGGAGGGTAAAGACTTGGACACTGAGACACTGGTGGACAGGGTGAATAAGGAGAGAGAGAGACAGGGGAGAGACCGAAGGATAAAGAGAGAGAGAAAATGCTGAATGGAAGGGGGAGGGAGTGGGAGATGTTGGATGGAGGGAAGAAAGAGAGAAACACTGGATGAAAGATCATGTGACAGAGGGGAGAGAGGGGACATGCTGGTTGAAAGGGGGAGACAAAGAGGACATGCTGGATGGAAGAGGGAGAGAGGGGGCATGCTGGATGGAAGATGGGAGAGGTGGGAAAAGCTGGATGTAAGTAGAGATAGAGAAGGGGAAAAGCTGAATGGAGGAGAGAGAGGGGACATGCTGGATGGAATGGGAGGAATGGAGACATGCTAGATGGAAGGGGGAGGGGGAGACAGAGAAAGGGAGACACGGAAGGGGGAGAGAGGAGACACATTGGTTGGAATGGGAGAGTGGGGGGGCACTGGATGAATGGGGAGAGGGGGATACGCTAGATGGAAGGGGGAAAGAAGAAATGCCTTATTTCCATTTTTTTTTTGCTTTATTTTTATTTGTTAATTTGCAATGTAATTGGAATATGTCATATTTTAAAATTTACATCTGCTATCTTTACATTTTGGCATATTCTTAAAATCATATTAGTGTATTTTTAAGAATATGGGTTCAAGAAAATTTAAATACTTTACTTATGACTGTACATCTGAGGTATGCCTAGTTATATTGCTGTAAATTAATCCATAAGCATTTGTATTTTTGTCTACATATTTCTATTTTTAGTTCATGGTTACTTATTCTATACCTGGTAAGAGTCAATCCTTGTTCTGTATGTGTGAAAGACCAGGTATTCT
Organism: Microcaecilia unicolor; assembly: GCF_901765095.1. Lineage (NCBI taxonomy): Eukaryota > Metazoa > Chordata > Amphibia > Gymnophiona > Siphonopidae > Microcaecilia > Microcaecilia unicolor. Next base: position 158,528,757 of record NC_044031.1, read on the forward strand.
GTTAACATTGAATGTCTATGTAGGGCTGATCTGTTCTAATCCAGCTTGTTTAGTTTTCCAATATTAATGTTGCATTGTTTACGCTGCTGCCCTTGCTGTGTGACTTCTGGAAGTTAGTGCTATTATGGTATTGTAGAATTGTTCTTTAGGTCCTAAGGACATTTTTTGTGTTTTATATCACTTTATTATGTGTGGTACTAGTCTTTGGGATGTGATGTTAGATCACGCCTTTCTCAGCAGTAGCTCAAGGCGAGTTACATTCAGATACAAAAGTCAATTCTTCCTTCATGGAAGCTTCGCGGCAGCAGGGGGAGCTGATTTCAAAGCAGCACACCCAAGAGCAGGAGGACTAGATTTAGGACAGTCAGTTTATCTTCAATATAGCTGATTTATGGAAAAATTTGCTACTGTAAATGTGTTGTGGTTTTGTCTTTAATGGGAACCTATGCACTTACTTACATCTTTTTTGGCTACTTGGGGATCTTGCCTCTCTGGTTTGATGGGTTACAGAGTAATAGGGGAATTTGAAAGTACTGGATCTTTTCTTAATATTTTTCTTTTATTCTCCTTTGTTATGAGAATTGGAACTACTAATTGTAGTGGACTTGAACTGAATAATTTCTGGGGGGAGGGTCGTGATAGCATTGTGCTTATTTCAATCAGTTTTTCTTTACAAGTTTAGCTTCATTTGTCTTTATTTGAAATTTCATAAATAAAAAAGGTTCTAAAAATTGAATAATCTTATCAATGGGGTGGAGCTAGGGTGGGGGTGGGGTTAGAGCAGGGGCAGGGCTAGGATGGGACCCCACCAAATTGGTCTGCACAGGGCCCCGCACTTGCTAAGACCGGCCCTGATCCCTCTGGTAGTTAAGTTAATGGAAAGTCTGGTAACTAAACAACTTACCAACTACCTGAACAATTTCTCAGTATTACACGCATCCCAATCTGGATTCCGTGCTAATCACAGCACCGAAACAGTTCTTATAACACTCATGACCAAATTCAAACAAATTATTGCAACTGGCAATAATGTTCTCCTTTTACAATTCGACATGTCCAGTGCATTTGACATGGTCAACCATGGCATTCTATTAAACATTCTAGAATATTTTGGAATTGGAGGAAATATACTGAATTGGTTTCGTGGAGGGGCATAATCGAACGCGAACGCCCATCTCCTTGGGCGTCTATGTCCGAAAACGGGTATGTGAAGAGGCGGGACAGACCGTATTATCAAAAAAGATGGGCGTCCATCTTTCATTTCAAAAATATGGTTTGGATGGACCAAATGCCATGGATTTGGTCCCTTCTGAGATGGGCGGTTTTTTCTTTTTTTTTGCGATAATGAAAACTAAAAATGCCCAGCTCAGAAATGTCCCAATCCAAGCCATTTGGTCGTGGGAGGGACAAATGTTCAATACTACCATAGCTCTTAGGGGTGAAGGGGGCAACTACAGTGGTGGAAATAAGTATTTGATCCCTTGCTGATTTTGTAAGTGTGCCCACTGACAAAGACATGAGCAGCCCATAATTGAAGGGTAGGTTATTGGTAACAGTGAGAGATAGCACATCACAAATTAAATCCGGAAAATCACATTGTGGAAAGTATATGAATTTATTTGCATTCTGCAGAGGGAAATAAGTATTTGATCCCCCACCAACCAGTAAGAGATCTGGCCCCTACAGACCAGGTAGATGCTCCAAATCAACTTGTTACCTGCATGACAGACAGCTGTCGGCAATGGTCACCTGTATGAAAGACACCTGTCCACAGACTCAGTGAATCAGTCAGACTCTAACCTCTACAAAATGGCCAAGAGCAAGGAGCTGTCTAAGGATGTCAGGGACAAGATCATACACCTGCACAAGGCTGGAATGGGCTACAAAACCATCAGTAAGACGCTGGGCGAGAAGGAGACAACTGTTGGTGCCATAGTAAGAAAATGGAAGAAGTACAAAATGACTGTCAATCGACAAAGATCTGGGGCTCCACGCAAAATCTCACCTCGTGGGGTATCCTTGATCATGAGGAAGGTTAGAAATCAGCCTACAACTACAAGGGGGGAACTTGTCAATGATCTCAAGGCAGCTGGGACCACTGTCACCACGAAAACCATTAGTAACACATTACGACATAACGGATTGCAATCCTGCAGTGCCCGCAAGGTCCCCCTGCTCTGGAAGGCACATGTGACGGCCCGTCTGAAGTTTGCCAGTGAACACCTGGATGATGCCGAGAGTGATTGGGAGAAGGTGCTGTGGTCAGATGAGACAAAAATTGAGCTCTTTGGCATGAACTCAACTCGCCGTGTTTGGAGGAAGAGAAATGCTGCCTATGACCCAAAGAACACCGTCCCCACTGTCAAGCATGGAGGTGGAAATGTTATGTTTTGGGGGTGTTTCTCTGCTAAGGGCACAGGACTACTTCACCGCATCAATGGGAGAATGGATGGGGCCATGTACCGTACAATTCTGAGTGACAACCTCCTTCCCTCCGCCAGGGCCTTAAAAATGGGTCGTGGCTGGGTCTTCCAGCACGACAATGACCCAAAACATACAGCCAAGGCAACAAAGGAGTGGCTCAGGAAGAAGCACATTAGGGTCATGGAGTGGCCTAGCCAGTCACCAGACCTTAATCCCATTGAAAACTTATGGAGGGAGCTGAAGCTGCGAGTTGCCAAGCGACAGCCCAGAACTCTTAATGATTTAGAGATGATCTGCAAAGAGGAGTGGACCAAAATTCCTCCTGACATGTGTGCAAACCTCATCATCAACTACAGAAGACGTCTGACCGCTGTGCTTGCCAACAAGGGTTTTGCCACCAAGTATTAGGTCTTGTTTGCCAGAGGGATTAAATACTTATTTCCCTCTGCAGAATGCAAATAAATTCATATACTTTCCACAATGTGATTTTCCGGATTTAATTTGTGATGTGCTATCTCTCACTGTTACCAATAACCTACCCTTCAATTATGGGCTGCTCATGTCTTTGTCAGTGGGCAAACTTACAAAATCAGCAAGGGATCAAATACTTATTTCCACCACTGTACATGTGGGTACAGTGGGTTTTAGAGGCCTCCCATTTACCACCACAAGTGTTACGGATGGGGGGGATGGGCCTGGGTCTGCCTGCCTGAAGTGCACTGCAGTACCCACTAAAAGTGCTCCAGGGACAGGACTTGTTGCTGGTGTATAACCTTGGCACAGCAGTTCACACCTGAAGACTAATCTCGCTGAAAACGTCCTTTATTTGAATAAGCACCTTTACTCACAGTTAACTGCAGATCAGAGGTTGTGCCCCACTGGCAACAAGTCTCGCTGGTACTGAGATTAGCAGTAGGTCCGAGCTGGCAGAATGGTGTACAATGGCCTCATTCAACAACATTCAAGGTAAGAACTAAGTGCTGTAACGTGGCTAACACATGAAAGGGATCTAAAAGTGTCTTACTCAAATGGTCACTACCTCATGGACTACCGGATACAAAACAGGGCACACTCTAACCCAGTAAGCAGAGGGAAAAGCATCATGGGAGTAGAGCCTACCAACTACCAACATCGTGAGCATTTAACACAAGCTAGTGGAATCACAGAGCCCAATACCCTACACCCACCACAATGTATTGCTGATGTGAATCTGCAGTGCCCTTAACAGAAAAGGTGTCACACTCACCCGAGACCCACATCAGAACCAGGGAAAGGCTGTCAGAGGATAGAACACATTCTGCTGTCATGGAGGTGGGTACGGCATTTGAAGCTGGCGTACAGGCTGGGAAAATAAGTTTGTAAAGTGGGGGGTTTTTTGTGGGAGGGGGTTAGTGACCACTGGGGGAGTCAGGGGAGGTCATCCCCGATTCCCTCCGGTGGTCATCTGGTCAGTTGGGGCACTTTTTTGGGACTTGGACCTGAAAAAAAGGGTCCAAATAAAGCGGACCAAATTCTCATCAAAAACGCCTTTCTTGTTTCGATTATCAGCTAAAGACGCCCATCTCTCCTCGGCCGATAACCACGCCCCAGTCCCACCTTCGCCATGCCTCCGACACGCCCCCGTGATCTTTGTTTGTCTCTGTGACGGACTGCAGTTGAGGATGCCAAAAATCGGGTTTCGAATATACCGATTTGGGCGCCCACAGGAAACGGACGCCCATCTCCCGATTTGGATCGAAATATGTACGTAAGTACATAAGTAATGCCATACTGGGAAAAGACCAAGGGTCCATCGAGCCCAGCATCTTGTCCACAACAGCGGCCAATCCAGGCCAAGGGCACCTGGCAAGCTTCCCAAACGTACAAACATTCTATACATGTTATTCCTGGGATTTTGGATTTTTCCAAGTCCGTTTAGTAGCGGTTTATGGACTTGTCCTTTAGGAAACCGTCCAACCCCTTTTTAAACTCTGCTAAGCTAACCGCCTTCACCACATTTTCCGGCAATGAATTCCAGAGTTTAATTGCACGTTGGGTGAAGAAAAATTTTCTCCGATTTGTTTTAAATTTACTACACTGTAGTTTAATCACATGCCCCCTAGTCCTAGTATTTTTGGAAAGCGTGAACAGACGCTTCACATCCACCTGTTCCACTCCACTCATTATTTTATATACCTCTATCATGTCTCCCCTCAGCCGTCTCTTCTCCAAGCTGGAAGCCCTAGCCTCCTTAGTCTTTCTTCATAGGGAAGTCGTCCCATCCCCGCTATCATTTTAGTTGCCCTTTGCTGCACCTTTTCCAATTCTACTATATCTTTCTTGAGATGCGGCGACCAGAATTGAACACAATACTCAAGGTGCGGTCGCACCATGGAGCGATACAACAGCATTATAACATCCTCACACCTGTTTTCCATACCTTTCCTAATAATACCCAAGATTCTATTCGCTTTCCTAGCCGCAGCAGCACTCTGAGCAGAAGGTTTCAGTGTGTTATCGACGACGACACCCAGATCCCTTTCTTGGTCCTTAACTCCTAACGTGGAACCTTGCATGACGTAGCTATAATTCGGGTTCTTTTTTCCCATATGCATCACCTTGCACTTGCTCACATTAAACGTCATCTGCCATTTAGCCGCCCAGTCTCCCAGTCTCGTAAGGTCCTCTTGTAATTTTTCACAATCCTGTCGCGAGTTAACGACTTTGAATAACTTTGTGTCATCAGCAAATTTAATTACCTCGCTAGTTACTCCCATCTCTAAATCATTTATAAATATATTAAAAAGCAGCGGTCCTAGCACAGACCCCTGAGGAACCCCACTAACTACCCTTCTCCATTGTGAATACTGCCCATTTAACACCACTCTCTGTTTCCTATCCTTCAACCAGTTTTTAATCCACAATAGGACATTTCCTCCTATCCCATGACCCTCCAATTTCCTCTGTAGCCTTTCATGAGGTACCTTGTCAAACGCCTTTTGAAAATCCAGATACACAATATCAACCGGCTCCCCTTTGTCCACATGTTTGTTTACTCCTTCAAAGAATTGAAGTAAATTGGTCAGGCAAGATTTCCCCACACAAAAGCCGTGCTGACTCGGTCTCAGTAATCCATGTCCTCGGATGTGCTCTGTAATTTTGTTTTTAATAATAGCCTCTACCATTTTCCCCGGCACCAACGTCAGACTCACCGGTCTATAATTTCCCGGATCTCCCCTGGGTGTCTTTCTCTTTCAAAAATAAGCTGGATAGTTTCCTAATGGCAAGAACATACCAGGTAATATCTAAATCGATTATATCATCGCCATGGAGACCTGAGTGCCTCAAGGATCTCCGCTTTCACCGATTCTCTTTAACCTAATGATGTTACCATTAGCCAGAGCACTATCCAACCAAAATCTAAACCCATATATTTATGCTGATGATGTAACGATATATATTTCGTTCAAAAATGACTTATCAGAAATTGCAGATAAAATTGATCGCAGCTTCCAAATTATGAACTCATGGGCGGATGCATTCCAACTAAAGCTTAATGCAGAAAAGACACAATGCCTTATACTATCATCGCAGTACAATAAAATCAACTATACCAATATAAATGCACCAAACCACACTCGTCCTGTTGCGGACACCCTGAGACTCCTAGGCTTAACAATAGATCGAAATCTTAATCTAGATATCCATGTGAAAAATGTAATAAAGAAAATGATCTATGCAATGTGGAGGCTCAGAAGAATAAAACCTTTCTTTCCAAGGGAGACATTCCGCAAACTAGTGCAATCATTGGTATTGAGCCATTTGGATTATTGTAACTCCTTATATGTGGGATGCAAAGCACAAACCATTAAGAAACTCCAGACTGCTCAGAACACAGTAGCCAGAATGATATTTGGAAAGGCGAAATATGAAAGTGCCAGACCCCTTAGAGAGAAATTGCATTGGCTCCCATTGAAGGATCGAATTGCATTCAAGATTTGCACCTTGGTTCATAAAATTATTTATGCAGATGCTCCATCTTACATGTCAGACCTAATAGACTTACCTGAGAGGAACAACAAAAGTTCATCACGCACTTTCTTAAACTTCCATTATCCTAATTGCAGAGGACTTAAATACAAATCTATACATAAATCTAGCTTCTCATATATCTGCACACAACTATGGAATGAATTACCGATTACCATAAAAACAACACACGACTTGACAACTTTCCGAAAATGACTGAAGACTTACTTGTTGAAAAAGACGTACAAAAAGTATCCCCCATAACGACCTGACTCCTAAATTATACCAGATGCAACTATTATGGAACCCTTCTAACTTGTTTATTTTATTACATCCCCATCACTGAACATTATATCTTGTCCTGATATCATTATGTTATTTTTTATATATTTATACATTTTCAATCCTACATGATATTCTTATGCATCTTATTTTTAATAATTCTGAAACTCTTATTCTGTTAATATGATTGCCATGATATTCCTATGCACCTTACCTGTATCTATATTCTGAAATTCTTATTCCATTAATGTGATTGTCATTGTAACATACTGTAAGCCATATTGAGCCTGCAAATAGGTGGGAAAATGTGGGATACAAATGCAGCAAATAAATAAAACTGAGCATACGTGGCCTAAGGGCCCAGCAGCCACTTGGCAGACAGGCAATGCGGCAGAGGAAAGAGCAGCACCTGCTGTGTCTGCTCCTCGGGGTCCTCCTCAGTCTCCAAGGGGGGGGGGGGGCCCTGCGCCAGAGTTTTCTCTCTCCTGCTCTTGTTGGGATGTGATCATCCGGATCCCGTCAGGAGCAGGAGAGAGAGAAAGAAACCTTGGCGCCAGGCCCCACTTGGAGGCCTGGGAACGGGAATTTTCCCTCCTCCCACCCCCCTCTCAGTGTCCCTGCTTCTAGGGAACCTTTTACCAAACAGCAGTAAAAAGTAGCCTTTGAACACCCTTACTTGGGTCATTCCCACGCTCTAAGGCAATTTTTATCACTGGGGTAAAATGGCCAAAATTCCTAGTTTTGGTATTAATGGCTACACGTTAATTTTCAAAACAAAACCAAAAACAGCAAGTAGGTAATTAAACTCTACTGAGTATTTTGAAAAACAGGAAGAAAACATTTCAAACGCTCAGTTACCTTTGCATGAGATAAGCACTGTTCCATCTGAGGAGCTGCTTCATGAGTCTAAGAAACCTCCCATTAAATTTTATTTTAATTGTATTTCAATTAAATCTTTTTTTTCTTTTTTTCATTTTCATTCATTTAAAATATCATTATCAATATTGGAAAATATCTGGAAAAAGATGTGCTCATGTGCTCAACAGAGCGCTACCGTTTCACAGATAATCTTCATCAGGTGCAATGGCGTTTTTTCATGAAGATGTGGTGAGAATATACAAAAAGAAACTGTTTCTCCTGGTGATGTTTGTCAAGGAGTTCACTTCTATTGATCCTGATGAAGCTTATTTGTGAAACAGTAATGCTCTGTAGAGCACATGAGCGCATCTTTTTTCCAGATAAGTGGTCTTCTATATCAATATTGATAATGATATGTTAAATGAATAAAAATGAAAAAGAAGATTTAATTGAAATATAATTACAATTAAATTTAATGAGAGGTTTTTTTTTTTTAGACTCATGATGAAGCTCCTGAGTTAGAATAGTGCTTGTAATGCACAGGTAACTGAGGGCCACTTTTACCAAGGCATGTTTTTCATGCATGTCGAGGCCCCCTTTTACCACAGCTGGTAAAAGGGAAGTCTCTCTTTCTTGCAGGAAATGGCCATGCGGCAAGTAAAGCACTTGCCGCATGGCCATTGAGGTGGTGGTAAGGGCTCCCGCATTAACCCGGCGGTAACTAGGCAGTGTGCACCAAAAATAAATATAAAATATAAATATATTTTTGTAGTGCTGGATATGATGGTGTGCTAGGGGTAGGAAGTACTGCCGGGCTGCTGCGGTAGCCTGGCAGTACTTCCTGTTTAGCGAGCGATAAGCCCACATTGGGCTTTCTGACGCTTAGCAAATGGGCCCTGAGTGGCTGAAATCTTTTCCTCCTGTTTTTCAAAACACTCAGTAGAGTTCAATTACCTACTTGCTGTTTCTTTGTTTTATTTATTTAGATTTTGCTCACACCTTTTTCAGTAGTAGCTCAAGGTCAGTTACATTCAGGTACTCTGGATATTTCTGTGTCCCAGGAGGGCTCACAATCTAAGTTTGTACCTGAGGCAATGGAGGGTTAAGTGACTTGCCCAAGATCATAAGGAGCAGCAGTGGGATTCTTACTGGCCACTTCTTCTGGATTGCAAGACTGGTGCTCTAACCACTAGGTCACTCCTCCACATTATTTATCATAGTGGCAAGCATTGAGCCTGTTGTCCCTTACTTACATGCTAATTTTGCCATTAGTGTGTGTGGCCATTAAAACAGACTAGCGTGTGAGCCCTTACCACCACCCATTATGTAGGTTGGATTAGCCTTTTCCTTTTGACCTGGAGATAGGTGGCAACCCCATCTCGGAATCCACTGAGTGTGAAGGACTGGATGGAGAACGCCTGGTCTTGCTTTCCCACCAGGATCACATGCTCTGCTTTCAATACACAGGTGGAATTTTTATGGTCTGGGTTTGTTTCCAAACTCATTGCTACTGGAATAAAATTTCTGAGGTGCTGTCTTCTACTTTCCAGATGGGCGGTTTTCCAGCCCAATTGGGTTCCTTTCCGCGACCCGCTGCGGCTTTTTCATGCCACGTGCGGGTTGCGGGATTTTGGGCAACTTCTTGTTGCCCTGCTGGCGTTTATTTCGCTTGCTGCGTTTTTTTCCCTCGGCCATTAGCCACGGGTTGGGAAGTTTTCCCACAGCCGCAGGCAGTAGAAGCCCCATGGAGGCGGGCTTAATGATGTCATTTGTATGCAAATTGACTTTGTGCGGTTTGGGGTTGGTTTGGGGCTGGCTTTGGCCATGCAATGGCATTCCAAGGGTGGCTGACACCCGGGGCGGATCGCCGATGCGCCCCCCCTGGGTTCAGCGCGACCCCCTCTGGCGAAATTACAGACACCTCCCCGGGTGCATCTTTACCTGCTGGGGGGGGGGTGCCGCGCGTCTGTTGGCAATGCTCGTTCCCTGCTCCCTCTGCCCCGGAACGGGTTACTTCCTGTTCCGGGGCAGAGGGAGCAGGGAATGAGCATTGCCAACAGACGCACAGCACCCCCCCAGCAGCAAAACAACGGACATGACCTCCCCCCCGGCGAAACGACACCCCCCCGGGTGCATCTTTACCTGCTGGGGGGGTGCTGCGCGCCTGTCGGCTTCGCTCGTTTCCTGCTCCCTCTGCCCCGGAAAAGGAAGTAACCCGTTCCGGGGCAGAGGGAGCAGGGAACGAGCATTGCCGACAGGCGCGCAGCACCCCCCCAGCGGCGTGCACCCGGGGCGGACCGTCTCCCCCTTGGTACGCCACTGTGGCCGTGACAAATATTTTCCATCTGGCAACACTGAGTCAGCCAATCTGGTTTTCAGGATATAATGGAGGCTGTGCATGCAAATCTCTCTCATGCAAATTCAATGTGGAGATCCTGAAAAACGGACCAGCTTGGTGTGTCCCAAGGATTGGGTTAAGGACCACCTGTGCTAGACTATTAATACTGACTTTTTCTTGTAAAATCTGAAGCAGCGTTTAACATGATGTTAATGGGTCTTTCTTCCTGCTCCTCTTCCCGTTTTCTGGAAAGTACTGTATCACATTTTCTCAGATTGGAATCAGGAGTTGCAAGGCTGCAGTATCAATTAGTCCAACCTGGAACAGAAGTAAATCCCTTCAATTCTGAGGGCTGTAGGAAGTGAATAAAAGTCGAATGCATTTTCATTTTTGTGGAATGTCTGGTATTTACCCTCCAGGTGCAAAACCCCTAAATGATATGAATGAATTGAGCATTATCTGAGCAATTCTAGGTAACTTGTGTGATTGAAAAATACCTTAATATCATATCCACTAAATGCTGTTTGAATAAATACGAAGAAAGAACACGGGAAGGTATCATTAGTTGTAAATACAGCAACGTTAAAAGAAAAAAGTTTAAGTTTTGAGAAATTTATTATAATGTGTTACAGGTTATCACTTTGCATAACTTACTAAAAAATGTACAAATAAGATAATATACATTTTAATATCTATTTTCCCTGTTCCAATGTGTATCCCTTTTTTTTCTAACAAAAATTTCAATAAAATCTCTTTAAAAAAAAAACTATTAATAAAATGCTCTATGGCTCAAAGAAACTTACTGAGAAAACACATCAACAAAACTCAAAAGGGCAAAACCTTTCAAGGATAAACCAAGAGCATCTGTACAAGATACTCTGAAATATTTCCTTAATATAGGTCATCCATCCGTGGATCTGCCTGCAACGGCTCTCATTTTAAAGCACGACCAAGCTGATGGGTTTTTAAAAACCTGCTTAAACAATCCTGGAACCGGTTTGGGAAGTGGATGCATGGGGTGGGGGAGGTAGCTGGAGGTTAGAAGATGAACTCCGGTGATCTAAACTCCGTTGACCTAAACTCAGTTGACCCGACCTGAAGGGCAGGGCATTGGTTGACTGAACACCTTCCTCCACATCTTGTCTCTCTTTCATTGTACTGGCGAAAAAAGAAAACAGGTTGGACAGCACCACATGGGTGTCAAGAGTGTGTGTGCCTTGCAGTATTTAAGCAAGCTGCTTACTTAACAGCTCAGCAGCTAAGAAAGGTGCGAGGTAGAAAAGGAGCCGAGCCGAGCCTACCTGCGGGAACCAAAAATACAGGTGAACAATAGGAGCACATTCACATGGAAATATCTGTGCTTTCCATCAGTAAAAGGCTTTGTTTCTGACTGAGGATGCGCGAATAGCATGCTTGAGTACTTTCAAACGGAGAAATAGTTTTGCTGTCTGAAAGAAACAAAATATTTTAAACAAAATACAGGTCTTTTTGACTTAAAAAGAGGTTCGTTTAGAAAGTTGAAAATTCTTGTTTTCTTGGGTCCAGCTTAGCAGGTTAGTAATCAGTTTTGCGGTTTCACCGTAATATTTCATTGCCTAAGACTGCATTTTTATACAGTGGTAATTTAAGCTTTGTTCGCGTGTTGTGCTTAGAAATAAAGGTCAGGAAAATTGCAGTGGGTGATAACTTTTGTGATAAACTGATCAAAATATAATTGTGATTAGATTTTTTTTTTTTACGTTTTCTTCCAAGAGTTTTTCATTCTTTAGACCTAGTTAAGTTGAACGGGTCATAAACAAGCTAGTTCAGCTTTAAATGACCCTGCTGGTGTGCTGAACTTTACTATATTTAAGTAAACTGATCTTAGACTGGTAGATTGCTGTATTATATTTTTACAGATGTCTGTGTTGAAATCACTCTAAAAGGCTACATGTATGTTTATATTTTCCTAGTGTGATTTCTTTTTTACATACAGATTGTCAGGGTATGATCGGAAATATTACTGATTTCATCTTAAAGTACCTCTTAGGGGCCCTTTTACTAAAGGTTATGAAGCCCTAATGAGCGCTTAGTATGCAGGAAAAGATTTACTACTTTTACTACTTTTACCAAACAGCAGTGAAAAATGGCCTTATTGTGCTCTTACATTGGTCATTCTTGAGCATTAATGTCATTTTAACTGTTGGGGTAAAATATCAGAACTCTCTATTTTTTTTGTATTAATGGCCACACAGTAGTTTTCCCATTAGCTTGTGACCATTGAAACAGATTAGCACGAGCTCCTTCTGCCACCCATTCTGTAGGTACTAAGGCCTCGTGCACTAAGCATGTGCTAATCCTTAAGGGGCACTTTTACTAAGCTGTGTAAGCATCTACATGCGTCCAACATGCGCCAAAATTGAGTTAGCGCCCGACTACCTTGTGGCTCTTGTGGTAATTTCACTTTTGGCGCACGACCGATACGCGCATCTGAAAAATATTTTTTATTTTAGGGCGCATACCAAGTGACATTTGGCGCACATAGGTCATTACCACCCAGGTTCTGTACTGCTAGGTCAATGGCTGGTGGAAAGGTCTCAGACCCAAAATGGATGTGCTGCCATTTTGATTTTGCTACACGTCCATTTTTGGCAAAAAAGGCATTTTTTGTAGGTGCGTTGAAAAATAATTCTGCGCACGCCCAAAACACGTGTCTACACTAAGTACATAAGTACATAAGTAGTGCCATACTGGGAAAGACCAAAGGTCCATCTAGCCCAGCATCCTGTCACCGACAGTGGCCAATCCAGGTCAAGGGCACCTGGCACGCTCCCCAAACGTAAAAACATTCCAGACAAGTTATACCTAAAAATGCGGAATTTTTCCAAGTCCATTTAATAGCGGTCTATGGACTTGTCCTTTAGGAATCTATCTAACCCCTTTTTAAACTCCGTCAAGCTAACCGCCCGTACCACGTTCTCCGGCAATGAATTCCAGAGTCTAATTACACGTTGGGTGAAGAAAAATTTTCTCCGATTCGTTTTAAATTTACCACACTGTAGCTTCAACTCATGCCCTCTAGTCCTAGTATTTTTGGATAGCGTGAACAGTCGCTTCACATCCACCCGATCCATTCCACTCATTATTTTATACACTTCTATCATATCTCCCCTCAGCCGTCTCTTCTCCAAGCTGAAAAGCCCTAGCCTTCTCAGCCTCTCTTCATAGGAAAGTCGTCCCATCCCCACTATCATTTTCGTCGCCCTTCGCTGTACCTTTTCCAATTCTACTATATCTTTTTTGAGATACGGAGACCAGTACTGAACACAATACTCCAGGTGCGGTCGCACCATGGAGCGATACACTACTGCAGGCCATTTTTCAGTGCACCTTAGTAAAAGCTCCTTTTACTAAGTTGGCGGTAAGCCCAACACAGGCTTACTGCGCGCTGTACAGGAAGTACTACTGGGCTACCGCAGCAGCCTGGTAGTACTTCCCACCCCTAGTGCGCCATCATTTCCAGCGCTACAAAAATGTATAAATTTTTATAGCACCAGAGTGTACCCGGCGGTAATCAGGTGGCCGGGTTAATGCGGGAGCCTTTACCGCCACCTCAGTGGGTAACAGTAATGTCTCCCCCTGAAATGGCCACACGGCAAGTGCTTTACTTACCGCCTGTCCATTTCCTGTAGGAAAGCAAGACTTTCCGTTTAAAGGAAATGGACAGGTAAAAGGGGTCCTCAGCGAGCATATAAAACACACGCCAACGCCAGCGCTGGCCCCCTTTTACCACAGCTCGGTAAAAGGTGCCTTAAGCGCATGGCAATGTAGCTGCGCTAACTGATAAGTGCAGAATTCACTCGCTCTCCACCCCAACATGTCCCCTGCGTCAAAAAAATGAATATTATGTTTTTTAGCTTGTGGGTAGCTTGTGCATATGGCAAAGTTACCGTGGGACACCTCAGTGCGCCCCACTGTATGCCATTTTTTGCTGAGGTAAGCATCCGTTAGTGATGAAAAAAGGTTCCAAAGTAATCTACCTGTTAGTCTGCTCTAAGGGCTTCTTTTGCAAAGTCATGCTAACGATTTCCGTGCAGCAAATGAGAGGAAGGCCATAGGAATTGATTGGGATTCCTCTCATTTGCCACACCAGCAATCACTAGTGTGGCTTTAGTAAAAGAAGCCCTAATTGCGAGTTCCTTATATTTTGTAAATATGTTTCAGAGGAGACAGGGCATGGGCGGGGAATGGGCATGGGAGCATTATTCAGCTAGGGGCCCTTTTACTAAGCAGCAGTAAAAATTGGCCTGTGATAGTTTGGACCAGTGGCATAGCTACGTGGGGCCATGGGGGCCTGGGCCCCTGTACATTTGGCCCTGAACCCCCCTCCCGTCGCCAACCCTCCACTGCAGCCGCCATCACCTACCTTTGCTGGCGGGGGACCCCAACCCCCGCCAGCCGAGGTCCTCTTCTTCCGGTGCAAGGCTTCGTATCTGCAGGACGTCAGACTCACAGAAACGGAACGAAGCCTTGCGCTGGTGGAGGTTGGGGTCCCCCGCCAGCAAAGGTAGGCGACGGCGGGGGGAGGGTTGGCAGCGGGATGGGGGTCGAGAGGGTCATCGGCAGGGGGGGCAAATTTGTTGGTGGTGGTGCTGGCGGTGGCGGGGGGGGGGGGGGGGTTGGCGGCACCGGGGGGGAGGCTAAAATGTGCTCCCTCACCTCGGGCTCTGGACCCCCCTCCTGCCGAAGTCTGGCTATGCCCCTAGTTTGGACTTGTGAAATTGGCTCGCACTGGGCCATTTTTTACAGTGGCTGGGAAAAAGGGCTTTTTATAAAATGGGGCAATAAATGATTGCGTACTAAAATTAAAAGTAGCGTGTAGCTATTTACTGCCTGAGCCCTTAACGCCATCCATTGACCTAGCGGTAAGGGTTCACGTGCTGCTCATGTGGTAATTAATGTGGCTGTGCTGCCAATTACTGCCAGGCCCCCGTGGTAGAAAATTGAAAATATTTTCTACCACAGGAAACAGCTCACGCCAACTTCGAAAATACTGCTGGGTGCCCGTGCTACCCTGGTGGTAGTGTTGATTTGACACACACTACCCATGTGTTAGTCCTACTGCTGCTTAGTAAAAGGGCCCCTAATGCATTCTCAGCTCATGCTAACTGAATAATACAGACTTAACATGGAGGACTTAGCGCCTTCTAAATAGGAGTTGGTAAGTGCGCCCATGTTATCTCTTTTCAGGTTATGCACACTAAAGCCAACGTATGTGCAGGACTTTAAAAAATGCCTTAATTAAAGCCATGTTAGAAATGAATTTAGCGCACAGGAAAGTGCCACATTAAACTGCGCTAAGCCCATTTTCTAATACATTTTATTAAAAGGGCCCCTAAGTATATTATAGTAACCTATGTAACTTTATTTATTTAGATTTTGCTCACACCTTAGTAGCTCAAGGTGAGTTACATTCAGGTACTCTGGATATTTCTCTGTCCCAAGAGGGCTCACAATCTAAGTTTGTACCTGAGGCAATGGAGGGTTAAGTGACTTTCCCAGGATCACAAGGAGTAGCAGTGGGATTTGAAAGACTGGTGCTATAACCACTAGGCCACTCCTCCACACTTTGAAAGTCTATGTGCTTTGAAAATTTTTATCTCACTGGTATGCGTAATGTAATCTTGAACTCTGTAGGGATTCTTTTTTAATAGTATTCCTTGTGGAAATTTACCATGAATATTTTTTATAAGCTTTTAAACTTGTCACATATATTTAAGACCATAAAAACCATTAAAAAGAAATTAGGTGTGTTACTTTTGGAATTAATGACCCTTGCTGAACATGGTTGGGTCTTGAGATTACTTTGAATAAGAACTGAGTGCAACACGAGAGCAAAGGTTTCATAAATTCTATCTTAAGCACTCTGCTGGAGGAAATATAACATCCTATCTGCACAGCTAGCAACTAAAGATGTGATTAAAGTTCACAGACATGTGAACTAGGTGGATTTTAGTTTAATAGAAGTGATGGAATTTTTAGAATTTATCCAGGCTCACTGAGGAATTTTCCACTGGATGGGGGAGGGAGAGGGGATGTCCACCAGATTTTCCAATGGATGGCAAAAGGAGGGAGAAGGATCTTGCTGAAACTGGAAGAAAATAAAAAAAAGATTTTAAAGAAGATCCTATATATATATATATATATACAGAGAGAGAGAGAGAGTGAGAGAGAGAGAGAGAAAATCATGGCAAGAACGCAACCTCTGTTTCCCCTTGATTATAGGTTTTACGTTCATATCCCATCTCTCCTATCAGATTGGTCAAAGAGGCTTATTGTGCAATAGACAAGCACAACACAGGCAAGTGTAAAATACAGATCAATAATACCATAATTGTCATTCAGCAATTCTATGGCAAATGACATTCCCCAAAATAATCCAACTCTAAATTCCTCACTGAAACTCTACAGAAAGTGGTTAAATTCCTGCAATTCCCAGGGAACAGTAATGAAAATCTTTTATGTATGAGTTAGGCCTTTGATGGGAAACCTCAGAGATTTGTACCTTCTGAAGCTTTAAGTACAAACAGGTTTTTTTTCACTCCTCCAAAGTCTGTTAGATAATCACAGGGTTATATAAAATCAACCCCCAGGCAACAGGAGGTGCTTCCATACAGAGGGATCTGCTTCTGATCCCTAGAACAGTACTCCACCTCCTGGGCTGGCCAGGTCTAGGATTGCTGCAGATGCTACATTCAGGTCCCAGGCAGGATAGAAGCCTTGGATATCACTCAGCAGTGACACCTAGAGGCCAGAAAAAGGTATTATGACTGCATGCTGGCTGTGCAACCCATGAAGGATCGTTGCCATTTTGAGAAGGGGAGGGGAGGAATTCTGGATTAGCTAATGGCCTTTTCAGCTGTGGTTCAAGGTGTGTTACATTCAGGTATGTTAGGTGTTTTCCAGTGCCCAAGTATTTACAGTCTGAGGGGCAGATCAAAACTCTGGTGTTATTCTGAATAGCGCCATAAAAATGGCACTAGAACAGTGCAGAAGAACAATGCCGTAATGCTCAAAGCTAATGAGATGCAAATATAGGTGCACTCATAGCTTTCAGCATTACGGAGTTTGGCGGGAGGACTGTGGTTGGTGCATGCGCAGAAAACTACTACTACTACTACTAACTAGCATTTCTAAAGCGCTACTAGGGTTACGCAGCACTGTACAATTTAAACATAGAAGGACAGTCCCTGCTCAAAGAGCTTACAATCTAAAAGACAAGAGAACAATCTAAAGACAAGTGAACAGTCTAGAGGACGAGTGAACAGTTAATCTGATAGGGTGGATAGATTGGGGCATTCTATATAAAAGTTAAGCAGTAAGCTCAGCTCCTGTGTGTATGTACCTGGTAAAACCCAAATGTGAAGCACACATTGGTGTCTGTTTTCTGCAGCCTAAATATAAGCATTTTAACTTTTTTTTCTAGATGCTTATATTTAGATGCAAGTAACAGACGCCAATGTGTGGTTTTTTTTTTTTTTTTTTTAAAGTATGGCCGCTTTAAACTTAGATGCAGGACAAGAATTCCAATGTGTGCTTCACATTCAGGTCTGCTGTTTCTCACAATCAGCACTCAAGGACTTGCATGGGCTTCCTTCTGCTTCCAAAAGGAATCAAAACCAGTACATTTTGCAGAAAGAAGCATGAGAGTCATAGGAAATCCTCTTCCAACACCCTAACGCCTGATCGGACCTGGCGTTATTTTTTTACAGCAGTTAGGCACCTTTGTTTCAGGCACTCTTTTCTGATCATTGAGGAGGAATACAAAATGACCTCATTTAAACGAGCTTGACTACATTTGCATGCTTTCTGCGCTAAGGCCTAGTGCGCTCGTTGTGTACTGCGCTAGACCCCTCTGATCATTCTGTTCTGGTAAATGTGGGTGCTAGTATGGTGCTAATGGCCTCTAGTGCCTGCGTTTACTTTTGATCACGGGAGCCTAAGTTTATACTATGAAGGTTGCCCAAGATCACAAGGAGTGATGGTTGGGTTTGAACCTGTTTTCCTTGGTTTTCAGCCTGCTACTCTAACCACTTGGCTACTCCCCCACTATGACTAGACTAAATAAGGAAGAGAGAAGAATAGGGGTAAAATAACATGAATAGTTGTGAATGAAGGTTTATAATGTTGGTTCCCATCCCTTGTTCCAAATGATCTGGAAGAATCAAGGAGAGGGAAGAAACTAGTGTGCTGAAAATAACCCACAGCCTTTAGTCCATTGTAGGGGTGTGCATGGAAAGGATTCTGGATCATTTTTGAATTATTCTGATGATGATGGATTTTGTTTTTGTTAGTTTCAGAATTAATGCATATTAATTCCAATGTATTTTTCACGGAAAAAGTAAATTTAGTGCATGTTCTTTACATGCATAACAGTTTCCGAACTAAACTCGGATACCAAATGCCTAGCCCTAGTTTCTTAGGAGTACAAAGTCTTGGGGCCTGAGATACAATTTCCCGCTCTCCCTGTATGAGAGTAGAGTTTACTAAGGAGGTCTTTTAGGGCCTCTTTTACAAAGCCACACTACCGATTTTTGGTACGGCAAATGAGAGGAAGCCCATTCTATTCCTATGGGCTTCCTCTCATTTGCCGCACGGGAATCGCTAGCACAGCTTTGTAAAAGAAGCCCTTACTAAGCTGCGGTAGCATTTTTAGTGTGCTTTAATGATTGGTACAGTGTATATGCTAAACGCTAGAGATGCCCATAGGAATATATGAGCATCTCTACTACTTAGCACACGCCAATAATTAATGCAAGCTAAAAACACCACTGCAGCTTAGTAAATGACCCACTAAGTGAGGCTTAGTAAATTTTGTGCGATAACCATCTTCATTTTTATAGTGCTACATCATGTATGCAGCACTTTACAGAAAATTATAGGACTCTGTTCCTGTTTCTTGGAGTTTACATTCTAGTGAAGACAGATAAGACATAGAGGGGGAAATGCACAAAACTTACCGGGCCAGCAACGTGCATTTTTTTACTGGTTCCAGTCAGTTCAGTGAGCTTGATATTCAGTGGGCAATGCAGAAAGGAGCTCTGCGGGCTTTATACCATTCGTGGTAGCAACCAATGAAACTCGCATGCTAAACATTCTGAGTGATGCACAGCCATTTACAAACAATGCACAGAAAGGCCCGCCCACTTTTAGCGGGGGAAATTTTATGGGGTGTCTGGAGCTGCCATAGCAGGCAGTTCATCATGTAGACGGTGGGATAACAAATCTTGGGAGCTTGGATTCTCTTGGCTGTCCTAGGCAAGGCTGCTGGAAGACCTTGCAGAGGGCCATGGGAGACCTTAGCCATACTTCGGGGTAGGACTGGCCAAGCTTCCAGGTTCTTCCGACAGTGAAAGGCAGCAGCTTGGGGCTTGATGCAGCAAGTGCACTCCCAGGCCACCCTCGGCTAACTTTGCACTGGAAAAATGCTTAAAAATTAAAAATCACCCCTTTCTCTCTGGTGGCTTTGCATCAAAAAGGTTTGAATAAAAAGCTACCCATGGCTTCCATTCATGGCTTGTATGCATGTAGGAAATTTGTGGGTAGCATACACTGTTCTGACCATGCGCAGAGCAGCCATGCTTAGCGATTGGCTGTTCTGCGCATGCGCAGTTTACCGACTAGCTTCCCCCCTACCGAGCTGCTCAGTTATTGTGAGCAGCTCATTTGCATGCAATTCCCTTTGGGAATTGCTCGCTATTTTCAATTCTGTAACTTTTCCCAAGGATCTTAACGAAGACGGATGCTTCCGGGGACTTTCGTGCGTTTGCCTCAGAGTTAGCAAGAGGCTTTAATTTGTTTTTATTATGTAAATTGCCTGTGCATGGGTAAATGGATTTTCAGCCTTCTAAAATTAGTGGCTTGTTTTCATTATGTACATAAAATTGTTGCATAATAGAGGTGAATGTAGGACATGTGCTAGGTGTGTATGCATGAACCTAACATTGGAAAAGGAATACAAGCAGAGGGCATGCATTACCTAAGTATACATCCCTATTTTGTGTATAAACATAGGGGGTGATACTCAAAAGGATTTAACTGGGCAGGAGGGGCACCTCCCTGATTGAACCACACTGAGCTGGATAGCTGACTGCCGATATTTAGTACAGCAGCAGAAGAGAGGGTCAAGGTACACACAACAATATAAATACAAAAAAGCACCAAGGGCCTTTCAAGCATGGGAGAGTCAAGAGTCCTTTATTACTAGACCTGACACAGGCCATGTTTTGGCATCAAGTGCCTGCGTCAGGGGCCAATAGGAGTCAGTCTATCTAAGATTAATGAGCCAGGGCTCATATAGGGCCCTTTTAAGAAGCAGCGGTAAGCCAAACACAGGCTTACCGCTCACTAAAAGGGAAGTACCATGGAGGTTCCCTCCCCCAGAGCACCCCATTTCTGGTACTGCAAAAATATTTCAATTTTTGTAGCGCCGGTGTCTACCCGGTGGTAATCAGGCAGTGCCGTGTACTGACGGTTACTGCCAGGTTTGCACAAGAGCCCTTTCTGTCACCTCAATGGTGGTAAGGGCGCACAGCCATTTTTTTAAAGAAAAGGGAAACCTGCCTTTTACCCACTGCAGTAAAAGGGGGCCTCGGTGTGCATCAAAAACACATGCTGACCCCAGCGCAGCCCCCTTTTGCCGCAGCTTCGTAAAAGAACCCCTTAATCGGCAAACCGGAATTCTCAACACAAAATCAAAAAAGTGCAGTCGCATTCCAGTGTCTTTTGTTAATGGCCATGTGGTTACATTGGAGCCTTTTGCCATTAAGCTCCATGCAACTGGAGCCATTAGGGGCATTGCAATGGGGAACGCAGAGCAGAAAATTCACCTTTTTGCATGTGATATGTTATTGTTTTTGGGAGACCTGGACAGTAACTTGCCTACAGTGGTTCAGCTTCTTGAACAGTTTGGCTTTTTCTGGGCTAAAAATAAATTATGATAAATCTGAGCTCTTGTTCTGTGGTCTCCCTAGGGCTGTTTGATGTCATGCTCTCCTGAAATTGACCCCGGGGGTGCTTAAATATTTAGGAATTTTTCTTTGTGCAGATGCTAAATGTCTTTACAAACTAAATGTGTGAGATAAAATTGATCATGTGGGGAAGCTATGTGATAGGTGGAAAGATCTCCCGCTCTCATTAATGGGCAGAAATGCCTTGTTCAAGATGGTGGCCTTACCAAAACTCCTTGTATACATTGTAGATGGTCCCTTTTTGGATCACACTTAAAGATGAGCGTTGGATTAGAAGTATTCTTTATTTATTTTTTGTCTATTAGACTGTAAGCTCTTTGAGCAGGGGCTGTCTTTCTTCTATGTTTGTGCAGCGCTGCGTATGCCTTGTAGCACTATAGAAATGCTAAATAGTAGTAGTAGTAGTATGATTCATTTGAAGGGGTAGGGTGCCTCATGTTAGTCTAGGGTAGATTGTACTTGACTCGGGAGCAGGGGGGTTGGGGGCACCAGATGTCCACCTATTTAACGTGGCAATGCTTATGCGTTGGGTGCATGAACTATATAGTACCAGGCCAAAGCTTTTTTTCCTGAGGATATTTCTGTGATACTAGCCAGGGGATTTGGATCCCCTGTCTCTGCTCCATAGTTGGTGCAGTAGGGGTTGGCGACAGGGTATGGTTTCCTTCATTCTCCTGTTGCATAGGGGGTGAAGTTGATGGCAGAAATTTTGGGATTGTTCTGCCATAATTTCCCCTTTTTTGGCTCTGAAAGGTAATTTGGATTTTGGACCAGGGATTTCGGGGGGCGTGTGTCACTCCTGGGTATCAAAGGTTGGGTGACATAGAGGCGTATTTTCAAAGCACTTAGCCGTACAAAGTTCCATAGGTTACTATGGAACTTTGTAAGGGTAAGTGCTTTGAAAATGAGCCCCTTAGTGAAACTTGACTCTTCAGGTTTTCCCTCTTTTAGACAAGTCCACAGAAAATGGGATATATCTAAACATCAGTTTTTTTGTTACTTACAAATCCGTCATTATTATCACACCTTAGTAACGTAACCGGGAGGGGCAGAAGCTATGTGTATGGAGGAGGTGGATGAAGAATTTGAATCCTTGCCCCATCATTTTAATAAGCTTTCTATTTGGTATGGAGATGGACAACTGGGGTGACCAGAGAAGGTTTTAGATCCTCTGGCCCTAATTTAGTCTAATGATTTAACCATCTCCCTTAATGGCATGGAACTGGCCAAACTGTAGGCTACGGGCTGCAAATTGTTGGCGAGTGCCTCATTGCAAGAAACTTTATTGAAAATCCTTCATAGGGCTTATCTCACTAGGGTGCATGGCTGTCAAATGGGATTGTGGACGAATGACTCTTGTTTGCACGGTAAGGTTTATTTATTTATTTATTTTTGAACATTTATAGCCCACTTTTTTCCACATAAAGCAGACTCAAAGTGGCTTACAATGTACTGATGAATCAATTACAATGACATTAGAGAGGGTAGAAGGAACAGGGGGAAGAAGTGAAAGGGAAGGGAGGGGAAAAGAGTCTAAATGAAGTTATATGGAAATACTTTTAAAATAAATAAGAGGAAATAGGTTTTCCCTCAGTAGTCTGCTATTGAGACAGACATGGGGGAAGCCACTGCTTGTCTGGGATTGGAAGCATGGAATGTTGCTACTAATTGGGTTTCTGCCAGGTACTTGTGACCTGGATTGGCCACTGTTGGAAACACTGTTGGACCATTGGTCTGCTCCAGTATGGCTATTCTTATGTTCTAATAGCATTAAGCACTATTTTATTCCACAAAAATTTTTTTGGCACCATTTATTGAATTTATTCCTATATGTGCTGTTATTAAAAGATAGACTTTCCTACTCACGTAAATGGAGTAATTCAAGCTCTTTGTGAGCCCTTGTGAATCATGTTACTCCATGGTCATCACCTAATTGGGTAATTTCTGTAGAACAAATTTGATGCAAGGCCAAATACACAAGATTTCTTTTCCAGACATGTGGTTCTGGAAAAAAAAATGGATTTCTTTTGTGTTAGAATACTTTTTATTAAACCAATGCAAGAATTATCTAAATCTTAAATGTTATTGGACCAAGAAATAATCCAAAATATCACAACTTACTATAAATCTTGAGGTCGATATTCAAAGCAATTTAACCAGACAGGAGAGGCTACTGGCCAGTTCAGTCGTTTGTATGGGGCTATCCCGTGATATTCAACAGCACTTAGGGCCCTGTTTACTAAGCAGTGCTATAGGTGCATTAACATTTTTAATGCGCGTTAACCATGTTCGTGCCAACAATATCCCAATAGGCACCTACATGGTTAGCACACTCGCTAAATTTAGGTGCACCAAAAACACTAACGCACCTTAGTAAACAGGGCCCTTAGGGACCCTTTAACAAAGGCACTGAAAAATGGCCTGCGGTAGTATAGACACGTGTTTTGGGCATGCGCAAGATCATTTTTCAGCGCACCTGTAAAAAAATGCTTTTTAAAACATTTTTGGGACTGAGACCTTACTGCCAGCCATTGACCTATCGGTAAGGTCTCGCGCTGTAATTGGGTGGTAATGGTCTACACGCTTAGAATGACAGTTTCTGTCCAATTACTGCCCGTGCACCAGAAAATAAAAATATTTTCTGATGTGCCTAGCGGACACGTGTCAAAAATGAAATTACCACAAGGGCCACGCGGTAGCTGAGCGGTAACTCAAAATTGACGCGTGTAGGCACCTACGTGGCATAGTAAAAGGGCCCCTGAATTGGTTAGTGCAGCTGAATATGAGCTCTAACCACCAACATGAAGCCAGCTATTTTGTGGATGCTCCAGGGGTTGGTGTCAGAACTTATGCTGATCGCACAAACCTGCATATTCAGTGCTGGAGTCTGGTCATAGCCTGGCATTGAATATCTGGGCCAAAAAAACACTGACTGCTGCCAGATGAATATTTATTCCCTCTGTTTTCGTGAATGGCAAAAAGTGAAGCAGAAACTGAGATGCAATGTATACAAAAATCTATGTCATTCTGTCATTTTCAGTGATCTCCTCCTACATTTCTTGCCAGAGTTCCTTGGAAAGCCCTTGAGCTGTAGATGAGCAATGATAAAAGTTGGATTTTTTTAAAATTTAGAATTTAATGAGTTTACATATGAAAAATATTATATAAAATATGTGTGTGTGTATATATTTAGGTATATAACTACACACCTGCATTGCATTGTTTAATACTAGTAGTACAGCCAGATCATATTAATAGGGAGAATGGAAGCAATCTCTTGCATAATGCTCCCAGAAATGCAGGCAGAGGATAATTGCACAAAATTAAACAAGGAGAAGAAGGAATCATACCATTATTAGTCATCTCTCTTTTTGGTACAGGCATCTACATGTAGTTATGACTGTAAACCTAAGAGCAAGGTAGTTTTTTTTTTTCAGATATGCTGTGACCTATTTGAGATTTCAAATCATGTTTCTTTCAGAAATCATAATGTCATCAAATTTAACATAAAGGGAGGCCATTCATGAAATTTATGTAACGTATGTGACTATGCTGAGGTCATAAGGACTGGATAGGATTGGTATTTCATTGAAAGGGAATGAAAGTAGGATCTTTCTTAAAGTAAATCTATTCAAAGGTAGCATTTCTGGTTTAGTCCAGTTGATTTTATAACCCAACAGCAATGAAGAATTTTCAATAGTCTGCAGCGATTTGGGAATTGACCTCACTGTAATAAAGACCATCATAATCGGAAATCTTGCATTCAAAGGCATTGCTCATGCATGCCTATATTTCTTGATCCTGTCTGATTTGCATTTGAGCTCTTAGCTCTATCTAGAGATATTGAATAGGAGAGGGAGCAAAGAACATCCCTGTCTAGAGCCTCTGTCTAAACAAAGCAAAGGAGGAGGAGAAGTCCTTCATGCAAACGTGAGAACAGAACAACAAAGTGAGGAGAACTCGAGGAGGGTGACCAATGAGTTTTTCATTTTGACAAGCATAAAAACGACCCGACACGGCCGTGTTTTGGCACAAAGGCCTGCCTCAGGGGTCAATATCTCTTATACTCTTGACAATAGGACTATATAAGAGAAGGAAGCAAGGATCTCGCTGTGCGGTCTGTGAAAAAAAGCCACTGTGTTTGACCACCGGTGCACTGGCAATCATCAGTGATGTTATACTAGCCTCTGTCTACCCATAATGAATGCAAGTTAATATTAAAACCCCATCTAGTTATAGGAACTGGGTACAATAGTTTGACCAAAACTAAATCAATCAATGGTTATTTTCTCCCCTCCCCTTTATCCATAACATATAGTAAATACTGCCAGAGGATTCTGTCAATGCTTTTTCTTCTACCGGATGTATATAGTGTCATACATTAACTCATAAGATAGACAGTCCACAGAGCTTACAAACTAAGGGGTTCTTTTACTAAGGCACAAAGGCGCTTACATGCATTCAACGTGTGCCAAATTGGAACTACCGCCCGGCTACCGCCTATCCTGAGAAGTAACTATTTTTTGACGTGCGTCCAAAACACACAGTAGGAAATATTTTCTATTTTCTATCACGTGGCACCCAGCGGTAACTGACAGTTTATGTACGCTGATGCTTACCGTCCAGTTAGTGCGTGAGACCTTACCACCAAGTCAATGGGTGGTGGTAAGGTCTCAGGCCGAAAATGAACATGCGATGGTTTTAATTTTGTCAGCCACAAAAAAAGCCTTTTTTTCCAGGTGCACTGATAAATGGACCTGTGTGCATCCTAAACCTGTGCCTACACCAGCGCCGACCATTTTTCAGCGCACCTTAGTAAAAAGGCCCCTAACTGAGCTAAATATGACAGACATAGTCTAGGACAACATATTTATTAAAGATAGAGTAAATGGTCAAAGTGTAAAAGCAAGCTCAAAAAGTTGAGCTTTTAATCTGGATTTGAATATAGCCAGAGAGTCTGTTCTAGGCGAAAGCAGGGCCACCTAGAGACTAGGTCGGGCCTGGGGCAAGGCCGGCCCGCCTCTGCCCCCCCACCGCTGCCACTCCCCATCACTCCCCCTGCCGCTGCCACCTCCTGTCACTCCCCCCACTGCTGCCGCCCCCCGTCGGTCCCCCCGCCACTGTAATGCGTGGTCTCACTTGCCTGCCTCCACGGCTCCGGGCCCCCTGCATTCAAGGCAGCAGTCGCAGATCGCTGGCCTTCCCTCCCTGTGTCCCGCCCTCGTCTGATGTAACTTCCGGTTTCCACGAGGGTGGGACACAGAGAGGGAAGGCCTGAAGGGAGGCGATCTGTGATTACCGCTTCGAACACAGGGGGCCCGGAGCTGAGGAGGCAGGCAGGTGAGACCGTGGACTGCAGCGCCGGTGGCCTGACCCCGGCGCCAGGCCCCCCTTGGAGGCCCGGGCCCAGGGAATTTTGTCGCCCCTGCCCCCCCCCTCTCGGTGGCCCTGGATCCCTCCCACCACTAGAAGCGCTTATTACACCATTTCCTGTTGCCAACCAATACTCTTAGTATGAGATGCAAATTCACTCTCCCCCCCCCCCCCCCCTGATATTTGGTGCTATTAACTGGCCATGAATGGCTCCTGGCTGGTTAAATAGCGTTTCAGCTGGCTAACTGCTAATATTCAGCAGGAGATAGCCGGTTACTTCCGCTGAATATTCGCGATTTAGAGAATAGTGGCTAACTGGCTATATTGCATGATTCAGCACTGGGTTAAATGGTTAAATAGGACTGCCTACATTGCAGTCCTATCTCTAACCGCTAGGAACTTAACCAGTTAGTGCTGAATATCTGCTTAACCGGTTAAGTTCCAGCAGCCAAAATTGAAACCAGATATTCAGTGGCAGTCACTGGAAACAGCCTGGCATTGAATTTCTGGGGTCAGCGCCAATCGCGGCACTTATGCAGGCTGCCTCCCACTGGCTGAATATTGGGCCCTTTCTTATTGGAAGACTTGGCTATGGCTGCTGAGTGGGATCAGGTCATTTATTTGAAAAAAGATATTGGGAGACAGTCCAGGAACATTGTTAAAGATAAGTCAGAATGTGCCATATTTATCCATTGCCACATTTAAGGCTTTGGGAAGGTGAGAGAGCTTCTTTACTACCTACCCCCCCCCCCCCCCTTCCCGGCCACCCCCAGCTATGGGATATCCTCAGCAAATTTAGGGGCCCTTTCACCAAGCTGTGGTAAGCACTAACACGTGTTTACTGTAGCAAAAACTGGCCTACTGCGGGAGGCTCTGAGGCTTTCTGCAGTAATTTTTGCATTTTGGACTGCCTTTGTTGTGTTGAGACCCTTTTACTAAGCTGCATTAAGAGCTAGCATGCACCTAACGCAGCAAAAATTGGAGTACCACAGGACGCACTCAGGCATTCTGCAGTAACTTTGCAATCTGCATGCATTAATCAGGCATAAAAAAAATTGTTTTTTGCTTTTTTTTGAGGTGGGCATGTCAGGGGCAGAGGGTAGGCATTCCTGCACTAACTAGTTGGTACATCCACATTACCACATGCTAACTAGTTAGAGTATAGATAATGCAGGAGCCCTTAACACATACAAAATAGGTGCATCAGCAAGTGCTCCTGCAGTAGTTGTGAAAAATGGCTGTGTGCTACTGACAACATGTATAATACCCAATCAATGGCTGATTTCATGAAACAGAATTTCAAAGATCTTTGCAAGGGGGTTGGTCCCGAGTAGTAATAGCAGAGCTGGCGCTAATGGAAGCTTGGGGGGAATGTCCTTGAGACAGCTCGTTTCTGAGTGAAACATGCATGTCGGACAACAGAACCCCTGGGTTTGATATAAAAGCAAACCTTGGTTTTTACAGCAGCATGTTAGCAAGTTGTATCCCTGAATGTCTGTAAGGTAGGTATCCATATGGCTGTGGATATTTGTTTTATAAGGATGCAGTATTGCTGTGAGGAGAGGCAACAGGAAGGAAATAAACAAAGGGTTGCTAACTGTATTAGGAATTTAGTAGTCCTGAAGAATTTTTTGTGCAATATATTGTCATGTGTTTTATTGGACCAGAACAAAAATTATCCATGGATGAGCCGGTGGTGGGAGGCGGGGCTCGTGGTTGGGAGGCGGGGATAGTGCTGGGCAGACTTATACAGTCTGTGCCAGAACCGGTGGTGGGAGGCGGGGCTGGTGGTTGGGAGGCGGGAATAGTGCTGGCAGACTTATACAGTCTGTGCCCTGAAGAGGACAGGTACAAATCAAGGTAGGGTATACACAAAAAGTAGCACATATGAGTTTATCTTGTTGGGCAGACTGGATGGACCGTGCAGGTCTTTTTCTGCCGTCATCTACTATGTTACTATGATATAAAAAGATAAGTAAAATAATTGATAAAGTATAAATGATTTAAGAGTAATTATCGGGTGAACCGATGAAGAGGTGGGTGCTGGGTACATTGCTATATTTCAGCTTTAACAATGAGCACCGCTGAGGTCACCAATATAGTGTGAAAGCATCATATTGAAGAAGATAAATGATTTTGTTGTTTGAATTCTGTCTACTGAAGAATTGCTGGATACCTATGAGAATAACATTAACACATGGCCATTAATGGAAAAAATGGATAATTGGGGGTCCTTTTACCAAGGTGCGCAGAAAAATTGCCTGCTGTGGTGTAGCGTGTATTGGACATGCGCGAGTCCATTTTTCAGCGCACCTGCTAAAAGGGGTTTTTTTGGGCTGAAAATGGATGTGCGGCAAAATAAAAATTGGCGCACGTCCATTTTGGGCCTGAGACCTTACCGCCACCCATTGACTTAGCGGTAAGGTCTGACGCGTTAACTGGGCAGTAATCGTCAGCATGTGTACACTGTCGATTACTACCCAGTTAGTGCCACATGTTGGAAAATTTATGGCATGCATAGTGGACACGTATAAAAAATGAAATTACCGCCTGGGTCACGCGGTAGCCAAGTGGTATTTTTAAATCAGCGCGCATTGGGCACGCATAGGCGCCTATGCAGCTTAGTAAAACAAGCCCCTAAAGTTCCTTTGCATGAAATCTACTGCTTAAAAATCTCACAATCATGTTATATAAAATAAAAATAATACAATAATTCAAGAGAATAAGTTTCAATTGGTGTGTGTGTGTGTGTGGGGGGGGGGGGGGGGGGGGGGGGGGTCGCAAAGAGTGATTTAGCCATGGTTTTAAATTGCATGGAAATATTCTGAAAAAAACCTTGTCTTTATTGAATATCTTTTGATCACACAGCTTTTATATGGTAAATAATACCGTGGAATTGGATACAAGAAAATAGCAAGATGAAGGATGATTTCACAAATTACCCCAGGCAGGACATGGTTGGCAACGGTAAGTCTGAGTGTAACATGTTCATATTTTGTTCCCGTTCTGAGGGAATAGCACAGAGTATTGATCGCTGTCCTGAGAAAACTGGAGTCTTTACAGAGTATGACAACTTTTATTTGACCAGCAAAAAATGTCCTAAACTAGGTCTGAAATTTTGAATTCATGTAAGTCCTATATTCAGATGTCAGCTAAACATGTAGGGAAGTCTTGTGGAATCAGAGCTTTTTCCCACTGGGTTTGGAGCATGGAACAGGCCTCTCTTGTGCTGATACGTAGGTGCCCTACCCCTAGTATTACTCATCCTTAATCATGCAGGAAAAGACTTGTGTGCCCTGCCTTCCCTATAATTATGATTGCATCCCTGTTAACAAAAACTGTACCTAAAAATACACATGAAAATAGGCCATTTCATTAGTTTCTGTGAAAACTCATGCCAGTCATTACCTCTGGCTTACTCTGTTCCCTCCTATTTGTCTCGTGGGGATTAAGTGCACCTCCACACTTTGAGGCAGATGCAGCAACCAAACGTAAAAAAATCTAAATCGTTAAAGTCCCTAACGATTTTAAAATAACGAAAAATGCACCAAAAAAAAAAGTCACACATGCTGAGATCGGTATTGAAACGTACAATGTATCAAAGAATCACAATACACATTGTTAATCGGCCCCCAAATCATGCGCAGAGCAGCCAACCGTTATGTTAGCTGCTCTGCGCATGCCACAAACAGTCAAAACACAGTCAAATCACAAGCACATGGCTCCCAAATCAAAACAAAAATAAAAAAAAAAGGGTCGGGAGGGGGCAAGGGCGCTCATCAGGGTTACCGACGTCAGACAGGGGCGGGCCCAGGAGGAGAGAGACGCGCGACAGAAGCTGGGCGAAGGCAGGCATCAGCTTTCTTCTTGCCCGTGCAGCGCCTTCGGACAGAGGAGAGAGGCGCTGCACGGGCCCGGTAAGAGGGAGGGGGGCCCGATGGAGGAGGGGAATGGCGGCGACGACCCCAAGAGGGGGCGGGGCACAGGGCGGAGGATGTCAGGAGGCGGAGCTGAGGTGAGACAGAGTAGCGAGGAAGGGAGGGGGCAGGGGCTGCTAGAATTTTGCTTTTTCGGTGTGGGGGAGCGGCGGAAAGTGGGGAGCAGCGGGGGGGGGGGGGGGGGGGGGGCAAGGCCGCCCGTACAGGACGCTCCTGATGAGCGCCCTTGCCCCCTCCCGATCCTTTTTTTATTTTTTTTTTTTTTTTTTATGTGTTTTCTGACGTCCTTTGGACCAATCACAGCGCTTTTAGCTCTGCTAATGCGCTGGGATTGGCTCAAAGTTTGTTTATTTTTTCACTTAATGATTTTTCCTGGCACAGAGCTGTCCTAACGAGAGGTCCAGACCTCTCGTTAGATTTCCTGCCTTTTTCCTGCGTAAAGGCAATCGGAAAAGGTTAGTGCATGTCGTTTCAATGGGGTTTTCACACTAATTGCTCATCTCCATTCCGTTTTCGTTAGCTGCTGGCTTCCTCGGTAAAAGCCCTTTGATGCATGCAACGGATCAAATTTTCCTCGTTGGAGGGTCATTAAAAGCTCATTTAGCTTTAGTGCATCTGCCTCTTAGTCAGATTGGCTTACTCTTATGTTACCCAATGCAAGTATAACAACCTGTACAGAATCAAGTTTTCTTCATGTCCAGTGTGGCTGCTAACTTGTCTACTTACATCAGCTTTTAAGTTATAATTTTAAACAACATGATATTTGAGAAATAAAGTGTTAGGGGCTTAAATATGAAACATTCTTCCAGTAAATCCAAAATGGGAAAAGTCCTTTACTTCATCAGGCTCTATATAACCAAAATTAAGGTTGGACATAAGGCTTTAAAATTTTAATATATTTTCTTTTTAATATATTAGGATGAAGCACCTCATAACAGTGGTATAAGCATGGGTCGACCCAGGTGGGCAGGGGCCCACCCACTTTGAGCTCAGGCCCACCCAGTAGCGGTGCACCATTGCTGTACCCGGTGAAGATCCCTAAGACCTGCCAACTGAAAACCTAAGGGGTCCTTTTACAAAGGTGCACTGAAAAATGACCTGCGGTAGTGTAGACATGTGTTTTGGGTGTGCACAGAATCATTTTTCAGCGCAGCTGTAAAAAAATGCCTTTTTAAAATTTTTGCTGAAAATGGACGTGCGGCAAAATGAAAATTGCTATATGTCCATTTTTGGTCTCAGAGCTTACCGCCAGCCATTGACCTAGCAGTAAGGTCTCAGACAGTAACCAGGCGGTAATGGTCTACGTGTGTAGAAAGATGATTACCGCCCAATTACTGCCTGCATGCCAGATAATAAAAATATTTTCCAGTGCACCTAGCGGACACGCTTCAAAAATGAAATTACCGCAAGGGCCACTTGGTAGCCGGGAGGTAACTCAAAATTGACACGCATTGGGCGCTCATAGGCACCTACACGGCTTAGTTAAAGAGCCCCTCAGTGTTCTCCCCAGGGCCTTTCTCTCCCTCTAGCTTTCACTTTCTTCCCACCCATGGTCCGGCATCACTCTCTTCCTTCCCCGTCCCTTGCCTCCCCCCTGCCTGCCAGCAATCTAGCAGGCACCCAGTGGTAAAACTGTCCCCTATTTGGAAAGCTGGGCTAAAAATTCGAGGAGACAATCTCCATGATTTGGGGCAGTAGCAGATCCAGACAGCCAGTTTTGGGTGGACACAAAATGTTTTCTCTGCCCCCTCCCTCCCCCACACTGATGGCATACCTTTTAAACCTTCTGTTCACTTATAGAAGTTGTCAGTAGTGGACAGCAATCCACACACTCATTGCTTGAGGTGATTGCCAGAGCCTTCCCTCTAACACAGATTTCTGTTTCTGCATAGGCAAAACCGCATCAGAAGTTAATTTGAAAATCTCCAATAAAAGAATGAATATTAGCATAAGCCAACGCATATGTGTCTAACATTTAGCATTCATACCTACTCCAGTCATAGTGAAAGCTCAGTGTGGAAGGGCATACCACATAACTTACAATATTTATACAATGGACCATGCAGCAAATAATGCATATTAACAGTTTTGCTGTGCAGTTAGTAAATGACCCTCTTAGTATTCTGATAGATTGTATGTCCTTACAGTGATTCATCTCAAACTCTGTGAGCCTCTTTTGTTACTCCTTACTATCTCAGTGATAGTGCGTTGACCCTGATCACTGCTTTCACGAGAGGCCAACCTCAGAGGAGAAAAACCAAGAGGCAGATGCACTAAAGCTAAATGAGCCTTTAATGACCCTCCAACGAGGAAAATTTGATCCGTTGCATGCATCAAAGGGCTTTTACCGAGGAAGCCAGCAGCTAACGAAAACGGAATGGAGATGAGCAATTAGTGTGAAAACCCCATGGAAACGACATGCACTAACCTTTTCCGATTGCTTTTACGCAGGAAAAAGGCAGGAAATCTAACGAGAGGTCTGGACCTCTCGTTAGGACAGCTCTGTGCCAGGAAAAATCATTAAGTGAAAAAATAAACAAACTTTGAGCCAATCCCAGCGCATTAGCAGAGCTAAAAGCGCTGTGATTGGTCCAAAGGACGTCAGAAAACACATCAAATAAAAAAAATAAAAAAAGGATCGGGAGGGGGCAAGGGCGCTCATCAGGAGCGTCCTGTATGGACGGCCTTGCCCCCCCCCCCCGCTGCTCCCCACTTTCCGCCGCTCCCCCCCCCCCGAAAAAGCAAAATTCTAGCAGCCCCGGCCCCCCTCCCTTCCTCACTACTCTGTCTCCCCCCAGCTCCGCCTCCCGACATCCTCCGCCCTGTGCCCCGCCCCCCCTTGGGGTCGTCACCGCCATTCCCCTCCTCCATCGGGCCCCCCTCCCTCTTACCGGGCCCGTGCAGCGCCTCTCTCCTCTGTCTGAAGGCGCTGCACGGGCAAGAAGAAAGCTGATGCCTGCCTTCGCCCAGCTTCTGTCGCGCGTCTCTCTCCTCCTGCGCCCGCCCCTGTCTGACGTCAGTAACCTACGTAGGTTACCGACGTCAGACAGGGGCGGGCCCAGGAGGAGAGAGACGCGCGACAGAAGCTGGGCGAAGGCAGGCATCAGCTTTCTTCTTGCCCATGCAGCGCCTTCAGACAGAGGAGAGAGGCGCTGCACGGGCCCGGTAAGAGGGAGGGGGGCCCGATGGAGGAGGGGAATGGCAGTGACAACCCCAAGAGGGGACGGGGCACAGGGCGGAGGATGTCGGGAGGCGGAGCTGAGGGGAGACAGAGTAGTGAGGAAGGGAGGGGGGCCGGGGCTGCTAAAGGTACGTTTGCTTTTCTTCTTGCTTTTTAATTTAGAATGCAGGGGGAAGTGGGGCGGGGGGAACGGCGACCACGGGTGGGGGGGGGGGGCAAGGACGGCCATACAGGACGCTCCTGACCAGTGCCTTTGCCCCCTCCCGACCCTTTTTTAAAATTTTTGTTTTGATTTGGGAGCCATGTGCTTGTGATTTGACTGTGTTTTGACTGTGGCATGCGCAGAGCAGCTAACATAACGCTTGGCTGCTCTGCGCATGATTTGGGATCCGATTAACAATGTGTATTGTGATTCTTTGATACATTGTACGTTTCAATACCGATCTCAGCATGTGTGACTTTTTTTTTTTGGTGCATTTTTCGTTATTTTAAAATCGTTAGGGACTTTAAGGATTTACATTTTTTTATGTTTGGTTGCTGCATCTGCCTCCAAGTGACCCCAACAATTGCGGGGCTCTGTGTGATCCAGTTTAGTACCCTCCCCCACCACCACTGCCCAGGACTTAAGAGTAAGAGGAAGGAGATGTAAGGGCTGGCCGGTGGTGCAATGTGAGGAGTATAGTGTGTCAGTGCTGAGGTGGGGGGAGGGAGAGAGAAGGAGACAGAGATGGAAAGGTAAAAGAAGCTTTAACTCTGAGTCCGCCTCCAGTTGCAAAGCTGACTTAATTAAATGCGGGGATCCGAGGAACACGGGACCCTGTGCAGCCACCCCTGACGCTCCAGCTTAAGGCTGGCCCTGGTCCCACCATTAACAGGAAATCTGATCATACCTTCCTGCCTCCATTGGCTGATTGGTTTACTCAGGGGTCCGTTTACCAAGCTGCAGTAAAAAGGACCATGCCCTAGTGGTGGGGGCTGTTTTTGCTGTACTGCAGCCCTTTTTACCGCAGTGGGTAAAAAGGCCAAAAAATGACATGGCCATGCAGGAAGATTTCACTTAATGCATGGCCATGCATGTGGGGGGGGGGGGGGGGGGGGAGGACAACACTTGACACTAACCATTGAGGTGGCATTAACGGCTCCTACACTAACCTGAGGGTAACTGGGTAGCGTGCGGCACTGCCTGATTACCGCCAGCTAGCTATTTTCCCTAGCGTGGAAAATGGCGCATGCCGGGGCTGTAGCTACTGCTGGTGCCTGCGCTGGGCCAGCGGTAGTTCCAGATTAGCGTTTCTATGAACCAATTATTTCTAAGGGGTAGGAATTAGTAGTTGTGCTGAGAAACTCTCTATACTTAACTGCTTAACTTATTTTGTCACTTATGAACTTTAATGCAATACCACTTTGTATTTCTCACTCCGGAAATGGCGATTGCCATTACGGCATAATGTAAGCCACATTGAGCCTGCAAATAGGTGGGAAAATGTGGGATACAAATGCAACAAATAAATAAACACTTTTTAAAGGCACAGACGTTAATAAAGGACAGCTGAGCAGGAGAAGAAGAGCCCTGGGTGTCTCCACTTTATTTGTGTGGCTGTGCTCCCCTTCCCTCTATATCTGTCTGCACATCTGCCTATTTTCCCTTTTGTGTCTCTCTTTCCATCTCTATGTAAGTATGTCTGTTTGTTCCTTTATATGTTGTTTGTGTGTTTGTCTGCCTGCATCTATTTTCATCTGTGTGTCTTTCCTTGTTTCAGTGTGAGTATTGTTTCTTTATTTTGTGTATGTGCCTCTGTCTTCCGCTGTGTGTTCTTCTATATCTTTGGTGGAGTCAGTGTCATATCCTTTTGAAAATCTGGATTTGTGAAGTTCACAGGTACAAATGTATTGGTGAACTTTGCACCAGCTTTGCTGAAGATGCAGGGTACTACAACAAGAAGCACACAGGGATTTCAAAAATCAGATCTTTGGGATGTATACGGAATATATTTGTTGTTTTTCATTATAAGGGATTTTGGTGAGTTTTCAAAATTTTTGGATGACATTTTAAAGTTTGTTTTACTAATAAAAATCTTTTAAATACATTTTAGAGAGAGAGAGAAGGAATGGGAAATTAATATACCACCTTTCTGTGGCTACAATCAAAGTACTTTACATATTATATACAGGTACTTATTTTGTACCTGGGGCAATGGTGAGTTAAGGGGCCCTTTTACTAAGCCACGGTAGGCTCTACGCGTGTGCAGCATGCACTCAAATGAGACTACCATCAGGCCAGCATGCCCTCCTGGTGGTAATTTC
The DNA here is from genome assembly GCF_901765095.1 of Microcaecilia unicolor. Lineage (NCBI taxonomy): Eukaryota > Metazoa > Chordata > Amphibia > Gymnophiona > Siphonopidae > Microcaecilia > Microcaecilia unicolor. Next base: position 158,564,472 of record NC_044031.1, read on the forward strand.
AGATTTGGTGTGTGCCTATAATGCGTGGCAGAATTATTTATTTATTTCCTCCTACGCACACTGGTTTTGGTGGGCATCAGCACTCGGTGCGCGCCAACCGGTCACCGCACGTATAGCACGTGAGCCTTTACAGCTAGATCAACGGGTGGCATTAAGGGCTCAGGCCGGTTTTAGGTGAGCGCTGGTTTCATTTGTACCGCAGGCCCTTTTCCCGTCCCATTAAAAAATGGCATTTTTTGTAGATGCGGTAAAAACTGGTCTGACGCGCACCCAATACACGTGCCTACAGTACCACAGGCCACTTTTTACTGCGGCTTAGTAAAAGGACCCCTAAGTGACTTGCCCAGAGTCACCAGGAGCTGCAGTGGGAATTGGTTCTCAGGCCACTGCACTAACCACTAGGCTACTCCTCCACTCACACATGCTTTGAAACCTGTGTGCATATTTATTGCTAGTAGGTACATAAGTACATAAGTAATGCCATACTGGGAAAAGACCAAAGGCCCATCAAGCCCAGCATCCTGTCCCCGACAGCGGCCAATCCAGGTCAAGGGCACCTGGCAGCTTCCCAAACGTACAAACATTCTATACATGTTATTCCCGAAATTGTGGATTTTTCCCAAGTCCATTTAGTAGCGGTCTATGGACTTGTCCTTTAGGAAACTGTCCAAACTCTTTTTAAACTTGTTCAAGCTAACCGCCTTCACCACGTTCTCCGGCAACGAATTCCAGAGTTTAATTACGCGTTGGGTGAAGAAAGATTTTCTCCTAATTGTTTTAAATGTACTACACTGTAGTTTCATCGCATGCCCCCTAGTCCTACTATTTTTGGAAAGCGTGAACAGACGCTTCACATCCACTTGTTCCACTCCACTCGTTCCACTTCACTCATTATTTTATATACCTCTATCATGTCTCCCCTGAGCCGTCTCTTCTCCAAGCTGAAAAGCCCTAGCCTCCTTAATCTTTCTTCATAGGGAAGTCGTCCCATCTCCACTATCATTTTCAGCCCTGAGAATTTACCTGGGAAATTCTTGTTTGTTTTTTTTTAATTTAATGTTGCTTCTTTCAACTGCAGAGCAGCATAACACATATCTTTGTAGATTGATATTCTGGGATCAACTGAAAAATCTCATTCTATGGCTTTCAGTCTCTTTTTTGGGGGGCAGTAAATCTTACTCATAAGGATGATTCACTCTTGGCTTTTCTGCTCTTTTAGGGGTCCTTTTACAAAGCGGTGTTAGGTACTAACATGTGCCTATCACAGCTGAAAATGGAATACCATGGGATGTACTCAGGCATCCTGCGGTACCTTTAAAATATGTGCATGCTAACTGTGCACTAAAAGATTTGTAAATATTTTTCGTGTGCTAACTGGTTAGCACATGAATAACTCAGAAACTCTACAAAATGGGTGGCAGTAAGTGCTCATGCGGTAATTTAAAAAAATGATTGTGTGCTAATGCAACATCAGCGCATGGCCATTAATACTAAAAATATAAAATGGGTCATTTTATGGCCGTGATAAAAATAGTCTTACCACTTTGGAAAGACCACGTAAGAATGTGTTAAGGCCATTTTTTACCAAACCTTTGCAAAAGGACTCCATAGTTCAATGGAATATGGACTACTAGTTTTTGGCATAGTATCACATTTATTTATATGTACCTGATATCACCACTTTCTGTAAACCAAACAACAGCAAAGCGGAACACAGCAGTGTTCATGGAGATTAGTTAACTGTTTGGTCTCTGTCTATGAAGTGTGGTATTCTGGAAGAGATAATGTACCAATTCTGCAATGCTTTCATCTCCCGTAATAGAATTTCCAGCTAACGGATACGACAATCCGGCCTTCAAAACAGATGAAAAACCAGCACAAAATGAAGAACTTAGGAAAAACAAGAAAAAGTAAGGGATTTACTTGTTTATGCTAAATGCTTCACTGTTTTGGCTCTTTGAGTATATATCCCTAATTTACTTTCTTGTTTCATGATCATCTTTTCAGGAAAGAAAAAGAAAATAAAGAGAAGAAAAAAGTAAAGATGGTTGGAATTCTGCAGCTGGTAAGTGATGCTGTTTATTTCTTGCATTTTTATTATTTTAATTACTTTAGCTTTTTTTACTGCTTCATATATTGCTTTCACCTTAATACCAACGTGAGTTTTACAATACTAGTACAAGTATGGTTTTCAATAAAAGCAATACACATAGGAATTGTTAAGGCTCAGTTAAACACGTCATAGGTTAGGCCAATACTTTGAAAGAAAAACCATGAGGTGAATTCTATATATGGTGCCAGAAAAGTCAACGCCGATAAAAGCGCTATTCTATAAGCCATTCTTAAAATTAGGCACAGTTTTTAGAATAACATAACATCCTATATAATAAAAAGCACCTCCATTGTTCTGAAGCTGAGAAAGTGAAGCCTTGAAGCATTCATGCTCCTGCTGTATCCATCTCCTGAAATGACGTCACGTACTTCCGTGTTTGTAAAGACCAATCACTGGAAGAGAACGCTGCAGAGTTGCCAGGCAACGGAAAGCGACGTCACACGCATGAGGGTATCGTCGTCCCTCCCTCCCTCCCAGTTCCAGGCCCCCTACCTCCACATTTTAAAGTCAACTTCACTTACGAAGTCGGGTTTACAGCGGCCGACAGCAGCAGCGGTAACAGGCGTGCAGGCTCGACCCTTCTCTCTCTCACAGCTTTGATCCCGCCCTTGCGGAAACAGGAAATGTGCCCTAAATGACCAGATGACCACAGGAGGGATTCGGGGATGACCTGCCCGTACTCCAATATTGATTGCCAACCTCTATGCCATCCTCAAATACCATACCCGGCTCCAGGACAGCAGTATGCAGGTCCCTGGAGCAGTTTTAGTGGGTGCAGTGCACTTCAGGCAGGCGGACCCAGGTCCATCCCCCCCACCTGTTACACTTGTGGTGGTAAATGTGAGCCCTTCAAAACCCACCAGAACCCCACTGTACCCACATGTAGGTGCCCCCCTTCACCCCTTAGGGCTATGATAGTGGTGTACAGTTGTGGGGAATGGGTTTTGGGGGGGTTGGGGGACTCAGCACCCAAGGTAAGGGAACTATGCACCTTGAAGCAATTTCTGAAGTCCACTGCAGTGGCCCCTAGGGTGCCCAGTTGGTGTCCTGGCATGTCGATTATGCCCCTCTTGATGTTCAAAAGTTAGATGTTCATCGAACATTAGCCCTAAAATCTTAATTTGATTTTCTGTTTAAATGTGATGTCATCTACATTTACAGTTGTGTCGACAAACGGCTTAAATTTGGAACCTAAGACCCTAAATTTTTTTTTTAATTTAATTTTAGCCGAAACAGGGATGTCCATTCATTAAAAATTTCAAATCCTTGCTTGATCCTTATACTTATTTCTAGAAGTGAGCTTTGAAAAGGAACGGTCAATGGTATGTCATCAGCATATATATGTGTAGTAAAACCTTTATCTTCAAAAAGGACAGCTGTTGTGTAGCTCGTGGAACATTGGAAAAGATTAGAATTTTCCAACTGCAAAATAATTTTTCTTTTTTTAATTTTGGAAATATTCTTTCAAAACACATAACATATGATATTGTCAAGAGAAAAACTTACCAATAAAGTAGCTCTAGAGGAAATAATGTTACTAGAACTGCTCAAAATTTCAGTCAAATTTAAACTACTTTCACCAGCTAATTCATTCATAGTTCTCTCATCCGTATTAACAAGATTTAGAAGAAATATAATACTGATTAAAAACATATGGGGCCCTTTTACTAAGCCGCATAAGGCTCTACGCACACCCAAAGCATGCCAAAATGGAGTTATGGCTCAGCTACCACATGGTTCTTGCAGTAATTTCATTTTTGGTGTACGTCCGATACACGCAGCTGAAACATTTTCATTTTGCCGCACGTCCGTTTTTGGCAAACATTTTAAAAAGGCATTTTTTACAGATGCACTGAAAAATGATTCTGCGCACACCCAAAACACGTGTCTACACTACTGCAGGCCATGTTTCAGCACGCCTTTGTAAAAGGGCTCCATAGTCTCTGTCTTTTTCACATTCTGCAAATGTCCACTAAGGAAACAGAAGAAGAAACAGAAGGCAATGTCATTCCCCCAGAGACTTCCTCTGGCACCTAATCCCCAGACATTCTCATTCCACACTGACCCACCAACATGGAGGAAGTCAAAGATCCAAAAGAAAATCCAAGGAGAAACAGGAGGCGGGAGGGGGTACGATAAGCTGAGATCAAAGAAGATCACTTTGAGAAACAGTCTGTCTTAATTCCAAGAGAGGACACAAGGTGAACAACCAGAAACTTATCCTTAGAACTTCTTGTGTTTGGTGTAGATGTTACCATTTACATATCTGGCCCTTCCCTTCCCTATCAGGCAGATAAATAGTGCACCTACCAATGTGATATCTAAACCAATTCCACTGGACTCCACTTACTTCCCCAAATTCCATGTGTGTTCGGCGTAGTCTATAAACCATGCAGAAATGCGTTTTGGTGCCAACTTTTTAGGTGTGATATATAGAATCTAGTCTTATGTGTGATATGTAAACTAAATGGTGTTGCATACAAATCAGGCACAGGAAATAATATTGCATTCTCTCTTCTTACAATTGTATAGCATGAGGCTATGAAATGCTGCACCAGGTTTTCAAGGACATTAAGGGATCCTTTTACTAGGGTGCACTAACGGATTTAGCACATGCTAACTAATTAGTATGCATTAAGTGCCTGAGGGCTAGATTCTCTATATGCTAGACATATATGGCGCCTGAAAATTCCACGTGGGAAAAAATACACCTAGGCGTATTCTCTATAGTACGCCTAAAGTTATAGACTAGGCTTAAATTTGGTATATAAAATTATGTCGAGCGCCTCTCCACGTGACCAAGTTTAGTCGTGGCCATTTACATCATGTTTTACTTGGCATAAATCCTGATGCCTAAATTAGGCACAGAATGGGTGCATTCTATAACAAGGGTTTGCACCAAAGGGAGCCCAAAAACAGCTCAAGCTGCCTGCCTCCTCACCTCTTCCCACATGGCTGCTCTGCTCCACTGCACTCTTTCTCTCTCCTCTCACTCCCAATGCGCTGCTTCTGCTGCTCTGCAGTACTCATCCTGCCCCCACAGCGATTTGTGATGAGGTCATCATCAGCTGATTACCACATCATACACCTTACCCTCCTATAATCCTGTTGGCCTTATTCTGGCTCCAAATTTGTCCAATAGGGTGTCAGTATGGAGCCAGAAGGAGGAACCAGCAGCGGCCGCCCCCAAAAAACAAACCATCTCAAAAAGTCACAACCTGTGAGTGCTGGAAACTGCTTATGGCCAGCCAAAAAAAACTTGCTCAATTTCGCAGGAAAACCGCGGATTTGGCAACCCTGTCTAACAATGTGCATAGATTTTAGAAACACCCACGCCCTGCCAATGGCCATGCTCTCTTTTCAACTAGGCAACTTAGAATTTATGTGCAGCATGATACAGAATATGCGTAGCGAGTTGTAGATGTAAATCTTAATTAATGTCAATTAGTGATGGAGTGGAGGAGTGGCCTAGTGGTTAGGGTGGTGGACTTTGGTCCTGGGGAACTGAGGAACTGAGTTTGATTCCCACTTCAGGCACAGGCAGCTTCTTGTGACTCTGGGCAAGTCACTTAACCCTCCATTGCCCCATGTAAGCCGCATTGAGCCTGCCATGAGTGGGAAAGCGCGGGGTACAAATGTAACAAAACAAACAAAAAAAATTGCTTGTTAGCATCCAATTAACAGTGCCGATTAGCTAGTTAAACAATTAAGTTATACGCAATGTTCAAGAATATACTTCGATTTCCAAGCAGAAACTAAGGCGTGATATATAGAGTCTGGGGATAGCATGCACTAATCGTTAGCGCACCCTAGTAAAAGGACCCTAAAGTAATTTAAAATATTAATTGGAATTCAGGTTTCCATGGGAGTGTGTTTCTTGGAGAAAGATAGTTGCAGGGGAGAGAGGGAAGAAGTACATAGTAGCAATTAAGAGTTTGACTTAAAAGTGATGCAAAGATACAAGGAAAAATTTAAATAAACTGCAAAATGTATCATTTGTGTTTGCTTTTTCAGTTCGCTTATGCTGATTGTTTCGATATAGTTTTGATGACCGTGGGCTTGATCTGTGCAGCGGCTAATGGTGTTGCACTTCCACTTATGATCATTGTCTTTGGTCAAATGACTGACAGCTTTGTTCTAAGTGGAGAACAAGGAAATATTTCAATAGGTGAGTGCTAATTTTATAACGAACTATATACTTTTCAAAATTAGCTTGGATACAGATGGGGCCAGATTAATGATGACTTTTTATCTCATTCTGTCTATGGGAAAAGCACCTCATGAATCAGTCCTTAGTCTGATTATGAATTACAACAAAAGGAATATAAACTTTTTAAAAATATAAAATGCACACAATTTAAAATGAACATTCAGGAGGTAATTTCATAAATCATTTCAGCCTATAGAACATCATTTTATAAATTCAGATTGGTCTTTATAAAGTTACTTCTGCACACAAATGTATAAAAGGAAGGGCACAGCAAACACAGGGATACATATTCAGCTGCCGACAGTGAGTGTTTTGCTGACAACCGCTGGTGTTATTCCTGGATATCCAGTGCCGGGCCATGTCCGGACTTTGGCACTGACTATCCGGTTTATGCATTGCCGGCTAACACATAGCCGGTTAAGTTGATATTCAGAACTTAGGGCTTCTTTTACTAAGCGGCAGTAAGCCCAATGCCAGCTCATCGCTCAATATACAGGAAGTACCGCAGGGCTACCACAGCAGCCCAGCGGTACTTCCCACCTGTAGTGCACCATAATTTCCGATGCTGGAGTGTACCCGGCAGTAATTGGGCAGTGCCGCACGCTGCCCGGTTATAGCCGGGTTAACACGGGAGCCCTGACCTCCTCCTCAGTGGGTGACGGTAAGGGTGCCCTCCCAAATTGGCAGCACGGCAAGTGCTTTACTTGCTGCCTGGCCATTTCGTGTAGGAAAGCGAGAGTTCCCTTTTACCAGTTGCGGTAAAGGGGGGCCTCGGAGCTCGTGTAAATCACGCGCTGGCTTCCTTTTGCCACAACTTAGTAAAAGGAGCCTTTAACGGGCTATGGGTTGTCGCGTATAGATTGGACTGTTTTTTTTTTTTAATCTGGTCCCTTTTATGTAGTCACCCTGGCTGGTTAGTTGCTGACTGTGCCCCCAGAATGCCCCCCAAAATAGCTAGTTTTTACTTAGGCGCTAACTGCTAATTTTCAGAGGTAATAGCCTGTTAAGTGCTGCAGAGAATTAGCTGATATGCCCGAAGAAGTGATATAACTGGTCGGCAGCTGGTTAAATCATTTTGAATATTGACCAGATAGTGACTAATTTTTATGTGATTAACAAATGGCAGAGCATGGGTACACTTAAGCTAAAAGTTATACAAATTGCCTCAGTTTGCTTTTGATTTGGTGGGAGTCTCAGAAAGAAAGGACCTCCCCTCCTCCATTGAAGAGGCTGCATTTGTTATCGATCACCACGTGAGGATTAGGTCTCTCTTATTTCCTGAATAAAATCTCCTCATACATATCAAATCGGGAGCTGAGATCTGACCAAGACTTATTTTTGTTGATAGGACTGTCTTCTAAGGTACTTAGGCATGTGAAGGTCAGAACAAAAGCATTAGATCAGTTACCCATTAGATCATATATGCTTAAATTAACTGTGAAAATTTCTTTGGCCCAAAAGGCATATGTAAATTTAAGTGTATACTTTTCCTGGGATTATTTTCTAAATTAAAATATGTATGTACTTCCAGTTTGAAATTTATTCCTGGGAATTTACACACTAAAAGGCATAATTCTGAAGCTGTGCTATGTAGTGTGGGTATTAACATGCAGTAGACATTAGCATGGACCTGCACAAATGGCTACCATATACTAAAACCAGCTGGCAAGGTAAAGGTCCCTAGACAGCTGCTTAGCACAGGTTAGGGTAGTATTGGGACAGGTTATGGGCTGAGAAAGGGTGTAGCCAGCACAGACTGCTGGTGCATGGTATGTTATTGCAAGCTAGCTGTCAAGCCAGTGCAGCCATGCAACCAGTAGTCGGGTTGCATGGTGGCTGCCCATAGCAAAGTAAAATAAAATCCCTTTGTGGCCCCAAACCACCCTGACCCCCCATCCAAGTCCCCCTCCCCCAATCAAGATCCCCCGTAGCTGACCATTGAACCCTTCCCCCACTCCCTAATGCTGAAGCTATCCTTGGTAGTCTATGGTTGGTTACAGGAGTGGTCCACCTCTGTTCCTGCCCCTTCCAGAACCAGATTCCTAGCAGCACTACTGCAAGACTACCACTAGGCTTCAGAGCTGCCATTTTGAACCCCAGCACTGAAAGGAGCAGAAGAGGAGGGAAACTGCTCCTGGACCCTACAGCGGGCTTCCAAGGATAACTTCAGTAAATGAAGCAGGAGACTCAGGGTGAGAGAGACTCTGGGGGTCAGCTATGGTGGGGACTTGATTAAGGGAGGGGGGGATCTGATGGGAAACTGGATCGGGGGTACTGGATGATCAGGGGCCGCAGATGAGCTTTCCTTTAAAACATTGTTATTGGCCACGCTGAAGGTTTTTGTTCCTTGCCTCAACAGAAAGTGTGGGTGCACCTGTACTATCTACCAAGACAACAATAAATGGAGCAGACCAACATATTCAAAGATAACAAAATGTATTCATCACAAATGTATACATATACTCTCTACACATCCAACATGACCATGTTTTGCCCTTTAAAGGGCTGCATCAGGGGCTGAATATACACCAGCAGGTGTGATGAAAGATATTCATCTGTCTGGTAAAAACAAAGTAGCTCACAAGACCATAGTAGCAGGCAGCTTCTCCTTGAGTCTACTCCATTTCTTGCTGTTCTGGATCTTGCAGATTGCTTGCCTGTTTGTTTTATTGGACCTTATCTGCAGAGACATACAGTGGGTACCCTGCAATATGTATCTTCCCTGTTTGGTAAATGCAGGGCAGGAGCCTGCCAAGCCCTTCATATTTACCACACAAGCTTTTACGCTTACCACAATTTTTTTGTACTTTAAGGTGTCGTAAGTGCAAAACCTTACCATACTTTAGTAAACATGCCCCTGACATATATAGTTGTTCTTTGGCAAGCACAAAATATCAGAGTTAATTTGAATGCATTTTCAAAATATGTACATAAATGCAAATCCCTCACCAACCCTGCCCTAGGAAAGACCTCCAATCGTTGCATAAAATTCTGCATGTACAGGCTGCACAAGAATAGCTTTAGGTGGGTATTGGCCATGTCATTTGTGAGCACCTATTTGCAGACGTAAATCACTATTTTATGCGCAGAAAAGGCTTTAAAAATGGTTCTTTGTCACCATTAAACTGTTTCTATTTTATTTCATTTTGTAGCCAACATCTCTGTTCCTAGTTCTGGATGTGTAATTCCAAATATAGACATAGAAGGTGAAATGACAAAGTAAGGAATTGTGCTTTTTTTCTTGTTCTCTTGTATCAGAATTATCCATTTCTATCATCAAAGCTCCAGAGTCTTTTTGCTGCTCTTTTTCCTTGTTTTCTCTTGCGTTTTCTTTACCCCTTATTAAGAACAAAGCCTTGCGGAAAACTCATATGCTGACTATTTCATTGTTGACTTATGCTGGTAATGTGTTATGAAAATTCCTCTTCTTGTTCATGTTTAGAAAGAATAAAACCAATGTTTACTGGCCAATTATTATGCATAGGGGCTCATTTTTGAAAGAGAAAAACGTCTAACAGGTGTCATAAAGCAGCATTTGAACAAATTGTTTCTCAAATCATCCAAATCGATATTTTCAAAACCTTTTTTTACAGACATTTATCAATGCAATTCATTTGCAGTGTATCCAAATCACAAGGGGGCATGGAGTGGGCGGGCTTAGGGCATCCCTAACACTACAGTCATCATGTTTGAAATCTATTACTTTGAGACTTGTGTGTCAGCAATCCATTTTTTGCTCTTATGTCAAACCATATTGTGTGATATTCACTATCGCATAATAGGCATTCACCTGGACGTTAGGAACACTTTCTCCATTTGTGAGCACCAGATCCAGCATCAAACCTTTAATGACCAGACCCTTTCCGTGGTTCTAAAGTTGACCAGCAACTTTTCTTCACACAAATTGTCTCACATATCCTTCAATATACGTGAAGGGGTATTTTCAATTTCACATCCAAGTCAGACTTTGGATGTTTGGCAGCCATAATGGAACAAAACAAAAACATCCATAATGGAACAAAACAAAAATATCTAGGACTGAAACATTTTGGTCTAGACCTGTTTGTAGAATGAATAAGGCACAAAAAGGTGCCCTAAATGACCAGATGACCACTGGAGGAAATCAGGGATGACGCTCTTTCTCCCCCAGTGGTCACTGACCCCCTCCCACCCCCAAAAAATGTGGATAAAAATAGTACTTACCAGCCTCTATGACAGTCTCAGATGTTAGAGCAGCACACAGGTCCCTGAAGTAGTGTAGTGGTGGGTGCAGTGCACTGTAGAAGGGTGGATCTAGGCCCATACCTCATCCCTACCTGTTACACTTGTGGTGGAAGCTGTGCCTCCTTCACCTATAAGAGATATTGTAGCGGTGTACAGTTGGGGTAATGGGTTTTGGAGTGCTCAGCAGACAAGATAATGGAGCAATGGTGAGATGTATACCTTGGAGAATTCCACAGCAGTACCCCCTAGGGTGCCCCATTGCTCTCTTGGGATGTCTGGGGGACCAGTCTACTAAAAATGCTGGCCCCTCCTACATCCCAATGTCTTGGCTTTCTATATTTTTCATGTGTATTTTTATTTTCAAAAATTAACTGAAAAGATAAATGCACAGAGTTTAAGCACCTAACTGCAGATATTCAGTGGGCATTTTATGGACGTTCCAATATTTACAAGTGTAGTTATAGAATATGGCCTAGTGTACGTAAATCTACATGCCAGGATTTATGCCATGTTTTTGTTGGTGTAAATGGAGACACATAATTTTAGGCGCTGAGATATCAACCATGTGTATTCTATATACCACACCTAAATCTAGGTGCTGCTTATAGAATACGCTTAGGCAGAAATGTTTTCCATGTGGATTTTTCAGGCATCATACATACAATCTGGCCCATAGTGCCTAATTTGAATGGCACTCAACTCCAAGGGTACTAAGCTACGCAGACTACCGTAATGGAATCTATGCGGGATGCAAAGATCAAATCATAAAAAAACGTCAGACCGTCCAAAACACAACAGCCAGGCTTATATTTGGAAAAACACATTTTGACAGCACCAAACCACTCCGAGAAAAGCTGCATTGGCTACCAATCAAAGGACGTATAACCTTCAAAATCTGCATGACTGTTCATAAAATTATTTACGGTGAAGCACCTGCATACATGACAGATCTTATTGACCTGCCAATTAGAAACACCACAAAATCTGCACGATCATACCTAAACCTCCACTACCCAAGCAACAAAGGACTCAAATACAAATCCACTTATGCATCCAGCTTTTCCTACTTAAGCACACAACTATGGAAAGCACTGCCAAAAATAGTAAAAACTATGCCAGACCACCTTAAATTCCAGAAAGCACTAAAAACAGACCTGTTCAAAAGAGCATACCCCACCGACCCAACATAAAAAATACATGGACATCTGTGACACAATGTAACCAAAGGACGTAATGGACATTATATGACTCCTCCCCCTCCCTCCCTCCCTAAATTCCCCCCAATTGTACCTACCATACTTGTACCTTATCTACCACAATTTCACCTTGTATTCATTCACACCATGTATTTGTTCAGACCGGAATCGGCTAACGCCGTTAGTGGTAAGCCACATTGAGCCTGCAAAAAGGTGGGAAAATGTGGGATACAAATAAAAGGGGGCATGGATGTGAAAGAGGCCTGGGTGGGTCTGGGTTGTGCCAAGCGCCAAGTTATAAAATTCTACTACTGCTACTTATCTTCTCTTTAGCGACGTTGTACACACAGAACATATGAGATAGTACCTGCTCTGCTCGACAGAGGTTACAATCTATTCAAGACAGAAAAACAGGGCAAATAAAGGATTAGGGAGTTATTTATTGTGGGAATGATTAAAACAGACATGAGTACTGAAGAGATATGGATAGGGAAGAGTTAAAATAGTCTTAACATACTGCCAGTACTTGTGTGAACATTTACACCAGCCATTGACATGGCATTCATGCTCATGCAGACTTACACTAGTATTCTATAATGGCAAGTACACACAATATTGCCATTATAGAATTGGCATTAGCACCCAAATTTGGATGCCTAAGTTGTAGTGCCTATTAGTGAATTGAGCCCTATATAACTAGTTAAGCCCATATTCTATAAAGGAAAGTAGGCACTTTTGTTTCCCCTATAGAATTGGCTCATACTAAGCACCCTGTTGCAGAATTGCCCTGTTAGACTCCTAAAGCCTCTTCGATGCTACAGACGTTATAAGCTTCTCATTCTCATCCCATGATAAGCCTGACAAAATTCCTATAATTATAATACATCTTAATGTGTCCAGTATATCACACTTCATGCTTTTGGGTAGAGCATTGTTTCTTCTTGTATGACTTTACAATCACCTTATTTTGGCTTCTAATTCTAATGTTTTTCTTGTAAAGTGCTGCATGTCATCATGGTCTGAACTGTGTAGAACTAAATAGTCCTTCTCCATATTTTAAATTTTGAAGCAATGAATATGGTCTATGCAACAATTTTCTCTCCTATTTTTAGTCACACCGTTGATTATATAAACCTTTGTTCTTTGAAACAGGTTTGCATACTACTTTGTTGGAATCGGTTGTGGTGTATTTGTATTAAGTACAATACAAGTCTGGACATTTCTACTCGCTGCTACAAGACAAACTCAAAGAATCCGTCACAAATTTTTCTATGCAGTCCTCCACCAGGAGATGGCCTGGTTTGACACAAACCAGATTGGAACTCTGAACACCAGACTGACAGAGTAAGAATGTTATTAACCAATGACTTTCTACTGTGATCAAAATCTACAGTGATCATGCTGATACAACAAGGTCATCCAAGTTTCTTTTCAGCAATGGGCCACAGGGTCATAAATCTCTTTGTATGGGCTACATGAATTTTTTAAAAATCACATGAACCACAGCAATCTGTGTGTGCCTGCGTCACATGAGTATTTGACATGCTATATAGTTTAAGTAATACCGATCACATTCTGAGGGGCCCTTTGACTAAGCCTGGATTGGCCACTGTCGTGGACAGGATGCTGGGCTCGATGGACCCTTGGTCTTTTCCCTGTGTGGCATTACTTATGTACTTATGTAGGCACCTATGCACGCTCAACACAGTCCAATTCGGAGTTACCACCCGGCTACCGAGTGGCCTGTGCAGTAATTTCATTTTAACACGTGCCCAAAAATATATTTAATTGTCTGGTGCATGGTGAAAATCGTGCAGTAAATCTGACTTGACGTACATAGGTGATTACCGCATGGTTAACGCGAGAGACCTTACCACTAAGTCAATGGCTGGTGGTAAGGTCTCAGATCCAAAATAGATGCGTGGCAATTTTTATTTTCCTGCACGTGCTAATCAGCACCCAGCTCTACCCTTCTCCACAAGTTCCCTTACCAGGACTTTTCCTGGTTACCCCCACCAATGCCAACAAATGGGTAAAGAAAGGGAACTTGATATACCACCTTTCTGTGGCTTTTTACAACTACATTCAAAGTGGTTTACATAGTATATACAGGTACTTTTGTACCTGGAGCAATGGAGGGTTAAGTAACTTGCCCAGAGTCACAAGAAGCTGCAGTGGGAATTGAATCCAGTTCCCCAGGATTGAAGTCTGCTGCACTAACAGCTCACTTATGTTAGGGCACCTCCTGGGTAAGTTGGTGGTGGGGGAGGGATAAGTTTTCAATTTGCTGATAGTAGCACAGGTGCTTGTATTTTTGATGTTGTTGATTTCAGCAGACCTGTTGACTAGCTATTGGAGTCTACTTTAATTTTTGGAGTCTGATACAAACACCGCTACATTGTTAGTTAATAATCCACTGATTTACAGTCATATGCAAAGAAAACAACATAACAAGCTAATGAAACTATTGTGAGCAACAGCTAATTTTCTTTAGTTTCAGAATTTTTATTGAAACTATAAAACCTGTTTTGCTTTTGTGTTCATAAGAGGCAAAGGGAAACCTCAGGCCAGTTGGTGCCATAACGAATTATGGTGCTAGCAAGGCAGCAGCAACTGAGGATTGATCTTGCCTCATTACCAACTGGGTGTTTGGTAGGTAGAGAGGAGGGTCCAGGGATAGGAGAAGGCTTGGGCAGGGGAATGTTTTTCCCATTTTGCTGGAGTCGGCCTTACAAAATTATACTTATTGAAAGAGAGGCCTGCATTGCCCCTCTTTCCTAGTCCTCTCCTCGTCTTGCTCTCAGCACACACACTCTTCTCTGATGGGGCAAGTTCTCTCAGGGGAAAAGGGATTTCCCTTCAGGGCCCTGGCATAGAAGTCTCTTCAGAAGACTGAAGTGGCTTCCTCCAACTCTCTTTACTAAGCTTAAGTGCAAAATATTTATAGTTCTGAAGTAGTTTTTCAGTCCTGAGCTTGCACAGCATTGCCTAAACATTTTAAGACCCCCATGCCCTGCTTCTATCTGTGTCTGTGATCCCTTTAGTAATAATTAGTCTTTTGGGGTAATTTGGGTTCTGGGGCAAACCTACTCCCATCACAGTACACATTTTTAGGGTGAAAAAGGTCTCCTTGGGTATGAGGTAACCCTTTTCCCTTCTGGTTCCATACACAATTTTGCTTCCTGGGATTCATTTCCATACAGACTCTTCCAAAGAGGAATAACCTTTTACACTGTGCCTCTTCTGCAGTTCCCCACTCCTTCCTGAATGAGGCTTCTTCTTCCATTGTCCTATCAAATTGATGGTCAAGCAGCTGCTCCACTCCTCTATCAAACAGCAGCCAGAGGGGTGGGTAAAATCTCTGGCCTATCACATTCACTTCACATTAGATATTCACAAAAACATAAGAAAGCAATGAACCTTAACGTACACACATTTCACTGAGGAATCTTACACCACCCCCAGCACCAGAAAACCACCACACATTCTCACTAGGGGTATCTGTCTTGTAAAGGGACAGTCAGTACCATTGCAACCATCCCAGGAAGAACAATGGTGTAACCAGATGGTATGTACCGTCTCTATACTGAGTAGGTATGGTCCAGAATGCAAGAACATATAGGACTAGATAAGATCCTGTAAGGATCTTTACATGTACAAAATGTAGAACTCTAATTTCTTCATGTCCAATATAAAATGCTCATATCTGGGATGACTTCCTTATGAGGAAAGGCTGAAATGGCTAGGGCTGTTCAGCTTGGAGAAAAGATGGCTGAGGGGAGATATGATGGAGGTCTATAAAATAATGAGTGGAGTGGAACAGGTAGACATGAGTCACTTGTTTACTCTTTCCAAAACTACTAGGACTAGGGGGCACGCAGTGAAGCTACAAAATAGTACATTTAAATGAATCAATGAAAATATTTCTTCACTCAACGTGTAATTAAACTCTGGAATTTGTTGCCAGAGAATGTGGTAAAAGCAGTTAACTTAGCGGGGTTTAAAAAAGGTTTGGATAACTTCCTAAAAGAAAAGTCCATAAGCCATTATTAAAATGGACTTGGGAAAATCCACTGCTTATTTCTAGGATAAGCAGCATAAAATGTATTGTACTGTTCTGGGATCTTGCCAGATACTTGTGACCTGGACTGGTCACTGTTGGAAACAGGATACTGGGCTTGATGGACCTTCAGTCTATCCCAGTATGGCAACACTTATGTACTCATATACTCCATTAATTGTTATAACAGCAATATTTCCAGTAGATGCTAGAATGATGAACAGAACTCTTTCTGGGACAGCAGTAATTTTCTGCTGTGAGACATCATCTGGTCTTTGCTTTAAAACAATACAGGAAGAGGAAGCTTTGAAATATCATGACATTAAACATCACCCTTCATCAGCATGTGATCTCTCTCACTTTCTCAGATGAGCCAATGAGGATTGAATGTGTTCTCTAACTCAATTGCATCATGATATTCCTTGCTGTGTGAGTGTAGGTTTTTTTTTTCCTGTTTATATCTACTAAGGATCTGGATTAATGAATAACTATCTTTTTCTCTTAGTGACATTAATACCATACATGATGGTCTTGGAGACAAGATTTGTATATTTGTACAATTTTTTTCCACCTTCGTGGCTGGCATTATCATTGGATTTGTATATGGTTGGAAGCTTACTTTGGTGATCATGTCCGTCAGTCCTCTTCTTGCTCTATCAGCAGCAATTTGGTCAAAGGTAAGTACAAAGAATAAAAATGTTTATAGAGAAGTAGCATATATAATCAATGTAGATTTTCACCCATTGGATTAAAAGTATAAAAGAAATCAGTGACATTGAAATACATACCAACATGCATGTGACTTGGTTGCATTTTCATATAGTTTCTAAATACCATCCAGAAGTAAAGATAACTACTCTCCCTTCATATTTGCAAACCTTGTACTGGGTTTCACACTTCTGGATGCCCTAGAAGAAGTAATTCTTTAAGGAGTCATCTAAATTTAGGCTGCAAGAATGACATAAACGACCACTTTCCCACCAAAAGCGAGTCTGTAAGTACACACTAATTTTTGATAGTGTGTGCTTTGCATATGGGTGGAGTTTGGATGGGATGTATAGATTACAGAATAAACATCAAACAGGGTGGAGGATGTTCCAAGAAACAAACAGAATTCAAAGTTCTTCCAAAAGGTTTATCAGGGCCGGTCGTAGCAATTGCAGGGCCCTGTGCAGATCAGTTCGGTGCCCCCCCCCCCCCCCCCCCGGTCCCACATAGCCCTGCCCCACCTACCTCCGCCCAGCCCCTTGTTGACAAAATATGTTTAAACATTTTTTTTATTTCAAATAAATAAAAATCAAGCAAAACTTGTACAGAAAAACTAATTCAAATATGTACAATGCTAGCATAGGAAACCTTTGAGTTTAAAAAGCAAAAACATGTGTGTCTGACAACACACAGAAAAAAAAAAGTAAAAATAAAATAGTCACAATTAATACCTTTTATTAAATTTAGATATTAGATATGTGTCATATGTCAAAGAATAAAGTGGTTGCTCAAAGCATATTTTAACCACAATCGCTCAACTGCAAAACACTATGCACACTCAGAACCTTACTGTACCATAAATATTACACTGGGCAGACCCTAATACACCAATATACCACCCATACGGAAAATGCAGACCGTCAACAATATGAAACAAGAGATCATAATATCACAATTCTCATGTAGAGCCACAAAACACCCTTTTAGGGTGGATAGTGTTCACAATGAGCTCCTTTTATTAATGACCATATGTAGATCCTTCAAGAGGTAGAGTGTCATGATTTAGGCTCTACACCCTTTCTGATGTTTTGGTGCCACCTCAGTAAGGCCAACACACAATCTCTCCACTGCAAAACACTATACACAAACTTGTGCAAAAACACACTCATAACCTTACCAAACCATAACAGCACTAATTCCAAGGACAGGACGAGCTACAACCTTATGTGTGGAAAGGCAGCACTGTAATTACACCGGGCTCTAAAACATCAGTACACAACCTAGTGAAAAAACAAAACAAAAAGGGCTGCAAATACTACACACTAGCAGAATACTGCACCTTGATCACACATGAAAAACACATGACACAACAGATATGAAGGCAAAATACTGAACTGGAAAGTTACCTCAAGAAGTCAGACTCAGCATGCAGCGATACTAGAAAAATTGAAACTTACATGCAAATATCACAGATGTACATTTCCAAAAGCTGACATATTCCAATTAATAAATTCTGAATAAAATACTTTTTTCTACCTTTGCAGTCTGATCATTTAGTTTTTCTATTCGCTTTGGTCCCAGTGTCTTCTGTTTTATCGAGTGTCTTCTTTCCATTTGACATTTTTTTCTCTCACCATGTCCACCATCCTCCTTTGTCCTTATGCGTCCTGTCTACCATCTGTAGTCCTGCCCCTATCCTTTCTCGAGTTTCAGTATCTGCCCTCAAAGTGTTCCGAACCAGCCCTTAAATTCAGCATAATCAGGTCAGGGGCATTCCAAAAACTTTAGGTACAGTGTTATAGAATAGACTTATTTATGTGCCCAACTGCCATTGGTTGTGCACCAGCATTTACACCAGGTTTCAGCAGGCCCAAAGATGGGCATAGAAATCCATGCTAACCGCTATTCTATAAAGGTTGCTTTGAGCTAAGTGACCACTATAGAGTTGGAGCTTGGCGTGGATCTTTTCGGCGCCAGACTTTGGGTGCCATTTATAGAATCTCTCCCCCCATTCATCTTTTATAGAGTGGGCACCCAGCACCAGCCCTGTAGCATGCATAATGCCAGTGAAAAAATCAAACCACTCCTGAGAAATTTCCAGATTTTTTTCCATGGGTGGAGAACAAAATGAAGGAAAAAAAATGATTCCTCTCATAGGACATAATGGGAGTTGCAGAGTAAAAGAAAGTCTGCTCATTATGCTTTAGCTACTTGAAATCTATTGGTGGTAGAGGCCCCAGGAAAGCACATACAAAGGCACATGTCTGGATGGATGAACTGCCACTTGAAGATGGAAATTGAAGTGAAGCACAACCTAAGAATGGGTAGTATAAATGGGCTCTGTCTCCTACACACTCCAAATATATTTTGGAGCCTTTACAAATAACTCTCCAAATTCTTACCAATAACATTTGATATTCAGTTGCTCTTTACCTCTGGGTTGTCAAAATGGTCATGGGTTAACTGACCCTTTAATTGACTATTATAAAACTGGTAAAAACAACTTTTGGACTATTACAGTCTGGGTGGAATTTATAAACTGTTTTAAAGACATGAGGAAAGTTTTTGTTTTTTTTTAATTAGGTAAAACCTGTGGAAAAATATGATAGAATGTGTAATATCAGGAAATTTGTTATGATGTTAAATTTTCCTTTCTAGCTTCTAGCCACACTGACTACTGCAGAGCTGACTTCTTATGCTAAAGCAGGAGCTGTGGCAGAAGAGGTTCTGACAGCATTAAGGACTGTGGTAGCATTCAATGGTCAACAGAAAGCAATTGCAAAGTGAGTCTTGGATTCAAACCTTCTCTTTTTACTTTGTCTCTTAGAAAATGGGAGTGTCATAAGGGCTTGTTTTGACAGCTGGATTGCAGGAAACTCGAGATGCGTTGAAGAGAAGATTGTTAAAAACGTGGCCTACTTGGGTTTTTTTTTGTTTAATATATATTGAACCATACTAAACAATCACAAGATGTATAACCATATATCACTTGCCACAATATCCAATGCATTACAGTAAGACAATGAAAATTCCCTTGAGAAAATCCAAACATAAATTTCCCAGACCTCTTCCTGTGTTCGATCTTTCAAGCGCCTTTGATGTAGTGGACTGGGACATCCTGACCAATATATTCCATCGACATAGTATTCATGGTAAAGCACTAAGACAGTGATGGGCAACCTTTTGAGCTTGGTGTGTCAAAATTCACCCAAAAAACGAGCATAACTCGGGTGGTGTGTCACTTCAAGAAAAATCACTGCTACTAGGACCGCCCCCGGGCCCCCCCCTACCCGAGATCGCTGCCCACCCGAGGTCACCGGCCCCCCCCCCCTCCACCCGCTACTGGGCCCGGAACTAGAGAGTTGCACGGGGACAGAAATCTTACCCGTCCCCGCCTGTCCCCGCTGGAATCTTACCCGTCCCCACCCATCCCCACTGGAATCTTTCCCATCCCCACCCATCCCCGCAAAAATTTAAACCATCCCAACCCGTCCCCACCCGTCCCCGTAAGAATTTAACCCATCCCCACCCATCCCCGTAAGAATTTAATAGTACATAAAAGAAAGTTCCAGTCAGCTCCCTCAGTCTCTCTCTGGATTTGAGCCACAGCACTGTAGGCAAGGAAGGAGTGGAAGCTGAAACTTGGAACATTTACTGGCAGTGTGTGCTGAGAGGCCGCCACATGCACGCGCCAGTAGGTTAGGTGACATCTGATTCTTGTGCCTGTGTCAGAGCTGAGGTCTGACATAAGTCTGGTAGCAAAGAGGATTAATAGTAACAAAGTAAGTGACAGCAAATAGACCTGAACGGTCCATCCACTCTGCCAATAGTCACACTCATGATCAAGTCATCATTAAATCAACGAGTGTGATATTATATACTTGATTATGGTCTTTCTTCCGTGTTTCTGGAACAAAGACCACAGAAGTCTATCTGGCCCTATCCTTATGTTCCAACTACTGGAGTTGCCGTTGAAGCTCACTCCAGTCTATTCGTCTTCTCATTTGTGGGACACAGACCGTAAAAGTCTGTCCAGCACTGTCCTCATGTTCCAGCCACTGAAGTTGCTGTCTAAGCCCTTTCCAGCCCATCCTAAACCAGATTGCCATGTATGAGACAGAGACCATACAAGTCTGCCAGGTATCAGCTCTAGTTCATCACAGCCAGAGTTGCCATCTAAGTGTCACTTGACACATCCACACACATGCAGCCATTTAAGGTTAGCTTTTTATATAACTTCCATTTTCTAATTAGAGATCCTCTGTGTTCATCCCACGCCTTTTTGAATTCCGTCATCATTTGTGACTCTACCACCTCCTTAATGGAAGACTTTCCACATTTATGCTGTTAAAGCAAGGAAGAAGAGGAGGAGGAGGAGGAGACAGCACTCAAATAAATTGGTATTCGGTAGATGAGAGGCTGGTGCAGGTGCAGCTTACACTTCTACGGGAAGCCCACAGAACTGGTTCCATCCCCATGGGAACCCCGCAGGAACTGCCTCCGTCCCCGCGGGAACCCCGCAGAACTGCTTCCATCCCCGCGGGAACCCCGAAGGAACTGCCTCCGTCCCCGCGGGAATCCCGCGGGTTCCGCGGGATTCCCGCGGGGACGGAAGCCGTGCAGCTCTCTACCCGGAACTAACCTTAAAGCCTCCTTTCACGTTGCAGCAAGCAGCAGCAGGGCAGACCTCTCCTCCTTCCTTCTGTGCTCCGCCCTCACGGAAGTTACGTCAGGCGAGGTCAGGACACGGAAGGAAGGAGTGGCCTGCCCTGCTGCTGCTTGCTGCGACGTGAAAGGAGGCTTTAAGGTTAGTTTCTGGGAGCGAGGAGGGAGGGCGGACCATACTGCGGCAGCGCCGCGTGTCATCGAAAATGGCTACGCGTGTCAGTGCTGACACGCGTGTCATAGGTTCGCCATCAGGGCACTAAGAGGTTCTTTTACTAAGGCGCGCTCACGGTTTTAACATACACTAAAATTGTGGGTGTGCTAAATGTTAGCGATACCTTTGCAATCCTATGGGTGTCTCTAATGTTTAGCGTGCCCACAATTTTAACGCACACTAAATACGTGAGCACGTCTTAGTAAAAGACGCCCTGAATTGTTTTTTGAGTTTCCTTAAATATCATAGATAAATGGTTAAAAAAAATGGAGGTTTTTTTTTTTTTTTCAGAAAAATGAAAAGCAAAATGTGGAGTCCCACAAGGCTCCCCTCTTTCACCGGTGCTCTTTAACCTGCTAATGCAATCTCTGGGTAGGTTGCGGGACCATTTTGAATTTACACACTTTACTTAAGCAGATGATATCACTGTGGGGTTTTTTTTTCTTTAAAATGCTTACCATCCTGGGAGGGAACCCTTGCTCGGATTCAGACATACATGGAATAAATAGAACTGTGGATTTCTAGTCACCATTTAAAGCAAGTTCCTCTGGATAGGAGCTAATAATGATATATGTTATAAACAAAATTTTACAACTGGGGATCATTTACTCTTCTTAGATCTGCTTTCAAAAAATATAGGGTTAGAGTTAGATAATTTGTTAACAATGCAGCAACATGTATCCTCTATAATGAAGAAATCTTTTCATGCCCTTAGGAAGTTGAAAGCTGTAAAAATGTTTTTTTTTCATTGGGATACATTTAGAATACTGATTCAGTCACTTTTACTGTCCCGATTTGATTATTGTAATCTTGTGTTAATTTGCTGCTCTAAAATATTAATAAATCATTTACAATTAATGCAGGGCACAGCTGTTAAATTGATTTATGGCCTCTCAAAATATGACTCAGTTTGGAGTTACTATTCGAAGTTGCATTGGCTTCTGATCACAGACCGCATTCATTTTAAGTTGAATGTTACAGTTTTTAAGATCTTGTCCGGTGAAGCTCCTTCCTAGATGTCAAATATGGCGACACTTTTACAGAGGGCTGGGTCTGCGTATAACACCTCAAACCAACTTCTTTTGTGGTTTCCAGACATAACTAAGCTAAAGTCAATGAAACATTTCTCTTCGATGCAACATTATCAGATGGCCACACTGTAGAACTCTTTTACCCCTATCATTAAGAACTTGTCGTCATTATCTAGCATTTATTAAAAAAAAAAAGCTGAAAGATTTTCTGTTCCATGATGTTGGCCTTGCATTTTTAGATTCTAATTGGTAGGACTGATATTAGCTATGTCCTTTGTTAACTGTCATTTGCTTGTATTGTAATTCCTGGATGTGTTGATCTGGTTTCTTTTGAACTGTAGAGGTAAAGGCAGAATAAAAGTCTCAGTGTAACATAACATAGCCTATCAATAATAGCCAATAAACAGTTCTTGGTACTGTAATTCTTCCTGAATCCTGATTGCATAAGATCCAAAACATTAAAACACCATAAATAATCTTGTAATCAAACTGAAATAACAGCCTTCAGAAACTTAGGTACAAATATGTAACAGCATCAATGAACTTTTTCCAGAGTGCACCAGAGAAAATTCTGGCACTGATTTTGGCTTTTTAAAACACTCTTAATCATGGATAGCACTAACAAATTTTCCTGGCTTGATGGTAGAGAACTGTGTAAGTACATAAGTATTGCCACACTGGGACAGACTGAAGGTCCAACAAGCCCAGCATCCTGTTTCCAACAGTGGCTAATCCAGGTCACAAACACCTGGCAAGATCCAAAAACTGTACACTCTAGGCACCTCGTATTTCAGTCGGTTTGCTGGGCGTTAGCGATATCCAGTGATACCCCCTACTTCATTTACCGAGGGTTACGTGGGAAATTAGGGTGTTAATGATTTCTGTTTTGTTTAATTACCAACTGAAATGTATAGATTCAAATTGACCCTGACCCATCTAGATGTTAAGATATCCAGAATAAGTATTTCTACTTTCTTTTTAGGTACAATGTTAACCTGGAAGAAGCTAAAGCTGTAGGTGTGAAAAAATCACTCACAACCAATATATCAATGGGCTTGACTCAATTCTTTATATTTGTAGCATATGCCCTGGGTCTGTGGTATGGTACAAAGCTCACCGTGGACGAACCCAATAACTATACCATTGGTAGTGTGTTAATTGTAAGTTTATTAATTCATATCTGTTGATGATTTTTATATCTACTTTCTTTTGTCTGTAAATGCTAAACTATAGTGCATTTTGAGAATTAGTTATTCCACATGGTGGAACACAACATACCCGATATTCAGCCGGCAACCGTCAGCATTTTTAAAAATGCTGATTATTGCCGGCTAACTTATCCTGTGAAACTCAGTGGCAGGCCATGTCCGGTACTTGAACTAAATATTGGGGGCTAATTTCAGGTGGGCTGGGTGTGGGAGCATATACGGGCCCAGTCAAAATTCATCCAGGGCCTGCATAAATGTTATGTGGCCCCAGCTGGATATCAGGCCATGACCCACATGACTTTTTTTTTAAAGAGCCCCTGGGTCCCCTCCTGCACCTAACAATGCCCCCTTTTTCCCTCCCCCTCCCCCCAGCCAACAGGAAGAACCCCCCCCCCCGGAAGACCCTCCTGCCTCCCCAAGACGTGCAGGTAGGCCCTTCCCCAGGCCTACCTATATCCCTGGTGGTCCAGCAGGGTCATTGGGGCAGAAACACAGCCCCCTCACTCCTGCCCCTTGTAGCGCCTGTCCAAAATGGCTTCCGCAACCTCTCGTGGCAGATCACCGTAATTTGTGTAGTACCGTGCACTGCCACAAGAGGTCGTAGCAGTCATTTTGGATGGACGCTGCAAGAGGCAGGAGTGAGGGGGCAGCACTCCTGCCCCCAACGGCTCCATTGCACTAGGGATACAGGTAGGCCTAGGAGGAAGGGGGTCTTCCAGGAAAGGGTGCTTGCTGCATCTGGGGGAAGGGGGAGGGAAAGAGGTGGTATTGTCAGGGGGAGGGAAGGGGCTTGGGTGCTCTTTTGGGAAAAAAAAAACAGTTATGTGTGTGCCGGCATTGCCCTAAATTATGCCGCTTATCTGAACAGGTGGTGGCACTGAATATCGCCAACACCCACATAACCTCAGGCTCCTCCCCAATTGTACCCCTGGCCTGCCTACTTTTTAGTTGTGCAGTCTGTAGGGATATTCAGCAGCACTCACAGGTTAGTTGCCACTGAATATTCCCACAGACAGCGGGAAGTGATTGAAGCAGGCAGAAGAGGCTCCTGCCTGCTTAAATCGTTTTGAATATCGGGCACAAAATAAATAATTCAATGACTATGGTGTGGAGGAATAGACTAATGGTTAGCTCAGTGGGATGAGGACCAGGGGAATAGGGTTTGATTTTCTACTGTGGCTTCTTGTGACCCTGGGCAAATCATTAACCCTCCATTGCCCCAGGTACAAAATAGATTGTGAATCCACTATGCACAGAGAAAGAACCCTATATATAATACATAAACTGCTTTGGTTGTACCACAGAAAAGCAGTATATCAAATGCATGCACCTTACCCTTATCCTTATATGTTATTCTACGCAAGCAAATGAGGATTTAGAACTTTTTTCAGGTTTGTGGGTAGAATCAGATTAAATCTTCTGAACCGTTATTCTAATGTCCAAACAAAGGTCTGTTCCCTGCCTCATTCAGAAGCAAAACTTTAAACAACATTGGAGCAGAGGCACAATGGAATTGGCACAATTATTATTATTATTTTGGTTTAGCAGCATATAAACAGAAATTCTGCATATATTTACCATATCTACAATTTAACTCAGGGGCCACAACCCAGTTGGGTTTTCAACATTTCCATCAAGAAGTCCATCATCATTTTCTGCACTAAAATGTCCCAAACGTCAATGGGGTGCTTTTAGTAAGCTGCACTAAGTGGACAGTGCAGCCCCCAGTGCCAGTCTTTCCCATGAGCTGACGCCACTTTTAGCAGGGCAGTAAAATTGCCAATTTTCTATAATTCCAATTGATGGCCACGTGGTAATTTTCCATTAGCGCATGGCCATTAGTGTATGAGAACTCGACACCTATTTTCTAGGTAGCAATGGCTCACATGCTAACCACACCTTAATCATTTAACATGTGGCGATATATCTGTGCTAGCTGATTAGTGCAGTACATACCTACTGTCCACCCACCGCGACATGCCCCATAGCACTAAAAAAAATAAAATCTATTTTTAGTGTGTAGGAAGCATGTGCCAATCCCAAAACTGCCACAAGACGCCTAAGCGTACCCTGTGGTAGTGGTTTTTGACCTGCAGTAACTCTTGCACCTCTTTTTGCAGTTTCAAAGTTCTTACTTATGTTTTGGTTATCATTCTGACTTATGTTTGTCTCAATCTTTCCAATAGCTTCTGGGAAATAGACCCAGCTTAAAGCCTTGTCAAACCTTGCAGAGAATCCTAATAATGGCAGGATTGTTCACCTGTGTTACCATTGAAACTTCATCCAAAGCTTCAGGCTATGGGGATGAAAACAGAAGAAATTTGCTATTTCAGTAGCTCAGTATTCTGACAATATCTGTAATATTATGTGCATCATGTATAAAAATGAGAGAATTTGAAATAATGTCGTATGTTTTCTTCTTGTTTTCCTTACAGGTATTCTTCTCAGTTCTTATTGGTACATTCTCTGTTGGTCAAGCAGCTCCCAACTTGGAAGGTATTGCTAATGCTCGTGGGGCTGCCTATGAAGTGTACAGAATTATTCAAAAGGTACATTGAAGTTCAGCGTTCAGAAATATTGGGGTTGATAATCGGTGGAAGCCACTCCTGTCTAGTTAATTTCCACGGACCTAGTGCCAGCATGCAGTGGTGTACTTAGGTTGGCTGTCACCCGGGGCCGGTTGCCGCTTTGTCCCTCCGGCCCATCACCCCCTTTCCCCTGAAGCACATCACCCCTCCCCTGAAGCACGTCATTCTCACCACTGGGGTTGCACGAAGCAGTCACGTGTTTGTCGGCTCCGCCAGTCCCTTGCCTCAGAACAGGAAGTAATGTCAGATGGAGCATGGAACCTGTGGGGCCGACAGCTGTGCGACTGCTCCGTGCACCTCCTTGCTGCCTGTACTCGGGGCGGACCGCCCCCACCGCTCCACTTTTGGTATGCTACTGCCAGCATGACATTTTGTGGTACCTATCTGGACAGTGCCACTGAATATTGTGGTTTTTACTGCATGGTGGTCTTAGGATGAATGTGGGGTAATGGCTACTGTGTTAAAAGAGCCAGGTGGTATAAGACTTATGGTAGCTGCTTAATACAGGTAGGGGCTGGCAGTGGGTGGTAAATGGGGCAGCAACAGGACATGACTAGGTATGACAGCTGGCACAAGGGTTAGTGCCAATAAAACTACAGTTAACATGACCGTAAGTGGTGACATTAATTGCAGCCATGTTACCAGAAGTACAGTGGCAAGGCTGCTGCCCAGTTCCCCTACCACTTGCCGCTTGCAGGTGTCTTGTATATTTAGGTACAGTCAGTATTTTTCTGTTCCCAAAGGGCTCACAATTTCAAAAACAAAACAAAGCAAAAAAAAAGAGATGAAATCGGATTTCAACCTGCTAACCACTAGGCTACTCGGACTTGTTTCCCCTTAATCCCTCCAGTGGATAGTTGCTCAATCAGAGCATCTCTTTTGTAACCTTGACATTCCTGATACAGGTCTAAATAAGGATGTCCTTCTTTTTAGACATGGACATTTCTTCCCCTTCAGTAATCACTGTTGGACGTTCAGATTTCAAACCCTCCACAGTCCCACCCCAAACAAGCCCAGAACACATCCCCTTGTTGTTTGGATGTATTGCGGTGTTGGACATCTATATTCTGCCTTTGCAAAATCAGGATTTGGACATTCCAAGCTTCAAAAATGAATGCCACAGGTGCCCCTTTGCCTTTACAAATAAGCGTAAAATAGGTATTTTTAAAATAAAATTGAGCCCAATAAGGGCAGCTTTCAAAACTTTTATCTAAGATCTGCAATTTTATGCCTGGCCTAATTTTATAGGGGTGAAGATTTAAAGTTAAGTGTCATAAAATATATATTTATATATATATATGCAAATGACCTTTTATAACATTACCTCCATAGGGTACACCAACGCATGGGCATTTGCATGCTATGTGGATAGTTATTACATGGAAATACTTTTAAAACAAATAGGAGGAAATATTTTTTTCACTCAAAGAATAGTTAACTCTGGAACTCATTGCTGGAGGATGTGGTAACAGTGGTTAGTGTATCTGGATTTAAAAATGTTTGTACAAGTTCCTGGAGGAAAAGGCTATAGTCTGTTATTGAGATAGACATGGGGAATCCACTGCCTGTCCTTGGATTGGTAGCAGGGAATGTTGCTACAATTTGGGTTTCTGCCAGGTAATTGGGATCTGGATTGGTCACTGTTGGAAGCAGTATACTGGACTAGATGGACCATTGGTTAGAACCAGTATGGCTATTCTTATATCTTATAGAAAGGCACGCAGTCAGCTATGTTGCCTTTTTAAAATAGGCCTAAACTAACAGCCTTTTTGGCGTTCATATGTAGGTATCGTGTTATAAAAGCCACAGTAGAATTGTGTACAAGCTGCAGAACTTAAAGTGAGAATGCAGACAATCCACGGTGTAATGAATTACAATAATTAACTGGGGTGAGAACCAATATCTGTAATCATCAGATATCAGCTACAGTTTCAATCTATGCAGTAGGTGTCTCTTGTAAAATAAACCCTTCATTACTACTTGAATCTGTGAATTAAAGATTAAAACAAAGTAAGAGCCCTAATGACACACTACAGATGATATAAATAGAGCACTACCACCAAGCTAACTGACATGTGGCTGTCTAGAAGAAGGAGAGTAACTGATAGGTATAATTTTAGCCTTATTTAGATTTGATGCTAAGCTACTATATTTGAAGACATCAGCACGTTTTGATTTATTCAAATGTTGACATGCCTTCATTAATAATTTAGGCAGTACTACTACTACTAATTATTTCTAAAGCGCTACTAGACATATGTAGCGCTGTACACTTGAACATGAAAAGACAGTCCCTGCTCAACAGAGCTTACAAGCTCCCACCACCCCCTCCCAGCATTGTCACCCCTTCCTAACACTACCCCAGTGTTCACTTTCTAGTGAGAGGTAGCTGGTGGGAAAATTTGCTAATTATTCTTGGTTTGTAGTTTCCTGAAGGGGGGGGGGAGGGGCAGAGATTTCTGCTAAAAGATTTTTCTCATCAATTTTCCTTTCTTATGTCATTGCTCTTGAGGGGAAGAGCTGTTGACAGCAGACTGAGGACACTAATGCTAGGAAAGGAGAACTGCTCCTTCTTCTTCAAACTCCAACAAGAAACTTTAGAAACACAAGACGCATTGGTGGTGTGTGTGTGTGTGTGGGGGGGGGGGGGGGGGGGGGGGGGGCTTATGCCAGAGTTTTTGCCTATAACTGAAAAATGGAATTTCCTCGTATATTTTTGTTGTTGTGTTTTTGCTTTTCTTTCTCTCTTTCTTTTAAGAGTTATAACAAAAACAGAAAAAACGACCAGCAGTTCTAAATATGCTCCATATTTCTGTAGCCTGTCTGCCTTCCATTTTCAGCATTTCTAAATGTTTATTGTGAATTATGTCTGCCTCCTTTTTCCTTTGTATCTCAGTGAACTGCATGGGAATATTGGACCTGTTCTTACAATTCATTTTCAAACCATTTAGATTTTATGCATCCTTATTTCCATTTGGAAATGAAGACTCATACTTTAAAGCTAGGACAGCACTGTTAGCTCTGCCTCCAATATACAGTAGTGAAGGCCATAGTGGTGTTTTACATAAATGCAGTCTCTTTGTTAATGTCAGTCTTAAACCTTTAGACCAGAGCTCCCACTTTTATTTTTTTTTACATTTTATTTTTATTGAAATTTATATTATAAACCAAGCATCCACTTGTACAAAAAAAGGAAAAATGCATTTGAAAAGATATACATCCAGTAAGAATGTCACTTAACTCCAGTCCTCAATATTAAGGGCAGATTACTACTACTACTACTTAGCATTTCTATAGCGCTGCCAGGGTTACGCAGCGCTGTACAAGTTTAAACATGGGGAAGGACAGTCCCTGCTCAAGAGAGCTTACAATCTAAAGGTAAAAACTATGTAGTCAGTGTAGGTATCAGGAATGGGAAGGTGGTTAGGCACCAAAAGCAAGGGAGAAGAGATGGGCCTTGAGTAAGGACTTGAAAATGGGCAGGGAGGGCGCATGGCGTATGGGCTCAGGAAGCCTGTTCCAGGCATAAGGTGATGCTAGGCAGAAGGGGCGGAGTCTGGAGTTAGCGGTGGTGGAGAAGGGTACAGAAAGGAGTGCTTTGTCCTGAGAGCGGAGGTTACGGGTGGGAACATATGGGGAGAGGAGGGTAGAGAGGTAATGGGGGGCTGCAGATTGAGTGCACTTGAAGGTCAATAGGAGAAGTAGAGGAACAAATTCAAAGAACAGAAAAGAAAAACGCAGCTAACCAATGCCAAGCTCTAATACGGAAGACAATTCCTATTATGTGGGATCTTCTACCCCATGTATGGGAGAAGAGGTCCTATCACCTCTATCCATAATTGCTCTAGAAGAAACAAAAACAGAGACCTGAGTAGAATCCCATTTTTCCTAAGAGAATGTCTTCTAACACTGACCAATACAGTGCATGTAAATGAAGAATATATGTTACTTACAAAATATTTTTGAAATCTTCTTCCAGCATCGTCCCATAGATAGTGGCTGCAAAGATGGACACAAACTGGACAAACTGACAGGACAGATTGAATTCAAGAACATCTTTTTCTCATACCCATCCAGACCTGATGTTAAAGTAAGTTTCCCCATTTATAAAGTGGTTGCAGTAATTCCCATGATGAAAGCAGGGTACCGCACAAACACGTTTTTATTTATTTATTTTTTTAAATATTTATAATCTACTGTATCCTCTGGTTCTAGGTGGAGTACATACATAATACATATATAATATTCAGTAGAAACAAAACAATACAATGCATTACAGCGCTTTCTGGCATTTTGCCTTTTTCTGCATGCTAAAGTTTGTGTTAATGATTTTTTGGGATATTTTTTCTGAGAGGCAGGAAAAGGGCAGGGAATGGGGAAGGAATGGGTATTCCTGTGTTATCCAGCTAGCATGTTCCGATAAGTGCACACTACCTGGATAATGCAGAGTTGATGCAAGAGTGTTTTCAGTGGATAACATCATTGTATTGTAGCTCAGTGTTATTACAATAAACAATATTTTCTTTGTGGCTTTTTTCCTATTTCTTCTTATCTACCTAAAATCATATAATACTCAGATACTGCAAGGTCTGAACTTGACGGTCGAAACTGGGAAGACCATTGCTCTCGTTGGATCCAGTGGCTGTGGGAAAAGTACTACAATCCAGCTGTTACAAAGGTTCTATGATCCCTTGGAGGGAGAGGTGAGACATGGTCTTAATAGGGCAGTGAAAAAAAAATATCATCTTTCAATTGCCAAATTTCCTGCTTAATAAAAATCCTGTCACCTGTGTGGTACTAGAGATGTGCATTTGTATGAAACAACATTTCCTATATTGTTTTGTGTCATTCTTTTTGTGTGCCCAAAACAACAGAAAAAAAATGTCCCCCCTCTCCCGTGTCATTAATGTGCAAACTTTGTGAAAGAGTGAGCCCTACAAATGACGTTAACAAAATGAAAAAAAAACCCCAAACAATCAAACAAAATTTCTATAAACTACATGGGAAATGATAAGTACATATGTACATAAAGGAGTCTTTTACCAAAGCTTAGCTCGAGTTATCTGCAGCAGGGCCCATAGGAGTAAAATGGGTCCTGCTGCAGATAACTCGAGCTAAGCTTTAGTAAAAGACCCCCTAAGTACATAAGTATTGCCATACTGGAACAGACCGAAGGTCCATCGAGCGCAGATCCTGTTTCCAACAGTGGCAAATGCAGGTTACAAGTACCTGGCAAGATCGCAGAACAGTACAATACATTTTATGCTGCTTATTCTAGAAATAAGCAGTGAATTTTCTCCAAGTCTATTTTAATAATAGTCTATGGACTTTTCCTTTAGGAAGCCATCCAAACCTTTTTTAAACCCCGCTAAGCTAACCACCTTTACATTCTCTGGCAACGAATTCCAGAGTTTAATAACATGTTGAGTGAAGAGATATTTTCTCCAATTCATTTTAAATTTACTACTTTGTAGCTTCATTGTGTGCCCCCTAGTCCTAGTATTTTTGGAAAGAGTAAACAAGCAATTCACATCTACCCATTCCAAAAGTTTTGGGCTACACACCCCTAGTTGGTATGTGTTCAATGTTCAAAAAAAGTTCATATTGTATAGTTTGAAGGAGAGAGGGTATCAATCTACTTTCTTATAGTTTCATACAAAATGAAAGTACACTTGTCCTTTGGTGTAAATATCTGCAAATTATCAAACAGTAGAAAGAATGCCTGTAATTTTTGCATGATGGGTAATTATAAATCACCTCTTAATGTATCTTAGATGGCCATACTCTAGATGAATAGGACAATTGCTAATGCATTGAGCTGCTGTTCTATCTTTATTCTCAAGGTGATGTTAGATGGACAGGATATTCGAACCCTCAATGTGAAGTGGCTGAGAGAACATATTGGGGTTGTGAGTCAAGAGCCCATATTGTTTGCTACGACCATAGCAGAGAACATTCGCTATGGCAGAGAGGATGTTACCGATGCTGAAATCGAACAAGCTACTAAAGAAGCCAATGCTTTTGATTTCATATCAAAGCTACCAGATGTGAGTTGTTGATATTTTGTGCAGTAAATATGGCTATAATTTTCCTGTTTGTGTTTTGCTAGAGGTTGAACTAATTTCCTTATTTTGACTAAATGAAAAACATACTGATGCATTTGGTAAAGAATTCCTATAGTTTACAGTACATAGTAGTGTATATTTAATTAATGATTAACAACTGCGCTTATAAAAACATAAGTGGCCCTTTTATTAAATTGCAGAAAAAAATTGCAAATACCACATGTTAGTTGCCATTTGCATGTCTAAATCTGAATAATATTGCAATTCACATGAATGGACTGTACAGGTCTTTCTCTGCCGCCATCTACTATGTTACTATGTAAGTGTAAACTTATATGCATAAATGGTAGCATAAGTCTTTTTTCAGTGTCATTAAATTTCTGTTTTCCCCCCAATATTGTTAATAGCTGCCAGTCATGACCAGCTACGCAGCCTAGCATCCTTCTGGCCACGCCCGTCGCCTTGTTGCATCACTGTCTGAGAATCTGAAGGTCAGATGCAATGCGACAAGGCGACGGCCGTGGCCAGAAAGATGCTAGGCCGCGTAGAGAGGGGCATAACCAGCAGAAGAAAGGAGGTGTTGATGCCCCTCTACAAGTCATTGGTGAGGTCCCACTTGGAGTATTGTGTTCAGTTTTGGAGGCCGTATCTTGCTAAAGATGTAAAAAGACTGGAAGCGGTGCAAAGAAAAGCTACAAAAATGGTATGGGATTTGTGTTACTAACCGTACGAGGAGAGACTTGCTGACCTGAACACGTATACCTTGGAGGAAAGGAGAAGCAGGGGTGACATGATACAGTCATTCAAATATTTGAAAGGTATTAATCCGCAAATGAACCTTTTCCGGAGACGGGAAGATGGTAGAACTAGAGGACATGAATTGAGGTTGAAGGGGGGCAGACTCAGGACTAATGTCAGGAAGAATTTTTTCACGGAGTGGATGGTGGATATGTGGAATGCCCTCCCATGGGAGGTGGTGGAGATGAAAATGGTAATGGAATTCAAACATGTGTGGGATAAACACAAACGAATTCTGTTTAGAAGGAATGGTTCCATGAAATCTTAGTGGAGATTCGGGTGACGACGCCGGTAATTGGGAAACAAAACGGGAGCTGGGCAGATTTCTACGGTCTACACCCTGATCATGACTGGATAGGGATGGGCTAGAGTGTAAATTTTAAGGGGCTTCGACGATAGCTTCAGAACTTAGTACAAGAACAGTACTGGACAGACTTCTACGGTCTGTCTCCTGAGAATGGCAAGGACAAATCAAATTCGGGTATACATATAAAGGTATCACATACCAGGTAAAATGAGTTTATCTTGTTGGGCAGACTGGATGGACCGTACAGGTCTTTATCTGCCATCATTTACTATGTTACTATTACTATGTCTAACAGCCATTCTGTAATTATGCATTAAAATGGCTTAGGGTCTTTTTTTCCTAAACTGCAGTAAAAGGGGGCCTAGGCTAGCGTCAGAGCAGGATTTTGACACGTGCTGAGGCCCCCTTTTACTGCTGCAGGTATAATGCTGTCTTACACCTCCCCAAACCCCCACCCTCCCATAGGCTCCCAGCCAGGGTTGCCAGGTGGAAAATTTTTTTCCAGCCTAAAGGAGCCCAAAATCCAGCCCAAAACCCGCCCAAACTCAAACCCCGCCCCTGACACCCCCACCCCGCCGTCATCAACCCCGCCCCCGCCGTCATCGGCCCCGCCTCCCCCGTCATCGGCCCCGCCTCCCCCGTCACTAACCCCGCCTCCCCCGTCACTAAACCCGCCTCCCACGTCACTAAACCCGCCCAGAAACGTCATTAACCCCGCCCACTGCGGCCGAAAAAGCCGGCGAAAAAACCGCCCCGAAGCCAAAAAGGAGCCCAAAAAACCGCAACCCGCCGCGGGCAAAAATTTCCCGCGGCGGGTCGCGGAAAACCGCCCAATTGGGCGGTAAAACCGCCCACCTGGCAACACTGCTCCCAGCATACCTCGTCATGTAGTCCCTTAGGATCATCATGCCCCCTTCACCACTGCCTGACCAACCCGGAGCCTTTTCTCTGCTAGATTCCACCCACAGGAAGTTGCATCAGTGGGGCTGTACACTTACTTGGCAGAGACAGGCTCGGGGTGGATCAGGCAGCGTCTCGTGTTACAGCTGCTGAAACAAGTAATGTTTGAACAATGGCCAGAGGGAATGGAAGCTGAGAGAGAGGTAGGCAGAGGAGCAGCAGGAGGGAGATGATGCTGGGTTTGAATGAAGACAGCATGAAGTAAAAAAAAAATAAAAAAAAAGTTCAAGCTATTTAAGTTAGTCTGTTTCCCCTTCCCGCGCAGCTGTCTTCGCCGTTAAACTGAAAACAAATCAAGCAAACTTATGAGCTGCTGCATCTAGGTTGTCGTTCTTTATTGTTGGTAGCATTTTAATTCAATCTCTCTTATATTTTCAAACATGCCAGCTTTGGCAACATACAGATGTACACAGAGGTCAGAGGAAGTATAGTAATCAGTGATGTGCTGGAGCAGGCTCGCAAAAGCTGGTTGTTAAGTTTTTAAGAATTTTGGGAGCCGGTTGTTAAAGTAGGGCCCTCCATGGCTACTTTAACAACTGGCTCCCAAAATGTGGGCTTGGGCCCCCTGCTGATTTCTCTTTTACTTTGCTGGTGGGGATGCTGAGCCCTGCCAGCCAAGTAAATAGACTGCTGCTGTTCCCCGCTCCTTGTTTCCATCTCTGAGCAGCAGGCTGGGACTTCTCCAGCATGTGTGAGAAGTTTCAGCATGCTGCTCAGAGCAAGACGTTGGGAGTGGTGGCAGTCCATTTATTGGCTGCCAGCAAAGGTATGCCTAGTGTGCCCGCAAGAAGGGAGGGAAGCGAGAGAGGCAAGTGTTGCTCCCCATCCCCCCTCCCCCCCCCCCCCCCGGCCACCCTTGGCCCTTCCAACTGCAGAGCTGGCTACGTCCGGAGAAAGAGCCTGTTGTTAAAAATTTACCAGCACACCCCTGATAGTAATGGAATAACTTTTCATGGACAGAGTAGTAATTTGTTATCAATCATATTCAGTGTGTCATTTAGAGGGGCTGGTTATAGGGACACCCTGGCATGTATTATATTTGTGCAGAGATCTTTTTTCTCCTGGTAAAGGGCCATTAAAACAGATGTCATTATAAGGATCAGGTGCTCAGCATTCAGAGTTTCTATCTATCTATTTATTTATGACATTTAACCCTGCAGAGATTTGTTTTCTCCTGGTAATGGGCTTCTAAAACAAACATCATGTTATGGGAATCAGGTTCTCAATGTTCAGAGTTTTTGTCTATTTATTTACTTATTTATGGCATTTTATCCCACGTTAAACTTGAATTAGATTGGAACCTGGAAGCATTTAAAAATAAAAAAAAAATCCCAGAGAGAGTAATGCATGACTCCTCCCCCTGGCTCTCTCCCTGGGTATAGCCAGCTCTGCAATTTGGGGGGGGGGGGGGGGGGCACAGAGGTGGACCGGGGAGATAGCCTGTTAAAAATTTACCAGCACACCACTGGGTAAGCGTTACCATGCTAACCTGGCGTGACCAATTACCACTGGGTAAGCACTGTCTCTAAAAAAAAAATAGAAAATATTTTTGTAGCGCTGGAAATGGCGTCTTGGGGGTGGGAACTACCACTGGGCTCTGGCGGTATTTCTGGATTGGCGCGTGGCAAGCCTGGTGCTGCGTGCCAACCCTTTAGTAAAAGGGCCCCTTAGTAAATAAATGCTAGGGGGGCATTCACATGAGAGGACCATGGGCATGTCATAGACATGGTTGACATTTACACAGGCTACTTACAGAATAATAAATGCTGCATATTGGCACATCAATACTAGTTTAGGCTAGTATTCCACAAGAACATTTATGTTTATAATAATAATACATGATTTGCCAATAAAGTGATTATATTGAAGACATATATTTTGTTGATTAGTTTTTTATTTTTTTTTGCTTTTCAATGCTTTTATTACCATAACGTTGCCACACCAACCCAGATACAAATGGAACCGATGTATGGTAACACTGGGATGGTAAAAGATTAGTTTTGATTGACCTTCTAGAAGCTAACCTGGATTTTGTATTGTGACACAAATACGTAAAGCATACAGAATAATTCATTGGCTATTCACACAAATTTGTATATTTTTTATATTAGAAATTCAATACAATGGTGGGCGAGAGAGGAGCTCAGCTGAGTGGAGGACAGAAACAGAGAATAGCGATTGCTCGTGCTCTGGTGAGGAA
This sequence comes from Microcaecilia unicolor, assembly GCF_901765095.1. Classification (NCBI taxonomy): domain Eukaryota; kingdom Metazoa; phylum Chordata; class Amphibia; order Gymnophiona; family Siphonopidae; genus Microcaecilia; species Microcaecilia unicolor. The sequence continues at coordinate 158,601,019 of NC_044031.1, forward strand.
CCCAAAGATTCTGTTACTGGACGAAGCAACATCAGCTCTGGATACCCAAAGCGAATCCATAGTGCAAGCAGCTCTTGATAAGGTGAAGATCTTGGTCTGTAGATCTGGTTCAAATCAAATGACTAATGACAATCCTAAATATTGTAAAAATTATTTTACTTTGGTAGACTACGCAAGTACATTTCAAACATTTGCTCTTTTTGTGTAAGAAAATTAATTGCAAAGAAAGTGGCTATGCATTCTGAACAAACCTGACAATATATAAAATGATAAATTCACCATTGTGTTGTAAGCTTTTATTTTGAAGCTGGAGTTGGTTCATTTGTACCAACTCTGACTCCACAGTCCTGCTCTGCATGCAGTACAACACCAGAGAAATGGGAGATGCAACTACCCCTGCATTGTGCAAAATATAAAGTTTGCAGATGTCAATTCCAAAAATCAACATAATCAAATCTCTAAATTGAAAATATTTTTTCTACTTTTATTGCCTGGACAATTTATTTTTCTAATCATGTTGGTCTCAGTGGCGTACCAAGGGGGGGTCGGTGGGGGCAGTCCGCCCCGGGTGTCGGCGGGTGGGGGGGGGGTGCTCCGTCGTCTCCTGCTACCATCCTGCGTTTTTTTTAAAAATCCATGCAGCGACGCAGGCAGCGCCTCGTGTCTGCCCTGCAGTGTGCTGTCAAAAAAGAAAATCGCTTTGCCGGCGTCGGGCCTTCTCTGGCTATGTCCCGCCCACTTTTGAGGTAACTTCCTATTTCCTCGAGGGCGGGACATAGCGAGAGAAGGCCCGACGCCGGCAAAGCGATTTTCTTTTTTGACAGCACACTGCAGGGCAGACACGAGGCGCTGCCTGCGTCGCTGCATGGATTTAAAAAAAAAACAAAAACGCAGGATGGTGGCAGGAGAAGAGGGCTCTGTCGCTCTCCACGGAAGGGGGGGGGCTCAGATGGGAGAAGGAGGTGGGGGAGCTCAGAGGGGTTCACAGAGGGTTGAAGGGAACTGGGGAGGGGTGGGGGAGCTCAGGGGTTCGCAGAAGGGAGAAGGGAATTGGGGAGGGGTGGGGGGAACTCAGAGGGGTTCGCAGAAGGGAGAAGGGAACTGGGGAGGGGTGGGGAAGCTCAGAGGGGTCCGCAGAAGGGAAAAGGGAACTGGGGAGGGGTGGGGGAGCTCAGAGGGGTCCGCAGAGGGGAGAAGGGAACTGGGGAGGGGTGGGGGAGCTCAGAGGGGTCCGCAGAAGGGAGAAGGGAACTGGGGAGGGGTGGGGGAGCTCAGAGGGGTTCGCAGAGGGGAGAAGGGAACTGGGGAGGGGTGGGGGAGCTCAGAGGGGTTCGCAGAGGGGAGAAGGGAACTGGGGAGGGGTGGGGGAGCTCAGAGGGGTCCACAGAAGGGAGAAGGGAACTGGGGAGGGGTGGGGTAGCTCAGGGGTTCGCAGAGGGGAGAAGGGAACGGGGGAGGGGTAGGGGAGCTCAGAGGGGTTCACAGAGGGTTGAAGGGAACTGGGGAGGGGTGGGGGAGCTCAGAGGGGTGCTCAGAGGGGAGAAGGGGATTGGGGAGGGGTGGGGGTGCTCAGAGGGGAGAAGGGGTCTGAAGCTGGAACTGGGGTCCGACAAGGGGGCAGGAGGGAGAATGGGTCCATGCCTGGGGCAGGTGGGAGAATGGGTCTGGGGCTGAAAAGGGGGGTTGCAAAGCATGTGGTGGATGAAGGGGGCTGGAACTGGGGGCTGAAAAGGAGGGTATTTGGGATAAGGGGGCTAGTGCTAGAACTGTGGACTGAAACAGGGCAGGGGCTGAAACTGTGGGCTTTAAAGGGGACAGGGAGAACTGGCTGGGGCTGAAGCTCAGGACTGGTGAGAGAAAAGGGCTGGGGTTGAAACTAGGGGCTGAAAAGGGGACAGGGAGAAGTGGCTGGGGGCTGAAGCTCAGGACTGATGGGAGAAAAGGGCTGGGGACTGGTGGGATAGTGGGGCTGAAAAGGGGGGCCGGTGGGAGATGTGGGCTGGGGCTGGAACTAGGGGCAGGTGGAACTGGGGGCTGAAGGGGGCAGAGAGAGAGGGGACAACAGACCCTGGAAGGAAGTGGGGAGCATGAGGGAGGGCAGACCCTGGATGGATGGGAGAGGGAGGGCAGACGGATTGAAGGGGCAGAGAGAAAGGTCAGATGGTGGGTGGAAGGGGGAGAGAGAAAGAAGGCAGACTGGGGCAAATGGTAGATGGAAGGGAGAGAGAGGGCAGACAGTGGATGGAAGGGGCAGACAGAGAGAGGGCAGACAGTGGATGGAAGGGACATTAGAGAGGGCAGACACTGGATGGCAGAGAGAGAGCAAAGACATCCTGGATGGAAGGAAGACAGTGAAAAGAAGATGAAAGCAGAAACCAGAGACAACAAACTGTAAATATGTATTTTTATTATTTTGCTTTAGGATATAGTATTGTAGCTGTGTTGTTTATAAATAGAACATGTAAATAAGGTAATCTTTTTTATTGGACTAATTTTAATACATTTTGACTTAACTTTCAGAGAACAAAACCCCCTTCCTCAGGTCAGGATAAGATACTGTAACAGCACTATACTGTACTGACCTGAGGAAGGAGATTTTGGCCTCTGGAAGCTAAATGTATTAGTCCAGTAAAATGGTATTATTTTATTTTCTGTATTTGTTTTATTTCTATTTGTTAATTTGTAAAGTGGTGATTGGTATTTGTTAGTTTTTTCAAATTTACATCTGCTGTCTTTATATTTTGCACAGTACTAGAGGACATTTTCTGTTTCTGTGGTGTTGCATTGTATACAGAGTCTGGCATCGGGGGGTTCAGTTTAATTTTTGTCTAAATAGAAAGTTTGTGATTACTTATCCTATAGTGGATTAGGGTGTATCTGTGTTTGTGAAAAAGACATGGCTTTCAGTTGGCATTGACTGTGCAGCAGGGGCGTAGCTACGGGTGGGCCTGGATGGGCCCAGGCCCACCCAATTTAGCCTCAGGCCCACCCACCCAGAGTCCGAGTCCATCCCCGTCCGTATCTTTGAATCCTCGCCTGCAGCGGTGAACTGGCGGGCAGGCGCTATGCTCCAGTAGTAAAAGCAGCAAGCCGGCAGGTTTGAGTTCGTCCTTCGCTTCCCTGCCTTCTCTGCGTCCCGCCTTCCTGTGATGTCATTTCCTTTCAGGCGGGCGGGACGCAGAGAAGGCAGGGAAGCGAAGGACGAACTCAAACCTGCCGGCTTGCTGCTTTTACTACTTGAGCATAGCGCCTGCCCGCCAGTTCACCGCTGCAACCTCAGGAGTGGAGTGCAAGTGAGCCAGCCCACGGAAGCCATTTGGTAAATTTCTGTTTCCACTCCCCCGCGCAGCCGTCGCATCGCCGTTCATTCAAAACACAGCAAGCAAACCTGTGAGCTGCTGCATCCACATTGTTGTTCTTTGCCAAGAGATGAGAGATGCTGCGAAGGGGGAGAGAGGGGGGTGGAAAGAAACAGGATGGATGGGGGAAATTCTGGCCACAGGAGAGGGGGGCAAGACAAAAGAGAGAAGTGACAGGAAGATGTTGGGAGAGGGTGAAGGGTGGGGAGAAGAGAGGGAGCAGATGCTGAGCTAGAAGGGTGGAGGGAGAGAGACATTGGGAAATGTGGAACCATGTGGGAGAGGCCAAGGGGGTGGCAAGGAAATGAACGCGTGGAAGATGGTGATTACAGGGGAAAGAAATATGGTAAGGGGGAATAGATTGAAGATGGAAGGGAATGGATGGCTGGAGAAGTAGCGAGATGGGGAATAGGAGAACTAGTGGGTGAAAAGGAATCTGAGAGGTAACTGAAAAGTAAAACAAAGGAAAAGGGGTTAGACAGGATAAAATTTGGGTGGACAGAGCAGAAAAGAAAAAAAAGAGAGGAAAGAGCTAAAATGGAAAGGTCAATATGTCAGAGGCAAGTGAAGTGAGGGAATGGAACAAGAAAGGAGAAAAAGACAAATGGACAGCAGCTGCTTGAAGGAGAAATAGCAGAAAGATTGGAAAGTTCAAAAGGGAAACTGGATCAACATGATGGAAAAAGAAAATGACCAGACAACAAAGGTAGAAAAGGCATTTTATTTTGAATCTTAAATGAAATATGATAGTTTGAGAAATGTGCATAGTGGATGTCACTTTCCTCATGAGCTAAAGTGTTTCTGTTTCTATTTTGAGTTGGGAGGTGCTGGGGGATCTACGATCTGTACTGTTCTGTCTGGTTTCGTTTTACAATAGGTGAATTGATGTTCTAGTGCTCACTGTAGTGTTTAAGATGCTTTCCTTTTCCTTGTGTGACTCGTAGAAATGACTGCTTATGGTATGGTAGAATTGCTCTATAGGTCCTGAGTGTTTTGTATTCTCGGTATGCCTAGTACTGGATTTGGGGGGGGGGGGTGTTAAAAAATGACCGGCCCTGGGTGTCAACTACCCTAGGTACGCCACTGGTCATAGTCCCTAGTTTCTGTTTTCCTCTGTTTTCTTTTAACTCTCCTTCCAGTGTCTGAGGTCCATCTGATACTTCTCACTTTGCATCTTCCTCATTTTCTCTCCTACAGCCATCGTGGACATTGACCTCTGCATCATAAAAAACATAAGAACATAAGAATAACCATACTGGGTCAGACCAATGGTCTATCTAGCCCAGTATCCTGTTTCCAACAGTGGCCAATCCATGTCACAAGTACCCTGCAGAAACCCAAATAGTAGCAGCATCCCATGATACCAATTCCATAGCAGGCAGCGGCTTCCCTATGCCTGTCTCAATAGCAGACTATGGACTTTTCCTCCAGGAACTTGCCAAAACCTTTTTTTTTTTAACTCAGCTATGCTAACCACTGTTACCACATCCTCTTGCAACGAGATCCAGAGATTAACTATTCATTGAGAGGAAATATCTTTCCTCCTATTTGTTTTTAAAGTATTTCCATGTAACTTCATTGAGTGTCCCCTAGTCTTTGTACTTTTTGAAAGAGTGAAAAATCGATTGACTTTTACTCATTCTGCACAACTCAGGATTTTGTAAACCTCTATTACATCTCCCCTCAGCTGTCTCTTTTCCAAGTTGAAGAGCCATAACCCTTTAGCTTTTCCTCATATGAGAGGCGTTCCATCTCCTTTGACATTTTGATCTCTCTACTTTGAACCTTTTCTAATTCTGCTACATCTTTTTTGAGATACAGCAACCAGAATTGAACACAATACTCAAGGTGAAGTCACAACATGGAACAATATAGAGGCATTTTATTATTCTTGGTCTTATTCAGCATCCCTTTCCGTATAATTCCAAGCATCCTGTTTGATTTTTGGCCACTGCCGCACACTGGCTAGAAGATTTCAGTGTATTATCTACAACACCTAGATCTTTTTCTTAGGCGCTGATTCCTAAGGTGGACCCTAGCATTAGGTAACTATGATTTGGATTATTCTTCCGATTGTGCATCACTTTGCATTTGTCAACATTAAATTTCATCTGCTATTTGGATGCCCAATCTTCCAATTTCCTAAGGTCTTCCTGCAATTTTTCACAGTTTGCATGTGCTTTTAACAACTTTGAATATGTTAAATAACACCAGATCCCTGCTGCGCTCCACTATTCACCCTCCTCCATTGAGAGAAATGGCCATTTAACCCTACCCTCTGTTTTCTGCCCAGTAACCAATTCCTAATCCACAAAAGAACATTGCTTCCTATCCTATGAATTTAATTTTCTCAGGAGTCTCGCATGAGGAACTTTGTCAAAAGCTTTCTGAAAAGCTAGACACTCTACACCAACTAGCTTACCTTTATTGACATGTTTATTCATACCTTCAAAGAAATGAAGCAAATTGGTGAGGCAAGACTTCCCTTGGCTGAATCCATGTTGTGTCTGTTTTGATTTAGAATTAACGGTATGACAAGTTTCAATAAGCATAAGCCCACCACACTCTCAAGTGATGTTTAGTATATGTAAATAGAGGGTCTATATTTAATCTATATAACCTTGTTAAATCATTAGGAAGGATCACCCCAAGATATCTAATAGATTTATCTGCCCACTGAAGTGGAAAGGGACCCATCCAAATGGCACGGACCACTAAAGCAGAGGGTAGAGCCAGGGAGTTGTTCAAGTTCAGGTTAAAGCTCAAGAGGAGACCATACTCTTCTATCAACTCCAGGGCCAATTGAAGAGAATGCTGCAGGTCTGTTAAGACCAAATCATCTGCAAACGCCAGAATCTTGAGAGCATGAGATCAAAACATCAGCCCTGTAGCCCTCTTCCCCCAGCCTGCAGTGAGCACCAGATGAGCTCCAGAATAAGAAGAAACAGAAGAGGGAAGAGAGGACAACCCTGCCTCATGCCCCGTTTAATAGAGAACGAATCCATGTAGATACCATTTACCAACAAGGAGGCTGTAGGGTTATTATAAAGAGTACGAATGACCTCAGCAAACCACGCTTCAATACCTATGTGAACCAGTGTATGTTATATGAATGTCCAACTAACATGGTTGAAGGCCTTGGCCACATTCAGACTGGCAAGTGTGAGAGGAATACCCCAAAATTGTGTTTGATAAAACTTTGCTCTCCACATCTTGGTATACCTTTAATTGTTTTGGGTCATTTTAATTTAGTCATGGATCCAGCCCTTAATAGGTCAACCTCCACTTTACTTCAACCTGGTGATAAAAAGGGTACTTTGCATTCCTTTTGTAGGGCCTTGGCCTTGTCTGATCCCTGGAATCTTCTCCAACCCCAAATGAGGGATTATACACATTTTTCTCCAGCCCATGGCTTTCTATCCCATTTAGACTACATCTTGATATCTACCCCCAGCTTCGCTGATGTTTTAGATGCAGAGATTGGCCCTGAGGAAATATCAGACCACTCAATGGTTTGGGTGGACCATATGATGGAGTCCTTTTACCAGCAAGTGAAACTGTGGCGTTTCCCCTCTTTTTTGTATAAGTGCCAGGATTTTCAAACTTATCTGTCCACCAAATGGGGTGCTTATTGTCAAACTAATGGACAGTATGCTATTGAGCCCTTTTAAATGAGTAAACCCAGAGGTCCCTGCTCTTTTGAAAATATAAATTTAATTGGTTTGGCAACAAACATTGGAAATTCTTAATACAAGTCACTAAAGTATGACATAAGCAACTACCTATTGTGGTCATGAAGTCCTGGGATGGGGTTCCTCACTCCCACATTGAGAAGATAACTTGGAAATAATCCCACAAAATGTCAGCTATCTATCAAAAAGGGGTAGATTTTTCTACAGACCAATTTACGGAGTATTTACAAAATCCGGGTCTTCCAAAATTTGCTCCAGAACCACTGACCTAAGAAGCTTCAGCGAGTGATTAAACTTACCCAGCCGCATAAATCCACAGTTCCAGCTGGCTTCTTAGGTGAATTTTATAAGATGTTTGGTGTACAGTTATGTGGAACACTTTTTTACTATGATGAAGGTGTAACGTCTGGGACGCTCCCTCATTATAAAAATGAAGCGGTGGTGACCTTATTGCCTAAACCAAGCTAACCTGGAGATTCTCCAGACTCCTACCATCCTATTTCCCTCATTAAAGTGGACCTTAAACTATTTTCCCAGATCCTGGCTGACCCCTCTCTCAGCACATTGCCACAGTGGTTTCTGGTGACCAAGTTGAGTTTGTGAGAGGGACATAGTCTGTTGCGAAAGTCTGTAAAGCACATTTTGTGAATTCATTTGTATAATACGCTTAGAGTGCCTAAATGGCTTTATGTTTTTCAAATGTTACCTTTCTTTCTGTGAATTTCTGATGAACGTTTGCTTCCTTCAATCTTATCTCTGGCAGGGCAAGCAGGCCAGAAAGTCTTTGTCCTGTATTACCTCTCAAAGGGCCACTGGAGGTTTTGGATTGTTGAACCTACATATTTGACTGTTAGCTATATGGCAAGAAAGCAAATAGAATGTTAGGTATTATTAGGAAAGGAATGGAAAACAAAAATGAGGACGTTATAATGTCTTTGTATCGCTCCATGGTGTGACCGCACCTCGAATGTTGTGTTGAATTCTGGTCGCCGCATCTCAAAAAAGATATAGTGGAATTAGAATAGGTGCAGAGAAGGGCGATGAAAATGATAAAGGGGATGGGACGACTTCCCTATGAGGAAAAGTTAAAGTGGCTGGGACTCTTCAGCTTGGAGAAAAGACAACCAAGGGGGGAGATGTGATAGAGGTCTATAAAATAATGAGTGGAGTAGAACGGGTATTTATTTATTTTTATTTTATTTATTGCATTTGTATCCCACATTATCCCACCTCTTTGCTGGCTCAATGTGGCTTACAATTCATCATGGATACTGGAAATAGAAGAGAATATACATTTGGTTTTACAGAGGGTTTTGGGTTACATGGTGGTGAAATACATGATCGTGTTAAAGTAAAAGACGTTATAAGACATTTCTGGATATATTAAAGATTATACAGTTACACGTGCTGATCTTTGTGATATATCTTGTCGAAGAGATAGGTTTTCAATAGTTTACGGAAATTGGTCAATTCATAGACCGTTTTCAGGTTGCGTGTTAATGCGTTCCAGAGCTGCGTGCTCATATAGGAAAAGGTAGATGCGTGCATTAATTTGTATTTCAGACCTTTACACTTGGAAGGATGAAGATTAAGGAATGTGCGAGAAGATTATTTTGCGTTCCTGGGTGGTAATTCTATTAGCTCTTTCATGTAGGCTGGGGCATCACCATGTATGATTTTATGGAATAGGGTACAAAGTTTGAACGTGATGCGTTCTTTAAGTGGGAGCCAGTGTAGTTTTTCTCATAGGGGGTTCGCGCTTTCGTATTTTGGTTTGCAGAATATTAGTCTGGCTGCCGTATTCTGGGCTGTCTGGAGTTTTTGGAGTATTTGCTCTTTGCAGCCAGTGTAGAGTGAGTTACAATAGTCCAGATGACTGAGTACCAATGATTGTACCAGATAGATGTGAAGCATCTGTTTACACATTCTAAAAATACTAGGACTAGGGGGCATGCGATGAAGCTATAAAATAGTAAATTTAAAATGAATCGGACAAAATTTTTCTTCACTCAACGTGTAATTCAACTCTGGAATTCATTGCCAGAAAATGTAGCAATGGTGGTTAGCTTAGCAGAGCTTAAAAAAGGTTTGGACGGATTCCTAAAGGAAAAGTCCATAGACCATTATTAAATTGGACCTTTTTGGGGGATCTTGCCAGGTAATTTTGACCTGGATTGGCCACTGTTGGAAACAGGATGCTGGGCTTGATGGACCTTTGGTCTGACCCAGTAAGGCAATACTTATGTACTTATTGCATGAGGCACATGACTCCTCATTCTTCCTCCTTGATCAATTACCTTTGGTTATATAAGCCCTTCATCTAGCCTGGAGATGGGTTTACAAATTTCATAAACTGGATGCTAAGAGGACACCATTGCTTCCTATACGCAAAAATGAGGCTTTTTCACCAGGAATGGATTCTCCTACCTTTCTCCAGAGGGATGCTCATGGTGTTCATTACATATTTCAATGCTTACCAGAGGAAGGCTGTTTAAAATCCTTTGCCTCCCTGCAAGACGAATTTCATTTATCTGCTCCTGACATCTATGCCTATTTGCAGCTCAAGCATTATGCAGCCTCATTGCCTACAGCTCATCTTACAGAGGAGGTATATGAACATCTCTCCACTGCTTACACCTCAAACTCTTAACGCAAAGTACCCTTGTGGTTTCATCATCGTCATCTCCAGGACAATACCCCTATATGGGATTATTTACCCCTTCTTCAGGCCTGGAAGAATGACATGGCCAGGTTAAACCAAAGGATCTTGCTGGATTCGGAAGGCTTAATAAGTGTGTGTCATAATTTAGTTGTATCCTTAGTATCCTTTGAATCTAAAAGACAGGATAAAGTCTTAACAAAGAATACCAAAGTGTGCTTAACAGGAAAGCATCTGTTCAAATGTGAACATTCTAAATACCCCAACTCATAATGCTGTATAATATTGTGTACAGTCTTGTTTTTCTTTTTATATGCCTTTATCTGTACCATAAACGTGAGCATAAGAGATGGCTTATAAACTCCCAAAACGTTTACTATCTGATCTTAACTTAGATGTCAAGACTAGGTCATGATCTTCTCTGGTATGAAAGCTACACAAGGAAAAGAGTGACTTGCATAGATGTTAGCTAATGGTGTTTTAAACCTGCACACACATGAGGAATACTTCTAATAACAGCATTTAACATACAGATGATACCGAGCCTATTCATTCAGATTCCCCAAGCAGACAGATAAGAATGGCAGTCTGCAAGCATATTAGCCCTAAAATATATCGTCTCCTACAAGTGCTCTAGAGGGCAAACTATCTTTCATGCCACATCTCCAGGACATTTTCTCGGAAGTGAAGGAGACTTAATATAAAGTAGGGCTCAGAAGACTACAAATGTATGCTATAAATTTCACCCCCCCCCCCCCTTTGTAAATGCTGTAATGTTATAGGATGGGGAGTTCTTTACAGTGAATGCAAAGACAGTAATGTGCTTAATCTTAAAGAAAGAAGCACATTTGCTTTGTTAACAGAGTTAACGCTGTAGTGTATCAGATAATTAAGTCATAAATTATTTTACAGTTCCTTATGTAAATACAACCTAGAATTAGGCCATCTTATTTGACTGTAGATGTTTAACCACTGTGTAAAGAAGTCATATAAACCAAATTAAATGTGTAGCAAATAAGATAATACCTTTTTATATTTGGTTTATGTGTTTAACCAAATAATCTGAAATCTCACCACTACTAAACTGAGTGTCTGAAAAATGAAGCGCTGCTTCCCTCTAATGGACTTTAAGAGTAATTGCAAACCAAAGGAACAATGAATGACGCAGTTGGAATTTGTTCCCTTTTGTAGCTGGAAACAGAGCCTGAATTGCACAGCTAATTAACACAAGGAAATCCTGTTCTAGGTGTCAGATTAGGGACTTCTTTAATTAGGCAAGGCACTAAGTACATGGCTCTCTACCATTAAAAATCCTCCTAACAATGAAAAAGTAGAACTTTATTCTTGGAACACAGAAAAGTTAAAACAACAGCTTACCTTACAGACAGATGTAATAATGGTTCAAATTATATGCTTGGATTCAGGGGAAGGTGAAGAAAGGCTCATCACAGCCTTACTTTGCCTCCACCTCGGGAGACAGACGGGTCTCTCTCCAGTTTAACTTTTGTCCTTTGTTAACATTGGTTACTTCTTTTCTTTCTTGTGCCTACAAAGTGCCTGAACTTTGGAGAGACTGATTGACATGTTAATTGTTTCCCTCTGGCATCTGATGATACATCATTATCCTCAGATGCAGGGGCAGTGCTGGGGCTGACTATGTTAGCCTGTCCCGTCAGTCTCAAAACCCCCCTCCCCAAGGAAGGTACACTGTACACATAGGTTCTCAAACCTGTCTGCCTCTTGCACAAACTTATTGGCTGGGTGTTCCTGGAGCTTCTCATATAGCCTCTGGCTTTCTAGCCTATTGCTAAAGACCAGCCTTAGATAACATTGAACATATGCAGTAGGCCTTTCCATCAGTAACAAAGACCCTCAGGTGCTAGGGTTAAACTGTGCAGCTCTATCTCTGACTTCCTTGTAATTGCTCTGGGCTTGGGCCAACGAAGCCCGAGTATTCCCTAGCTATCTGGGACTCAAACTGTCCTTTTTTAAAAGTTTGCCACTGCCAGACAGCCGAGTATGCGTGTATAATGATCTGCAGTCAGGATCTAGTCCACCATATCTCTGACACTAAAACACTTAGCAAAGCTTAGTAAACAGTGGACCAGGCCAGCAAGCTTTTACTTTTATGGCTCCACACTGCTGTCAGATGTTATGCAAGAACATTGCTTTAAGAAAAACCAGCAAACTAAAGATTGCTCTCTTGTCTTGGTCTTATCAGTGAATACCAAAAGCGGAAGGCAATTAGCTCACTAGCTTCAGACTGACAGGGTTCATTGCCTTCAGACTGTTATACTGTTAAGAAACAGTGCAAAATATATATGAAGCACCCCCCATCTACAAATTGTGCCATAACGATCCATTAAAAAGAGGTGAAATACATGTGTCCCATGGAACCTACCATTTGTCTCATGGAACCTACCACTTATCTTGTTCCTTTTATAGGCGAGGACTGGACGTACAACAATTGTGATTGCTCACCGCCTCTCTACAATCAAGACAGCTGATGTGATTGCTGGGTTTAAGGATGGTGTTATTGTTGAACTGGGAACACACAGCAAGCTCATGGCACAGAAAGGAGTCTATTACTCTCTTGTAATGCAGCAGGTACTAATTCTATATTTTCTGTTAAACAAAAGCCATTTATATTGTATAAACATTTGTAGGGGCAGAAAAGGTACATTTTTACTCAGATATAAAGAACAGTTTTCAAAAAACCACTAACTTGGGTATATAATAATTTACTCTGGTAAAAAGGTTTATCTTACAATTGCTTTGTTTACTTAGCTAACAGTAAAGGGTAATTGATTAAGGAACCACCTAGATTTAGGCAGCAAGTATATGTGTAACCAATGATATTCTTAGTTATGAGTGTAAATGGGTGGTTTCTGGCTACATGCTATTCTGTAAATAGGTGCCAATATTTGATGGTGTGTATTTTGCAAGTATATATTTACGTGGATGGAGTTTGAGTGGAGTATAGGCAGGGCATACATTTATGCGCATAAAACACTATAATCTATATGTATAACGTTCATAATCTAGGTGCCAGCATTTAAATCATATCTATTGGTTGGTATAAGTGCTCACGCTTAAGATATTGGCACATACTGAACCTGTTATGTTGCTATTCTAGAAAGAAAAATAGGTGGCAACGTTTCCTTATAGAACAGGCTCCAAATAGGTTCCTTCTTGGTGTCTAAAAATAGGCTCCACCTTTATAGAATTATCCTCCACATGTGGTGTTGGCAATGATAAAGGTGTTTTAATAAAAAACACTATTTTTTGAAAGATCAACTTCTTATTTTCACAGTAAAATGTCTTCATGAAGTACACATTTTAGCAGGACACTTAATTGTTGCAGATATTTTGATCATCTAAGTCTTAACATTTATTTTGCATTCTACTGCATGTTTCAGCCCACTTTAATCTTTGACCTCTGAGGAGTGCGTATATTCCTGTCTGAGTGTTCTATACCTGAATTCATTATATAGTTCTCTGTTTTCTTCCTCCCTTTTGCTCAGCCTTGTTTCTATTCTTTTTATTTCTACTACTACTACTACTACTATTACTTATCATTTCCATAGCGCTACTAGACGTATTCAGCGCTGTACACTTGAACATGAAGAGACAGTCCCTGCTCGACAGAGCTTACAGTCTAATTAGGACAGACAAACAAGACAAAAAAGAGAAGGGAATTACTAAGTTGGGAATGATAAAACATGGGTACTGAACAAGTGAGTAAGGGTTAGGAGTTAAAAGCAGCATCAAAAAGGTGGGCTTTTATTTCCTCAGGGGGTCTTTTACAAAGCGGCAATAAGCCCAACTTAGACTTACCGCTCGCTAATTTGGAACTACCAGTGGCCCAGTGTGGCTGCCAGCGGTCATTCCAGCTGGAGCATGCGCCATTTCTGGTTCCCTGGAATTTTCTTTCTGTAGGGTGGCGCTAATCCAGTGGTAATTGGGCATCACCATGTGCTGTCCGGTTACCGCCAGGTTACTGCAGGAGCCCTTATTGCCGCCTCAGTGGGTGGTGGTAAGGGCTCCCCATTGCATGACCATGCTGTAAGAGTTATCTTATTGCATGGCCATATTTTGGGGACATTTTACCGGCTGCGGTAAAAAGGGCTTGGCGCGTGGGAAAAATGGCCCCCGCCGCTACCACAGGGCCCTTTTTCCTGCAGTTTAGTAAAAGAACCCCTCAGTGCTTCATTATATGGTACTCAGTGCCGTTGTCTGTCCATTTCTTTCCTCTGCTTCTTTCTTTCACTCTCTTAGATCACTTTTAATGTTTCTCCTTCTTGGAGTAGTATCTGGATACTCCTATCATGTCTTTTCTGTCTGATACATCTGATGTTAAATTTCTCTTCTTTGTTAATTGTGCTTTGGCTAATGTCCCTGTACAAATAAAATTAAATTCATTCCTTCTATTTGATTTCTCTTCTTTGTGTGTCACTATAACTTTTAGAATAATAATGCAGACAGCAATGAAGATGATGAAGATACTGATTATTCAGAAGATGAAGATGAGCTCAACTTTGAGAACATTTCAGATCTCCCAGCAGCAGAAAGTATTCAAAGAGCAAGTATTCATAGGCGATCTAGTAGACAGAAACATAGAAAATCATCTAGAAAAAGAAGCATCAAGAAAACAAAGAAATCCAAATCGGATGAAAGTGAGGTGAGTGTTACCAGGAAAAAGATTGGCAATCCCATTTGAAAAGTTTAAGCTCATCTACTTGCTTTACCTTTTTCATTGCAGCATACTACAGACCATACCCTTCTCCCCAGTACAACAGTCATGTTCCACATGTAAAGCAAAACATGCTTTACAAGCAGAAAAGGACTCATAAATATGAGTGGCTGAATACGCACGTACAAGTAGGCATTCCTTGGCGCGGATTTACAATAGATGTACATAATTTTATAAACTATATAGAGGGGTAGCCTAATGGTTACTGCAGTAAGCTGAGATCCTTGTGACCATTGTCAAGTCACTTAACACTCCTTTGTCCCAGGTACAAAAAAAATACCTTAGATTGTGCGCCCACTAGGAATAGAGAAAGTACCTGCATATAGAGCTACATTCAGTAAACGGCACTCAAAAATCAGCACTCAAAGATGAGACCCTATTATAGAATAGCATTGAGTGCTGATTTTAGCACCAAATTTGGACACCAGAACTTACATCTGCTGAAACCAGTTGTAATTCCTGGTGCCCAGTTTGGGTGCAAATCCCTTGACCCAGGCAGAACAACTACAAGACATGGAGGAACGTCAATCCCTGCGATTGTGGCAACGCAAACCAAGGAGTAGGGTGAAGGGGTGACACTTCCAAAAACACAAAGGGGACGCACCAGTCCTTATCAGAATATTTATTCAAAGCACATCAGAAGACTCGACACAGCAGCTGTGTTTCGGCACTCGAGGACCCTGCCTCAGGAGTTTGCAAAATAATGTGTAAGGATATCTTTCAACACATGGGTACTTAAAATATCCTAAGTACAATTATGGACAATCCTGCAAAATGCAAGATTGTCCATAAGTGTATTTCGGATATTCTAAATGCCTGTTTTTGTTGAAAGATATCCTTACACATTATTTTGCAAACTCCTGAGGCGCAGGGTCCTTGAGCGCCGAAACATAGCTGATGTGTTGAGTCTTCTGATGTTCTTTCAATAAATATTCTGATAAGGACTGGTGCATTTCCTTTGTGTTTTCGGAAGTTTCACTCCTTCACCCTACTCCTTGGTTTGCATATCCCCTGACCCACCCATGGCCACACCTCCTTTTGGGTTGCACACAATGGAATTTGGGCGCACATTTCTATAGAATAGCTTGTAACAAAATGTGTGCGCAAATCCAAATTGGTGCCAATTAACAACCACTTATTGGCTCATTAGCCAATTTAGTTGGGTGCACATTTTGAATCAGCGTCCAATTTTGGGCACCATATATAGAATCCAGGGATAATGTGTATAGCACTGGGTATATCTAGTAGCGCTATAGAAATGATTAGTAGTCGTAGTAATAAACACACAGAATATGCACATATTTACACCTTCAGAGAAGGAGGCACAGATTTCTGACACCTTTACACATAGAAGCTGAAGGTAACATATTAACTCTTGCATGTAGTGGAGGTTTTGCCTCTATAAAACTAATGATATGTACAATAAAATGTTGATATAATGATCATGCTGACCTGAATATATCTGTTAGAATTCATTGTTCAGAGTTTCCTGCAACCTATACCAAACTACCCTGAGAAATGTGCGCAGTTAACATAGTCTGCAGGAGACCTATCCTGTACCCCGTCAACACCAACCCAATACAAATGCAGGCATCCATGTTCCAGAGAACCAGGCCTGTCCATTCCCAAAATTCACTGTTGCCTTTCAGAATCCACATACCCTCCCAACCCCATGAACTTTCCAGTCTGGCATTTAAGTCCCTACAATTTCCAGATCCAAATTCATCCGTTCACATGCTTTGGTGATTGAGTCAACGACAGCACCATTTCTAGATTGTGAACCATTTTATACTCTTGTATAACACCTAGTGCTGTTATTATTAAAAAATGGATAGTGCTACATATATAAAATGATGGTACTTTTGAACCCTCTCTTCTGCTACCTGAAAAATTAAGATTGGCCATGTTGAGTTTTATCTTTTTATGATTTTTATTGTCTCAGCTGTTGTGTGTGATTTATTTCAATAAACCTTAATTTGGCATCATTTTTTTCTGTTTTTGGTGCTGTTTGTAGTTGACTTTTGTCTTGATATAGCACCCTTATTAAAAACATAGGACATGAAAGCAGGTAAAGATGGAATGTCGCATTCAACCCGCCCAATGTACTTCCTGATGCAATATTCTACTCACCAGCTGATCTTGTACTTGCAAATGTTTCTATGTAACTAAAAATTATCTGACCTTATTTTATTATCTTCTCAAAAGCCTGTGCTGTTTAGTCTGTGCTACAAGTTTTTCCTATCTTTGAGGTAATTATTTACCTGTCCAATGCAATTATTTTGTTTTAAAGGGCACCGAAGATCTTCCTGAAGTGGGCTTTGCTAAAATTCTGGCTCTGAATAAACCAGAATGGCCCTATGTTGTATTTGGGGTCATTGCTGCTGCAATATCAGGTGGCATTTATCCTACATTTGCTGTCATATTTGGAAAAGTGATTGGGGTAAGTTATTTGCAGCACTTTAATCCATTTTCAGTTGAACAAGTACGCAGATATCTTTAATTTGTAACTAACATGGAGTATGTTAGAGGGTTAAACTTTAGTTTATTAACAGAAGGAAGTCTTAAAGGCATTTACACTAAGTAGCTGTAGTTATATAAATTGGATATCTGAAGACTCTTCTTTTTATACAAAGCTAACATTTTGTATGGCAATCCACAATGTGCAAAAAGTTCCATCAAGTTTAGCTGCCACCTTGAAGATTTATTTTCCACCCCGCCCATTACAATTTAGCAACCAGACATTGCTCGAAGTCCTAATCTTCCAACATGTCAAGCTTCATGAATATAGGGAGTCAGTGTTCATAAATTCAGGTCCATCTTTGTGGAATTTATTGCCATCAGATTTGAGACATAATCTGGCAAATATTCAAAACTGTTTATTTAGCCAGGAATTGCTAGCTGCTAAGGGCCTTAGTCTATAAAGGCTATGCTCCTAAATTTATGCTCCTAATTTATGAGCTTAGTTTACACTCCTAAATTTCGAGCATAATCTATTTTGGAGCATAGAGTATGCTTGTAATTTAGAAGCATAAATTTAGGAGCATAACCTTTATAGAATTAGGCCCTAACTGGCTATATCTGAAACCTGGTATAAATTCTGGTGCATAGGTCATGCCCCTCCCATGGCCATGACCCCTCTTCAGTTGATTTGAATCTTTAAAAATAACGCTTAGCAAGATGCACATGCAAATCCTAATTGGACCCAATTAACTACAGTTATTGCTAGTCATTGACTTGTTACTCAGTTAAAATGTGCTGCTCTGATAGTCCTAGGTTGGGTAGGGAAGGAGAGCAGGCAGGCAGGAGGAAGAAAATATGTAAGACCTGGAGGGGGAGACAAGTTATAGATGTGGACTGGGGGGCAGAGGGGGAAAGAGAGCTTGCTGAACCTGCGGGGGAGAGCTGATATTCAGCCATGGTGGTAATATTTGATTTAAACACTAGTTGCCATGGTCAAATAATACCTGGATATTCAGTGCCAATATGTGGTTGTTTGATGGCTTGGCACTGAATATCTGGGTATATTGGGCAGTGCTGGGAGCTAAACATAAAAAAAGCAATGCATTCTCAAATAGTGCCACTCAAAATCAACTATTTATTTACCTTTTTTTGTGTTGTCAGACAATTATGGATATAGGCCCTACTCCTGCCCCCTTTAGCCTCCCCAAACAACTGGGCCACCGACTGCCTATGCTCACAGTACCTTCTCCAGCTCCAAAGTGAGGCTTCTCTGTCCTTGTCCCTTTGGCTTGAGGATAAACTGTTACTCTACTCCAGAATTAAATAGCAGACATTTCACATTTGATACAAACTCAAAAGTCAAGAGAGGCTTGAAATCAAAACACAAACTCAACTAGAACTAAACATGAGCCCTAAACCCACACTCTTTTGTCTGTGTGTAGGGACTCTTGATTTATATCAGGGCAGGCAGCAGAGGATGCTGTAATCAAATAGTACAAACCTCCTTTCTCCTCTAGTTTGGAATGGTTCTGAATACTTGAGGGTATTGGGCTAGTGAAGGTCCTGATAGGATCCTTACATGTAGATTTCAGGCACCTGTTGTAAAATGACCTCCATTACTTAGTTGAAGATTTGAGCAGATATTTTGTAATCAAGCTTTTTTAAAAATGTATTTATTTTATTTATAGGCTTTTCAAGAAACTGATGGTGATAAAAGAATCCAGAAAACAAATTTGCTTTCTCTAATGTTTGTTATACTGGGAATTATTAGTATCGTAGTTTATATAATCATGGTAAGTTTCCCCAGCCTTTCTTGAATAGAATGAGTTTGATTATGCAGACAAAATTAGCTTTAGCACTATATTTTTAGAAAATGTTATCAGTACTTTTATGACTTCTTCATGCTAAGATGCCCATAGGAATAAAATGGGCTTCTTAGTATTTAGCGTATGCTAATAATTAGCATTGACTAACTCTATTAGCGCACCTTAGTAAAAGGAGCCCTAAATGGCATTTTATATACATGCATTGCCATATACAGTGGGGGAAATAAGTATTTGATCCCTTGCTGATTTTGTAAGTTTGCCCACTGACAAAGACATGAGCAGCCCATAATTGAAGGGTAGGTTATTGGTAACAGTGAGAGATAGCACATCACAAATTAAATCCGGAAAATCACATTGTGGAAAGTATATGAATTTATTTGCATTCTGCAGAGGGAAATAAGTATTTGATCCCCCACCAACCAGTAAGAGATCTGGCCCCTACAGACCAGGTAGATGCTCCAAATCAACTCGTTACCTGCATGACAGACAGCTGTCGGCAATGGTCACCTGTATAAAAGACACCTGTCCACAGACTCAGTGAATCAGTCAGACTCTAACCTCTACAAAATGGCCAAGAGCAAGGAGCTGTCTAAGGATGTCAGGGACAAGATCATACACCTGCACAAGGCTGGAATGGGCTACAAAACCATCAGTAAGACGCTGGGCGAGAAGGAGACAACTGTTGGTGCCATAGTAAGAAAATGGAAGAAGTACAAAATGACTGTCAATCGACAAAGATCTGGGGCTCCACGCAAAATCTCACCTCGTGGGGTATCCTTGATCATGAGGAAGGTTAGAAATCAGCCTACAACTACAAGGGGGGAACTTGTCAATGATCTCAAGGCAGCTGGGACCACTGTCACCACGAAAACCATTGGTAACACATTACGACATAACGGATTGCAATCCTGCAGTGCCCGCAAGGTCCCCCAGCTCCGGAAGGCACATGTGACGGCCCGTCTGAAGTTTGCCAGTGAACACCTGGATGATGCCGAGAGTGATTTGGAGAAGGTGCTGTGGTCAGATGAGACAAAAATTGAGCTCTTTGGCATGAACTCAACTCGCCGTGTTTGGAGGAAGAGAAATGCTGCCTATGACCCAAAGAACACCGTCCCCACTGTCAAGCATGGAGGTGGAAATGTTATGTTTTGGGGGTGTTTCTCTGCTAAGGGCACAGGACTACTTCACCGCATCAATGGGAGAATGGATGGGGCCATGTACCGTACAATTCTGAGTGACAACCTCCTTCCCTCCGCCAGGGCCTTAAAAATGGGTCGTGGCTGGGTCTTCCAGCACGACAATGACCCAAAACATACAGCCAAGGCAACAAAGGAGTGGCTCAGGAAGAAGCACATTAGGGTCATGGAGTGGCCTAGCCAGTCACCAGACCTTAATCCCATTGAAAACTTATGGAGGGAGCTGAAGCTGCGAGTTGCCAAGCGACAGCCCAGAACTCTTAATGATTTAGAGATGATCTGCAAAGAGGAGTGGACCAAAATTCCTCCTGACATGTGTGCAAACCTCATCATCAACTACAGAAGACGTCTGACCGCTGTGCTTGCCAACAAGGGTTTTGCCACCAAGTATTAGGTCTTGTTTGCCAGAGGGATTAAATACTTATTTCCCTCTGCAGAATGCAAATAAATTCATATACTTTCCACAATGTGATTTTCCGGATTTAATTTGTGATGTGCTATCTCTCACTGTTACCAATAACCTACCCTTCAATTATGGGCTGCTCATGTCTTTGTCAGTGGGCAAACTTACAAAATCAGCAAGGGATCAAATACTTATTTCCCCCACTGTACATGCAAAAACATTTTTAGTAAATTACCCCCAAATGTCCTTGTTTTACATATATCTGTAATAAATCAAGATATTAATAATAATATAATGTAACAAAAATAAACATCTAAATGAAAGCATGCTATACTTTTTTTTACTACCTTTAGGGATACACTTTTGGCAAGTCTGGAGAGACTCTTACCATGAGGCTGCGATCTTCATCATTCAAGGCATTGCTCCAACAGGTAGATATGTCTCTAATATGGAGATAGATTTAAAAGACCCATATTGATAAATCTAGTGTGTGCTAACTTATCCAGATAAGTTCTATACACATATCTTCATCTGGATGCTTTCCATTGAATATCCCTGTTGCTTGGCCATGCGGTAAGAGTTCTCTTAACACATGGCCATGTGTGCTGGGGGCTTTCATACCTGCTGTGGTAAAAAGGGCCCTGGTGCACGGGAAAACGGCCCCTGCCACCAGCACAGGGCCCTTTCTCCCGCAGCTTGGTAAAAGGGCCCTTTAACTGGGTGGGGGTATGGGTAATTTTAAAATAAAGCACCAAAAACATTTTTGAAAAATGCAGCTATTTTACCAAAAACAAAAATGACTCCTGGTAGTGCAGAAAGATGGGCATTTTTGAAAGCATGTCAAAGTCAGAATAGGGACATCCAAGTCTGAATGCCCCACCATTTCACATTTATTTTCGAACCAGATATGTCCAGCATAAACATTCATTTTACAGACTGAAACGTCCACATTTTGAATGGGGGAAAACAAGGAACAAGGATGTCTGTATAGCAGCATTCTTAGAAAATGGCCACACAGACTTTCATGCGGAGCAGAGGGTCAGCTTAGTGGTTAGTGCAGTGGACTGTAAATCAAGAGACCCAGTTTCAAATCCCATATAAACACTTTGTTTTCCTAATTGTGAGCCCTCCAGAAACAGAAAAATACCTACTGTACCTGAACGCACACCACTTCAATTTCAAGATTGCAGGTGTTTTATTTATTTATGTAAAGTAGGTATTTTTCTGTTTCTGGAGGGCTCACAATTAAAAAAAAAAAAAAAGAGTTGGCATGGGATTTCAACCTGCTTCCTACTCTGCTAAGAATGCCCATAATACCTGAAACTGTCATAGAGTCTGGTATCGCCTTCCAGTTTCACTTTCATAGAAGAGGGATGAGGACAGCAACCACTGGGAGATTAAAGAGGTGTTGTGCCTTAATCCCTCTAGCGGACAGCTGCTCAATCAAAGCACCTTTTTCTAACCTTGATATTCCTGATACAGGTCAAAATAAGGGTCTCCTCCTTTTTAGACATGGATGCTTCTTTCCCTCAGTAATCGCTGTTGGATGTCCAGATTTAAGACCCTCCCTAGTCCCACCCCAAACACACTCAGAATACGCCCCCTTGCAATTTGGACATACTGCAGTGTTGGTCATCTCTGTTCTGCCTTTGCAAAATCGTGATATGGACATTAATTTTGGCCCTTTGAGATGTTCGTATGCTTCAAAAACGAGCGCCAAAGTATCTTACTCAAATTCACACTTGCTCTGAAGAAGATGGAAATGCATGGATGTAGCTGTGTATATTATAACTTATACATGTACAGCTCCCCTACTCAAACTGTGCCTCTGGGAGCAGTTGTGCATATCACATAAAAATACAGGTGTAAAATAGATTTTGTTCACAGAAAGTACCTTATAAAATTATCCCCATTTTGCTGTGTGGCACAATGGGTTAACTTGCTATCACCTTGCTTTCAATCCTTCCACCTTTTGTTGTGTTTAAGGAGATAGACCAAGTCTCAGGACCCTGTAAGCAGAGATGCTCTGCACTTGGACCAGAGAACTCCAATCACAGCCATCAACTCGCTAACCAACATCCCATTACCTACATACTCCCTACCTAAATAGCCTCACCCACCTACCTGGGGAAGGGCTACATAGCCAGGTAGGGATGCTTGGGTGGGGGGGGGGGGGAGTGAGAGGAGGCTAAGTAGGTGTGTGGAGGGATAGCTAATGAGTAGGTGAGTGGTGGTGGTGGGACTTTCTGATTCCAGGCCACAGTTCCATTGCCTCAAGGGTCTTGGGGGCAGGGTGGGACTCTCTGATCCTCAACTTGGGCATCTTGAGCCTTTGATAGCTGTTTTCTATAACTTTCTATTAAAGTAATTGGGAAGTTAAAATTTAATTTGCTTTAGTACAATTTATTGCATCAGAAATAATTTCACTTGCATCTCGTTAGTATGCCATATCCATGCTAACAGCATTAAGATCAATACAGACTGTTACATCCCCATTAACTCAGATTTTTGGGTGCTAAAACCCATGCTGCATGGGAAGTAATCTTTTGTGCACAAAAAAATTGTGCTAAACTGGAAGTAAACCTCTGCACTGAGTTTAGCACAGTTTATTACATCGTCCTGCGAACTGTAGTATGGGCAATAAAGAGTAATGATTAGAGAAAGAAAGAACAGGGCTGGGAGTCAGTCTTATGCAATGGGAAGCTGATTGACCTGGGTAGAGAAGTGTAGATGGGAACAACCAGAGACATTAGGTTCTGTTATAGAATACTAGCTCACCTTTTATTGGCACACCTAACATTTATATACTAGCCATAGAGCTGGCATACAGAGTGGATGACTAAACGTAGCAGAAACGTGCAGATCTTACCGTATTATGTAAGTTATATGTGTAGCTTGGAGTCCTGCCCATGTGCCTTTAATGCTTTGCCCATGTATATGCCCTGGCATCTACACACTATGGTGTTCATTTTTAAAGCACATAGATGTCTCAAAATGCTCAGCAATCTACCAAAAACATCCAAATACTAATTTTGGAAAGTCCAATACTGCAGATCATCCAAATAGCTAGGGGGCATTTTGGGAGGAGTAGCCTAATGGTAAGTGCGGTTAGATGAGATCCTGGGGAACTGGGTTAGATTCCCACTGCAGTTCCTTGTGATCCCTGGACAAGTTGCTTAACCACCCATTGCCCCAGGTAGAAAAAACATCTAAGATTTTGAGCCTATTAGAGACAGAAAAAGTATGATTTGTACAGCGCTGTATACATCTAGTAGTGCTATAGAAATGATAAGTAGTAGTAGTAGGTAGGAAGTGTGTTTTGGGTGGAACTAGGGAGGACCCAAAAAAAGGACATCCAACAGGGATAATCAAATGTCCAAGTCTTAGATTCAGGACATCCTAAGGTATGTGAGGAGTAGCCTAATGGTTAGTGTAGTGGACTGTAAACCAAGGGTCCTGGTTCAAATTCCAACTTAGCTCTATTTTGTTTAATTGCAAGCCCTCCAAAAATAGAAATATATCTACTGTACCTAAATATGTAAGTCACTTGCAAGCCTGAAGGCTATTGAAGTAGTGCATATTCAGGTACAGTAGGTATTTTTTGGTTCTTGGAGGGCTCACAAAAAAAAATAGAATTAAGGTGGAATTTGAACAAGGACCCTTGGTTTAAAGTCTACTGCGTTGATCACTAGGCTACCCCTCTGCTCTGCCTGGATGTGTGTGGCCAGTTTTCTCAAAATGATGCCAGATTGACGTTCCTATTTCTGTTTTTTTGCTATTCATAAGTTGACCGTTTCATTTTGGAAAATGGCTATTTATTTTGGATGTCCTCAAAGTAAAACATGCATCTCACAGCCATTTTCAAACAGAAAATCTGGACGTTTTTCCTGTTTAAAATTGGCTCTGAGATAGATGTCTTTTTTGGACCTAATAAGCAGGACGTCCCAATTTTGACAACTTTTCAAAAATGCCCCTCCACGTCATGCACGCCATTACAAAGTAACAGGCACCCTGCTTACACTTTTGCAGCTAAGTGTGTGCTTACCCACGAAAGTGATAGAATTCTAGACATTTATGCACGCAAGGGGCACATAAATGCAGGTGTCTATATAATAGAATTGCCTGTATGAAACATTCACATGATTAACTTTTAGTGCATAGCTGCTGTGACCATTACCACGCTGGTGTGACAGGTAGTGTGCACTGCGTCCTGTATTAAATGCATAGAGGGGCCCTTTTACTAAGCCACATAAGCGTCTATGCGCACCCAACATGAGCCAAAATGGAGTTACTGCCCGACTACTGTGTGGCTCTTGAGGTATTCATTTTTGGTGCGCGTCCGAAAAATATTTTCGGGCACGCGTAACAGATGGGCGCCAAGTGGCATTTGACACACATAGGTCATTGCCACCCGGATTCTTTACCGCTAAGTGAATGGCTAGCGGTAAGGTCTCAGACCCAAAATGAACTTGCAGCAATTTTGATTTTGACACACGTCCATTTTTGGCAAAAAAAGGCCTTTTTTACAGGTGTGCTAAAAAATGGATCTGTGCGTGCCCAAAACCCCCACCTACACTACCGCAAGCCATTTTTCAGCACTCCTTTGTAAATGGACCCCAGAGTGAAATAGGGTTGAGAATTGGCAGAACATGGACAAGTACTAGGTATGGATAGTGTCTTGCAGATAGTGAACAGAAACTTGTGTCATGGTACCTGTTAGCATGGCAGATAGTGGAAATGCACTTAGGGAGAGATTCTTTATAAGGTGCCTAAAAGTTCTGTGTGGAACAAAATGACGCCCAGGCGTATTATCAAAAGTATGCCTACATTTTATAGAATAGGCTTAACATTCCACGTGGTATATAGAATAAGCCAAGTAGCTCTCCTTGTGACTAAATTCGGTCATTTCCATTTAGGCCATGTTTTACTTGCTGTAAATCCCGGTGCATAAATTAGGGGGAGAGCGGGTGTATTCTATAATAATGCACACAGATTGTAGAACTGTTCATACCCCGCCCATGGCCATGCCCTCTTTTCAACTTAGACTTAGAATTTAGGTGCATCATATTATAGAATACACTTAGTGAGTTGTGCTTGTAAATCTCAATTATTGCCAATTAGTTCTGTTAATTGCTTAACACCCAATTAGCGCTGATTAGCTTGTTTACTAATTAAGGGGCCTTTTTACTAAGCTATGGCAAAAAGTGGCCTGTGGCAGTGCAACAGGCCAGTTTTTACTGCGTCCTGGGAAAAGGGCCTTTTTTAAAGGGGCCAGAAAATGGACGTGTGGAAAAATAAAAACCAGCGCACATCCATTTTCAGTCTGAGACCTTACCGCCACCCATTGACTTAGCAGTAAAGTCTCACATGCTACCCAGGTGGTAGGCATGCAGCACGGTCACACTGCCATCTACCGCTGGGTAAGCTTCATATGGTACAAAATTGAAAATATTTTTTACTGCGTCTTTTTGGCATGTGCCAAATTCAGAATTATCACCCGGGGCACATGGTAGCCAGGCGGTAATACTGATTTGGTGCATGCTGATGTGCGTAGACCCTTACGCACCTTTGTAAAGGGCCCCTAAATTATGCGCATTGTTATAGAATACAATTTGATTTCCACGCAGAAGTTCCGGCACCATGTATAGAATCAGGGGATTAATGCCACCTCAGTAGGTGATGGTAAATACAATTGTGTTACCTATCAATGCAATTAATGTGCAATAAAGTTTATTTTTCTGTGCAATAACTGTGTGGAAAGCTCTCCCCCAAGAGACACTACACAGGCGTCATAGTTACCATGCATTAATTTTTGCAACTAACATGCAGTAACTGTAAATGTTTACTGCACTTTAGTAAAAGGACCCCTTATACTGTATGTTAATGAAAATACTCCAGATTTTTTTGTATTTGGAAGAAAAGATGTACCTTCATATCAGTGTTATTTTTAAATAACAGGAAATTGGATGGTTTGATGATCACAAGAACGCTGTAGGTGTTTTGCTTACAAGACTTGCCACAGATGCTTCCCAAGTCAAGGGGGTAAGTGAAAATGTAAAATATGTATCACAAGTCATCCATATTCAGCAGTAGAAATAAATTTAGAAATGTATGTTAAGAGAGGGAAGGTGGACAACTTGATCTAGAATTGTTAGCTCCTCTTTTTTGAAATGGTAGCTGCCAGAGACACAAAAGGGCTGTAGTGTCCCCCCTACTGAGAAAAGCTCCTTTGACCAGGACAAGCTTGCAAACTACTAGCCAGTATTTAACATCCTTTTCCTAGGAGGACTGGTGAATATGCAGTAAAAGTGGCTAAATTTATTTATTTTTTCATTAGGATAAAAGAAAGAAACAAGCTAGCCATTTCCAACCCAATCCATGGGGCATACCTAGTTCCATCTTGGGAATGACTGGGCTAGACCCATGTCAATTTGGCTTCAGACCTGGGTATGGAATGGAGACAGTTTTTGTAACTCTATTTGATGATCACCACAGAAACTATGACAAGTGTTGCTAGATTTCTCAGCCTTAGGTGCTGTGAACCATAATATCATGCACACACAGGTGACAGAAATAGGTTTCGGTGACACAATATTTGCATGGTTCAAATCCTATTTGTCAGATAGAAAAAAAAACCAGATCTGTTCAACAACAGCACATCACCACCTTATACATCAAGTCCAGTATCCTGATTTCAATACTGGCCAATCCAGGTACAAAATAGATTCCATGCTGGTGATGATGTGGAGGAACTGAAAGAAATCTTGGTGAATCTGGAAGATGTACTGAGCCAAATAGTAAATCACCTGGACCGGATGGATACTGAAAGATTAGTAAATCACCTGGACCTATGATACTGGTAGAACTCAAACATGAAATTACTGATCTGCTGTTAGTGATCTGTTACCTGTCATTAAAATCATCCATAGTACCTGACGATTGGAAGGTGGCCATTGTAACGCTGATTTTTAAAAAGGGCTTCAGGGGTGATCCAGGAAATTACAGACTGGTAAGCCTGACATTGGTACCGGGCAAAATAGTGGAAACTATTTTAAAGAATACATAGACAAACATGGTTGAATGGAACAGAGTCAACATGGATTCAGCCAAAGGAAGTCTTGCCTCACCAATTTCCTTTGTTTGAAGGTGTGAATAAACATGTCAGTAATGGTGAGTCAGTTCATTTACTGTATCTAGATTTTTAGAAAGCTTTTGACAAAATTCCTCATGAGAAACTCCTGAGAAAATTAAAGAGTCATGGGATAGGAGGCAATGTTCTGTTATGGATTAGGAATTGGTTATTGGACAGAAAAAGGAAAGTTAGGGTTAAATGGCCATTTTTCTCAATGAAGGAGGGTGAATAGTGGAGTGCTGCAGGGATCTGCACTGGGACCAGTTCTACTTAGCATGTTTATAAATGACATAGAAATCAAAATGACAAGTGAGGTGATTAAATTTGCAGATGACACAAAACTATTCAAAGTTGTTAAAACACTTGCAGACTGAAAAATTGCAGGAAGACCTTAGGAAATTGGAAGATTGGGCATCTAAATGGCAGATGAAATTTAATGTGGACAAATACAAAGTGATCCACATTCGGATCCGAATCATAGTTACCTGATGCTGGTGTCCACCTTAGGAGTCAGCACTCAAGAAAAAAGTTCTTGTTTTCATTGTAGACAATATGCTGAAATCTTCGGTCCAGTGTTGGGTGGCAGCCAAAAAAGCAAACAGGATGCTTGGAATTATTAGGAAAGGGATGGTAAATAAGACCAGGAATTCTATAATGCCTCTGTATCATTCCATGGTATGATCTCACCATAAGTATTGCATTCAATTCTGGTTGCTATATCTCAAAAAAGATATAGCGGAATTAGAAAAGGTTCAAAAAATAGCAACCAAAATGATAAAGGGGATGGAACTCCTCTATAGGAGGAAAGACTAAAGAGATTAGGGCTCTTCAGCTTGGAAAAAGAGATGGCTGAGGGATGATATGATTGAGGTCTACAAAATCTTGAGTGGTGTAGAATGAGTAGAAGTGAATCAATTTTGAAATCTTTCAAAAAGAACAAAGAGTAGGGGGCACTCAATGAAGTTAAATGGAAATATTTTTAAAACAAATGGGAGGAAATATTTGTTCATTCAATGAATAGGTATGCTCTGGAACTCATTGCCAGAGGATGTGGTAACAGAAGATAGCTTATCTGGGTCTAAAAAAGGTTTGGACAAGTTCCTGGAGGAAAGTCCATAGTCTGCTATTGAGATAGACATAGGGAAGCCATTGCTTACTCTGGGATTAATAGCATGAAATGTTGCTACAATTTGAGTTTCTGCCAGGTACTTGTGATCTGGATTGATCACTGCTGGAAACAGGATATTGGGTTAGATGGACCACTGGTCTGACCCAGTGTGGCTATTCCTATATTCTTATGAGTTGTGGATGTTCACCAAGACCACCTTAATAATGATTTATGGATTTTTCTTCCCAAGAACTGAGCCAAACCTTTTTTTAAACCCTGATTCACTAACCACTTTTACTACATTTTCTGGCAATACATTCCAGAGCTTAATTATATGTTTACTGAAGACATATTTTTCCAGTTTGTTATGAATGTACTACTTAGTAACTGCATTGTTTGTCCCCTAATCCTTGTACTTTTAGAAACAGTAAACAAGCAATTCACATCTAATCTTTCCACTCCACTCATTATTTTATAGACCTCTGTTATATCTGCCCTCAGCTGTCTCTTCTCCAAGCCAAAGATCCCTAACCTCTTAGCCTTTCCTCATAAAGGAGTCATCCCATCCACTTTACCATTTTGATTACCTTTCTCTGTACCTTTACTAAGTACATTCAAAGTGGTTTACGTAGTATATACAGGTACTTATTTATACCTGGGACAATGGAGGGTTAAGTGACTTACCCCAAGCCACAAAGAGCTACAGTGGGAATCAAATCCAGTTCCCCAGGATCAAAGTCCATTGCACTAACCACTAGGCTACTCCTCCACTCCAATACTTGTGAAGGCACGATGGGTGTAGTTTGGGCAGAGTGTGGGTAGAGTAATGATTTACACATGGTCTTTAAAAAAACATGCTGATTTGTGTGTTCTTGTACTCTTGTACATTGACATCAGTTTCTGAGCAGATATAAATATGCCTGTCTTCAATATAGCTGCAATTTCTGAAACCTTTCTGAAACAGTTTTATAACCTAGGCATTTTATGGGTGTTTATAAAACAGGCTAAGAACAGGTACCTAGTCAACACATTTTAAAATTACTCTCCACACATATGCTTCTTTTATTTATTTTTACTGTGTCTTACAG
This sequence comes from Microcaecilia unicolor, assembly GCF_901765095.1. Classification (NCBI taxonomy): domain Eukaryota; kingdom Metazoa; phylum Chordata; class Amphibia; order Gymnophiona; family Siphonopidae; genus Microcaecilia; species Microcaecilia unicolor. The sequence continues at coordinate 158,630,695 of NC_044031.1, forward strand.
TCTTTTCCCTTCTTTATTAAAACTTGCCTGTCCTTCTGCACCAGTCATTATGTAATTGCATTATCATGTGTTAGATTTTTACTAATCCATTAAACTTTTGTCTTATTACAGGCTACTGGGACTCAACTGGGTTTGATTATCATGACTGTCTGCACCTTGCTGGCAGCCATTATTATTGCCTTTATACATAGCTGGCAGCTGACTCTGATGATCCTTGCTTGTGTTCCTTTTCTGATTGGGGCAAATTTTATTAGAATGAAATCAATGGCTGGTCATGCTTCTAAAGATCAAAAAGCCTTGGAGGAAGCTGGAAGAGTAAGTGTATTTGTTCATTTATCTATAAATAACAATTTCATTTTTATTGGTTATAAACAAATATAACAGGACTACTCATCTTCAAATTTTCCAAAAAGCTAAATAAAAATATTAGGAACCCATTGCAAGCTGTTTATGAACTACCCCAAAGTGTGCTTCATTGAATGTATACATCCAAATGAAAAAGAAATTGACAACTTAAAATGACCTCTTTTCATATCCCTACCTGTCAATTATCTCAGAATTCAAGAAAAGAGAAAAATAAAGTCCAAAGATGCCACCTGAAGGAACAGAATGCATCCATTAGGGATACCCTTGTATGAAGAACAAAGGTAGATTGAGAATAAGAATGCAGGTTGTTACAATATTCTTCAGTTTACAACAAAATTGTATATATCTAGGTACAAAGTACAGAGAGGCCCTTATCACACTAGCTAGCAGCTGTACTGGAAAAAAGGAGCAGTCAGGTCAACAGGTAAACCAAATCCCCTTGGCATGAATAACAGTCTAATCTCTAGTTATCTCACTTACATCTTTGTAAGATAGGTTTCTAAATATCCCCAAAGTTTTGTACATTCCCTCTTAGAGGGCAATTCTATAGTAGGTGCCAATAGGCAATGTACTAAGTTTGAATTTTGTTAACAGCATCTGAACACCTAGATTTCATTATAGGGAAAGGGACTTGATATACCACCTTTCTGTGGTTTTTGCAACTACATTCCGAGCTGTTTACATAGTATAGACAGGTATTTATTTGTACGGTATAGTATAGACAGGTATTTATTTATTTAACGGAGAGTTAAGTGACTTGCCCAGAGTCACAATGAGCTGAAGTGGGAATCAAACCCAGTTCCCAAGGATCAAAGGCCACTGCACTAACCACTAGGCTACTAGCATGCATATATAACTGTTGGACATGCACTTCCTCCTGTGAATGCATCCTGCAAATGCAATAAGCAAGTTGTACTCTAAAGTTATTTATGTACCTGTTTATTAATCTGAAAGGAATTCACTCAAGATGGTGCACAGCAAAAATAAGTCAAACATTGGCAATAGACAATTATAGCAGTAAAAATATTCAGATAACAATGCAAGGTATGGCATAGTGTGCTACATTACAATGTCAACATAATATGCAATAAAACATTTTAATAGACAGTATAGGGTGTGAGCAAAGGTGGAATATATAGATAGGTAAGATAGAGTAACTGGAGTTTGAAAATAAGGGAACTAATTTAAAGAAAGTTGGATGTCAGAAGGTGCTTGAATATTATCTCACCTAGGATATACTTGATATACCACCTTTTACATCACAATAGGTCAAAGCAGTGAGTAGCAAAAGCTTGCCCTAGAGGGAGGATGGAGCTATCAGTACCCTGGAAATGCAGGGTGAGCACATATGCTCACAGAAAAAGCAACTGAGCAGGGCCACACAGCTCATGTTCTATGTAAGGCAAGACTGGAACCCCCCATCTTCCGGCACAATACCCTCTGCCCCCATCATTATCTGAACAACATACATAGAGTCCACAGAAGAGCAGAACACACAAAGGGAGCTTGACTAGGAGGTGTAAATGTAGCAGGGCAGGATGTCATGTCAATACTTCATTGCCAGTCTTTTTGGTGCATTTCACACATTTTGTAAAGGGCTTATTGTGGGATTAATGCTATAAAGATGCTGCTAACATTTACCTGGCAAATAGGCATGTAAATGACCTGAATACCATTTGTAAATGCCAAAATTTCAGCTATGCATTATTCTGTAGACACACGCATATCTTCAATAGCATATACTTTGCAGGTGGCTGGTATACATGCTTAAGCCTAAGTACCTATGCATGCATATACCTAGTTACACTAGTGTTCTATAAGGGACAGGAAGTGCCTACTTTTATTTCTAGAATAGGCTCCATATAGGTGCCCCTTTATAGAACTGCCCTTCATATCAGCATAATACATACCAATTTGTACATTTGATAATTTGTAGGTTTGCATACGCTAACATTTTTAAGGTTTCTAAATGAACTCAGTGTGTGCAAGTGAATGCACGTAACTGGTGGAGAGTTTTCCTCATCTCAGTATGACTGTGCAATAAGTGTTATTGTCAAACACCTTCAGTACTTTCAGCAATAAACTAACACAATATGGAACAAATTTGTTGTACAATATTATAGTCTAATTATTATGCATTGGATTAGCTTCCTAGACTATCAGTTTCACTTAGAATTTCTTAGCATAATTATCAGTGTTTTTTTATTTACCACTTTTTAGATTTCCACCGAAGTTGTAGAAAACATAAGAACAGTAGCTTCTTTAACAAGAGAAGATACATTTTATGTAAAGTATACCACAAGTTTGGATGGACCATACAGGTGAGAATTTTTACTAAATACAACTTTCACCTATTCCATTTATTTCCCAAAGTATGATATGGTGGGACACCCAGGAGTCAATTAACTAGACAGTAGACTCATAAGTCTTTCCTCAGGACAAAACAAAATGTTTTGGCTCACTTGCAGGCTCATTTTCGAAAGAGGACGCCCATCTTTTGACACAAATCGGAAGATGGGCATCCTTCTCACAGGGTTGCCCAAATTGGTATAATCGAAAGCCGATTTTGGGCGTCCCCAACTGCTTTCTGTCGCGGGGACAGGTGCGGTCCCAGCACAGACCCCTGCGAGACCCCAATAAATACCCTTCTCCACTGAGAATACTGACCTTTCAGTCCTACTCTCTGCTTCCTCTCTTTCAACCAGTTCTTAATCCATAGTAATACCCTACCTCCGATCCCATGACTCTCCAGTTTCCTCTGGAGTCTTTCATGAGGCACTTTGTCAAACGCCTTTTCAAAATCCAGATACACAGTATCCACCAGCTCCCCATTGTCCACATGTTTGTGGAATCTTTGTGGACATGGATGGAAAAACTTCTTAGGCTAAATTAAATGACGCTATGGTGCCTGAAAAAGGGGAAATGCACAGAAAAAGGAAAGGGAAAGTCTCGGCCGAAGTCAGGACCTAAAAGTGGCCTGATGACAATGGAAAAACAAACAAAACTTAAAACTGTGATAAAAAGCTCTAATGAAATTAAAGGAAAGGAAAATGGAGATTCTAACAGGAACACAATTCCGAAATGAAAAAATAGCCAGAACGAACACAAAATATGGTTTCTAATACTGAGCGAATGAGGAGATAGTACAAAGAAGCATCTTTTCCTTACATGGAAGAAGAACTGAGGGGTCCATGTTCGCGCAATGGGTGGGAAGGCACTTGCGCATGCATGGTGGAGCATGGCTTGTGCTCCACAAAGTTCTTACTTACTTTTTTAAATGCCTGACCGGGCAACGCAGATCGGCATCACCGATGTCCTCGAAGAATCAAAGCAATTTAACCACCCTGGCTTCTGGCCAGTTAAATCATCTGTTTGGGGCAACCTGCTAATTTTCACTGACACATATCCGGTTAGTGCTGTTGAAAATAACTGGTTACCATCGAAATGAAAACCAGCTATTTTTAGGTCATTCTAGAGTGGAGTCAGTACTTGGTCAGTTAAGTTTCGATATTCAGCACTTAACTAGCTAGGTTAACTGCATACATGGGACTGCATAAAAGTCAGGCCTATTTTTATGAAGTTACTCATCGCTGGTTAAAGGGATGAATATGACACTTATCCAGCTATATGTTAGTCGGCTCCACAAACCCAGAAGTTCAATGCTGATGTCCAGCCATGGCCCAGCCTTGAATTTCTGGGTTTATCGCCAGTAGCAGTCAGCAAAATGCTGATCACTGCCGGCTTTATACACGGACCTATGGTTTTAGAGAGTCAGCAGGGGAAAATACATATTAGCATCTTAATGTAATATGAGTGTTTCTTTCCATATCAATTAGATCTTTAGCCATTTGTGGAGCTGCCAATGGTGGTGGGCACTGAAACTGCTGTCACTACCATCTTGTTTTGAAGGCTATAGGCTAAGAGACAATAATGACCTTCAGTGCATTGCCACAGAGTTGTTTCTACTTCACAATGCAGTAGATGAATCCAACTTCTCCCACTCCGATCAAAAAACGTTGAGTTTAAAAATGATCCATCCAGGTTTTATTGGTTAGTAATGAAGAAATGCCGTCAGTGAAATCAGGATTAATTGAAAATTACTGGTGTTCTCACTGGACTATAGTTGACTAGTGCGGCTTCTTGTGTGATTTTTTAAATCTTGGTTTCTGTAATCACTAATTTACTTTTATATATTTTGTATTTATTTAAAGGGATGCTATGATCAAAGCTCCAATATATGGATTCACCTATGGAATATCACAGTCTTGCAACTATTTTGTTAATGCAGCTGTTTTCAGATTTGGGGCTTGGCTTATTGCACACTGTTACACAGGATTTGAAAGTGTGTTTATGTAAGTATACTGGCTTGGAAAGTTACAAAATGCCTATCAGGGCTTTTATTTCAAATGTTACTAACAACTGGACATATTGATGATAATTTAATAAAGGTTTATCTACATGTAAAGCCTGTTGTGCAGGTGGAAAAGTGGTATACATATGCCGAGAAGATGGTGTAGACATCACTCTGCGTCATCGTGGTCTGCATATAATGCCCACTTTCAACATTATTGCTCAGTCCTTTGTTCAGCCAAGAAAGAATACTGTTCTAAATTGATTCATATTGCTTCAAATAAGCCTCACCCCCTCTTCAATTAATACCCTAGCCTCCCCGACCTCATAACCCCCTCTGCAATTTTTGACCCCTCCATCCGACCACTTGATACTCTTGCCACTTTTTGGCAGAACAAGGCCCTCCATAATTGGCTCTTCTCCCTTTTCTTATTCCCTCCCCCCACCCACTTTCTCATTCATATCCTCTGGAGAGTGCTGTCCAACTTCAATCTTCCTGGTGCACTTTTAATGCTATCACCCTTTTCTCCCACAAAACTTTATTCCAGGACATGAACCCCTCTGACTCCCCTTCTGACCCCTTCTCATTTATTCAAGCATCTCCCCTTATTTTTACCCATTCTTCAAACCTCTTTAACTGACAGCATTGTTCCAAGTGCCTGGAAGCATGCTCTAGTTACCCCACTCTTAAAGAAACCCACCCTTGATTCATCTGACCCTGCAACCCATCTCGACCCTCCCATTCTTTGCCAAATTTCTAGAGAAAATTGTTCACCAACAACTTGTGACTTCTTGGATAAGACCTTTGCTTTACACCTCTACCAGGCCGGTTTTAGGAAGAATCATAACACTGAAGCATGTCTAGTCACTTTTCACGATACACTTGGGTCCTTTCTAGATCAGCACTCTTCTGTGGTTGTGGTATCTCTTGATCTCTCATCTGCTTTTGACCTTTAGATCATTTGATTCTTCTAGATCATTTCCAATCCATAGGTGCCTCTAGTACTGTTACTCACTGGTTCCATAGTTATATATCCCACAGATATTTTCAACAACTTTATCAATATTCCTGCTCTCCCAGCTTCTCATCTCTGCCCAGTGTGCCTCAGGGCTCTTAGCCCCGACTCTTTTCAACATTTTTCTTGTACTGCTTTTCACTCTGGTTTAATCTAGCAACTGTCTTCCTTTGTTCTACATGGACGATATTCAGATCTTATACTGCCTCTTTCCCAACATCTCTTTGAGCTTAACCTATGTTTGCAAAAAGTATCTACCTGGCTTTGTGACCACATTCTTCATCTCAAAGCCATCCAAACCTTTTAAACTCCACTAAGCTAACCGCCTTTACCACATTCTGTGGCAATGAATTCCATAGTTTAATCACATGTTGAGTGAAGAAACATTGTCTCCGATTTGTTTTAAATTTACTACATTGTAGCTTCATCGCATGCCCCCTAGTCCTAGTATTTTTGGAAAGCGTAAACAGACGCTTCACATCTACCGTTCAACTCCACTCATTATTTTATAGACCTCTATCATATCTCCCCTTAGCCGCCTTTTCTCAAAGCTGAAGAGCCCTAGCCTCTTTAGCCTTTCCTCATAGGGAAGTCGTCCCATCCCCTTTATCATTTTCGTTGCTCTTCTCTGCACCTTTTCTAATTCTACTATATCTTTTTTGAGATGCGGCAACCAGAATTGAACACAATATTCGAGGTGCGGTCACACCATGGAGCGATACAAAGGCATTATAACATCCTCATTTTTGTTTTCCATTCCTTTCCTAATAATACCTAACATTCTATTTGCTTTCTTAGCCGCAGCAGCACACTGAGCAGAAGGTTTCAACGTATCATCAATGATGACACCTAGATCCCTTTCTTGGTCCATGACTCCTAACGTGGAACCTTGCATGACGTAGCTATAATTCGGATTCCTCTTTCCCACATGACTTTGCACTTGCTCACATTAAACGTCATCTGCCATTTAGACTCCCAGTCTCGTAAGGTCCTCTTGTAATTTTTCACAATCCTCCCGCGATTGAACGACTTTGAATAACTTTGTGTCGTCAGCAAATTTAATTACCTCATTAGTTACTCCTATCTCTAGGTCATTTATACATATGTTAAAAAGCAACAGTCCCAGAACAGACCCCTGGGGAACCCCACTAACTACCCTTCTCCATTGAGAATACTGACCATTTAACCCTACTCTCTGTTTTCTATCTTTTAACCAGTTTTTAATTCACAATAGAACACTACCTCCTATCTCATGACTCTCCAATTTCCTCTGGAGTCTTTCATGAGGTACTTCGTCAAATGCCTTTTGAAAAACCAGACACACGATATCAATAGGCTCACCTTTATCCATATGTTTGTTCACTCCTTCAAAGAAATTGAGTAGATTGGTGAGGCAAGATTTCCCTTCACTAAGTCCTTGTTGGCTTTGCCTCATTAAGCCATGCTTTTGAGTATGCTCTGTAATTTTGTTTTTTATAATAGTCTCTACCATTTTACCCGGCACCGACGTCAGGCTCACCAGTCTATAATTTCCCGGATCTCCTCTGGAACCTTTTTTAAAAATCGTCGTTACATTGGCCACCCTCCAATCTTCCGGTACCATGCTCGATTTTAAGGATAAATTACATATTACTAACAATAGCTCCGCAAGCTCATTTTTCAGTTCTATCAGTACTCTAGGATGAATACCATCCGGTCCTAGAGATTTTCTACTCTTCAGTTTGTACAATTGCCACATTACATCCTCCAGGTTTACAGATAATTCATTAAGTTTCTCCAACTCTTCAGCTTCGAATACCATTTCCGGCACCGGTATCCCACCCAAATCTTCCTCAGTGAAGACCGAAGCAAAGAATTAATTTAATCTCTACGCTACGGCTTTGTCATCTCCGATCACCCTTTTTACTCCTCGGTCATCTAGATGTCCAATTGATTCTTTTGCTGGCTTCCTGCTTTTAATATACCTAGAAAAATTTTTACTATCCACCTTATAATTGAAAGAGAAAAACGCCTAGATTTCGACCCAAATCGGGAGATAGACGTTTATCTCACAAAAACGAATACATCGGTATAATGGAAAGGCGATTTTGGACGTTTTCAACTGCACTCCATCGCAGAAGCGTACAAAGTTGACGGGGGCATGTCGGAGGCGTGGCGAAGGTGGAACTGGGGTGTGGTTATCGGCCAAGGAGAGATGGGCGCCTTTCGCCGATAATGGAAAAAAAGTATGCGTTTGTAGCTAGAATTTAGGGCACTTTTCCTGGACCCTGTTTTTTCACGAATAAGGCCCCAAAAAGTGCCCTAAATGACCAGATTACGCCCAGAAGGAATCGGGGATGACCTCACCTGACTCCCCCAGTGGTCACTAACCCCCTCCCACCACAAAAAAATGATTTTCAAAACTTTTTATTTTCACCATCAAATGTCATACCCACCTCCCTGGCAGCAGTATGCAGGTCCCTGGAGCAGTTGTTAGGGGGTGCAGTGGACTTCAGGCAGGTGGACCCAGGCCCATCCCCCCCTACCTGTTACAATTGTGCTGCTTAATGCTTATTGGTCGTCCAACCTCCCAAACCCACTGTACCCACATGTAGGTGCCCCTCTTCACCCCTTAGGGCTATAATAATGGTGTAGACTTGTGGGCAGTGGGTTTTGAGGGGGATTTGGGGGGCTCAACACACAAGGGAAGGGTGCTATGCACCACGGAGCTCTTTTACCTTATTTTTTGTTTTTGTAAAAGTGCCCCCTAGGGTGCCCGGTTGGTGTCCTGGCATGTGAGGGGGACCAGTGCACTATGAATCCTGGCCCCTCCCACGAACAAATGCCTTGGATTTATTCGTTTTTGAGCTGGGTGCTTTCATTTTCCATTATCACTGAAAAACAAAAACGCCCAGCTCACAAATTGTCGAATAAAACATGGACGTCTATTTTTTTCGAAAATACGGTTCAGTCCGCCCCTTCACAGAGATAAACGCCCATGGAGATAGACGTTTTCGTTCAATTATGCCCCTCCACGTGTTTTTGCCTCCAACGCAATCTTTTTTTCGAAGTCCCTCTTAGCCTTCCTTATCAGCGCTTTGCATTTGACTTGCTGTTTCTTATTATTTTCAGTTGGTTCCTTCTTCCATTTTCTGAAGGATTTTCTTTTAGCTCTACTAGCTTCCTTCACCTCACCTTTTAACCACGCCAGCTGTCATTTGGTCTTCCGTCCTCCTTTTTTAGTACGCTGAATATATTTGGCCTGGACTTCCAGGATGGTGTTTTTGAACAGCATCTACGCCTGATGTAAATTTTTGACCCTTGCAGCTGCTCCTGTTATGTTTTTTTTTTCACCGTTGTTTTCATTTTATCATAGTCTCCTTTTTTAATGTTAAACGCTAACGTATTTGATTTCCTATGTATACTTACTTCAAAGCTAATATCAAATCTGATCATATTATGATCGCTGTTATCAAGCAGTCCCAGCACCATTACCTCTTGCACCAGATCATGCGCTCCACTAAGGCCTAGGGGAGGTGGCTTTGATCCCCTTCAATGCTCCACCTTGATACTACACGTGCCTTTGCTATTAGCTGTGCTAGACCCAAACTATGGAATTCCCTCCCGATTCAGATTTGCATACTAAATTCAAGATTGCACTAAAGACACATCTATTCAGTTTAGACTTCCCTAATTCTTAATTTCTTTCCAACCCCCTTTCCTTTCCTGTTTTTCTCCTTCTCCTTCTTTTACTCTGTAAACCTCATAGAAACCAGCTGATTTTCAGCTGAAATCAGAAAAAGGCTGAATACCAATTTTGGGTTGGTTTCAGTTTCAAAGCCAAAACTGAAACTTGGTTGGCCACCACTAAGATATGACTCCAGTAATAGTACAATAGAGCATTATTTAAATCTTCTCAAAACGTAATTATGTATTTGAAGTTCACATGCAATGTGATAATGCCACCTGCAGCCATAAAATGTTGGTTTTATGTTATGTGATCACCAACTCTTCAAATGTTTTCCATTTGTAGTGTATTTTCTGCTATCGTATTCGCAGCTATGAGTGTTGGACAGTCTACTTCTTTGGCACCGGATGTTGGAAAAGCAAAGGTTTCAGCTCAACGAATGTTTAAGCTTCTAAATAGGAAGCCACTAATTGATAGCTATAGTGAAGAAGGTGAAAAACTGGTAAGAACAAAGCAATTACTACTAGATACAGTTCTTAAATGTAGCAAGATTTGTCCATAAAAATGTAATGTAATGAAGTAGAGCATTTGGTGATCGGCTGATTCTATTTGCCTGTTTGGTAAAACCATATAGGAAGGTGAAAGTTCATACACACTGTCACTACATTTGTTGTGTGGTAAAATTATTTTCTGTGTGATAACTGTATGGGAAGACATTGGGAATGACTCCAGCAGTTACTGAACAGGCATTGCACTTACTGTCCGTTGGAAGCAAGATTTTACCACTCTTAAAGGCCTCTTTACTTCCATATGCTAACAAATGAAAACAACTTAGTTCCCCCCATTTCCTTTCTATGACTATGGAAAATTGGAAAATTAGATTTATTGAATGAGACCATAGTATATCTGTACTGTAGTTTTATTAGATATGGAAGTTAAGATATTTTCCTAGCATGTATATGCATTATAAATATAAAGACATTGATCAGTCATGTATTTGATTACATTCAGTTAGGTCACGTGGAGGGGCATAATTGAAAGAGACATCCAAGTTTTGATGAGGGGTGGGGAAACTCATATTTTCGAAACAAGATGGACGTCTATCTTTCATTTCGGTAATACAGTCAGGGTCGCCCAAATTCTGAAATGTGGTCGTCCCTAGACTTGGCCGTTTCTGATTTTCGGCGATAATCGAAACCAAGGACATCCATCTCAGAAACAACCAAATGCAAGCCACTTGGTCATGGGAGGAGCCAGCATTTGTAGAGCACTGGTCCCCCTGACATGCCAGGACACCAACCAGGCACCCTAGGGGTCACTGCAGTGGATTTCAGAAATGGCTCCCAGGTACATAGCTCCCTTACCTGGTGTGCTGAGCCCCCCCAAAGCCCACTATCCACAACTGTACACCACTACCATAGCCCTTACGGGTAAAGGGGGGCACCTAGATGTGGGCACAGTGGGTTTCTGGTGGGTTTTGGAGGGCTCGCTGTTTCCTCTACAAATGTAACAGGTAGAGGGGGTACGGGCCTGGGTCCGCCTGCCTGAAGTGCACTGCACCCACTAAAACTGCTCCAGGGACCTGCAAACTGCTGTGATGGACCTGAGTATGACATCTGAGTCTGGCAATCAATATTTTTAAAGATGTTTTTTTGAGGGGGGGGGGGGTTAGTGACCACTGGGGAAGTAAGGGGAGGTCATCCCCGATTCTCTCCAGTGGTCATCTGTTCAGTTCAGGCACCTTTTTGTGCCTTAGTCGTAAGAGAAACACGACCAGGTAAAGTTCTCCAAGTGTTCGTCAGGGACGTCCTTGTCTCTTTCCTTTATAGGTCGAGGACGTCCTAGTGTTAGGCACACTCAAGTCCCGCCTTCACTACGCCTCCAAAATGCCCCCTTGAACTTTGGCTGTCCTTGCGACGGAAAGCAGTTGGGGATGTCCTAAATCGGCTTTCAATTATACCGATTTGGACGACCCTGTGAGAAGGACGCCCATCTTCTGATTTGTGTTGAAAGATGGGCCTCCTTCTCTTTCAAAAATGAGCCCAATAGGGCCCCTTTTATTAAGTTTCAGCAAAAATTGGCCTTAGTGTTCCCTAGTGCGAGTTTTTCCCTTATGCTAAGCAGTAAAATGGCAAATTTTCCATTTTTTGTATTAATGGCCATTAACTAATGTTTCTGTCAGGGCACAGCCATTAAAAAAAATTACTGCTTCAGCACTTACTGACACCTGTTTTGTAGGTGGTAAGGGCTCACGTGGTAATCCTGTGCTAACCAGTTAGCACACAGTAATGTAGCTGTGCTAATTAATTAGCCCAGGGAAGCCCACCCTCCACCCCCTTGAAATGCCCCCTCCAAAATAAATTACAAAAATTGATTATCACCCAGATTAATGCAAGCTAATTTGACAGTTACTGCAAGACACACGGGTACATCCCACATATGCCTTTTTAAGCTACATTTGTCATGCGTTAGCACCTAACGCAGCTTAGTAAAAGAGCCCGATAATAATTAATGAATGGAAAATGCAATCTCTTGTCTGGTGTTAATATTTTTGTATAGATATAGGAAGAAAGATCATGATTTGGCTTATAATCACAAATTCTGCCCATTGTCATGGTATTTTCTGTGAGTTTGCATTTGGAGAATTCAAGATTTGGATTACAATGATTTGGAAATTAAGTGTATGAGTAGCTTTTAATTCTACTACATGCAAAATTTCATGACAATGCACACTGTTTGAGGCTGAGATTCAAGATTGCAACCATGAATTTGAAGCCCCACTGCAGCTCCTTGTGATCTTGAGCGTGTCATTTTGGGGGGGAGGGGGGATTCTATAAATGGTGCTGAAAAATTCTCGCTGGAAAAAGATTAGCACTGAAGATGGCGTCCTAGCTAGACCTACAGCGTTTTTTGTGTTAGCGGGTGTTATCGTGATTCAGCTTTTTATCCTTTAAACTTGATATGCCGCATACAAAGAGAAAGGGGACAACAAGGGGGCAACCGTCGCTTCCTTTAACATCGTCTCCTGCCCAGCTAACACTCGATCGATATGTAAGGTGCTTACCTCCCGAACCAGGACCGGCGTGCCCCGCTTTGAGCGATGTCGAGGGAGCGGCATCGACCCAGGGGTTGGATACTACTCTATCGCCGCCTATGCTGAGACCACCTCCTTGCCCAGCCGCTTCCAGATTTGAAGAAGCAGACCGGACACCGTCCGATGTGTCGAGTCTGTGCCTGCTTGGCGGTTCTATTTCTGGAGGGGCGGTTGGAAACACCGAGGAGCAGGAAATGCTCAAGGAGGCGTCATTGGAAGTTATCTGGCAAGCAGTCCAGAGGCTGACGGTTGAAGTGGCAAACTCTACTAAGCAAATGTCTACAGTCGTGAGTAAACTGACGGATATGTCTGATTCCTTAGATAATATAAAGCAAGAACACACTAAACAGATTGGGCAATTGGAAACGGATGTTAACTCCGTCAAAAGTGTAATGGACACTCTGGTCAAAGATAAAATATTTTCGGCTTGAAAGTTAGAGCAGTTAGAAAATTATAATCGAAGACTAACTCTGAGATTGCTGAATTTCCCAATGTTACCAACTATGACACCTCGTGATTTCCTTAAGAAGTACCTTCTAGAAATATTGAATTTTTCTTCAACAGATATTCCCCCTTGTAATAGAGTATACTATCTGCCAAATGTATTAAAAGAGAGAGATGTCTCCGAGTCAGCGAAGGTTACTTTGGATATTGATACTCAGAACTTAACTGCTATTTTGGAAGACTCTATGGGAGATGTTACAACAAGAGGAACTTTATTTATGACATTAGTCTTTGAACAAGATATAAATTTGTTGATGAAACTTTATTTTAAATATTCCTCAAAATTATTCTGTGGCCAGAGAGTCTGGATGTTTCCAGATGTAGCAAAGATCACACAACAAAGGAGGAAACAGTTTTTACTTATGAGGAATGATGTTAAGGGACTGGGAGCAACATTTATGTTGGCCTATCCCTGTAAATGCTTAATTCGCCTATCTGGAACCAAGTATACTTTTTTTGATCCACTTCAATTAAAGACGTTTCTGGACTCTAAAAGACCTTCCAGTTGAATGATATAAATAGTTCTCAGCGATGATGTAAAGGGATGAAGATCAGGATTAGCCTTAGAGGAAAAAGTTACTTCTGTGTTACATGCTCCCTGAGTTGTACTTATAAAACCACTCTCCCCCCCTCCATATGGTGGTCTGAGGAAGAGTAAATACAAATGTTTCATTTAATTTTAGAAGTATTTTCCGCTTATATAATTTCTCTGTATTACCTTACAAATGATTGTTTTGTTTGTATTATTGAAATCATATAAATAAATAAATTAAAAAAAAAAAAAAAAAAAAAGATTAGCACTAAGCACTGTTCTATAAAGGGCGCTCCAGGATGAGCAACCTTTATAGAATAGCTTAGAGCCAATTCCCATTCCCATGTCTAAAGTTGGGCACTGTTATTTATGGCAGCTGAAACCTAGTGTAAATGCTGACATCCAACTCATGGTATTTCGACACATAATGTCACCATTATAAAACACTGCATGCAAATGTTCAGCATGTACCTGACCCACCTTTTCTGTTGATGGGAGGGCGGTAGAACGAGAGTATAGGTATGGAAGAGAGTGGGATGTTTGACCACGGAAATACAAGACCTGGAAAGATGGATCTTAAAAAAACTTGTTTATTGATGAAAAAAGACTCGACACAACCGTTGTGTTTCGGCCGTTAGGCCTGCATCAGGAGTCTACAAAACACATATATACAAATAAACGTTAAATAAAAGCACACGGTATATAAACAGAGAGGACATGATATAAGAGTGAAGGGGGGCAGAATCAAGAAGAATGTCAGGAAGTATTTTTTCACAGAGAGAGTAGTAGATACTTGGAATGCCCTCCCGCGGGAGGTGGTGGAGATGAAAATGGTAGCGGAATTCAAGAATGCGTGGGATAAACATAAAGGAATCCTGTGCAAAAGGAATGGATCCTCAGAAGCTTAGCCGAGATTGGGAGGCGAGGCTGGTGTTTGGGTGGTGGGGCTAGTTCTGGGCAAGACTTCTACGGTCTGTGTCCTGAAAATGGCAGATACAAATCAAGGTAAGGTATACACAAGAAATAGCACATATGAGTTTATCTTGTTGGGCAGACTAGATGGATCGTGCAGGTCTTTTTCTGCCGTCATCTACTATGTTACTATCCTGCTTATAATCGAACGAGAAAAACGCCCAAGTTCCGACCTAAATCGGGAGATGGACGTTTATCTCACAAAAACGAATAAAGCGGTATAATCGAAAGCCAATTTTTGGACGTTTTCAACTGCACTCCGTCGCGGATGCGGACAAAGTTGATGGGGGCGTGTCAGAGGTGTGGCGAAGGCGGAACTGGGGCGTGGTTATCTGCCGAACAAAGATGGGCGCATTTCACCGATAATGGGGAAAAAAGTATGCGTTTTTAGCTAGAATTTAGGACACTTTTCCTGGACCCTGTTTTTTCACAAATAAGGCCCCAAAAAGTGCCCTAAATGACCAGATGACCACTGGAGGGAATCGGGGATGACCTCCCCTGACTCCCCCAGTGGTCACTAACCCCCTCCCACCACAAAAAATTATGTTTCACAACTTTTTATTTTCACCCTCAAATGTCATACCCAGGTCCCTGGAGCAGTTGTTAGGGGGTGCAGTGGACTTCAGGCAGGTGGACCCAGGCCCATCCCCCCTACCTGTTACAATTGTGCTGCTTAATGCTTATTAGTCGTCCAACCCCCCCCCCAAACCCACTGTACCCACATGTAGGTGCCCCCCTTCACCCCTTAGGGCTATAGTAATGGTGTAAACTTGTGGGCAGTGGGTTTTGAGGGGGATTTGGGGGGCTCAACACCCAAGGGAAGGGTGCTATGCACCTGGGAGCTCTTTTACCTTTTTTTTTGGTTTTGTAAAAGTGCCCCCTAGGGTGCCCGGTTGATGTCCTGGCATGTGAGGGGGACCAGTGCACTACGAATCCTGGCCCCTCCCACAAACAAATGCCTTGGATTTATTCGTTTTTGAACTGGGCGCTTTCAAAAATACTTCCTGACTTAAGAAAAATGTCAGGAAGTATTTTTTCACGGAGAGGGTGGTGGATGCTTGGAATGCCCTCCCGCGGGAGGTGGTGGAGAGGAAAACGGTAACGGAATTCAAACATGCGTGGGATGAACATAAAGGAATCCTGTTCAGAAGGAAGGGATCCTCAGGAGCTTAGCCTTGAATGAGTGGCAGAGACGGTTGGGAGGCGGGGCTAGTGCTGGGCAGACTTATACGGACTGTGCCAGAGCCGGTGGTGGGAGGCGGGGCTGGTGGTTGGGAGGCGGGGATAGTACTGGGCGGACTTATACGGTCTGTGCCCTGAAAAAGACAGGTACAAATCAAGGTAAGATATACACAAAAAACTAGCACATATGAGTTTATCTTGTTGGGCAGACTAGATGGACCGTGCAGGTCTTTTTCTGCCGTCATCTACTATGTTACTATGTTATTTGTTCAGTTAAACAATCCTCCTTAGTCTCAGCGATGGCTGAATTTATGCAATTTTGTATTGTAAACACTGCTAATATTAGATCAACTTAAATTATCCTACATTGCACGACCAGTCTTCTTTATTCTGATTGATATTACCTAATTGTTTATTATGTAACGGTTTACCTTCTGATTGTTTAGTTTATTTCATAGCCTATTTCTTCCGAAAGTAGTTAGTTCATGATCTTGTTTATTATGTAACTGTTTATTTCACATTCAATCCTGTTTACAATTTATTATTGTTCATAACATATTGTTGTTTTCCACCTAGGGCCCTGTTTACTAAGCAGCGTTATAGGTGTGTTAACAGTTTTAACACACGTTAACAATGTATGCGCGTTAACTATGTACGTGCCTACAATATCCCTATAGGCGCCTACGTGGTTATTGTACGCTAAGTGTAGGTGCGCTAAAAACACTAACGCACCTCAGTAAACAGGGCCCTTAGAGCTTAACGGTTAAACAGATTATAAATGCCAAAATTAAATTAAATTAGTCTCAGGTAGAAATGCAGATATTAATCCTTTAGGAACAAGAAAATACCTACAATACCTGAATGCAACTCGCCTTGAGCTATAACTGAAAAAAAGGTGTGAGCTGAATCCAAAATTCCTTTTAAACCGCCTTTTGATTTTCAAACTAACGCCTGTGTTTACAAAGGCACGTTATAAGTGCGTTAGCATTTTAAATGCATGTTAAACGCTAATGCACATCAAATGCTAATGTGTCTATAGGAATGTGTTGGTGCGTTAGTGTTTAATGTGCCTTAAATGTAAAGATGCGTTAAAAACACTAATGCACCTTAGTAAACATACCCCTAAGCTTACATTTGGTCACCATCCATAATACACTTGTCTTTTCTACTATTTTTAGAATATCTTCAAAGGAAATATTGAATTTCGAAACATCCACTTTGTGTATCCCACAAGACCAGAAGTTCAGGTTTTACAGGGGCTCAGCATCAGTGTTGATAAAGGACAGACACTTGCACTTGTTGGAAGCAGTGGATGTGGGAAGAGTACCTCAATTCAGTTGCTGGAGAGGTTCTATGACCCTATGGAAGGACAAGTGGTAAGAATGCAAATATTGTGAAAATTCTCAGGAGCTGATCTTGTAGTGAAAGCCTTGAATCCTTATAGCAGTGCTCCTTAATCTTTTATCAGATGGATGATGCTCGCATAAGTGACACACACGGCGTGCATGACACTCATGGACTTTTGGTCTGACACAGCATGGAAGTTCTTATGAATTAAATGTAAACATCTACAAAAGCCCTATATCTCCCCGCCTCAAACAACAGGTGCAGATCAGAACTAGCACATTTCTCCATGGAAGTTACCATACACATTAAAAAATATATATATTCTGATTATCAGGCACATTTTGAAATAATACAAAACCTGAAGAAATCCTAAGTCAACATACATACTACATTACTACTACTTATCATTTTTATAGTGCTACTAGACGTACACAGCGCTGTACACTTGAACATGAAGAGACTCATTGCTTGACAGAGCTTACAATTTAATCAGGACAGACAAATGGGACAAATAAGGGATAAGGGAATTACTTAAGGTGGGAATGATACAACAAACACAGGGGTCCTTTTACAAAGGTTGCTCTAGCTTTTTTAACACATGCTAAAAATAAGCATGTGCTAGACGTTAGAGATGCCCATATATTTGTATGGGCATCTCTAGCATGTAGTGCACGCTAATCATTAGTGCGTGCTAAAAACGTTAGTGTGCCTTTGTAAAAGGACCCCATAGGGGATAAGAGATAAAAGCAGCCTCAAAAAGTGAGCTTTTAGCCCATTTAACAAACCTACTATACAACAGTAACTCTAATTCCTATGAGCCACATAGCATGAAGATTAGCAATGAATAGACAACACTACAAATATTACACTGGGCTCTAGAACACTAATACACCTACTACTGGTAAAGCAGAACAAGTAGGACTGCTACAGAATTATATATAGAAACTATATGCAAACAGAATACCACAATCAGTCACATGCAAAATATAGGCAGACCCTCACCAAATAGAGAACAAGGGATAACAAAATAGGAATAGAATTATGAAGACAAATGGGAACCCCAAGAAGTCAAACTTGGCATGCACTATAACATGGGAGAAATAAAAGCAGAAATGCATTCCCTCTTGTACTGAACAAAACATAAACACATCTGCAATGCACATTTTACAAAGCTAACATATTCCAATTAATAAATACAAAATAATACACTTTTTTTCTACCTTTGTTGTCTGGACATTTTATTTTTCCAAGCATGTTGGTCTCAGTTTATCTTTTCTGCTTTCCTGTCTTTTCTGCTGTTTCTAGTGGTTGCTGTACATTCGTCCTTTCTCCACTTTCCTTCCATTCTCTCACAATATCTGTCTCTGACATATTTCTTCTTTCTTTCTTTTCTATCTGCCCTCTCAAATTTTATCAGACTTTTCACCTACCTATCAACTTTCCATCTCTTTATCTCACCCCTGGCTCTCCCATTTCTCCATGGCAGATGAAATTTAATGTGGCAAATGCTTGAAAAGAATAATCCGAATCATAGTTACCTGATGCTAGGGTTCACCTTGGGGTCAGCACCCACGAAAAAGATCTAGGTGTTGTAGACAATTCGCTGAAATCTGCTCAGTGTGCAGCAATGGCCCAAAAAAGCAAATAGGATGCTAGGAATTATTAGGAAAGGGATGGTGAATAAGACTAAAAATATTATAATTCCTCTGTATCACGCCATAGTGCAACCGCACCTTGAGTATTGTGTTCAGTTCTGGTCACTGTATCTCAAAAAAATATAGTGGAATTAGAAAATGCTCAAAGACGAGTGACCAAAATGATAAAGGGGACGGAACTCCTCTCATATGAGGAAAGGCTAAAGATGTTAGGGCTCTTCAGCTTGGAAAAGAGATAGCTGATGGGAAATACGATTGAAGTGTACAAAATCCTGAGCGGTGTAGAACGAGTAGAAGTAAATCAATTTTTACTCGTTCCAAAAGTACAAAGACTAGGGGACACTCAAGGAAGTTACATGGAAATACTTTTAAAACAAATAGGAGGAAATATTTCTTCACTCAATGAATAGTTAAGCTCTGGAACTCTTTGCCAGTAGATGTGGTGACAGCGGTTAGCATATCTGGGTTTAAAAAGGTTTGGACAAATTCCTGGAGGAAAAGTCCATAGTCTGCTATTGAAACAGACATGGGGAAGCAACTGCTTGCCTTGAAATTTGTAGTATGGAATGTTGCCATGATTTGGGTACTTATGACCTGGCTTGGCCCACTGTTGGAAACAAATTACTGGGCTAGATGGCCCATTGGTCTGACCCAGTATGGCTACTCTTATGCTCTTCTGTCTAACTCCTTCTCCGAACCTTTTATTCCCTTCTGTCATTCATCCATTTCTGATAACCACGCGTCCCATCACTCATCTCCTTGACAACCCCCATGTCCTCTCCTACATGGTTCCACCATGCCCATCATCTCCCTTCCTTCTTGCTCTCTCTCTCTCTCTCTCTACATCATCTCCTCTCTTTCTCTCTCTCTGTCCACTCACACTTGTAACCCATCATCTCCTTGCCCCCTCTCTACCTTTCCTTCCAAACTTGTAGCCCAGCATCTCCCTGTTCCCCTCTCTCTCCACCCCTATGGTCCAGCATAACCCTCCCCCCCTCTCTCTCTTCTCCACCCCTATGTTCAGCATCTCCCTGTTCTCAATTTCTCTCTCTACCTCTCATAAGTACATAAGTAGTGCCATACTGGGACAGACTGAAGGTCCATCAAGCCCAGCATCCTGTTTCCAACAGTGGCCAATCCAGGTCACAAGTACCTGGCAAGATCCCAAAAAAGTACATTTTATGCTGTTTATCCTAGAAATAAACAGTGGATTTTCCCCAAGTCCATTTTAATAATGGTATATGGACTTTTCCTTTAGGAAGCAATCCAAACCTTTTTTTATTTTAACTCTCTCTCCCATCCCCAATTCCCCATAGCACTCTATAGTAATTCAGCACTGGCGTTTAACACCGGAAGAGGAGGGAGGCTTCTTCTGTTCAGGAGGGCTCCTTCTCCTTTGGGGTGCAGGGAATGGGGGCTGTTCCATTTGAAGGCCAGGCTGGGGTAGGGTCGAAACCGAGTGGCAAATTTCAGCTGCAGATTTGGTCTTAGCTGAAACCAAAAACCTGGTTTTGCCAGCCTCTACTATACGAGAAGGCAAATAAAATATTTCTGTTTTCATCCTCCTATAGTCAGGAGGTTGAATAGGATCATAAATATAAGGTTTTAATGGCCAGTTCTAGTAATTGTTTATAGTTTATGTCTAACTTAATTTCTTTAACTCTCCCCTTTCTCTCCCCCTACACAGTTGTAACTAGGAAGTGTAATATTATAATTTGTTTTTATTCTTTTTTATCTTTTGGGATGTGTCGTTCTACTTTATTGCCTATTCTTTACAATTTATATTGAAATTGGAAATGACAAAAATATATTTCTTGCAGGAGAAAAAGGAGTTTGGGTCTGTGCATATGAGGCAATTTCTTTTTTAATTTATATTGCTGGTAGAAGGGTGGAAGGAAGAGTGGAGGGAGTAGCTTATTGGTTAGAGCACTAGGCATGCAACCAGGGAAGTCCAGGAAATACCTTGTGTACCCGAATGTAACTCACCTTGAGCTACTAGTGAAAAATTGTGTGCTAAATCTAAAAAATAAAGAGTGTTTCTAAAAACCCCAGTCTGGAAGGGAAAGGAGTTTGGGTATAGATTTATGTTAACTTTAGGACTGTTATTTGTGCATTCTGAAGTCGAGTAAGTTTAGCTGAACTGAACTGAAGACTGGCACTGTCAGGTAAACCTTAACTCCACCCTTGGCACACCTCTCTACTTAACCCAGTGGCGTTCCTAGGGGGGGCGGTAGGTGCGGTCCGCCCCGGGTGCACACCGCTGGGGGGTGCCGCGCGCGCGCGCCTGTCCTCCATTGTTCCATGCTTCTTCTCTGCCCCGGAACAGGTTACTTCCTGTTCCGGGGCAGAGAAGAAGCATGGAACAACGGAGGACAGGCGTGCACAGCACCCCCCCCCCCAGCGGCTTGCACCCGGGGGGTTCCTTCGCTGGGGGGGTCCTTTCGCCGGGGGGGTCCGCGCTGCATTGGGGGGGGGGGGGGGGCGCTGCAGCCGGGGGGCGGGGCGCATCGGCGATCCGCCCACGGGTGTCAGCCCCCCTAGGAACGCCACTGACTTAACCAGTTAAATTTTCTTTGGAAAATGAGTTGTCTGAATAAAATATAATGGTGTGTTGAGTGAGAAATTCAAAATCCAAGATTTGTCAAAATCAGAGGTTCTCAACCCAGCATCAGGACATACACAATGAACATGTCTGAAATAAATTTGCATGTACTACCTCTATTGTATGCCAATCTATCTCATGCATATTCATTGTGGGTATCCTGAAAAGCTGACTGGCTAGGTGTGTCCCCAAATTTGGACTAGGTAATGCCCCCAAATTGCCTGAACACATCTTTTTGATCTAATCTCTGAATTCTGTTCGCCTTTCCCCACAAAATGAAATTCTTACAAAGTAAATCTTCTTCCTTCTTCTCTATAGATTGCAGATGGAGTGGACACCAAGGCTTTGCACTTGCAGTGGCTCAGGTCTCAGCTGGGTATTGTGTCACAAGAGCCCATTCTGTTTGACTGCAGCATTACTGAAAATATTCAGTACGGAGATAATAGCAGAGTTGTTACCCAAGAAGAGGTTGAACAAGCAGCTAGAGCAGCAAACATCCACGCCTTCATAGTGAACCTACCTGATGTAAGCACATTTCTAATCTAAATTGTATTAAGAGGATAATTCTATAACAAGGCTCTGTTAATAGCATCTACTAGCACAAGTGGCAGAAAATGCGGTTAAATGTAAGGCAGAATCACTTGCGCCAGTTCTATAGCTGGTATAAATGTCTATACCTATATGCTAACCAGAACACACAAAAATTATAGTATTTTCTAATCTATGTGCATGCTATTGCATTCTGCCAATGCACTGCCCACACTTGTGCCCACATGGCACAAGTCCACTGGCAAAGTACATTTCATCACATCATGGAGTGTACTTTGCCGCTGGCTGGTATTCTATGAGAGGACATGTATGCTTGTATGTGGCCATTACATATATAAATGATTAAAATATCCTTATTCTGTGCATTCCACTAGGTGGCTCCTTATAGAATTCCCCTCTCCCTCCATGTGTATTATTGCTGGGTATAAACATTAACATGTACTTACTGCAGTACAAAATGTTTTATTGCAGGGTGCGCTTAGACATCCCACAGTAATTTTGGGATCAATATGCGCTAAAAAATAAAATGTATTTATTTTTTAGCACTGGGGGTGGGTCTGGGGATGAAGAGTGAGCATGCTCTGTGCTCATCGGTTAGCATAGCTACATTGCTGGATGCTTACCAGTTAGCGCATGAGCCCTTACTACCTACATAATAAGTGGCAGTAGGGGCTCTTATGCTAATGGAGAAAATTAGCATATGGCCATTAACAGGGAAAATAGAAAAGTCAACCATTTTAACCCTGCTGTAAAAATGGCCTTAGTGCCTGGGAATGACCTGCATAAGGCACCAATATTTAGGCAACAAAAAACATGTAAATGTCCAGAATACCAGCATACATATATGTACATACGATTGTAAATACCAATATACTGCCTATACACTATTTCACAAAACAGTGCCTAAATGTGATGGGGCATACTTGGAAACTGGTTAAGACTAAATTCTAAAAATGGTGCCTAA
This sequence comes from Microcaecilia unicolor, assembly GCF_901765095.1. NCBI lineage: Eukaryota > Metazoa > Chordata > Amphibia > Gymnophiona > Siphonopidae > Microcaecilia > Microcaecilia unicolor. Next base: position 158,653,495 of record NC_044031.1, read on the forward strand.
AAATAGCTTTTAGTGCTAGTCTATAAACGCTTAAAGTTAGGCTCCATTTATAGAATAGTGCTTAGTGCCGGGAACATGACTATATTTAGGTGCGATCATTTACACCAAAGAAACCTTGGTGTAAATTCTTGTGCCTAAATTAGGCACGGATCCCCATTATTCTATAACAATGCACATAATTTGTAGGAATGCCCCAGATTCACCCATGACCCTCCTGTGGCCACACACCCCTTTTTAGACTTGTTAGTAAAATTTATGCATGATTCTCATGCCTAAATTTACATGTATAAATGTTAATTAAATTCAATTAGCACTAATTGCTTATTATGAAGCCAATTGTCTCTTCTAATTGGCTCATTCAATTAATTTGTGTGCACAATTTTTAGTGACTTTTATAGAATTTGGGGGTTAACACACATGAATTATAGAATACTATCATGTACATTTGTGATGCCTATTGTCCTTTATCGAAAAGACTCCAAATAGGCACCATTTTGTTTTTAGCTTAGGTGTCTGTCACAAAATGCCTAGCCACCCGCCTGGGGTTACCCCGCACCACCTAGAGGGTCTATGCCCAGCACAGCTCAGGTCCGCCTGCACCTGCCACCTGTGCTCTACACTAGCACCCTCCCTCCACCAACTGGGACACAACCGCCTCTGGGCGAGTCTTCCACTCTCAGATTATCCCCAGTGATTTCTGGGTTGTTGGAGGCCACACTCCCAGTGGTCCCACAGTTCCCAGAAAGCACTAACAGACCCAACACACAAACCACCAGGATTCTTTATCAGTCCAGACAAGCAGGGCGAACAAACAAATATGGTTATTTTCAGAACTTGAACAGTGGACAGAAAATGTGCAATTGCAAACAAGTAACCGAAGACTAACTAAACATTTGTATACTGTCTAAACAGAACCTGGGAAGATAAGGATATATAACTGTTCACAGAGCCTCAGCAAAGAGATCTGTCTCTCTTTTCTCCCTGGACAAGACTAGAGAAAAAAAAAAGCCAGTGCTATCCAAATGAAATTGAGCTCTTGGACCAATCAGAGCCCAGAACAACAAGTTTTAAAAGTATACTGCTCACAGTACTGTAGATCACTTCCTCCCTGAGTGAAACTAAAGAGGGAGCATTCACTTTTCAATAACAGCTTTAACATAAAACATTCACCATCTGCTGGTCACTAAAAGAAATACACTTCAGGAAATAAGGCAGTTTTACAGACTAAAAACACACTTTTCTGTCACAGTGTCCCTTTATTGAATTTGTTTGGTCAAATTATGCATCATAATCATACAGTTAAATTTGTCTGACTGCATAGTTTAGATCTTGTTAGTCTCAGATACAAGTGACCATGCTTAGTTGCAAGTTTCAAAGCAAAACTATCTCAACATAAGTATTTATGTATGTATTTTCAAATTGCAGGGATACAATACACGAGTAGGCGATAAAGGAACACAGCTCTCAGGAGGTCAGAAACAAAGAATTGCAATTGCACGAGCTCTTGTTCGAAAACCAAAAGTCTTGCTTCTAGATGAAGCCACGTCAGCTCTTGACACAGAAAGTGAAAAGGTTAGTGAGCACTTTCATTTTCTTTTGACGCAAGTCCTGAAGAGAGTACTGTGTATTTATCTTAGGGGCCCTTTTACCAAGGTGTGTTATAAGGATCCTGAGCTAGCGGCAGTGTGTGTTTTTGCTGCATGATGAGGCCCCTTTTACTGCAGAGTGTTAAAAGCTGAAAAAAGAAATGGCTGTGTGGTATGTTCACACTTGCCACATGGCCATTTTTTTTGGGAGGGGGGGTGAGCACTTACTGCCACCTCATGGCTCCTGCGCTCACCCCAGCGGTAACAATACATAAATTTCTTTAGTACCAGAAATGGTGCATGCTGGGGTAGAATTACCGCCAGACTGTTGAGGTAGCCTGGCAGTAGTTCTGGTTTGGTGTGTGGCAAATCTATTGCCACGCACCAACTCTTTAGTAAAAGGGCCACTTACTGAGCTATGCATATTCTAAAAGCTGGGTTTTCTAAATGATATTAGCTGTCTTTTCTTGCATTTTCAGACATTTTAGCCACACCCTGAATAAAATGAGCAGTGTGAGATTATTCATTATTGATAATGCCATTGTTGATTTTCGACTTATTTATATATGGTACAGAAATGTATAGTGCTGTAATCTAGAGAAATTCTTTCTCAGTGCGGATTAGTACACATAAGTGCTGAGTAATTACAGAGTTGCTCTGAAAACAAAAATATAAAGTCAATATTCAGTGAGATGGGCCACCATAAAATTTTGAACATATAAGTTATATTAAGTTACAGTATATGTAATTTCAGCAGGGCAAAATGGCTAACTGCTGCTGAATATATATATATATATTTTCATGCCCTCAATCTGCTCTAAACAGATAGCATTGGGCATACCTCAACTTATATGTCTAAAATTAGGAGTGACATGAAGCTTTTAAAGAAAAACACTTATGTGGTCTCCATCATAGACTATCGGGCCCATTTTCAAAAGAGAAAAACGACCAAAAAGTAGCATGTCTGCATTTTGACGTTTTTCTCACAAAAACGTCCAAATCAGTATTTTCAAAACCTATTTTTAGATGTTTTTCTCTGAAGTCCGCCAGAAGTGCGTCCAAATCTCAAGGGGGAGTGCCAAGGGTGTGTTCAGAGCAGAACTTGGGTGTTCCTATGACTTGGATGTTTTTCAGCCATAATGGAACAAAACAAAAATGTCCAGAACTAAAACTTAAGACATTTTGGGCTAGACCTGTTTTTATTACAAATAACAGTACCAGGAGCCTTCAAAATAGGGACACAGTTCCTTTAATCATAAGCATTTGTAAAACAATCCTCAGAAAGACCCAACATGGGCCGTGTTTCGGCGCTCAGGTCCATTAGCGCAGCATGCAGGTTCCTGGAGTAGTCTAGTGGTGGGTGCAGTGCACTACAGACAAGTGGACCCTACTACTACTTATCCCCAGAAGTTTAGCCGGCGGTGGGAGGCAGGGCTGGTGGTTGGGAGGTGGGGATAGTGCTGGGCAGACTTATACGGTCTGTGCCAGAGCCGGTGGTGTGTAGCGGGGCAGGTGGTTGGGAGGTGGGGATATTGCTGGGCAGACTTATACGATCTGTGCCCTGAAAAAGACAGGTACAAATCAAGGTAAGGTATACACAAAAAATGACACATGTGAGTTTATCTTGTTGGGCAGACTGGGTGGACCGTGCAGGTCTTTTTCTGCTGTCATCTACTATGTTACTATGTATGTTACTAGACGTACACAGCGCTGTACACTTGAACATGAAGACAGACAAACAGGACAAACAAGAGAGAAGGGAATATTAAAGTGAGGATGATAAAATAAGGTTTCTGAACAAGTGAATAAGGGTTAGGAGTTAAAAGCAGCATCAAAAAGGTGGGCTTTTAGCTTAGATTTGAAGATAGCCAGAGATGGAGCTTGACGTACTGGCTCAGGAAGTCTATTCCAGGCATAAGGTGCAGCAAGATAAAAGGAACGGAGTCTGGAGTTAGCGGTGGAGGAGAAGGGTGCAGATAAGAGAGATTTACCCAGTAAACGGAGTTCCCGGGGAGGAATGTAGGAATGACCCAGTCCCATACCTCTTGTTACACTTGTGGTAGAAACTGTGAGCCCTCCAAAACTCACCAGAAACCCACTGTACCCACATATACAGTGGGGGAAATAAGTATTTGATCCCTTGCTGATTTTGTAAGTTTGCCCACTGACAAAGACATGAGCAGCCCATAATTGAAGGGTAGGTTATTGGTAACAGTGAGAGATAGCACATCACAAATTAAATCCGGAAAATCACATTGTGGAAAGTATATGAATTTATTTGCATTCTGCAGAGGGAAATAAGTATTTGATCCCCCACCAACCAGTAAGAGATCTGGCCCCTACAGACCAGGTAGATGCTCCAAATCAACTCGTTACCTGCATGACAGACAGCTGTCGGCAATGGTCACCTGTATGAAAGACACCTGTCCACAGACTCAGTGAATCAGTCAGACTCTAACCTCTACAAAATGGCCAAGAGCAAGGAGCTGTCTAAGGATGTCAGGGACAAGATCATACACCTGCACAAGGCTGGAATGGGCTACAAAACCATCAGTAAGACGCTGGGCGAGAAGGAGACAACTGTTGGTGCCATAGTAAGAAAATGGAAGAAGTACAAAATGACTGTCAATCGACAAAGATCTGGGGCTCCACGCAAAATCTCACCTCGTGGGGTATCCTTGATCATGAGGAAGGTTAGAAATCAGCCTACAACTACAAGGGGGGAACTTGTCAATGATCTCAAGGCAGCTGGGACCACTGTCACCACGAAAACCATTGGTAACACATTACGACATAACGGATTGCAATCCTGCAGTGCCCGCAAGGTCCCCCTGCTCCGGAAGGCACATGTGACAGCCCGTCTGAAGTTTGCCAGTGAACACCTGGATGATGCCGAGAGTGATTGGGAGAAGGTGCTGTGGTCAGATGAGACAAAAATTGAGCTCTTTGGCATGAACTCAACTCGCCGTGTTTGGAGGAAGAGAAATGCTGCCTATGACCCAAAGAACACCGTCCCCACTGTCAAGCATGGAGGTGGAAATGTTATGTTTTGGGGGTGTTTCTCTGCTAAGGGCACAGGACTACTTCACCGCATCAATGGGAGAATGGATGGGGCCATGTACCGTACAATTCTGAGTGACAACCTCCTTCCCTCCGCCAGGGCCTTAAAAATGGGTCGTGGCTGGGTCTTCCAGCACGACAATGACCCAAAACATACAGCCAAGGCAACAAAGGAGTGGCTCAGGAAGAAGCACATTAGGGTCATGGAGTGGCCTAGCCAGTCACCAGACCTTAATCCCATTGAAAACTTATGGAGGGAGCTGAAGCTGCGAGTTGCCAAGCGACAGCCCAGAACTCTTAATGATTTAGAGATGATCTGCAAAGAGGAGTGGACCAAAATTCCTCCTGACATGTGTGCAAACCTCATCATCAACTACAGAAGACGTCTGACCGCTGTGCTTGCCAACAAGGGTTTTGCCACCAAGTATTAGGTCTTGTTTGCCAGAGGGATTAAATACTTATTTCCCTCTGCAGAATGCAAATAAATTCATATACTTTCCACAATGTGATTTTCCGGATTTAATTTGTGATGTGCTATCTCTCACTGTTACCAATAACCTACCCTTCAATTATGGGCTGCTCATGTCTTTGTCAGTGGGCAAACTTACAAAATCAGCAAGGGATCAAATACTTATTTCCCCCACTGTAGGTGCCCCCTTCACCCATAAGGGTTATTGTAGTGGTGTACAGTTGGGGGTGGTGGGTTTTGGGGGGCTCAGCAGACAAGATAAGAGAGCAACAATGAGATGTGTACCTGGGAGCATTTATTTGAAGTTCAGTGCCGTGTCCCCTAGGGTGCTGTATTGCTCTCCTGGGATGTTCGTGTGGCCGGTCTACTAAGAATGCTGGCTCCTACTACATCCCAATGGCTTGATTTTGAGCGTTTTTCACTTGGATGTTTTTTTTTCTTTTGAAAATGGACCGAAAAGATAAATGCACAGAGCACAAAAACATCTAGCAAATAGCCATTTTTGAAAAATAGCTATATTCCCCACTTGAATTTTGGATGTTTTTACCAAAATGTCCAAAGCTGAACTTAGACATCATATTGAAAATGCCCCTCTAGGTGTGTAGTATTATTTGCATATTAGCACTGAACATTTAAAAAACAAACAAACATATGTCAGGCACAGTATTGAATATATGAATTCTGTTTGAATGTTGACCTCGTTCTTACAAGGCTTTTTCATTGGTGCAATGTTTCAAGAAATACATTGATAAGAGAAAAATAAACACATCAAATAGTAACTATTAAACCTCATACCTCACTATGTCAGAGTACTATTAGAAAAATAATGTCTTTCATATTTTTTCAAATGCAGATAGTCCAGCAAGCTCTGGACAACGCTAGACAAGGTCGAACCTGCATTGTTATTGCACATCGCTTGACAACTGTACAGAATGCGGACATCATAGCAGTGATACAGAATGGAAGAGTGGTGGAACAGGGGACCCACAACCAGCTTCTTGCTAGACAAGGGGCATATTATGCCCTTGTAAATACACAAGTTTCTCATTAGTTATTATGTTGGGTTCTTCATAGAAATTGTGTGTTCTTTTTTTAAATTAATGAAGAAGTACATAAAAATGAAGGTGTATTACTGTGGAATGCATCGAGCTGCTCTAGTTAGATTTTGCACCTAGAAGTGTGAAGGTTATAGAATTTTTTAATTTACTGACAGCAACTTTGGGCCATTTGTACATATGTAAATATATAGTTATGACTGCATAGTTAACATATTTTAAATTATCATAGTGCTCAAAGCTGTACATCTATGAATCGAGAAATCCGACTTGATAAAGGGGATGGAATTCCTCTTGTTTGAGGAAAGGCTAAAGAGGTTAGGGCTCTTCAGCTTGGAAAAGAAACAGATCAGGGGAGATATGATTGAGGTCTACAAAATCCTGAGTGGTGTAGAACGAATAGAAGTAAATAGAATTATTACTCGTTCCAAAAGTACGAAGATTAGGGGACACTCGAGGAAGTTACATGAAAATACTTTTAAAACAAATAGGAAGAAATATCTTTTCACTCAATGAATAGTTAAGCACTGGAACTCTTTGCCGGATGATGTGGTAACAGTGGTTAGTATATCTGGGTTTAAAAAAGGTTTGATCAAATTCCTGGAGGAAAAGTCCATAGTCTGCTATTGAGACAGACATGGGAAGCAACTGCTTGCCCTGGGATTTGTAGTATGGAGTGTTGCCACAATTTGGGTTTCTGCCAGGTACTTGTGAACTGGCTTGGCCACTGTTTGGAAAACAGGATACTGGGCTAGATGGACTATTGGTCTGACCCAGTATGGGTACTCATGTTCTTATGTAAAACAGTTGACGACAAATATTTGTGAAGGGATTCATCGTACAAGTTTTAGGAACCATTACCATAAGGATCTATGCAAAAAACCTCCTAATTCTATATAGTGCGCTGCAGGTTAGGTGCCAACTGGATGTGTCATTTTTGTGTGCCAGAACAGGAGTACACGGCAGTTATACATGTAAATGCACTTAGGGCCCTTTTATACAGCAGCAGTAAGCCCACTGAGTTCTTATCATGCGGCAATCCAGAACTACCAGCAGCCCAACATGGGTGCCAGTGGTAGTTCCACCCCCAGCATGCAGCATTTCCAACGCTAGCGGAAATATTTGAAAACATTTTTCTGCAGGAGGTTACCCGGTGGTAAATGCTGCCCGGTTACCTCTGGCTTAGTGTGGGAGCCCCTATCGCTACCTCAATAGGTGGAGGTATGTGCTCCCCCCCCTCATGGCCTTGTGGTAAGTGCAATCTTACTGCATGGTCTTTATTTTTTGGCCTTTTTACCCACTGAGGTAAACAAGGCCTCAGTGCACAGCAAAAACCAGCCACCGCTGTTAGCGCAGTATCCCTTTTACCTTTGTCACTATTCTATAAGGTAGCACCTAAGTGCATTGGAGTGTAACTGCAAGGGAGCACAGCAGAAAAGAGAGGCGATGATCCACAACTAGGCGTGACAGCAGAAAGACAAGCAAACTTGCAGTCTAATGTAGTATATATAGTAAATGAAAACCATGAATTCCAATTTGGGGTACTTTTACTAAGGTGCGCCAAATAATGGCCTGTGCTGGTATAGGTATAATATAACAAAACAGTGGGTAAAAAACCAGGAGTTCCAGAGTGAAGATGAACCAAACTTTATTAATCAGTATATTGACTCGACACAACGTTGTGTTTCGGCCAAAGGGCCTACATCAGGAGTCTAAATAATTGAGAACGATAATGATGATCCAGAATTAGCAATGTTGTAAAATACAGTCTGTATTGTAGTGGTCTTTAAAAAGACCTTTGTTCTGAAGCGTGAGCCAGATCTCTCGCGTGAGCCAGATTTCTCTACTGGTATAGGCACATGTTTTGGACGCATGCAGTTCCATTTTTCAGCGTACCTGTAAAAAATGCCTTTTAAAAAAATTTTGGCCAAAAATGGACATGCGGCAAAATGAAAATTGGCGCTTATCCATTTTGGGTCTGAGACCTTACTGCCACCTGTTGACTTAGTGGTAAGGTGTCATGCGTTTACCGGGCAGTAATGGTCTACTCACGTAGAATGCCTTTTTCTGCCAGGTTAGCGCCACGTCCAGAAAAGAAAAATTATTTTCCGGTGCGCCTAGTGGATGTGCATAAAAATGAAATTACCGCCCAGGCCATGCGTTAGCTGGGTGGTAATTCCAAATTGACACTCTTTGAGTGCATATAGGCGCCTGCGTGGCTTATTAAAAGGGCCCCTATATGCCATGTTGCTGTATGCAGAAAAATTAGTTGTTCTATTTAGGGGTTTCTCTTGTTCCTCCCGCAGTTCATAGTAAGACCAGTTAGTTCTCAATAGTTCTGTGACCACCAAAGTTGTCTGAAATGCATTTGGTTTTCTTTTTATCATGTGAACTATTATTGTCCAGAAGAGTACAAGTTATCTATTCCGGTGTCTTATCGCCCATGATTTTTTTTAAAGCATGTTCTCTCTTTTTCTAATTTTGTTGCAAGACCTGAGGAAATGCAGGAAGGAGCTAGTAGCAATGTACAAAAGACAAAGTTGTACGTTCATTTGGCATTTTCCCCTCAATATTTGGATTTTTTAAATTCATTTCACTCATTTAATAAAATTTTCAAATGCACTGAAACTTTTTAACATGAACTAATATGCACTAGGGTTGTAGTTACTAATGTAGACTATTGTTAGGTCATGTTATTTTACTGTTAACCCCAGAGATTATTACTTAGGTCTCAATGTACAAAATGGGACTTGTAGTAAAGTAGCATGAGTTAGTGGTAAAATAATATGTATTAGCATAGTACTTATTAGTAACTATGGGTCCCTTTTACTAAGGCATGCAGGCACCTATGCACATATAACACATGTCAAATTAGAACTACCGCTTGACTACCACTTGCCTTGGATGGTAATTAATTTTTACCCACATCCAAAACACGCAGCAGAAAATAATTTCTACTTTCAACCACGTGGCGCTAAATGGGCGGTAATTGGCAGTGTACACATGCTGACGATTACCGCCTGGTTAACGCGTGAGACCTTACCACTAAGTCAATGGGTGGCAGTAAGGTCTCAGGCCCAAGATGGATGTGTGCCAATTTTTATTTTGCCGCATGTCTATTTTCAGCCAAAAAAGGTCTTTTTTTGCAGGCGTGCTTAAAAATGGACCTGCGCGCATCCAATACACATGCCTACAGCAGCGCAGGCCATTTTTCAGTGCGTCTTAGTAAAATGGGCCCTTATGCTCCTTAACGGATGCTTAAATTCTAAGGACCCCTCTTACAAAACGACAGAGCATGTACCGCTGCTTTGCTGTGTGGCAGTCAGGCGCTACCGTCGGGCTACCACAGGATCCCGGCAGTAATGCCTGCCCCCAATGCACTCCATTTTTGCTGCTGAAAAATAGTTTTTTTCGGGGTTTTTTAGTGCCGGGGGCTTACGAAGCAGTAATCAGGCTGCCCGGTTACTGCCAGGTTAGGAGCCCGTACCTCCTCCAAAATGGGCAGTAATGGCCACATGGCAAGTGGTACATGTACTTCACTGCCATTTCCATTTTTTTTTTTAAAAAGCCCTTTTACCCACTGCAGTTAAAGGGGGGCCTTGGCGTGCAGCAAATCCACTTGCCGATACTACTACAGGGCTTCTTTTACCGCAGCTTTGTAAATGGGACCCTAAGTTAATGCATGTTAAAATCAGTTTAGCATGTACTAATTTTAAAGTGCATTAGTGAAATAACTCCCTACACCCCTTTTACAAAGCCGCACTAGTAGCTGCTGGTGCGATAATGCCAACAGCCCATTCAAACTGAATGGGCTGTGTTGGCATTACCACGTGGCTTTATAAAAGGGGGGGGGGGGGTAAATGTCATCCTGGGTTCTCTGTTTGTTACTACTTTGCAATAACCAAACTCACAAAAGGGAATTTTTCACCAGTGGACTCAGCAAGCAAGTCATAGAGGGGCCAACTGTTAAAGCTGCTTCAATGTGTAGCCATCGCTCCGATTATATACAATTGTAAGCATAATTTTCCTTTTAAAATATTTCTATGAAATCTCCCCATGGAATTCTTCTATTTTGAAAATGAAAAAATATGGGAGCAAGGCTATATAGTGAAGCCTAGAGGTAAACACCAATTACGGACATCAAAAGCTTTTGAAAATTGCCCACAGACTACCTTCATGTAAGAAATGTAACTATCCAAAGTTTAGAAACGGGCTATTGTCACTGGAGGCCTGTTTTGTACTTTTCTGTTATAACCTTAGAGGAAGGTCTGTGCCTTGAAAATGGCAAGGACAAATCAAGGTCTTTTGTACTTAACATTTTTATATTTAAATAAAAATATAACATTTTCCAAATACCATGAAATGAGTTATGAATTTATTTGAAAGGTGTAAAATGGCGTGTGTTTCACCTGTTTGCCACACATCCTGCTGGGATTTATTCTCTTATTGCACCACAAACCATGCATTGTCATAACCCTGCAAACCTAATGTGTTAGACCCTAAATAGCTTCCACATAAGAGTATACCAGTGTGAAAAAAAGGAGAAAGCCGTACTTTATATTTCTCAGTTCTTTCCTATATGGATATACCACAGTGGCACTGCTTTTCCCTGGGATAATACATTTATTAATGGAGAATAATTTATAATTAGTACATTGTATATAACATTTGATTGTGTTTTCCCTAAGTTATTCAAGACAAAATTTTAGTTTTATGCTATAGCCATCTTTTCTAATAAAAGATATAACACTTACTTGATTGAAGGATCCTGAAGTACTTGAAAACCTGTGAAGAAAAGTTAAAACAAATTTCAACACAAAGAAAACTCCTTCTTTGGTAAACAGTAGAAGTGAAGCTCAATGACTATAAAAGTACGTATCTGACAGAAATTTGGCTGGGAAGTATGGAAGTTCTTGGTTCTGAGAATTCTTAAGAAAAAAAAACAAGTAATGAAATTATTTTGAGTTATGAGTGTGTTAGAGGAAACATTAAAAAGATCGTAATGTTGCATTTGGTCATTATAGCAAGAGAAAATCATTTGAAGGTAGCCTTTTAAAAGTATGTTTAACAGCATTTTACGTTTTCAGATTAGGAAGAAAAGGGTTTGTTGAGAAAGGAAAGAGTGTTTTTCTGAAACTAATAAACATTTAATAGTTATTTAAATGTTGGCTGGACAATAAAGAAACCTGTTACTTTTTACATGGTGGTCCGTTGTCTGACTCCTGTGAATAGGTGATCCCCACACTCTGGGAAAAAAAATCAACTCTGTTTATTAAAAATTTTCTTTTATTTCATTTTCATTTTTCATAAAGGCAGTAGTGCCGGGTGGAAGTGTGCTTGATTTCAGGGGACTGATAGCGAGTTTTGCTACCGCAGTAGAAATCAAACAGCGCTGAAACCTAGGGGGCGCTACATGTTTCACTTGTGGTAGAAACTGTGAGCCCTGCAAAACTCACCAGAAACCCACTGTGCCGACATATAGGTGAACGCTTCACCCATAAGGGCTATTGTATTGGTGTACAGTTGGGGGTGGTGGGTTCTGGAGGGCTCAGCAGACAAGATAAGTGAGTAATGGCAAAATGTGAAATGTGCCATCCTGTGGCCTAATTAAAAAAAAAACACACACACATAAAGATGGCACCAATTGTCAAGGGAAGCTGTAATAGCTTTATTTTGGTTTTATGTTTAAAGCCAAAAATAACACACATGGGATTAAGGGACCCTTTTACAAAGGCACAGTAGAAAATAATTTTCTATTTTCTACCACAGGGAGTTGTTCCCAGTGGTAATTGGCAGTGTAGCCACATTACTGCATACTGCCCGATTACCACCGGGGTAGCGCCAGAGCCCTTACCACCTGCTAAATAGGTGGCAGAAAGGGCTCAGGTAGTAAATATCTGCATGCTAATTTTAATTAGTGGAGGAGTGGCCTAATGGTTAATGCAGTGGGTTGCAGACCTGGGGAACGAGGTTCAATTCCCTTTGCAGCTACTTGTGACCTTGGGCAAGCCCCAGGTACAATATATAATTTACATTGTAAGCCCATTAGGGACAGTACTACTACTTACTACTACTACTTAACATTTCTAGAACGCTACTAGGATTACGCAGCGCTGTACAAATTAACAAAGAAGGACGGTCCCTGCTCAAAGGAGCTTACAATCTAATGGACGAAATGTCAAGTTGGGGCAGTCTAGATTTCCTGAGTAGAGGTGTAGTGGTTAGGTGCCGAAGGCGACATTGAAGAGGTGGGCTTTGAGCAATGATGGCGTACAAAGTATCTGTAATAGAAATTGTAAACCACGTGTCACCTCAGGGATCACTTGCAATATATCAATTGCTGAAAATAATAATAATATTAGTACATGGTCATTTAATGTTCCATTTTAAAAAAGGCCTTCTTCTTTGGTTTTTCGGTGCCGAGTTTTAAGGCGCCATTTATAGATTTTGGCCCTATATGAGTAAAGTAAAATGTATGCTAAAATTAGACACATTTTAACATACATTTTATTACTTCAGGGCCATAGGATCATTGGAAGTTTTGGTAAGAAGTCCTCCTTTGGGAATCCTTTTAAATTATCTGCTATATAGCTCAGACTATACAGACTACCAGCTGTCCACTTAAGATAGTGCCATCTGCTCTAAAGCTACATTTCTGTGAGCAGCTTTAAAGTCGCTCCTATTAGGTTCAAAAGATCCACAGATAGCTTCATTGATAACAACTGGGAAAAAGATAGAGAGCCTGGCTCATGTAATTCTTCCGAAACCCTTCTCCTGTCTGTGTGTGTGTGTGTGTGTGTGCATGTGTGTGTTTTGTATTGCTGTGCATGTATGTGTTTCTGTTGCCAGTGTGGGGGTGAGTGTGTGTGCACATGTGTCTGTGTTCCCTCTGGATGGATGTGTGTCTGGGTTGCCTATCAGGTTCATATTTGAAAGAGAAGGACGCCCATCTTTCGACACAAATCGGAAGATGGGCGTCCTTCTCACAGGGTTGCCCAAATTGGCATAATCGAAAGCCGATTTTGGGCATCCCCAACTGCTTTCCGTCGCGGGGACGACCAAAGTTCATGGGGGTGTGTCGGAGGCGTAGCGAAGGTGGGACTTGGGTGTGCCTAACACTACTACTACTACTACTACTACTACTACTACTATTTAGCATTTCTATAGCGCTACAAGGCATACGCAGCACTGCACAAACATAGAAGAAAGACAGTCCCTGCTCAGAGAGCTTACAATCTAATAGACAAAAAATAAATAAAGTAAGCAAATCAAATCAATTAATGTGAACGGGAAGGAAGAGAGGAGGGTAGGTGGAGGCGAGTGGTTACAAGTGGTTACGAGTCAAAAGCAATGTTAAAGAGGTGGGCTTTCAGTCTAGATTTAAAGGTGGCCAAGGATGGGGCAAGACGTAGGGGCTCAGGAAGTTTATTCCAGGCGTAGGGTGCAGCGAGACAGAAGGCGCGAAGTCTGGAGTTGGCAGTAGTGGAGAAGGGAACAGATAAGAAGGATTTATCCATGGAGCGGAGTGCACGGGAAGGGGTGTAGGGAAGGACGAGTGTGGAGAGATACTGGGGAGCAGCAGAGTGAATACATTTATAGGTTAGTAGAAGAAGTTTGAACAGGATGCGAAAACGGATAGGGAGCCAGTGAAGGGTCTTGAGGAGAGGGGTAGTATGAGTAAAGCGACCCTGGCGGAAGATGAGACGGGCAGAGTTTTGAACCGACTGGAGAGGGGAGAGGTGACTAAGTGGGAGGCCAGCAAGAAGCAGATTGCAGTAGTCTAAACGAGAGGTGACAAGGAATGGACCCATAATGGAAAAAAAAGGGCATCCCTGACGAGCACTTGGACAACTTTACCTGGTCCTGTTTTTCTTACGACCAAGGCACAAAAAGGTCCCTGAACTGACCAGATGACCACCGGAGAGAATTTGGGATCACTTCCCCTTACTCCCCCAGTGGTCACTAACCCACTCCCACCCTCAAAAAACATCTTTAAAAATATTTTTTGCCAGCCTCTATGTCAGCCTCAAATGTCATACTCAGGTCCATCACAGCAGTATGCAGGTCCCTGGAGCAATTTTAGTGGGTGCAGTGCACTTCAGGCAGGCGGACCTAGGCCCATCCCCCCCCCCTACCTGTTACACTTGTGGTGGTAAATGTGAGCCCTCCAAAACCCACCAGAAACCCACTGTACCCACATATAGGTGCCCCCTTCACCCGTAAGATCTATGGTAGTGGTGTACAGTTGTGGGGAGTGGGTTTGGGGGTGGTTTGGGGGGCTCAGCACACAAAGTAAGGGAGCTCTGTACCTGGGAGCAATTTATGAAGTCCACTGCAGTACCCCCTAGGGTACCCAGTTGGTGTCCTGGCATGTCAGGGGGACCAGTGCACTATGAATGCTGGCTCCTCCCACGACCAAAGGGCTTGCATTTGGTCATTTCTGAGATGGGCGTCCTTGGCTTTCATTATTGCCGAAAATCAGAAATGACCAAGTCTTGGGGTGACCATCTCTAAGGACGACCTAAATGTCAAGATTTGGGCATCCCCGACTGTATTATCGAAATGAAAGATGGACATCCATCTTGTTTCGATAATACGGGTTTCCCCGCCCCTCCACCGGGAAGTTTTACGAGGACGTCCTCAGCAAAACTTGGGCGTCCCTTTCCATTATGCCCCTCCATGTGTCTTTACTGGCTGTGTACAAGTAATTGTGACTGTGTATCTCTTCTGTGCAGCCTTCGAGTGAGTAGAGGTTTATGTATGTTTATGGTTTATTGACATTTGATTATAAAGCAAATCAAGGTGTTTTACAATAAACAATTAAAACAAACAGAAAGGAATATCATAAAATACAGAAAAGATATAATTCAGCCAGAGGAACATGCAAACCACAGAAATAGCATGCGTATAAATCTTTGTTGCCTGTGTATATGTGTTTGTTTGTATATGCTTCCCTGTATGTGGCTGGGGGTATATACATGTTTTGTGTGTGACAGCCAGAATTTTGATCCCTATGTATAATTTTGTTACAATATTTTAGTGGATTGTAAAGAAAAAATAAGTAAAATGTGATAATCCAGCCGATATCCAGCACTATTTAATCAGCCAGGAATGGCTCCTGGACAGTTAAATAGCCATTAACTGGCTATCCGTGAATATTCAGCACTTTGCCAGCCAAGTTAAGCAGCTAAATTGGGCCTTTGAAATAGCAGGCCTATCTTTGGCCACTATAAATTTAACCGGCCAGTGCTAAGTATTTTATTTATTTATTGCATTTGTATCCCACATTTTCCCACCTATTTGCGGGCTCAGTGTGGCTTACAATACATTGTGAATAATCGAGATACAGTTGGTCACAGTACATTTACGGGTACGCTGTGAAGAGTTATAGGAAGACAAATCAAAGTCAAAGTTATCTGGGAGTAGAACAATAGAATGTAGCATAGGGGACATGATAGGGCGGTAGAACAGTGGCAAGAGAACATTAGGGTATAACAATTTTATCTATGGTGGAGTTTTAGTGTAATGAAAGTGAGGGGGTGGGTGTTCAGAGGAGAGTATATTGGTGCTTTTCTATTGGCGTGTATGGATTCATGTGTTTTGGTCTATGCAGTAGGTCTTCTCAAAGAGGTGAGTCTTCAATAGTCTGCGGAAGTCGGTTAATTCGTAGGTCGTTTTCAGGTTGCGTGGTAGTGTATTCCAGAATTGCGTGCTCATATAAGAGAAGGTTGATGCATGCAGTACTTTGTATTTTATTCCTTTGCACTTGGGGAAGTGGAGATTGAGGAAGGTTCGGGATGATCTTTTTGCGTTTCTTGGTGGCAGGTCTATTAAGTCAGACATGTATGTAGGGGCTTCACCATGGATGATTTTGTGAACTAATGTACATACTTTAAAGGTGACACGTTCCTTGAGTGGGAGCCAGTGTAGTTTCTCACGTAAGGGTTTTGCGCCTTCGTATTTTGGTTTTCCGAAGATGAGTCTGGCTGCTGTATTCTGGGTTGTCTGTAGTTTTCTCAGTATTTGTTCCTTGCAGCCTGCGTATAGTGAGTTGCAGTAGTCCAGATGACTGAGCACGAGTGATTGCACTAGGCTGCGGAAGACAGATCTCAGAAAGAATGGTCTTATTCTTTTCAGTTTCCACATGGAGTAGAACATCTTTTTGGTAGTGTTGTTCGCATGAGTCTCAAGTGTGAGATGGCGGTCAATAGTGACTCCAAGGATTTTTAAAGTTTCTGAGATTGGCAGATTTAGTTTGGGGGTGTTAATAGCAGTAAATTTATTTGTGTTGTATTGAGAGGTAAGTATGAGGCATTGAGTTTTTTCTGCGTTCAGTTTCAATCGGAATGCATCTGCCCAGGTGTTCATGATGTGTAGACTTTGGTTGATTTCGTTGGAGATTTTGTTAATGTTTTTTTTGAAAGGAATATATATCGTTACATCGTCGGCATATATGTATGGGTTTAGGTTGTGGTTTGATAAAAGTTTTGCCAAGGGGACCATCATAAGGTTGAAGATAGTTGGTGAGAGGGGGGATCCCTGCGGTACTCCACACTCAGGTGTCCATGCGTCAGACGTAGTTGAATTTGATGTGACCTGATATGAGCGTGTGGTTAAGAACCCCTTGAACCAGTTTAGGACATTGCCTCCGATGCCAAAATATTCAAGTATATGTAGTAGGATTCCGTGGTCGACCATATCAAATGCACTTGACATGTCGAATTGTAGGAGGAGTATGTTGGTGCCGGTTGCAATCATTTGTTTGAATTTGGTCATTAGGGTAATTAATACTGTTTCTGTGCTGTGATTTGATCGGAATCCCGATTGGGTGTCATGTAGTATTGAGAACTTGTTGAGATAGTTTGTGAGTTGTTTGGTTACCATCCCTTCAGTTATTTTGGTTATTAGTGGTATATATGCTAGTGGTCTGTAGTTAGTTATTTCGTTTGCGTTTTTCTTTGTGTCTTTAGGTATTGGGGTGAGTAAAATATTTCCTTTTTCCTTTGGGAAAAGTCCGTTTTGTAGCATGAAGTTCACGTGGTTCGTTAGGTCTATTATGAATTGTTGAGGAGCTGATTTCATGAGGTTGTTTGGACCGATGTCTAGTTTGCATTGGGATTTGATGAATCTTTTGAGCGTTTTGGAGATGAGGTCTTCTGGCAGTAATTCGAATTCGGTCCAGATCCTGTCTGCTGGATATATGCCGTCTTCTGGGTCTACTCTAGACAGTTTAGGAGTGTGGCATATTCAATAGGGCTGGTGGGTATTTTAAGTCGTAGTTGTATGATTTTCTCCTTGAAGTATTTCGCGAGGTCATCAACCCCTGGTATATCTTTGCTGTTGTTTGTAACTGGTGTGGTGTCAAGCTTATAGTGGGCAACACCCCCCCCCCCCCCCGATATTCAATGCTAGTCACTGGAAATGGCCTGACATCGAATATCCTGGCTCAGTGCCAACCTTGGGACTTAGCTGGCCTGCCAAATATCATCCCCAAAGTATTTAGCCATTAGGGATGTGCACTGACCATAGGCGCCCCGTATAAGAGGCTTGGGGAGGCTAAGCCTCCCCAGCCCAACCGTGACCTTCCTCTGGCTGCTGCCCCCACAGGCGCAGGCACAGTCCCTCCTTCCTTCCCGCTCTCGGCTCCCCGGCCGGCAGCCCCCTCCACATGTGCGTGTGTTTTAACCCTTTTACTTTCCATGGCAGCGACGTCAGTGACCTCTGGCTCCAGCTTCTCCCTTCCCTCTTCACACAGTCCCGCCTTCTGCGATGATGCATTTCCTGTTTCCGCGAGGATGGGACACTGTGAAGAGGAAAGGGAGAAGCTGGAGCCAGAAGTAAGCCTGCAGTGCCTTCTTCTTCACTGACGTCACTGCCACGGAGAGTAAAAGGGTTAAATGCGTGGGGGGGGGGGGGGGCAGGAAGGAACAGAAAGGAGGGCTGTCGGGGAGCTGAGGGAGGGCAGGGATAATCGCTGGACATGGATGGGAGGGCAGGGCAGAGGGACAGAACAGATCGCTGGACATGGAGAGAAGGGGAAGGCAGGGAGAGAGAAGGGAAGGGCAGGGAGAGAGAAGAGATCGCTGGAGAGGAGGGGAGAGAGGAGAATTGCTGGCCATGAATGGATGGAGGGGAGGGCAGGGGGAGAGAAGAGATTGCTGGACAGGGAGGAGGGGAGGGCAGGGGAGAGAGGAGAATTGCTGGCCATGGATGGATGGATGGAGGGGAGGGCAGGGGAGAGAGGAGAATTGCTGGACATGGATGGAGGGAGCAGAGGAGAGAGGAAATTTGTTGGACATGGATGTAAGGGGCAGGGGAGAGAGGAAATTTGTTAGACATGTATGGAGGAGAGGGCAGGGGAGAATGGAGAGTTGCTGGACATGGCTAGATGGAGGGGGGCAGGGGAGAGAGGAGAATTGCTGGACATGGATGGATGAATGGGGGTAGGGGAGAGAGGAAATTTGCTGGATATGGATGGATGGAGGCGAGGGAAGGGGAGAATGGAGAGTTCCTGGACATGGATGGAGGGGAGGGCAGGGGAGAGAGAATTGCTGGACATGGATGGATGGAGGGGGCAGGGGAGAGAGGAACTTTGCAGGATATGGGTGGATAGAGGAGAGGGCAGGGGAGAATGGAGAGTTCCTGGAAGTGACTGGAGGGGAGGGGACGGCAGGGGAGAGAGGAGAATTGCTGGACATGGATGGATGTAGGGGGCAGGGGAGAGAGGACATTTGCTGGATATGGATGGATGCAGGATAGGACAGGGGAGAGAGGAAATTTGCTGGATATGGATGGATGGAGGAGAGGGCAGGGGAGAATGGAGAGTTGTTGGACATGGATGGATGGAGGGGAGGGAAGTCAGGAAGGAGATGCACATGGATGGAAGGGAGGGAAGAGAGGAGAAATGCTGGACATGGATGGAGTGGAGGGCAGGGAAGAGAGGAGAAATGTTGGACAAGGATGGAGGGAAGGAAAGACAAAGGAAGGAGATGCACACGGATGGAGTAGAAGGGAGAGAGGAGAAATGCTGGACATGGATGAAGGGGAGGGAAGACAGAGGAAGTAGATGCACATGGATGGAGGGGAGGGGAGTGAGGAGAAATGCTGGATATGGATGAAGGGGAAATTGCTGAATTTAAGGGCTGGATTGGAACACTTTGAGGGCAGATGTTGAAACTGGTGAAAGGATAGGGACAGGGCTACAGATGATAGACAGGACGCATAAGGACACAGAAGGATGGTGGACATGGTGAGAGAAAAAACCACTAGGAGTGGCCTAGTGGTTAGGGTGGCGGACTTTGGTCCTGAGGAATTGAGTTCGAATCCCATTTCAGGCACAGGCAGCTCCTTGTGACTCTGGGCAAGTAGTCACTTAACTCTCCATTGCCCCAGGTACAAATAACTACCTGTATACAATATGTAAGCCGCATTGAGCCTGCAATGAGTGGGAAAGCACGGGGTACAAATGTAACAAAAAAAATATAGAAAGAAGACACTGCATAAAACAGAAGACACTGGGACCAAAGTGAATAGAAAAACTGAATGCTCAGACAGCAAAGGAAGAAAACATTTTTTTATTCAGAATTTATTAATTGGAATATGTCAGCTTTTGGAAATGTGCATCTGTGATATTTTGCATGCAAGTTTCAATTTTTCTAGTATTGCTGCACACTGAGTCTGACTTCTTGAGGTAACTTTCCAGTTCAGTATTTTGCCTTCATATCTGTTGTGTCATGTGTTTTTCATGTGTAATCAAGATGCAGTATTCTGCTAGCGTGTAGTATTTGCAGCCCTTTTTGTTTTGTTTTTTGTTTCACTAGGTTGTGTACTGGTGTTTTAGAGCCCGGTGTAATTATAGCGCTGCCTTTCCACGCATAAGGTTGTAGCTCGTCCTGTCCTTGGAATTAGTGCTGTTATGGTTTGGTAAGGTTATGAGTATGTTTTTGCACAAGTTTGTGTATAGTGTTTTGCAGTGGAGAGATTGTGTGTTGGCCTTACTGAGGTGGCACCAAAATATCAGAAAGGGTTTAGAGCTTAAATCATGACACTCTACCTTTTGAAAGATCTACATATGGTCATTAATACTGTAAAAGGAGCTCATTGTGAACACTATCCACCCTAAAAGGGTGTTTTGTGGCTCTACATGAGAATTGTGATATTATGATCCCTTGTTTCATATTGTTGACGGTCTGCATTTTCCATATGGGTGGTATATTGGTGTATGAGGTTCTGCCCAGTGTAAGATTTATGGTACAGTAAGGTTCTGAGTGTGTTTTTGCACAAAGTTGTGCATATTGTTTTGCAGTTGAGCGATTGTGGTTAGTATATGCTTTGAGCAAACACTTTATTCTTTGACATATGATACATATCTAATATCTAAATTTAATAAAAGGTATTAATTCTGACTATTTTATTTTTACTTATTTTTTTTCTGTGTGTTGTCAGACAATTATGGATGTAAGCTCCACCCCTAGCCCCACCCCTAACCCCGCTCCTAACCCCACCCCCTTTGGGCCACCGACCGCCTATTGCACTGACAAACATGTTTGCTTTTTGTTTTATATATTCATGTTAATAAAAAAATTATACCCCACATTAGAATTTTTTTGTGTGCATAGGTGAATGCGCACTAAATAGATTTTGCGCACACTAAATTTTTTAAGGTGCCTTAACAAACCTAATACATGTCCTTATTAGCCAATAGATGTTACTGACAAACAGATCTTGTAGCTTTAAATGCGTTGGACCATGCTGTATGAGATTTTATTTCTCTGGGCCATATGTGTCTTTTCCTTTCCCCCCACACCAAATGTGGGCCCATTACATTCAAATTTGGAGAGTTAGTTTGCTTCAGACACAGAAACATATTTGCAATTTTTCCCCACATCTAACTGATAAAACCCAAATCTCACTTTCCTAGCATTTGGCACTGAAGATCCTCGGATTTTAGGGATAAGGCATAAGCAATTTGGCCAATACTAATACTTTCTGTGGCATCCAATGAATGTCTAAGTCTATCCATATATTATCAATCAGTACACAGATACTCCCAGATTCTATAAATGGCACTCAAGTTTAGGTGCCCAAATTTGTGTGTATTCCTGAGATCCACTTGCAAATAAGTTAGTTAACAAGCAATAATGTTGGCATTTGCACTGCATTCAATCATAATTCACACATGAATAAATCAAATGACTACTTATTTTGTTGGAAAATTAATTTGGCTGCAGCTTTATTAATTATCAAACTCATTATGACCTTCACTTCACTTTATTCACTTCCCAAAGCTAGTCAGTGCCGACTTACCTTTACATACATATTCCATCAAATAAATTAATTCTCAAAAGTCCACTTGTAAAGTGTGACCTGCGGTGACATCAAGGCCTCACTTTTGCTTATTGTGGTTTCTCACATAAGCAGATTATATATATCATGTCAGTCAACCGATTAAGTTGAACCATTGTCCTTAAGTGAAGGTTGCTTAAATCAATATCAAAATTTCCCCGCTGTAGTGATTATAATCCCCTTTTAACACTTTGAATAAATCCCAACACCACAAACTGAACTAATAACCCCATTTTCCCACATCAATCTAAAAATTAGGAAGGGATAGGGTGGGACTTAACTTAAATTCCTAATGACCGCAGTTTCTCAACCTGCCAAATCTCCACAGCCCACTGCCCACCAAAACTGTTGTATTCATCATGTTCTTTAAGTCCTGCCCCCTAAGCTTCAACTCTAAACCCATCTTGAATTCTTCCCCCCCCCCTCCCAATATTCAGCCAGCGGCAGTCAGCATTTTTTAAAATGCTGATCATCGCCAGCTAAATTATCCCCCGTTACTCAGTATCGGGCCATGTCCGGACACCGGCACTGAATATTGGGGGCCAATTTGGAGTGGGCAGGTTGCTGCAGCTTATGTGGGCCTGGCCAATATTCAGCTGAGCCCGCATAAGAGTTATGTGACCCTAGCTGATTATTGGGCCAGGGCCGTGTAAGTTTAAATTTAAAAAAAATTTGAAATCCCCCCCAGCCCCCGAGCCCTTGATGCATTGTGTCCCCTCCCCCTCCTATCACTCGCCCACAAGCCACTCCCCCCACAAATTCTCCTGACCCCCCAATCCCCCCCTCATAGTTCATGCAGGCCCCCTATCCCTGGTGGTCTATTGGTGGTCATTGGGGGCAGAATCAGAGCCTTCTAGTTCTTGCCCCTTGTAGGACTTTTGCAAAATGGCTTCTGTGACCTCTCGTGGCAGCTCGTGGTATTACATGAAGTACCACGAGTTGTTGCGAAAGGTTGCAGCAGCCATTTTGCAGAGGTGCTGCAAGGGGCAGGAGCAAGGGGGCTCTGCTCCTGCCCCCAACAGCCACCACTGGACCACCAGGAATTAAGGTAGGGCCAAGGGGGCCTGCATGAAGTATGGAGAGTGGGGACAGAGGAAATTTGAGGGGGGAAGTGGCTTGTGGCCTCAGGGGATGCAATGTATTTTGCGGGGGGGGGGGTGATTTTTAAAGAAAAACTTATTCAGCCCCAGACCGATATTCAGCCAGGGCCACATAAGCTTAAGCGGGTGAATTTAGGACAGTTTTTGAGCTGTCTTAAATTCACCCCCTTAAGCTTATGTGGGTGTCAGCTGAATATCGCTGGCACCCACATAAACCCTGGCTTCTCTCCAACATTGTCACGTTTCCTGGCTGTTCTGAGCTGGGCACTGGTGGCCATCTTGGATTCAGGTTTATTCCAGGGTTTGGCGGCCATCTTGGAGAGGGTTGTTAGACCAGGGCAGCCATCTTGGAGGTGGCAGCTGCAGGAAGGAAGCCCTTATTTGGTCGCAGGGTGTTCCTGATGGGGGCTGCCATCTTGTTTTCAGCTGTGCCTGGTTGAGCCTGATTCCTTCCTATTTAAGGCTCTGCTCTCAGTCTATCAGTGCTTCGGCTTCTACTCGGTTCGCTGACTAGTAGCAGTGCTTTGGATCTACTTCTGACGGATACCTGGTTCTGACCTTTGCCTGTTCCTGGACCTGCTTCTGACCGCTGCCTGGTACTGACCACTGCCTGTTCCTGGACCTGCTTTTGCCCGCTGCCTGGTACTGACCCCTGCCTGTTCCTGGACCTTCTAGTGACCGCTGCCTGGTGTTGACCTGTTGCCTAGCCCTGGTTTGCTGTGACCTGCTGCTTGGTCTAACCCTGTGGACTTTGTTCTCTCTGTTGCTGGCCACCCAAACTCAGGGGCTCAACTCCTGGGGAACGGCGGGAGGCACAGAGAGGACTCAGGGTTTTGGCCGACAGTCCGGTGAGGGTTTCCTTCATCGTGTTCAAGGGCTCACCTCTCCGTGGAGATACATTACAAACATGCCCCCTGGCCCACCCCTGATCAGCCCACTTCTTGGAGGGCCAGTCAGAGGCGACATTCAGTGGCACTGACCGGTTTAGTGCTACTGACTATCTGTGACTAGGCGGGAACAAGTGGTTTAAGCGGACCAGAGCCTCTCCAGCCCACTTAAATAGCTCTGAAAATTGACCTTTTTATCTATATCATTGAATTTGTCAATTTATCGTTTAGTTCATAAATTGATAATGCCTACTGTTAATATACCCAATTCTTCTTTTCTCAGTCATTTTAACCCTCACAATTAATAGATTAAATAATTGAATGCAATCACTAAAAAAATTTTAAATCCAAAAAAGACTTCACTTAAATTTCTATAGCATCAATTCCATTTTTTAAAATTTTCAAACAAATTCAATAAACCCTTCTTTCTATCATTAATTTCTCTCCCTCCCACCAAACAAAGAACCTTTCATCTCCACTACCCCACCCCGCCCCGCACTGCCCCGTCCCCAACTTAATACTATTGCACTGCTGCAGCAATGTCAATTTTATATGCCCATAGTTAAATCTATGGGCTTTTTTAACATTGGCACTTGCACTGCATCTGATCATAATTCACACATGAATAAATTAAATGACAACTTATTTTGTTGGAAAATTAATTTGGCTGCAGCTTTATTAATAAATCAATATTATAATCATAACATATAAGATTAACTTGTCAAACTCAATATCACCTTCACTTCACTTCATTTTACTCACTTTCCAAAGCTAGTCAGTTCCGACCTAGCTTTACATACGTATTCCATCAAATGAATTAATTCTCAAAACTCCACTTGTAAAGTGTGACCTGCAGTAATGTCAAGGCCTCACTTTTGCTTATGGCAATTTCGCACATAGGCAGATTACATCATGTCAATCCACCAATCAAGTTGAACCATTGTCCTTAATTGAAGGTCACTTAAATCCACATCAAAATTTCCCATCAAAGTGGTGATAGCCTAGAGGTTATCACTGCTCCTCCCAAACTTAGCTGCAGTCAAATAATCTTTAAAATTATCTTCCAACAAATCTTGTAAAGAACTCAAGAATATATATGCAATCCAATGTTGGATAAATGTATCCCATTTGAATGATAAAGCCCAGGACAATCCAATGTCAATAATTTATGTGTGAGAAATATGCCACCCAAACATAAAACAAATTTAGAAATTTCCCCATCTCTCCTTTTTCTCAGACATTCAATTGCTTTCACTTGACTAGCATCCCTCCACACCAAATGAGGTATAATCTGGGATGATACCAAGCGAGTGCCAGAAAACTGAGATGTCAAAACATAAAAAAACATTTCATGCTCTAGTGGAGAAGTGGCCTAGTGGTTAGGGTGGTGGACTTTGGTCCTGAGGAACTGAGTTCGATTCCCACTTCAGGCACAGGCAGCTCCTTGTGACTCTGGGCAAGTCACTTAACCCTCCATTGCCCCATGTAAGCTGCATTGAGCCTGCCATGAGTGGGAAAGTGCGGGGTACAAATGTAACAAAAATAAAATTAACTCCACACCTTTGACATAACAGAAATCACTCCCCCCCCCCCCCCCCCCCCAATGAATCAATAACAAATCTGGAAAAGAATAACATTGGGCTTCAAATAATGTGGGTATTAACTGATCCCACTGTATTCTATGCTGTTCCAACCAGCAGATGTTAATTTGATAACTTGCCAGGCCAAGATGTCTTCCCCAATGGGTTTCTTCAGCATGCTTTGCAGATCAAAATATATAAGAATGGCCACATAACCAAATGCAGACATCTCTTGGCTTGATGTACTTAGCATAAACTATCAAGATAAAATAATAAACACAAATTACTGTTAGTTAGAATATATATGTCTAACATATTGTAACCCTATGGGCTAAATTTGAAAAGATTACCTGGCTCCTTCTAGATCTGGTGTAGAGACAGTGAGCAGTGCAGTGAAACTGAGTAGTCTGTGTGCATGCGCTGAGTGTTTTGCATGCTGATGGAACTTTCAGGAGAGTGACAAACAGCTCAGGCTGGCAGTTGGGAGGGAGCTGTATTGGTGAGAACATGTTACTAGGAAAAGACTGGAAGAAAGTTGATGCTGGAGATCATCACCTGAAAGAAAAGGCGCCCACCGTTCAAGAGAGCCAGGGAGAGAAAACAAAGAGAGCAGCTAAGTGACTGAAACTATTTTAAAAAGTGCACATAAGAGAAAATAGTAAAGGAAACCTGAACAATAAGTGAGAGATAACTAAAAGAAGAAAAAAGAGTAGAGGAAAACTTACCTGTTGGGATCCTTGAGGGTCTCCGGGGGTCTGAGGGACAGGAGAGGGGAGACTTTGAAGAGTCTGGTGTTTTGTGGAATTGAATGTACTTAAATGATTTATGTAACTAATATGTAGACTTATCTGTGGATGCTCTCAATGTTTGTAGAGACTAAACTGATTTGTGTTGCAAACCTGTAATTTTTTTTTTTGTTACATTTGTACCCTGCACTTTCCCACTCATGGCAGGCTCTATGCGGCAGGCAATGGAGGGTTAAGTGACTTGCCCAGAGTCACAAGGAGCTGCCTGTGCCGGGAATCGAACTCAGTTCCTCAGTTCCCCAGGACCAAAGTCCACCACCCCAACCACTAGGCAATTTCATTAACATTTAAATATAATTCAAATAATAAAAAAATATTTTCTTTTTATTGTTAAACTCCTTGGTTGGTGTTGTGTCATTTTGGGGAAACACTGTGACATATTTGGTACCATCATTGTAATACCTTGCTCTGCCACCAGGGGTTTACAATATCCCAGGTATCTATTTGAAGCCCAAAAAATCAAATCAGAGATCCCACCCTGAGAAGTTAAGGGGGTCTTTTACTAAAGCTTAACTTAAGTTATCTGCAGCAAGGCCCATTTTATTTTATTCCTATGAGCCCTGCTGCAGATAATTTAAGCTAAGCTTAAGTAAAAGACCCCCTAAATAAGAGGAAGCACCAGTTCTAATAGAAACAGTGAGGGATCTAAACCAACAGAAGCTAGCACAGATTTCAAAACCACTGCAAATTGAAAATGAGTCAAAGGACAACTGTTCTCATAAACTAACCAAAACAAATCTCCCTTTGGAAGAATTTGCATATACTGCCTTGCCGTCTAGATTGGGCAAGAAACTAATTGTGGAGATTTATGTAAATATAACCAAGAACCACGCCCCAATTTATCCGTTTTGGAGTGTCTAATGCACAAACACAACTTGTTCTTTGTGATAAATACTTCTTTTAATAATAAGCCCTTTTAATAATAAGCCAGCCTCTCCTTTTACAGTTTTTTGATGGTGCCACTAGCTCACTGACTCTCACGGCACCAAAAAAATGCCAGAGAAAAGGCCAAAAGTGCTATTTCAAAAGGAGAGAAAAAAAATAGCATTTAACACTCTCAAAATGTTCAACAAATTTGCATGTAAAAGTGGAAGATGAGCTTTTATAACTTCTGAAACCGCTGCTCTGCTATAACCAGCCATTAATTTATGCACCATAAATGAACTATTAGGATCATTAAACCCCGTAACTTAGAATAAAACACTAACCCTACTAAAGAGTGAGTTAACACACCACAGTCCATTCATTAGATTTTCCAAAAATAATAAAATCAATCACCCACTCAGTCTTAATAGGAAAAGAAAAATCCTTATGAGATTGTTGTAACAAACCACTGAAAATGACTCCATCCAGACGCATCAGATTTCCAAGGTTTGGGTGCCTAAGCCTTCCTCAACAATTCATCAAATGTTCTTGAACTCTCAGCCATAGCTGTACAGGCACCTCCCTAGGCATTCTGTCTGTCCATGGGCCCGAAAACAAGCCCACTGAAAGTGAAAGAGTCAGCCAGTTCATTATAAACTCCTGACATCACTCAGTGTGCGGCAGTGGCTAAGAAAGCAAATAGAATGTTAGGTATTATTAGGAAAGGAATGGAAAATAAAAACAAGGATGCTATAATGCCTTTGTATCGCTCCATGTTGCGAACGCACCTCGAATATTATGTTCAATTCTGGTCGCCGCATCTCAAAAAATTAGAAAAGGTACAGAGAAGGGTGACGAAAGCGATAAAGGGGATGGGACGGCTTCCCTATGAGGAAACACTAAAGTGGTTAGCTTGGAGAAAAGATGTCTGAGGGGAGATATGATAGAGGTCTATAAAATAATGAGTGGAGTGGAACGGGTAGACATGAATCACTTGTTTACTCTTTCCAAAAATACTAGGACTAGGGGGCATACAATGAAGCTACAAAGTAGTAAATTTAAAATGAATCAGTGAAAATATTTCTTCACTCAACGTGTAATTAAAGTCTGGAATTGTTGCCTGAGAATGTAGTAAAAGCTGTTAGCTTAGTGGGGTTTTAAAAAGGTTTGGATAGCTTCCTAAAGGAAAAGTCCATAGACCATTATTAAAATGGACTTGGGGAAAATCATCTGCTTATTTCTAGGATAAGCAGCATAAAATATACTTTTTTGGATCTTGTCAGGTACTTGTGACCTGGATGGGCCACTGTTGGAAACAGAATTCTGGGCTTGATGGACCTTCGGTTTGTCTCAATATGGCAATACTTATGTACTTATGACACATGATTAGCTTTTAAGGTCAAATTGAGCTCTAAACATTGTAATACTATTAAATGCAACAGTGCTACCAGGAATAAACAATTAGCAGATTGTTCAATGACTCCAAAACTGTAATGTTGTCCGAATATATTATCAATCTACGATTATATAAAGAGTCTCCCCACATCATTAAGGCCACCCATACCGGCAAAAACTCCAAAAATGCTATAATTGAACATAAACCAAATTCCATCCACCACTGAGGCCATTCATGTGCACACCATGCACCATGAAAATAAATCCCCAATCTAGAATTGTCAGCTGCATCAGTAAATAATTCCAGATCTAAATTAGATACCTCCAGGTGAGGCCACACTCGCACACCATTAAACTGCTCCAAAAATCACCTCCACAACTGCAAATCTTCGTTAACTCCCTTAGGTATTCTCACTCTAAGTTGCTTCTTTCTCAAACCTTGTGTTAACATTGCCAAATGATGAGAAAACACTCTACCTATTAGTATCACCTTTGATGCAAAATTAAATCTGCCAACTAAAGACCGAATCTCAAACAAAAATAATTTCTTTTTAGTCAACGCCACAGAAATTGCATCCTTAACAGCCTGAACTTTTTCTTGTGGCAATTGAGTTTACTTACAACTTGAATCCAACTCTGTACCTAAGAAAACTGATACTGAAGAAGGACCTTCTGACTTCTCTTCAGCCACCGGAATTCCAAAATCAGCAGCAACACAACAAAAAAAGTGAATTATTCTCCAACATTCATCAGTATTAGCTGCACTACCAAAAAGTAAATCATCTAAATAATTCACTATTCCCCGGATTCTATATAGTGCACCTAGAGATCCACGCCAAAATCCAAGCATATTCTATAACAATGCGCATAACTTAATTGGCTTAAGAAGCTAAACAGCATTGATAACAGCTCTTAACATGCAATAATTGGCACTAATTAAAATTTACGCACGCAACTCGCTAAGTGCATTCTGTAATGTAGTGCGCCTAACTTCTAACAAGTGCAGGCAAAAAGGGTGTGGTTATAGGTGGGGAAATGGGCATTTTGTGGGCGTTCTGAAATTTACGCATGTAGTGATAGAATATGGCCCAGTGCGCCTAAATGCACACACCAAGAATTATGCCATGTTTTTGTTGGTTTAAATAGATGTATGTAGTTTTAGGCGCTAGGATGTCAACTAAGCATATTTTATATATCGTGCTAACTCTAGGCTCCACTTACAGAAAACGCTTAGTTGATTTCTACACAAATTTTTAGATGCCATATATAGAATATCTCCCAGTTTGCCTGGACTCACCTCATTGTTCCATTACCCAATGCACAAAAGATAAAATGCCTCAAAGAATGCACATGAGATAGAGCACCCCATGGGCATGCATTTATAAATGTAGTATTGCTGCTCAAAACAAAAAACTAATAGATGAAAAGAACTTGAATATACTAGAAGCAGGCAAAACGCAGCTTCTATGTCTGCTTTTTCCATTAAGGCTCCTTGACCAAGCTGCTGCAACATCTCAATTGCTTGATCAAAAGATGAATATTGTATGAACATAATCTAGGATCTATAAAAGAATTAACACTAGATTCTTCAGTGTGTGACAGATTATATATTACTCCAGGTTCCTTCTTTGGAATCACTCCCGATGGGGATACCACTAAATTATAAAATGGAGGGTCAAAAATGGGCCTGCTATTCTGCCCAGATCTAATTCTTTTTGTAATTTCTCACAATCTCTGTATGAGTTACAGTCAGCAGTGCTAAAGTTCAGGGCCAGAATGATTGTATAGGAAAATCCTCAAAAAAAACCCATTCAATAATAATTCTGCAGCATATACTACTAACGTTAATGGGAGAGGAGGCCTTGACCTTGCATACCTGGAGCATTTGACCACAAAGAGCACACTCTCTGCCATCTTGCCCAAGAGATACTGCATCGGATAGCTGGGTGTCCCCCATTCCATTAACTAGATTTATGACAGAATCTGCATCCCAATCAATCATATCATCCATTATTACATTGGAAGCTGTCATTACTGGACAATCCACCCCACCAACCCACCACTGCTTCCATAGCCTCTCCCACATTGTACCCAGATTGTCCAACTTTTCTTGTTCCTTGACCAAAGCTGTACCCCCCTCCCCCAAGGACCAATGCCAGAGGAGCTGCCAGCTCAAAAAAATATGAAGATCTAGATCCCGTCGTTTCAACCAACCACAAGTCAATATCTCTCCACCCCCAACAATCTGCCTTATCTTTCACTAAACAACAACAAAACTTCTCTATATATAAAAGGCAGCACCAACGTTCTATGAAGCCTCCAGCCGGAAGTGTGAAGGGGGAGAGATATCCGGTTTCCCCATGAGTGTCTGCCCCGCCCTCGCTCTCTCTCTAACACAAACAGTGAAGGAAAACAGCAAAGCAGGAAATCAAATCGCTCTCTCTGTAACAATGAAGGACTCAGAGGGGGGAGGGGAGAGAGGGCAGAGAGGGCAGGGACACACACACTCCCACATGCACACAGAAGAAAACCTTGCTAGCCCCCCCGTTTCATTTGCATCAGAAACGGGGCTTTTTTACTAGTTTCATCATAATTGATTCACGCCCATCAACCATATGTTCTATAAGCTCTAAATATTGAATCAGCATAACGTAACAAACCAGGATATAATACTGGTATTGCCTCCCCCAGCACACTAGAATAAATATTAAACCCTAAAATCCAATTAAAAATTGTTCTTGACATCCTCCCTTTTTTTTTCTTACCCTCATCCTTCGAATCATCACTCTTATTTTTGTCCCCACTCTCCCTTTCTATTTCCAATAAGGAAAATAAATCTACATATCTACCTCTAAGGATATTCTGTCTCATTTTTGTAGATAATTGACATCCAAAGGATCTATCTCACTCAAGGTACGCTCTCTCCTTGAAACGTTTACACCCTCACTACTAATCCCAGCCTCCCGTTCCATGGAACACATTCTGAGAGGTAACATTTCGTCATCTGAAGAAGTTTCAGATGAAGATGAGATGGAGGAGTCCCAAGAATCTGATGACTCCAGTACTGTCACAGGGTCACTTGAAGCTTGCCTCTGCACTCTCTTTTCCATGTCCAACCTTTTCACTATGTGCTGGAGCTGCCTTAAAAATTTTCATCTTTAAATCTCTTTTTTAATGATTTACCTCTTCCCCTATTCACACCATGTCCACCTAATGTACCACTAGAACCACCCAGCCTCCTTTTCCCCATATCTTCCCTCATATGTTGCAACTCACCATCAGAACTTGACATGGATGGACCAGCAGAAACAGAACCTTCCTCATTTGCTTCTCCCATTTCCTCTTGATGAGCTTGTTTATTACCATCGCATCTCTGACTCATCCTTGGTGCAGTTCCAGCAACATTTCTTCCCTGCTTTTTATTCCTCTGAGCCCCACTAGCACTTAAGAGCTGCATAGACTTTCCAGTCATACTCTTAAGCTGACCTCACAGATGCCTTACTGCTCTTTTCATTTTCTTTTTCGGTCCTAGTCTGCCTAGTTTCTCCCTACCTTTTAGCAGGCTGCTTTTTAGGCGTCATACTAAACAAATGAATTAATTTTAAATCTACTAAATTAATTCTGTTGAGTACCAAATTAAATATTTTGAACTTCAGAGCCCCCAAATGATTGTCATTTTGGGGCTCTGAAGTTCAAAATTATTAAGAAATAAAGCCATCCCACAATTAAGACCCACAAAAGTCCCAACGACGGAAACTCAGCCCTGCAACTCCCAGCAAAGGTACAAGTACCTAACCGATATCAGAACTTCTCTAAATTAATTAACTAAAAGCAAGAAATTCATAAATTAAATTCCTAATGACTGCAGTCTCTCAACCTCTTACCCACCTGCCAAATCTCCACAGCCCACTGCCCTCCAAAACTGTTGTATTCCTCATGTTCCTTAAGCCCCACAACTTAAGCTTCGACTGCAAACCCACCTTGAATTTTTTATGTATATCATTGAATTTCTCAATTTTTCCCTCACTTTATAAATTGATAATGCCTACTATTAATATACCCAATTCTTCTTTTCTCAGTCATATAACCCCCACAATTATTACATATTTAATGGAATCGCTAACATTGCTCTAAATCCAAAAAGACTTAACTTAAATTTCTGTAGCATGAATTCCAATGTCTTTTTTCACATTTTCAAACAAATTCAATAAATTCTTCTTCCTCTCATTAATTTCTATCCTGCCCCCAAAATCAAAAACCCTTTATTTCCACTACCCCACCCCCACCCCCAACTTAATATTATTATACTGCTGCAGCAATGCCAATGTTATATGTCCATAGTTAAAGCTATGGGCTTTCTTTAACAATCTAATTGGCTGCTAACAATCAATTATTGATGTTAATTGACACTAATTTGGATTTGCATGCAAATCTGGCTGCACACAATTCTATAACGATCCATGCCCAAATACTCTCACATGCAACCCAAAAAGAGGCATGGCCATGATCAGGTCAGGAACTTTGCAATGTCTCTAGTAAGGTCCCATTTAGAGTATTGCATGCAATTCTGGAGACCACATCTACAGAAAGAAATAAACAAGATGGAGTCGGTTCAGAGGGCAGCTGCAAAATTAGAAGTGGTTTCTGTCGTAAAACACATAGGGCCAGGCTTAGGAAACTCAACATGTATATGCTGGAAGAGAGGTGAGAGGGAGGGGATATGATAGTGACGTTTAAATACCTCAGTGACGTCGATATACAGGAGGTGATCCTTTTTTAAATAAGAACATAAGTGTTGCCATACTGGGACAGACCGAAGGTCCATCAAGCCCCGTATCGATTCTAACAGTGTCCAATCCAAGTTATAAGTACCTTGTAAGATCCCAAAACAGTACAATACATTTTACGATGCTTATCCTAGAAATACAAAAAGAAAAATGAATGGCTAAGCTCTACCTCAAAGTAGTTGTAGCATACACAAATTAAGAAAGGAGAGCTGATTGGCTCAACAGCAATGTATTGAAAAGAGGGCGTCTCATCCAGTCACAGCGACACTTGTATGCGTCTGGCTTTTATTGAGCCTATGTGCTCGTGACGAAATGTAATCATCGACTGCCCCCAACCACCAGTGGTGCACTAGAATTATTTGCTGTGAAATTCCTTATATTGAATTCTAAATATATGTGCTTTGGTATCGCGTTATGATCATCACTCTTTTTTTATTGTGATTTTTTCTCTCTAGTGCATTCACGGGGTTTAAAGTCTTTCCTTACAATACTAGTTATGCTGTTGAAGTCAAATAAAGCGATATGAAAAGGACAAGTATAAACTTATCTCAATTATCCTTGGAAGCTGTGGGTTCTTGTGTTACTTTCAATCCAACGATTGTTGTCCCCCTCAGGCTTCACTTATAGAACTTGATCCGGTCTCCGAAATTAGTGCCCACCCGACAGGAGCCTGTTTCGCTATTGTTTGCTTTGTCAAGGGCGATAGGCATATGTTTTGGCAGAGTTCTATGGCGGCAGTATCTGACTTCAACAGCATAACTAGTATTGTAAGGAAAGACTTTAAACCCCGTGAATGCACTAGAGAGAAAAAATCACAATAAAAAAAGAGTGATGATCATAACGCGATACCAAAGCACATATATTTAGAATTCAATATAAGGAATTTCACAGCAAATAATTCTAGTGCACCACTGGTGGTTGGGGGCAGTCGATGATTACATTTCGTCACGAGCACATAGGCTCAATAAAAGCCAGACGCATACAAGTGTCGCTGTGACTGGATGAGACGCCCTCTTTTCAATACATTGCTGTTGAGCCAATCAGCTCTCCTTTCTTAATTTGTGTATCCTAGAAATAAGCAGTGGATTTTCCCCAAGTCCATCTTGATAATGGCTTTTGGACTTTTCGTTTAGGAAGCTATCCAAACCTTTTTTTAACCACGCTAAGCTAACTGCTTATACTACAATAGCACAATGTAACGGCATTTAGCTTTAAACGTGTTCCATCTCAGACCCGATTGTACATTGTACTTTGGTTATCATGCACAGGATTTTGAGTATTTTGCTGCAAGTATTTTGTTACAAGTATTGAAATTTTAAAACATTTTTCAGGAGGTTTTTGCGGATGACTGGTCTTAGTCAGTGGGCTGCTGTGGTACTCTTGTCTCAATGATGGAGCTGATTTGACAATGTTTGATTTCCACATCAAGAGCTTGTGACTGGTGAGGCTTTTTTCCTCCCGTTAATATAAATATTTATGAGTTAAAAATTTTGCATCAGAATGTTGAAGAAGAAAGAATTAAGGGGGTCTTTTACTAAAGCTTAGCTCG
This sequence comes from Microcaecilia unicolor, assembly GCF_901765095.1. Classification (NCBI taxonomy): domain Eukaryota; kingdom Metazoa; phylum Chordata; class Amphibia; order Gymnophiona; family Siphonopidae; genus Microcaecilia; species Microcaecilia unicolor. The sequence goes on from NC_044031.1 coordinate 158,687,978, forward strand.
AGTTATCTGCTGCAGGGCCCATAGGAATACAATGGGCCCTGCTGAAGATAACTTGAGCTAAGCTTTAGTAAAAGACCCCCTTAATGTTGCTATTGCAGTTTTTCTATAGGTGAATTAAGTTCCACATATTTTTTGTTTGTTTGTTTAAAGCTGAGCTTTGTATGTGGAATTGTTCTTTGCTTTTTTGTTTTTGTCACAAAACTTAAATCTGCCATAAAATCTTGGAAGAGACGTAGGACTGGTTGCTGCTAACATCATGGTCTCTTCCAGTGTCTTTCCCTCCCCACCCCTCCTCCCTTCCTTCCCCCCTCCTATTTTCATCCTTATTCTCCCAGGTCCCAAAATTCTGTCTTATTGGGTTTTGAATGCATCTGAACAAATGGTTTACCCTCTCCTGTTTACATTATAGTTCTTTTCTTCCTTCTGACTTTTATGATTTTAGATTGTAAACTGCCTAGGTCTGCTGGTTAGTTAAGGCAGTGTAGGAAATTTTAAATAAACTAAAAATGCTGGCTCCTCCTACAACCCAATGGCTTGATTTTGTGCGTTTTGCACTTGGACGTTCTTTTTTCGAAAATGGACCATAAAATAAAACGTCCAAATTACAAAACTTTGAAACAGTATTTTCAAAAATAAAAGATAGATGTTTTTCTTTTTTGAAAATGATCTTTCCCACCTTATAATCGAAAGAAAAAAACGCCCATATTCCGACCTAAATCGGGAGATTTATTTTTATTTATTTATTTATTGCATTTGTATCCCACATTTTCCCACCTATTTGCAGGCTCAATGTGGCTTACAGAGTATGGTTATGACATAATCATCTCGTGATAACAGGTACAATTCTTAGTGTTTGAAGATTAGGTGAGGGAAGATAGTCATAATCATTTCATGGTAACAGATACAATTATTAAAGTTTGAAGATTAGGTAAAGGAAGATAGACGGAAGGTGTTAGGTAGGATATAGGTGAACTGTAATAACTGTGTGGATTGTTGAGGTAGTTTCGTAGGTTATGTGTTTTCTTTGTAGGCCTTTTGGAAGAGATGTGTCTTCAGAGATTTGCGGAAGTTAGTTACTTCTTCAGTAGCTTTCAGATCTGTAGGTAGAGCATTCCACAGCTGCGTGCTCAAGTAGGAGAAGGTGGTGGCGTGTATCAGTTTGTATTTTAGTCCTTTACAGCTGGGAAAGTGTAGATTGAGAAATTTGCAGGATGATCTTACAGCATTTTTAGGAGGCAGGTCCACAAGGTTTAGCATGTAGATTGGGGCGTCTGCGTGAATGATTTTGTGTACAATCGTGCAGATCTTGAACACCCACGCGTTCTTTGAGTGGGAGACAATGAAGTTTCTCTCTTAGGGGTTTTGCACTTTCATATTTAGTTTTTCCAAATATGAATCTGGCGGCGGTATTCTGGGCTGTTTGGAGTTTTTTGATGGTCTGTTCTTTGCGTCTTTCTCTCGCAGGCGCCCAAATCGGTATAATCGAAAGCCGATTTTGGGCGTCTTCAACTGCACTCCGTCGCAGGAATGAATAAAGTTGATGGGGGCATGTTGGAGGCGTGGCGAATGCGGAACTGGGGCGTGGTTATCGGCCGAGGAGAGATGGGCGTCTTTAGCTGATAATCGAAAAAAAGGTGTTTTTACCACGATTTTGGGTCACTATTTTTGGACCCTTTTTTTTCACGAACAAGTCCCAAAAAAGTGCCCCAACTGACCAGATGACCACTGGAGGGAATCGGGGATCACCTGCCCTGACTCCCCCAGTGGTCACTAACCCCCTCCCACCAAAAAAAAACACTTTACAAACTTTTTTTTGCCAGCCTGTATGCCAGCCTCAAATTCCGTACCCACCTCCATGACAGCAGAATGTGTTCTATCCTCTGACAGCCTTTCCCTGGTTCTGATGTGGGTCTCGGGTGAATGTGACACTTTTTCTGTTAAGGGCAATGCAGAGTCACATCCTCTTCCCACAGAAAAAGATATTGTTCAGGATCCATTTCTAACAACGAATCAATTTAAACCAATAAGATAGATATATGAATTTTGCTTCAAATGCTACTACATAAAGTGCAACCACCAAGGGAGCTAATGAAGTCCCATGGCCACTCATTGTAATTGTTCATAAAAAAGCTCCTTGAAACCAAAAATAATTTTTTTGTAATCACAATCTCAGCCAGCTTCATCAAAAATGAAGTGGAAATCTGCTGCATACCTGTATGCTGTTCCAATCCCTTCCAAATTATACTTAAAACTTCACTCTGCAGGACTTGAGCATAAAGTGACAACATTTAATGAAACAAATACTATGCAGGTGGTTAATTGCATATCTTGTAACTCTTTAAAAAACTGTGTAGTATTTTGGATGTATGAAGGAACTTGTTTTACTTGTAGTTTAAAAACAAAAATCCACAAATTTGCTTAATGGCTCCAATACTGAATTTTTCAGAGAGACTATAGAATGCCCAGGGGGAGAAAAGACACTTTTGTGGATTTTAGAGACAAAATAAATTCTAGGACTGTGAGGATGTTGCCTACATAAGAAGGCCATTTCTTTCACCGTAAGCATATTTAACAGAAAGGTTTGGCCCACATGATCCTTGATGACTACTTATAATTGATACAATGGGGACTTCCGGTATGCTGTGGAACTAGGTGGCTGTGTGTGTCTGGGTTTCCCGTTCAAATTTTACAAGATGGAAGATAATTGGGCTAATAAGGAGGCAGCAGAGTGAAACCCAATTTCTGAAGCATGTCAGGACAATGCTCACTTGTGGGGTGACTAGCAGTGGTACCGTGAAGGAGTGGGAGAAATGCCTCCTAAAACATCTAAACCTCTGTGGGAAAAGAGCAAGCCAGACTCACCCAAGTTGGTGTCCACTCTCACTGAACCAGTGGTTCCACTCTCAGGAATGCTGGCAAAAGACATTTCTACACTGGTAGATTCAACCTTGGAGGACAATTAAATAATCTTCATACTGCATTGGAGGAAATTCAGGAGTGCTTTGATTCACACGCAAAGCGTCTTGACGAGATGGAAGTCCAAATATTGAATGAGAGCGATTGGAGTTTGCTTTGTGAGTGGGGGGAGGACTGTTTTGTGCTCATGTGGAATCTCTGGGGAGGCTAGGCTTCAGGGATTAGGCACAAAGGATTGCAACATGGAACACTGAGATTCTACCTGTGTTTTTTTGTTGTTGCGGTTGTTTTGTAATATCATTGGGGATGAAGATTGTTTCCTGGAATGTGGGAGGAATAACATCACCGGTTAAGCACTCAAAATTTTTAACTGTGCTGAACTGCTTGAATGTGGATGTGGCATGCATTCAAGAGACAGAGAAGGAACATCTTAAGCTCTAGCATTTTTGGGCAGTGAAGGTGTTCAGCTCTTCTTGTGGGTGACTGTGTGGTGGAGTGACAATTTTATTTAGAAAAACATTGAAATATACAGCTTCAGTATTGACTCGGGATGTGGAGGGTCATTATCTTTTGCTCTATCTGACCTTGCAAGGTTGTGATATTGTTTTGTTAGTTTTATATGGGTCCAAGTCCAACACATATGATGCACAATTTTATGTGCACTTAGTTCGCCTCTGTGCCCCATATGTTGGCAGCACTCTCTTGGTGGCTGGTGACTTTAATTTAGTTGTAGACCTGCTAATAGACCACTCTGCTCCACCGCAGGTTCCATTGGGAGAGTGGGGAAGAGGGTTAGGCCATTTTTGCCAGACTTTGGACTTGGTGGACCCGTGGAGGTTATTACACCCTGACTCTAGGGATTATATTCATTTGTCCCACTCTCATGGTTCCTTTTCCCACATTGACTATTCCCTGGTCTCTTCTTCTGCTTTTCTAGAGGTGGTCAGGGCGGGATTGGGGCCATAGGGGTTTCAGATCATGTGTCCATTATATTAGAGCTCGAAGTAGATCCACATTATCAGAGTGTGCAATTTTGGCACTCCCCCCCCCCCCCTACTTGGCCCAGGTCCTAGATTTTCAGAAATTCTTAAGGGCCAAGTACAAGAAGTTTTGTTCCTATAATGACCAGCATGAAGATAATCCAATTCTATTTTGGGAAACTACCAAGGTGGTAATTTATAGCGACATTACAGCCTACACTAGTGCCCACAATAAGACATTTAATGCTATTATTATTAATTTAGAGAAAGCTCTGCATAAGGCCTGAAGAGTTTATGCCTGAGGCCCTACTGAGGCTCATAAGGAATATTAATTGGCCACCCAGATAGCCCTTAATTCTCTTCTTCATTCTAGAATACAGAAAATGATGGTGGGGTACAAGTATCACTACTATAGATTTGGCAACAAATCGGGCAAGCTCCTAGCAAACCAGCATAAAACCTGGAGGCACAGACCGCCTTCATTTACTCTCAAAAAAGCTGCTGGGAATTTGATCTCTCAGACTGAGATTGTCCGCACTTTTGTTTCTTAATTTGAGGACATGTCAAAAGAGGCGGTTAGACACCTAAGTAGGCCTTTACAAGCCAAATAATTGCAGGTAGCTCTTAGTACACTGAAGAATGGGACTGCCTCAGGTGCTGATGTGTTCTCCAATGAGTTTTATAAATTGCTAGGGGTGGAGGGAGGAGGTGGCCCCAATATGCTAATGAGGTATTGATAACTCTACTTCTGAAGCAAGGCAAACCGTATAAAGATCCAGGCTCCTATAGGTCAATTTCACTAACATTGATGTTAAGCTGTTCTCTCATATCTTGGCAGATTGCCTGTCTGAGTTTCTGCCATCTGTGGTGGGGGAGGATAATACTGGGTTAGTGGTAGGTCATCAATCAGTCCACAATGTCCATAAAGCATTGCTGGCATTGGCATATTGTCAACATAACAGGGTGCCATCTTAGCTAGCTAATCTTGATGCCTCTAAAGTGTTTGATCGAGTAAACTGATCCTTTTTGTTTAGCACCATGGAATATGTAGGGATAATGGGGAGGTACAACCAAGCAGTGAAATCTTTGAATGCCAACCCCACTGCCTCCCTACTAGAGAACGGTGTTCATTTTCAGGCCTTCCGCATAGAATGGGGAATATGATAGGGATGCACCCTGTACACCTTGCCATTTGCTCTCTCTCTGGAGCCACTCCTTGGCACTTTATGAGGGGCTGGAGATATGGAGGGCTTAACTGTGGGGTCTTTTACTCTGAAAAATCTGGTGTTTGCGGATGATTTATTGCTCATCCTCACTGATCCCCAACAGTCGGCTATAGAGTTGATGGAGGAGTATGGATTTTTGTCAGGATTCCAGTTAAACCTGAATAAATCCTATGCTCTTCCAGTAAAACAATCTGCTCAGGGAAGAGGGCAGTGGCCTTCATTGGGACATTTGGGATCTGAGGGACGTTTTAATACCACCCCTTACCATCAAAGAGGGGCATAATCGAATGGCGGTGGCCATCTATATGGCCGGTGCCGCAAAGGGCGGTCCCAAACTGTATTATCAAAAAAGATGGTCGGTCATCTTTTGTTTCCATAAAACGATTGGGGCCGGCCAAATGTCAGAGATGGCCGGGTTTGAGATGGCCGACATCGGTTTTCGCTGATAATGGAAACCGATGCCGGCCATCTCAAACCCGGCCAAATCCAAGGTATTTGGTCGTGGGAGGGTCCAACATTTGTAGTGCACTGGTCCCCCTCACATGCCAGTACACCAACCTGGCACCCTAGGGGGTACTGCAGTGGACTTACAAAATTGCTCCCAGGTGCATACCGCCCTTACCTTGTATGCTGAGCCCCCCAAACCACCCCCAAAACCCACTCCCCACAACTGTACACCACTACCATAGCCCTTATGGGTGAAGCGGGCACTTTCATGTGGGTACAGTGGGTTTGGGGGGGGGGGGGTTTGAAGGGCTCCCATTTACCACCACAAGTGTAACAGGTAGGGGGGATGGGCCTGGGTCCACCTGCCTGAAGTGCACTGCACCCACTAAAAACTGCTCCAGGGACCTACATACTGCTGTCATGGAGCTGGGTATGACATTTTAGGCTAGCATAGAGGCTGGCAAAAAAAATGTTTTTTATTTTTATTTTTTGGGTGGGAGGGGGTTGGTGACCACTGGGGGAGTAAGGGGAGGTCATCCCCAATTCCCTCCGGTGGTCATCTGCTCAGTTGGGGCACTTTTTTGAGGCTTGGTCCTAAAAATAAATGGACCAAGTGAAGCCGGCGAAATGCTCGTCACAGCCGGCTTGCTTTTTTCCGTTATCGGCCGAAGCCGGTCATCTCGTAACCACGCCCCCATCCCGCCTTCCATACCCTGCCAAAACTCCCCCCTAAACTTTGGCCGGCCCTGCGACGGAAAGCAGTTGAAGCCGGTGAAAATCGGCTTTCAATTATACCGATTTCGCCGGCTTCAGGAGATGACCGGCCATCTCCCGATTTGTTTCAGAAGATGGCCGGCCTTCTTGTTCAAAAATAAGCAGGATAGTGACAGAGTTCCAGACCTTGAATAGGACACTGGTCTTCTTGCTTTCCATGATGGTGGAATTCTAAGTGGCTCATTTTCAAAGCACTTAGATGTAAAAAGTTCCATAGGTTACCATCAGTCTCATTTTCAAAAAAGAAAAACGTCCAAAAAGTGACATAAATCTACATTTGTATGTTTATTTCACAAAGACATCCAAATCAATATTTTGAAAACCTATTTTTAGACGTCTTTCTCTGAATTCCGTCAGAAGGACGTCTAAATCTCAAGGGGGCATGCCAGGAGTGTGTTCAAGGTGGGACTTGGGTGTTCCTAAGACTTTGACGTCTTTCAGCCATAATGGAACAAAACAAAAACGTCCAAGACTAAATCTTAGATGTTTTGAGCTAGACCTGTTTTTATAAATAATAGCTGCAGTAGCAATTGAACCCACTTTCCCAGGATCAAGGTCTGCTGCACTAGCCACTAGGCTACTCCTCTACTCCACATGAAAGGTGCCCCCAAATGACCACCGGAGGGAATTGGGGATCACCTCCCCTTACTCCCCCAAAATCACAAAACATTTTTCCAAACAGCATTTTCAAAAGGAAAAGATAGACTTTTTTTTTTGTAGAAAATGACCTTTCATGTTCTGATTTTAGACATTTTACAAAAAACATCCAAATTCAGACTTAGATGTCATATCCAAAAATGCCCCTTCTGCATTTGACTTGCCTAAAGTTACAAGGAGCAGCAGTGGGAATTGAACCCATGTTGCCAGGATCAAAGTCCGCTGCACTAAACATTAAGCCACTCCTCCTCTGTTTTGGACCTCTTGCATTTGGATGTCTTTTGTTTGAAAATGGACCAAAAAAAAAGGACGTCCAAATCGCAAGACGTCCATAGCATTTTCAAACACAAAAGATAGACATCTATCTTTTTTGAAAATGACCTTTCCTGTTCAGAATTTGGACATTTTTGTAAAATGTCCAAATTCTGATTTACACGTTCTATTGAAAATGCCCCTCCATGCAACTTTGTAACTCTTTGAAAATACACCAAGCAACTTTGTAAGTCTAAGTGCTTTGAAAATACAGCTCCAAGTGCCACTGGCTACCCCTTTATCTGACACTTCTGAGCCTTTGTGCTTCCCACACTTCTTCACTCTACCTTGCACCTACCCCCATATCTGTCACCAGGAATATGTTGAACCCTTGGTCTTTTTAAATTTTTATTTTTCAATTTTAATAAAATAAGACTCAATGAGCAAATCAAGGAACAGCAAAAATCCTAAAGGGCCCTTTTACTAAATAGTGGCCTGCGCTACTACTAGCATGAAGTTTCCTGTGTGGTCAGGCCATTTTTAGCATGGCTGGAAAATGGCCAAGTTTTACATTTACTTCATTACTGGCCGCATGCTGATTTCCCAATTAGCATGTGGCCATTAGCACATGAATCCTTACTGTATAGTGCTGGGCATACCTACTCTCCGCCCCCAAACATGCCTCCAGTGCTAAAAAATATTTTCTGTTTTTTAGCACATGGGAAGCAAGCACCAATCCCCAAACTACCATGGGATGCCTCAATGTGCCCCACAGTTGAGGTTTTTAACCACACATTAGTGCTTACTGAAGCTTAGTAAAAGGATCTCTAAGTAACCAGACAGTAAGCCCCTCCCCCCAACAACCCTTCCCTCCCAAGCACTATTAGGTGAGTTAGGCTTCCATCTCTAAGTTACACTAATATTAAAAGGAAACAATTAAAACAATCCAACAGAAATATCCTCTGCTTTAGTGAAAAGGGTGTTTTCAATATGAAATGCAGGACTGAAATTATTAGCGGAACAAAGAAAGATAATACAGCTATTGCTGTCCCAGTCTCTGCAGTCTGCGGCTAATTTAACCATGAATAGCATCAGGAATTCCTGTGGTTCATGAAATTAAAGCTACTTCTGGATAAGTGGCCACTTGTATAGACATAGATATACATTTTTTCCCATTACTGTTCAAGCTTTGATTGCAAGGAAATATCATCATACTTTTACAGGGGTGACACATACTTTAACTCCTCATCTCTGTAAACAACCAATGATGAAGTCTGAAGTACAGTGCAATATAATGATTGCTAAACCTTTGATTGCACTTGGCAAGCAGAAAGCAAGTGACTCATCAAAGCATTACGTATCATAGCCCCACAGTCTATATTTAACGGAGTTGAGTCTAGTTCAGCCTCTTTTGTGCCCAGGCAGCACACTCCATCAGAAGCAGTCCATTCAGCTCATTCCAGATCAGGTTAGTATTCTATTTCAAGAGAGTTAATCTGCTTTATTTAAAGGGGCTCAGGAATAGCTTATAATGCCAGGCAGCAGTGGAATTTTAAGAGTGCTAATGGTCGCCAGATATTGGGCATGGTCCTGTTTGATAAGGTCAGTTCTGAAACAGGCTACATGCTTACATAGATAGACATTTGTATTTTGCTTATGAATTTTAGTGTGAACGCAAGAAACTAATCAATGCGTTATCCTGACATAGTTTTCCAAAGTCAATAATTCAGGGAAAGAAGTCATATTAATGTGTCTATTACTAAATACTGGAGTAGCAATCTTTTACTAAGAGATGCCTGTATATGAAACTAGGATAATATAACTTAAAGACCATTTCATACTGGAGAAAATGTTCACTTTCTTGTAAAAGACTATCTAAAATTGATCTATTTCCAATTCCATGCTATAGTATAACGATCAAAATTTCTAAACGACAGTAGAAGTGCTATGGTTTTATTAAGGCTTGACAATAGCTCTATAGCTAACTTATGTCCTGTGGCTTGGTTCTCTGCTCCACAGCTCATCAGTGGTTTTTCAAAAACACCTATTATAAGTAAATAACATTAACTGATGTTTATAGAAGAATATCTGTAATAACTAGGCTTTGTAAGTGCTCAACCAAGTAAGCTAGTAGGAAAAGAGCTGGCAGCCCAATGGAAAAAAAAAACTCAGCCTGATATTCAAGATATAGCATGTGAGATAGTCCTATTTAATCACTGTGTTTCAAAAAAAATGGTTTGCAGCAGCAGAAGAGAGGCCAAAGTACACACAACAATAGGAATACAAACAAGCACCAACGTCCTTTTTACATTTACTGAATGTTATTCTCATATTATTTTCTATTTCTATGCATTTTTGCTCTTTTGATTAGACCCCTGATGCAGGCATTTGACACTGAAACACGGCCTGTGTCAGGTCTACCAATAAAGGCTGCATGACTATCCCATGCTTAGACGGCCCTTGGTGCATTTTTGTATTAATTCAGAAAAATAGTTTAACGTGTACAGTCCAATTAAATTAGTTTGTGTCAAACAAAATTCCAAAAGTTCTGTTGCATTTAAGATGTATTGTGTGTGTGCTCACATGGGGCTGCATTCTGGATCCCAGATAAATGCTCTAACCATTAGGCTACTCCTCTGTCCCATACTGCAACCTATTTTTCATCATTTATTTAAGTTACAGTTGTACCCCGCACTTTCCCACTCATGGCAGGCTCAATGTGGCTTACATATACAGGTACTTATTTGTACCTGGGGCAATGGAGGGTTAAGTGACTTGCCCAGAGTCACAGGGAGCTGTGCCTGAAGTGGGAATTGAACTCAGTTCCCCAAGACCAGAGTCCACCACCCTAACCACTAGGCCACTCCAATATAACATACTACTACTATTTAACATTTCTAAAGCGCTGCCAGGGTTACGCAGCGCTGTACAATTTTAACACAGAAGGACAATCCCTTCTCAAAGAGCTTATAATCTAATGGACAAGTGTAGAGTCATTCAAGTAGGGGTAGTCAATTTGGGGCATTCACGATTACATACAACAACAAAACCAAATGCATTACATATAGATAAATGTGACAATTTAATTATAAATATAAAAATCTAATCTCTAGGAGATGCTGATGTTTTGATGTAATGATCAAAAGGAGCCCAATGCTTCTTAAAAGTAGGCAATTGATGAAATTTAAAAGCTGCAGATTCTTCATAGTTTCTAATAATACAAAGATGACTCCACCATTCACAAAAGTTCAAATGCAAATTATTTGTCCAATGAAATACTATAAGATGAGTAGCTAGAGCTATCATTATATCAAAATGTTTTTGATATTGATCCTTAAGTGTAAGTTTAGGTGTTGAAGAACAAAGTATTATCACATCATATGTCAAACCAACAGGCAAGGAGAAGGGAATTATTGCACATATTCTTTTCCATATTAATTTCAAGTAGGTGGACAACATTCAAAGAGTAGATGCTTCAGGTGACCAACAGGAGTAGAATGAGACCAACATTTTGGAGGAGATGTTGATCTGGTTAGTTTAGATATGTTATGATTTGATGTAACTATATTTTGGTAAGTGACATGGTTGATCAGGAAAGGTTTGCCTTTTTGCAAATGGCACCAAAATCTGTAAGAGAATAAATATTCTGGAAGGCGTGGGAAAACATGAGGAAGGATCTAGCAAAGCTTTAGGAATCATATAGATTATAGCAGTTAAGTTCTATTGCTGAAAAGTGCAGGTTTGTGCATTTGGTCTGCAAAAGCCCAAGGGAGCAGTACAGTCTAAGGGATAAATTTCTACGCAGAAAAAGAGCAGGACCTGGGTGATCATATCTGATGCTCTCGAGGTGACCATGCAGGTAGATAAGGCAATGGCAAAAGCCAAAAGGATGGAAGATGCAGAAGCAAACACGATGCGAGATGAATGACAACCTTTATTGTAAAATGCAGGTAAAAAGGTGCCCGACACAGCCGTGTTTTGCCCTGCTGGGTAGCTTCAGGGGAGATACAATACCTCAAGGAGTAATCCTGTGACTTTCTTCAAGGTGGAAAACCTGGGGTAGGGTACTACCAACACCCAGGGAAACAGAACATTCCAATACAGTCGGTACTGCTTGAGAAAGCAATGTGGATGCAACCTGAGTTATAGCCTGTGGAGGCCTAGGAGATCTTGAAGACTTCAAAGGCTCACAATGAAAAATGAGCTGGAGAGGAGCGCGGTTACTACAGCATGAATGCTTCCCGTACATCAAGGACGTCGATGTAGGGGAGGTATGGACAGAGTGCCTTGAGGGAGAACAATGGCGATGATTCATAGGGTTTTTTTTTTTAATGCTGCAGATCCCTCAACGTGCACAGCACCAACAAAAACGTAGAGTCTTTATGGGTACATGGTACTGAGTCTAATGTTGGACCTTCTTGATGCTGTGTTGTGCACTCGATGCCGATGCAGGTTCCACATTGACTACCAAATCCCCTACCATTCTCAATGCAGATTCTAATGTTGTTGAAGAACCACAAAGGTTTTCTTGCTGGACTCTGCAGGCTTTAAGGGTTCTCAATTGCATACGCAAGCAGAGCCTGTACTGTATGCCCTGGTGCTCTTGACCTAAGCACTGAACACACCATCTCTCGCCATGTCTGCTTCTGTATCTTCCATTCTACTGGGACTAATGGACTACTTGCCCACTTGCTTTTTAGGGCCATCCAAAAGCCAAAAGTATGCCAAGTGCAAATTTAGAGGAATAGCCAGCAGGAAAATTGCAGTGATGGTGCCTCTGTATACATGCCTGTGAGACTTATTTAGAGTACCATGTACAATTCTGGAGGCCACTCCTTCAAAAGGATATAAATCAAACGGAGTCAGTGCAAAGTGCGGCTATTAAAACAGTCAATGATTTTCATCATAAAGCATAAGCAGACATCCTGGAGGACAATGCACCACCACAAAACATCCAAACAAAATGAAGGAAAATAAAAATAACATAACACAAACAAATGTGTTTATGGAACTATATAAGGAACCATCAGACTAAAGTGTATTAATACATAATATATAAGCTGAAACAAACAATATAAGATATATAAACTGAAGCCCAAATTTCTCAATCATCAGTTCCAGTATTTTAAAGATGGATCTATCTGTCACAAAACCCCAAATTCTAAAAATGGCAGGTAACTTGGGCATGCCATGGAAAAGGGTCAGTTACACGCATAACTTAGGGGTCCTTTTACTAAGATGCACTGAAAAATAGCTTGCGTAATGTAGGCATGGGTTTTGGGCATGCACAGAACCATTTTTCAGTGCACCTGTAAAAAAGCCCTCTTTTTTTTTGCCAAAAATGGACATGCGGCAAAATCAAAATTGGCCCGTATCCATCTTGGGTCTGAGACCTTACTGCCAGCCATAATCCTAGCGGTAAAGAATTTGGGCGGTAATGACCTACGCGCGTCACCCGATCTTAATTTAGGCACTTTCTTACAATTCTGGTTTGCATTATATAAGATACCGTGCAAACAATTTTTTATATGGACTTTTTTATTCCACCAATTGACAGCTCTTTGCTGCTTTACCTTAATTATGGCACTCTTTCATCAGGATATTTTTATCTTTTACATTCACTATATTTAGCTTTACACATTTTCACTTATTGTCTGATTCACATAAGAATATTCACAGTATAATTATTTTGGCACTATCAATATTACTTCAAGGTCACTTAATTCTTAGGGGATCTTTTACTAAAAGTTAGCTCGAGTTATCTGCAGTAGGTCCCATTTTATTCCAATGGGCCTTGCTGCAGATAACTCAAGCTAATCTTTAGTAAAAGACCCCCTTAAGTTCTGTGGCAAGTTATCTCCATGGTCTCCTCTGCAAGGGGATTCAGAAATGTGATCAATGACAAACAATACTAGTTGTTAAAATTGATAATTGCGCTCAGAACAATGAGTAACCATAGATGCAGCCATCAGCCACAATGTTCAGACACCCAGACTTTGAAACCTCTAGAGGTTCATGCCATATGAATACTTTGGCAAGGAAAATTAATAATATAAGCTACAAAAGTAGATGAGCATGATGTATTGTTGCTCAATTTATAAATTGTCATTGAAGGGGATAACACCATTCAATTAAGTCAATGTCTGGACACAAAGGGGTCTTTTTACTAAGCTGTGACAGGCTCTATGTGCGTGCAGCACATGCCCAAATGAGGCTACTGCAAGGCTAGCGTGCCCTCCTGGCACACGCCCATAATGTGTGGATGAATTATTTATTTATTTCCTCCTAAGTGCGCCGGTTCTGGCGATAATCGGCACTTGGCGCGTGCCGACCGGTCACCACACATGTAGCATGTGAGCCTTTAATTCTAGATCAATGGGTGGCATTAAGGGCTCAGGCCAGTTTTGGGCACACACTGGTTTCATTTTTACCGCAGGCCCTTTTCTCGTCCCATTAAAAAAGCCCATTTTTTGTAGATAAGTTAAAAACTGGCCCGGTGCACACCCAATACACGCGCCTACACTACTGCAGGTCACTTTTTACCGGGGCTCAGTAAAAGGACCCCAAAATCTGCACCTGCCACAAGCATGATGACAGCATTCAGAAGAAACAGTGTAGGAACTAGAAAAGAAAACAGTGAATGCATAGTCATATCTCTTTTGTTTCTCCAGCATAAAAAAAACAATGCAAGGGCTAGAATGGAAAACCGGATGGAGTTCCAAAATGTACTAGTATGATTTAATCTTGGCAGCAATCTTTGAAGTTAAATCAGAGAAACTATGAACACACACATGGCCCGGAGATGAATACCCTGGTGATCCTGTAGTAACAAATCCTATTTAGCATATAGAGCTAAAGAAAACAAGTTAAATCCTGTTGAAAAGTCGGTCAGCCAAAATCTTTGACTGAAGTGAAAACTCCTGTATTGTCAAGCAAATATGCTGTGAATAAAAAGAATAAGGGTGATGATTTGAATAACAAGTTTTTCCTTACTCCACAAATTTATTGTGTACTGTGGTAATGAAGCCATGGTGACATGTGGAGTGGAATTTTAGAAAATACATCCAAATCAGAAATTAGACATCCAAGTCAGGACATCTAAAGTTTCACTAATATCTTAGAACATGATCTACTGACATTGAACTTGTTCTAAAATATACGGAAAAATAAATATTTATGTGCCAATAATGTGCAGCATGAATATCCATTTTAGAAAGAGACATCTAAAGTATCAATGGGTCAACACAAGAATGAAAAAAACATTTCAGTGGCAGCATATGAATGTGTATATTATGAAATGGCAACACAGATGTTTATGTACTGGGCATAAATAGTTATGTCAGCCATTTTAGAAATATAGACATCTATTTCTCCTGAAGTTGTCACAGAGCCCATCAAATAGAATTGATCAGATCATAGTCTCCACAGTCAAATGCCTATCTGATCTGGACAAAATTCAAAGCTTACCATTCAATTTGTCTCTTCATATGTCACTTTGGTATCATCCACATATTTTAATAAATAAAGCTCCATTGTTTTGGAAAGAATGGATAGATAAATGAGTATTCTGTGTTTCCGATATTGTAAATGTAGATAATAGATTTTGGTATTTTTCTGAGTTGACATCCAAATTTTCTCTGCCTCAATCCAAGTACTTTCAATGGCTACAACTTCAACATAGCATGAAAACACTTATTAAGGGAACAGCATTGTCACCTTAATTGCCTTCCTTGTACTCTAATGCATCTGCAATGGTATTAAAGGGTCATACGGCATCCTCCATATATAAAATCTTTGTTAATGTAACATATAATTTTAACACTGTTCTTCAAAATAACTGGCAGCAAGATACTGGTTGTGTACTAAGTGAAGAAAGATGGTCTCGCTTCTTGTCAAAAGTGATGAAACCTCTTTCTTCCGCATCAGTATTGCAATCTATGTTCTTTATGTATCATGAAACAAATTGGACCCCTAGGAAACTTACTGCTGCGGTTCTGACTTCCTCAGACAAGTGCTGGCATTGTTCACAGCAAGTGGGCACGCTCCTTCATATGATGTATGAATGTCAAATGGTTCCCAAATTTTGGAAAGAAGTTTGGAGCATCATACAAAGGATTTTGCATATTAAGGACGACCTGTCTTATTCCATCATAATATTTAAGTCTGCTTCTAAATCTTTTGACTTGTCAATGTCACAAATGAAGTTGATGGACATTCTCCTTACCATTGCTGTAAGGCACATACTACAGAACTGGAAATCTGCACAACTGTTGAATATTCATTTTTGGTGGAATACAGTTCTGCAGCACCAGAAATATGAGTTTGCCATGGCAGAGAAGTCTTGAGCGACAGTCTAAAAAAAAATAAGGTTGGTCTTCTCTAGAAAACTACCTCCAATCTATTCAGACCTAACCTCAGCTCACCGCAAAGGACTTATATAGTGGACACCTAGCTAATGGGGTTTTTTTTTGTTCCCTACCCCTGCCTACTATTGTATTTGTGATACCTGGAAAACTAATAAAATATTTTGAAAAAAAAAAGAAATACAAAATGAATATCTATTTTTGGGTGCACTCTAGTAACATCCAAATAACACCCAGACCATACTTCCTTGCAATGTGGATGTTCTTCAGTTTTTAGACATCCATATGCCAACTTTGTAATATCAGAATTTAGATGTCTATAATAGATGTCTTTGTGCCAGTTTAGAAATGTCCAAAATGGGAATGACATTTCTAAAAATAAACACTTTACTGAACAACGCATCAAAAAAAAAATAGAATGCAAATCACTTGCCCAATAAAATTTAAATGATGATCCAATGTATTAATCCACATCAAAATTCTTGTAAACATTGATATGAAAATGTTCAAATAAAAAAAATGCCATCAATGTAACCATTCTAAACACAAGGGGAAAGAATATGAAAATAGCTGCTCAAACTGAGAAACTCATAAATTGGCCACACAAGAGGCCATGGCTGTGCCCAATGCAATTCCATGTAACTGTAAATAAAAATTATCACTAAATAAAAATTAATTGTGGTACATGACCAACTCTATGAAAAATTCAATAGGAATGTGGCTGGGTTGAGACTGTTGATTCAAACCAACACAAACAACATCCAAAGCTGCTTGCTGCGGAATGTAAGAATACAAAGATTGCAGATCCATGGTAACCAGAATCATAGAACATGAAACGGACAGAATTATTCTGACAAACTAAGCGGTGTCCTTAAGCCTAGATGAAGACAGAAAAGGCTGGAAGAAATTATCAACAAATTGAGAATGGGATTCCAGGTGGGGCTTGTAAAAATGTATGGGGTCAATATTGAAAGCAATTTAACCAGCCAGAAATGGTGTTTGGCTGGTTAAATTGCCTGTTTGAGGCTAACCGATCATATTCTGTGGCACTTAATTGGTTATTGCTCAACGAAAAACTGGGGGTGAAGTCAGCACTTGACCAGTTAATTAAAGAAAACTCAGATGTATCTAGAAATTCTGAGCCTATTATGTGGTGGTGGTAGGTCACTATCATGATTCTAAATACTATGGAGTAACCCATCTCTCCAGGGAGATGTCATGGTGCAAAACCCGGACCCGAAATGGTACAGGTAATAGAGAACTGTTGAGTAGAACTCAGAATAACAGCATAAATATGACCACATAAAAGCCAGTTCTATGCAGTAAGCCGTAGCTGGTTAAGTGATGAAAATCACACTTGCTGGAGGGTTCTCTCTCATATATGGGTCAGGGCCTAGGAGGCTGAGACCAACAAAGCTAGGAGATTCCATATATATTTTTCTAGCTTTCCCTCCAGGATTGACACTTCTCCTGTCTTTAGAGTTCTCACTGTAACGCCCCTGACTAGGGCGCTTCTGGGTCCGGGGTCCGAGAGGGCTGGAGCCCCTGTAACGGGCATACTCTGTCAAACTCTCACTCGCTCACTCACTTGGTGCGTGTTGCCTTCAACTGGGGAAAGAAGGGTTATCTGGTGGGATTACTCTCTTTTTCCCAGGAACCCACAAGTCAAGGTCCAAAACTCCTGTGTGAAGCAAGGCTGGAAGTTAAAACACACTGTCTAGTCCAAAATAACCATTCCATAGGCGACAGCTTAAAATATAAACAGTTTTAACTTGAAACCACAGGAATATTCTAACTGCATAAACTCTCTATCACTTATTTAAAGATTGCACCAAGTGATATGATTGCACCAAGTGGTAGCCAGTTAGATAGCTGCAGGATTTGGGGGAAGATGTGGAGGAGTATTTTTGATATTGAGTCTGAATCCAACTTTGGATATTTTCCTGATAACATCCAAAAATCAAGTGGTGAACATGGGCATTTTCGAACCTGAAAAACCACTTTGTGTTTCGAAAATGGCCATTTCCTAGATGGTTTGTGCTTGGTGTGTCTTTTTGGATCATTTTTGAAAAACAAATATCCAAGTGAAAAATGCATAAAATCAAGCCATTGGGGTGGAGGAGAAGCCAGCATTCTTAGTAGACTGACCACAAAGACATTCCAGCAGAGCAGTGGGGCACCCTTAGGGGGCACTGCAGTGGACTTCATATAAAAGCTCCCAGGTATACATCACACCATTACCCCCTTATACTGTATGGGGAGCACTCCAAAACCCACCAAAAACTTACTGTACCCAACTATACACCGCTACAATAGCCCTTATGGCTGCAGGTGTCACCTATATGTGGGTAAGTAGGGGGGGGATGAAACTTTTCGCCACAAGTATAAGAGTTTGAATGGATTGTGGGCCTGGGTCCTCTTTTTCACAGTGCACTCCACCGACCACTAGGCTATACCAGAGACCTGCTTGTTGCACTAATAGGACTGGCCATAACATCTGAAGAAGTCATAGAGGCTGGTATGTACTGTTCCATTCACATCTTTGGGGGGTGAGAGGGGGTCAGTGACCACTGGGAGTAAGGGAGTATCATTCTTTTGTTCCTCCAGTGGTCATCTTGTCATTTAGGACACTTTTTGTGGCTTAGTTGTTATTAAAATCGGTCTAGACCAAAACATAAAACTTTTAGCCCTGGATGTTTTTGTTTTGTTCCATTATAACAGAAAAATAAATAAAGCTCACCCTTAACATGTCCTGACATGCCCCCTTGTGATTTGGATACACTGTAGACAAACAGCATAGGGAAATGTCTAAAAAAAATGTGTTTTGAAAATAGCTGGACATTTTTGCAAGAAAAATGTCCATCTGCTGGTTTATGCCACTTTTTGGATGTTTTTCTCATTTAAAATGAGCCCCATAGTATTAGAACCTCTCTGTGGTAAAAAGAAGTATTTGCAAGCAATTTTGTGATGCATTGATGGTGTTTAATTAGTGATTTTATTGTTCTTATTGGGTCCGATAATAACTCAGCGGGAGGTATCCCCCATAAGTGCCACGGTTGATGCTGACCCTGGATAGTCAATGTCGGGCCGTTTGTGGTGATCTGCATTGAATATTCTTTTTTTGACCGCTGGAACTTAACCAGTTAAGCTGATATTCAGCGCTAACTGGTTAAGTTCCTAGAGAATACACTTAATGAGTTGTGCCCGTATATCTCAATTTATTCCAATTAGTGCTGAGAATTGCTTGTTGACATCCAATTAACAGCGCTGATTAGCTTGTTAACTAATTGTTATGCGCATTGTTATGGATTACGCTTTTCCACATGGAAATTAAGAAGTGAAATATAGAATCCAGGGTTAGGTGCTAACCACAAATATTCAGCACAGATAACTGGGTATCTCCCACTGAATATTAGTGGTAAGCCAACGAAGCACTATTTAACCAGCTAAGAGCCGTTCCTAGATGATTAAATAGTGCTGAATATCTGTGGGATTGTATATAATCCAGGATTTCCCCTGCAAACATGGAATATATGCTTTAAATATTGATTGCTTATGCCTTTTATTGCTATTCTAATATTAATTACGATCTCTTTAAATGACACTAGTCTCCATTGATTTTCTTTTTATTCCTGTCTGTAGTATAAATACAAAAATGTTTATGCATTTTTATTGGCTCCTCCAGCAAAATCCAAAGTGTACATAATCTGCTCATGTTAGTCCAATGGTTGTTATACAGTATATACACCAGGGACATTAATAGATAGTAGGGAGACTCCCAAGGTTGCCATCTGGCATTCAAGCTACAACACCACCCACTCCATGATCTGAATTCTCTTCCATATTACGCTTTACCCAGTGCGGAACTGACAAGCTCTGATAGATTGTACCAGTTGTTTCCAACCTCTGGTTCCCACTTTGCATCTGCTAGGTATGGGAGGGAGGGGGAGGCTGAAAGATAACATCAACAGAACTGTAAAGGGGAAGGTGAAGTACAGACATAGTTGTAAGACACTCACAGGGTGTATTGCCTTTTGATTTTCAATGTGTGTGGATTTAGTTTTCTCAGCAGATGTAATAACAAATTTATAACATTCACCACTGATACAATACATGTACAGTTGTGGGGCACTGAAAACCTAGGGGAACCCATTACTTGTAGTAAGATTACACTAGTCTGAGAAAAAAGAAACCAGGGATTTGAGGACACCATTGAGCTGTATGTGGTCAGTGGGGTTAAATGAGTTAATGTGATACTATCTGAAACCTATAAAGCTAGTTATCTCATATTAATAATTAACTTATGGTAATAATATGATGTACTTAACAGAGTCCTAAGTTTTCCGGTTAAATTAAGGAATGGAAGATGAACTACTAGACAGATTACATGGTAAGACGCTGGCTTACAAATGAGGAAGAACTACCCTGTAAGACACAGTGGCAGTATGCTTTATCATTTAAATTTTGAGGGTAAATGATGACTAGATTTAGTTCACAGCTTTCTCAGTAGTTCAAGGTGAGCTACGTTCAGGTACAGTAAATATTTTCCTCTCCCTGGATGGCATTCAGTGTAAATGGGTGACATTCAGCCCACAACAGTCAGCATTTTGTTTTTAATGCTGATTGCTATGGGCATTTTATACCCAAAAAATCAGCACTAGGCTGAGGCTGAGTATTCGGAAATTGAGAGGCTGTCTTCTACTTATCGGAGTTCTAGCAATATTCAGACCATACCTGGATAAAGTTGGAACAGCTTTGCTATCCTAATTTTATCCATCTAGTTTCCCAGTTAGCAGACTGAAAATCACTGCTGACCGGGTAATTCCTAACTCTGCCCACACTCCACCCCAGACCACCCTGACACTAAATGGGTATAGCCAAGGTAGCCATAACAGCTTTTCAGTGGCACTCTCTGGTTAAATGTCATAAGAACATAAGGATAGCCATACTGGGTCAGACTAATGGTCCATCTAGCCCAGTATCCTGCTTCCAACAGTGGCCAATCCAGGTCACAAGTACCTGGCAGAAACCCAAATAGTAGCAACATTCAATGCTACCAATACCAGGGCAAGCAGTGGCTTCCCCTATGTCTATCCCAATAGAAGACTATGGACATTTTCTCCAGAAATTTGTCCAACCCGTTTTTAAACCCAGACATGCTAACCAATGTTGTCACATCCTCCAGTAACAAGTTTCAGAGCTTAACTATTCTTTGAGTGAAAAAAATATTTTCTCCTATTTGTTTTAAAAGTATTTCCGTGTAATTTCATCGAGTCTCCCCCCTGGTCTTCATACTTTTAGAATATCTGGGCAGAAACCAGTCAGCATGAATTAATCAGGTAGGAGCACTTTCTACCCCATTAACTCATTCTGAATATTGACCCCTAAGTTTATACCTGTGGCGAAGGACAGTTAAGTAACTTTCTCAATATCTCAAGAAGGGACAATGAGGTTTGAACCCTGGCTTATTTGCTGCTCAAACCATAAGGCCACTCTTCCTCCATTTCTCAAAATGTTAAGTATAATCTTTAATTTTATATACAAACCCATGACTATAATAATATTTCATCAATCCTACTTAATAGTAAACTGACTAGACCATTGATGAACAAAAGTGGGTTTTAAGCAGAAATTCAAATAATTTGAGCGGTGTGACATTTCTAGCACATTCTCTAACTTTTTGTGACTTACACATTATTGTGATTAAAATGAAAGTGAACTGACAACTGTTCATCATATTTCAGGTGAAGAAATAGGAATCATGGGGAAGGACTCTACCATGGAAATGACTAAAAGAACAAAAGAAGTCTCTTTGGAAAATGATGTGCCTGAGGATGCCATGTATGTAACTTTCATGCATATACTTCCATAAAGTCCCTTCTTGTTTGATTTTTGGCAGAGGAGGAACTGCTAAAAGAAACATAAAAGCTGACCCATGCATTTCTTACTTCATACCAGAAATCTAAGATGGAAATTTAAACATCTAAGGGGCCCTTAATGAAGGGTGTTAAGCCTGTAACACGTTACCCGTTTAAAAATATTTTTTTTTTCTGAGGGGGCATGTCATAGGTGGATAGTGGACATTGGCGGCTACGAAATTAGTAAGCGGTCTTGAATGCAAAAATTATAGGGACAGACTTATGAACCTCAACATGTATATACTGGAAGAGAGGAGGGAGAGAGGAGACATGATAGAAACATTTAAATATCTCAAGGGCATTTATGTACAGGAAGAGAGCCTTTTTCAAATGAAGGAGAGCTCTGGAATGAGGGGTCATATGACAAAGTTAAGAGGGAATAGGCTTAGGAGTAACCTAAGGAAGTATTATTTCACAGAACGGGTGGTGGAATGGCCTCCCGGTGGAGGTGGTGGAGTCAAGGACTGTTCCAGAATTTAAAAAGGCATGGGATAAGCATGTGAGATCGCTTAGGAACAGGTAGATTTGGGGGTTACAGAGGATGGGAAGACTGGATGGATCATATGGCCTTTATCTGCTGTCATGGTTCTATGTTTCTATTCCTGCTTTATCCAGCTATCCTATTATGATTAGTTTGTGCTAACTGGATAACGCAGACTTAACACTTAACCTAAATAGGGCCAAATTGTATAAATGGCACTGAAAAACCACACGATTAGTATGATTTTATAAACTACACCTAAAGTTATGCGTAGTTTATAGAATACGTTCATGCCCCATTCTTGCAAATAAAATTTAGGCGCACCCATTTAGGCCACCTAAAACCATGCCTAAATATTTGCACCTAAGTTAGCGCAGATTGGGTGTATTCCATAACAGTGCACAAAGTTTTTTGAAATACCATCAACCTGTCCATTCCATGCCCATGGCCACACCCCCTTTTGACTGTGTACATGAGAATTTACGCACACCATGTTATAGAATATGCCTAAAAAGTTGTGTTCATAATAGTGCCGCTAATTGGTTGTTGACATCCGGTCTCCAATCTTGCGGATATGCAGGTACGGGGAAAATATAAGGAACACTGAGAAGTATAAAGTACAGTAACAAGGATGTGTTTCTCACAGAACTGCTGAAGGACGTCCCTGTTACAGGGCCGCTGTTTTTAGGTCGGCCTAGTAAGATGGACATCCTTCGGCAGTTCTGTGAGAAACGCGTCCTTGTTACTGTACTAAGGACATCTTTGCAGTATTTTTCCTACCCTTTGGGTGTCCCTGATTTGGGCATTTTCAACTGCGATAATGGAATGGCTAAGGACATCCATAGTAGTTTTCCATTATACCTACCTGATTTTGGCCGACTTCGTGAGGGCGTCCTCATTCAGACTTGGATGACCTTTTGAAAATGCCCCTCATATTGGGAACTCTAAAACATCACCCTACTTTCAAAAAGCGCCTCAAGACCTTTCTATTTGGCAAAACATACGCATCACTCCCGACAGGCATCTCTACCTTCTGATCTGTCTTACCCCGGTGTCACATTACTCAGCGCTGCTCTTTCTCTTTTATTTTACCTCGCTTTGCCTTTTCCCCATTATACTTCTAGGTCATTAATTGTTTGACCCCTGACATGCTGTGTTTTTATGTAGATTGTTGTAAGCCACATTGGGCCTGCCCATGGGTGGGAAATTGTGGGATATAAATGCTGTAAATAAATAAACTCTAAAACATGAAAGTCACATGTTAGCTATGAAGTATTTTTACCTTAATTATATGTGATTTTGCAAATACATGATTATAGTTCAATTGGCAAGCTTCGGTTTTTGATTGTTCTTGCTAGCAGCAAAGCACTGATTCCGGGGGCCCTTTTACCAGACCATGGCAAAATCTGGGCTTAGTGAATACCAGCATCAGACTTTCCAATGCACTCTGCCCAGATTTAAGATGGTAGTATCAGTGGCGTAGCCAAGGGTGGGCTTGGGTGGGCCCAGGCCCACCCACTTTGAGCTCAGGCCCACCAGTAGCAGCACACCTATGATGTGGCTGGCAGAGATTCCCAAGATGAAAACTCCCAACAACTGTCCCTCCTGTATACTTTATAAATAGCAGATCTTTGCCTACAGGAAGCAGCGACTGATACATACTGCTTACACTGGCCCCACAGCCTTCCCTCTGACGTATTCCCGCCTATGCGGAAACAGGAAGCTGCATCAGTGGGAAGGATGCGGGGTCTACATGAGTAGTGTGTATTAGTTGCTCCTCACTGAAAATCTGAAATGTAAAAGGTGTGCAGGAGAGGAGGGATATTTGAGAGACCATATGGCATGCAGGTGAGAGGAGAGACCAAATCACCTATGGGATGGGGTGGGGTTCTTCTGCCCACCCATCTTGGGCCCAGGCCCACCCAAAATTGGGTGTCTGGCTACGCCCCTGGCGCAGTATATTAAGGATTTTTCCAATTTGTTTTTAGCAAGCCCTGTGCTAATTTTTCCATTGGCATGTGAGAGTTACAAAAAATTAATCTGGGAGCACTTACTGCCTCCTATTTAGGATGTGCTAAGTGCTCCTGCTTTAAATCCACATTTAATCTGGATAACACTTCCATCTCCATTCCCAGTCTATGACATGCCCCCTCCTGAAAAATTTTTAAAAATTAAATAATGTACGATTAACACACGGACAGGCAAATTACTGTAATGCACTTTAACCCTTTTTGCAGTAAACAGTCCCCTAGTGATTTGATTTTTAAATATTTTAGTGGAGCTTTTTGGCCCACTATGGGCTATATTCAATGAATGATGCCCAGTTAGGCACTGGGATGATCCATGCTAAATCTATAAAGGGTGCTCTGCACAGAGGGCAAATGGAGGTATTCCGTAACACTGCTCCTAATTTCTGAACATGCCCTGAGGTGCCTATGCCCCTCCCATGGCCACTCCCCCTTTGGATTTGCACGCTATGAAAATGACACATCTTGACTCCATTATATTAGTGGGAGAGGTGAGCGGAAGAGAGTGCAGTAAATTTTATAGGACTGAGCCCTGAAGCAACATGGTTACGCTAAACATGGCCCATGTCGGCGTTTGTCTACCAGTCATGGAGATAAGATACATTGCTCAATTTTGAAGTTTCTTATACTCAATTTTAAGTTTGACAAGTTGCAAGTTTTCGATTAAAGTTTAAGTTATGTGAGAGAGGAACCGACGACAATTGATGTGAAATGTGGAGCTGAGATCCCCACGTGAAACGAGTCACCAGCTGAGGTCTATAGTGTAATGTGCTCCTGTACTTTGAGGTGAGACTGCAGTAATTATTTCATTTAAAACTAGATTGCATTGGTTAAGTGAATAATTAGTGTGCAATATTTACCTCTGCTAAAATGATTGGACTTAAATAAAGTTGAAGCACTATGGAAATTAGACACACATGCTTTAGAGCAGGGCATGTGGCAGATCCACATGTAACTCTTAATTATTGTCAATGAAGGGGCCCTTTTACTAAAGGGTTGCTGCATGACAACCCAGAACTACCACCGGCCCAACGCGGGTGCCGCCGGGTTTGCATAGAAGACCTTACCACCACCTCAATGGGTGGCAGTAAGTGCTCCCCCTGAACTGGCCACATGGCAAGTGCAAACTTACCACACAGCCATTCCTTTTTTTTTCACCTTTTTTCCCGCTGTGGTAAAATGGGACTCTGCACATAGCAAAAACACATGCTACCACTAGCGCAGGGTACCTTTTAATGCAGCTTAGTAAAAGGGTCACTAAGTACTTGTTAACTCAAATAAGCGCACGTCAAATCAACATTACTGCCTGGCGACCACAGGGGCGTTCCCAGTGGTAATCAGCAGTTGGCATATGCTGGACAGTTACTGCATGGGTAACACGTGAGCTCTTACTGATAAGCCAATGGGTGGTGTTAAGGACTCAGGTTGTAAATAGATGTGTGCTGGTTTTAACTTTGCCACTTATCCATTTCCAGGCTCCCAACCCCCCCTTTTTTCCAGACATGGTGGAGAAATAGTCAAGCACACGTCCAATACACACATCCATACTACTACAGGCCACTTTTTGGCGTGCCTTTGTAAAAGGGCCCCTGACTAATTAGTTTCCACGTGGATCTGGGATCCGCACCCAAATTTGGGCAATCCATATAAAATTCAAGAATATATGTTTTTTTCCTCCACTTATATATGACCAATGATTACACTGGTTCAATGGGATTTACACCCCAAGTATTGAAGAAAAGAGTTTGAATGCTAAGGGCTTGCATTTAATATTTCAATGTACTTTTTTTGGTGTTTTCAAAAGAGATTGCTTGGCTGTAAGTCAGATGGCTTAGCAGAATTTTTTTTTTCTGTTTGATTTCAATCACCCCAATATTATTTAGAGACATAGCACATCAGGACATGCTATGGAAATTAAGTTCTTAGATGAACTAAATGACTATTTAATGGAGCAGCTGGTTCAAAAACTGACCAAGCGGCGGCTGTTTTAAATCTAGTGCTTAGTGGAATGCAAAACTTGGTGTGAGAGGTAATGGTGATGGGTTCACTTGATAATAGCGATGATGACATGATCAAATGTGACTTAATAACTGGAGTGAAGACTCTAAGGAAATCTACAGTAGCAGCAGTTAAGTTTTGAAAGGGCTTTTTAAAAAAGCTAAAAGGAGCAGCTGCAAAGGTTAAGAGTTTAAGGGTCCTGTTTACTAAGGTGCGCTAGCATTTTTAGTGCACACTAAAATTTAGCATGTGCTAATTTTAGAGACACCCATATATTCCTATGTGAGTCTCTAGTGTTAGCGCCTGCTAATTTTTAGAGCAAGCTAAAAATGTTAGCACACCTATAGCGTGGCTTAGTAAACAGGGCACTAAATCAGGCATGAGGGTTATTTTAAAAATTGTACAATTTTGGAAGCCTAAACCAGATGTAGTTCACATATTAAAAATGGTGAAAAGAAGACAGCTGGCATAGTTAAAAGGTGAGGTCAAAGAAGAGACCATTAGAACCAAAAATAAACCCCAAAACAACATTTTCCAAAATATTGAAATAGGATGCAAATGAAGAAAACAGGTAGCAGCACTGTATTGTTAAAGATGTTATTTATGCAAGAGGAATTTAATAGATATGTGATGGGGAACAGCATCAACATGTACTGCAAGCCTGCACTGCACAGTGTTAAAAGAAATACACTCAGAACATTAAGGAAGGACTAAATTGTTATTTTTGGATGCAGATCTTTACAGGCAATGCATTGATTTAGAGCACTCAGCTTAAGTATCTTATGCAAGGGAACTGTGCCACAAAATTAGTATTGGTAGAAAGCCTGAATTATTAATTATACCAGATCAGTATGAACTCACTCTGATTGGGATCCAAATGTATTCTTTCTTATTTCTGTTGTGGTTTGGAGTGGTGAAGGAGGCTCTTGTGTTTGCAGAAAATAGCTTGAGGTTGATTTTTGGCTGGCAAAGTTCTTCTGACTGCAGAGTGGATAGGGATGGAATGTGGAGAGGGTCTTATTTTAGGTGGAAATGAATAATGTCCCGAGAGAATCCAGCCAGATAGAAAGGAAGTGAAGTCTGCATAGAGGGGCCCTTTTACTAAAGGGCTGGTGCACAGCAACAGGCTTGCCGGCCACCAATCCGGAAGTACCACTGGGCTACTGCAGGAGCCCTGCAGTAGTTCCCACCTCCAGCTCATGCCGTTTCCAGCACTACAAAAATATTTCTATTTTTGTAGCGCCAGTGTTTACCTGGCTGTAATCAGGCAGCTCCACATTGTCCAGTTACCCCTGGGTTAGCTCAGGAGCCCTTACCGCCACCCATTAGATCATCACCTTTGAACGAGGTTGGAAACATAGTAGCAAAGGTATTTTATAAATCAAGAATTGTACGGCATACTAGATCACTGGTTTATGTCGAAAACTTTCATAAAATTGTTCAGTCTATAGTTTGTCCACTGTTAGATTACTGAATTGGTTTGCTAATGGGAATTACCAGTAACATGCTGAAGGCGCTACAAGTAGTTCAGAACGCTATAGCCCAAATGATTAAAGGAGGCTGTCATTATGATCATGTTACTCCAATTTTGAAATCACTGCATTGGCTCCCTATAAAATTTCGCATTGAATTTAAAATTTTATTGCTAGTTTTTAAAATATTGAATGGTAATATTTCACCAACTCTTAGTGCCACGCTAAGATGCTATCAACCTGCTCGCTCTCTGAGATCATCTCAGAAACAGCTACTTGATGTGCCTTCATTTCATCAGGTTTATTTACAAGAATGCAGATCATCTATTTTCTATATCAAAGGTCCGAAATTATGGAATGTTTTGCCCATTGAACTTTGTTCAATACAAAATATGGACCAGTTAAAAAAACTATTGAAAACGTAACTGCTTTTGGTTCCTCTGATGTATAAATTATTTTAATAAACATAAAGATGAGGAAACTTCATTTAAATAAGCCAGTTTATGAGTGTAACAGGAGGAAAAACCTCAAGAAGCACCTTCCTACTTTTTCAAAAAGCAAATAGAAGGGCTAGGTCTTCTTCATCATAGGAAAAAACCTCCTGGGACTATTTAAATCAAACTTACCACACACATCAAACTATCCAAAACATCGCTGGTCAATAAACTTAATTCCGATGTTTAGAAAAAACATTACTAAGCTTTAATGACTGAGATTCAAATCTTTTCAATGGCTCCTTCTTATTTATTCAGACCGTGGTCAACGTTAGCTTCCATTTCGCCACTGCTGCATCAGAACCTCCGGTCTAGAATTAGTCCGCTCAGGCTGCCGGTGGACACATGATGGCTGAGAGGGGATATGATTGAGGTCTTCAAAATCCTGAGTGGTGTAGAATGAGTAGAAGTGAATCGATTTTTTGCTCGTTCCAAAAGTACAAAGACCAGGGGACACTCAATGAAATTACATGGAAAAACAAATTGGAGGAAATATTTTTTCACTCAACAAATAGTTAAGCTTTGGAACTCTTTGCCAGAGGATGTGGTAACAGCAGTTAGCGTATCTGGGTTAAAACAAATTTGGACAAATTTCTGGAGGAAAAGTCCATAGGCTGCTATTGAGACAGACATGGGGAATCTACTGCTTGCCCTGGGATTGGTAGCGTGGAATGATGCCACTATTTGGGTTTCTGCCAGGTACTTGTGACCTGGCTTGGTCACTGTTGGAAGCAGGGTACTGGGCTAGATGGACCATTGGTCTGACCCACTATAACTATTCTTATGTTCTTATGTTATGAAAACATCCAGAATGAAACATCCAAAATATGAATGCCAAAAAAAACAGGCACAAAAACATCTGTCTGATATCATTTGTACAAAAATGGCCACAAAGATGTCCCTGTAGAGCAGAGGGGCAGGCAGTCTAATGGTCAGTGCAGTGGACTATATTTAATGGGACCCAGGTACAAATCCTACCTTAATTCCAGTTTATGTTATTTTGAGCCTTCCAGGAACAGACAAAAACCTAAAGGTACACCAGTACAATACCATCACACTTGCAGATGTCTTATAAATGCAGGCAAGTAGGTAATTCTATGTTCCAGGAGGGCTCGCATATTTGTACAGAAATAAAAGAGTTAAAGTGAGAGTTACACCTGGGTCACATTCAAAGTCCAGTGCACTGACCACTAGGCTACTCCTTACACTTGCTTGCTGCTCTGTTAGGAATGGTCATAATACCTGAACTTATCACAGGGCTGAGAGATTTCTTGATTCCAGTTTATCACTTGTGATCGGTTAGCAACCAAAATTCTTAATTCACTGTAGAATCAGATGATATTCTGCCTATCATCAGGAGTCAGTGTCATTTGTGGTGGGATTGAAAGGTATGACTACAGTGCTGTCACCTACTTGTGAATTTTAACCTGGTCAATTTTTTTGACCATTATGCACTGTCAGCCAAAGGGGTAGTTAATGCTATTTAATCTTGTTGGACTCGCCTCTAGTTCCCAGATATTTTTTTTCAGCATAAACCAACATTTTATGGTTGGTTTATTTTCTCAACCTTTGCAACCTTCATAATCCGTCCCTATGGTCTAACTTAGTGGATCCAAATATTGTGCAACAAAATTAAAACCCTTATTTTGAATATCAGGACAATATTATGTGTTTCCTTCACAGGACTGAGGATGGAAAAAAGAAAAAAGCAGAAAAGCCCAGTGCTGTCAGCTCAATCCAAATTGTAAGTAAAAACACTTTTTTTAAAACCAAAACAATGAGTGAGAGTATATTTCTCTATTTTTAGGATATGTACACATTTCAGCTTGAAGTGATTTGATAATTGCATCCAGACTTGACAAATCCATATCCATTGGATGACCATAACCCCATGACAAAAGGGGTCATACCAAAGCAGTCTTAGTTTTACTTCCATTGTGTGGATGAATTTGTAGTTCACAGGAAACCATTATTCTGATAACCAACTGTGGTAGCAGCTCTTTTTTTCATATATTTAGCGGTACAATACATTTAAGTAGTGCAGCTGAATATATGAGTAAGCCGCATCCACATTGCTGCTTAAGTGGATAAGTCAGGCTTGCTGTTTTGATGGTTCAGCATATTAATATAAGTTTATATAGACAGTGACTGATAATTTCTGAGCTAATAAATAAAAAAAACAAAAGAGCGGACTAACACCACTACTACACTGCTTTATTTAACTTTTGTGCTGACATCTGGTCTGCCCCAACCCCACCCATTTTTCTACAGATAGATCGCAGCATATACATATTTATGCAGCAGCTTTTCTCTGTATAGCCAGTAAATATTGTGTAAAAAGACCTTTATACAACCATTCCTGCTGCTGGCCACACGGTTTTGACTATTGGGCCCAATAAGTCCATCCATGCAATGCATGTGACGCCAAGACTGGCATTTGAGCCATGGCTTCCCTTGATCTTAGCACACTAGTCTAACAGTTAGGAATGCCCATGAGGAATGTGATGTCCTTTCTCTTCTCCTTTTTTGTTTTTTTTTTTAAATAATACTGTCACTGTGACCATTAAGGCCTAGACTGCCTAACTGAGGTTCACTTTATTCTTTCTTTTATTGCAGTACTCACTCATTACAAAAGATGCTTTGTGGTTTGGAAAACAAAATAGTGATTTTTTTTTTTTCTTCCAGCCTTCTAGAACCAGCTCAGCTTGCATTATTTGGGGTCCTTTTACTAAAGCACACTAATGGATTAAGGTGCCCTTTTACTAAGCTGCAGTAAAGGGGGCCTGCGCTAGCATCACCGCTTGTTTTTGACGTACACTGAGGCCCCTTTGTACTGCAGCAGGTAAAAGGCTGTCTTTTTTTCTGGCCGTATGGCCCTTTCAGGAGGGAGCACTTACCGCCACCAATTGAGAGGGCAGTAAGGGCTCCTGCACTAACCCAGTGGGTACGCACAAGCGCTATAAAAATAGAAATTATTTTTGTAGAGCCGGAAATAGTACGCGCTGGGTGTGGGAACTACCGCCGGGCTCCTGCGGTAGCCCGGCGGTAGTTCCTATTTGGTGCATGGTAAGCCCATGGAGGGTTTACCACCGCTTAGTAAAAGGACCCCCTTAGTGCGCACCAAATTTACAGTTTGCACCTTCCCCAAATTTACAGTTTCCAAATATTTCAGTTCCACTGACTGTAATGTGCATATTGTTTTTTGAGTCAGATTGCTTCACAGTAGCTTGAGAGGTCCTTTTACTAAGGTGCACCGAAAAATGGCCTGCGCTGGTGTGGATGCATGGATTGGATGCGCGCAGGTCCATTTTTCAGCACACCTTCACAAAAGGCCATTTTTTTTGGGGGGGGGGGGCAAACATAGATGTGTAGCAAAATAAAAATTGGCGCACGTCCATTTTGTGCCTGAGATATTACCGTTACCCATTGACCTAGTGTAAGGTCTCATGTGTTAACCAGGCGGTAATGGTCTATGTGCGTTTAATGCTGATTACTTCCTGGTTATCACTGCAAGCCGTAAGATTTCTGGCGCGCATAATGGACGCACGTAAAAAGTAAAATTACTGCCTGGGCCACGTGGTAGGCTGGCGGTAGTTCAAAATTGACGCGCGTAGGATGAACATAGGGGCCTACAAGGCTTAGTAAAAGGGCACCTGAGTTTCTTCGGTGATATTCCAGATGATATTCAAAACGATTAAAGCAGGCAAGAGATGCTTCTGCTGGCTTAAATCACTTGCCTGTGGCTACCTATCGATATTCAGTGGCACTGAAACCAGCTAGTGCCACTAAATATTTGTGGTTAGCACCTATGCTGAGGCCAACTAACTTGTGGGTGTTCTGGGGACAGAGTTGGCACTTAAGGGTCCTTTTACTAAGCCACATAAATGCCTACATGTGCCCAAAATGCGCCAATTCTGAGTTACCACCCAGCTACCATGTGGCTCAGGCAGTAATTTCATTTTTGACATGCACCTTCTACGCGCGCCAGAAAATAATTTTTAGTTTTATTTTCTGGTGCACAGCGCTACTGGGTAGTAAAGGGCATTTGATGCATGTAGAAAGTTACCACCCGGTTAACTCATGAGACCTTACCATTAAATCAATAGGTGGTGGTAAGGTCTCAGACCCAAAATGGATGCGCACCAATTTTCATTTTGTCACACGTCCATTTTCGGTCAAAATTTTAAAAAGGCATTTTTACAGGTGGGCTGAAAATGGATCTGCGCATGTCCAAAACACACGCTTACACTAGTGCAGGCCATTTTTCAGCGCACCTTAGTAAAAGGACCCCTTATACACTTAAGTGTCAATATTCAGCTATTGACCAGTTAAGATATCCACTTGAATTGGTCCAAATAAATAGCAATCCTATCTTTAAGTGGTTCAGCTTAAGTGGTCAAAGGCTGAATATTGAATTTAACTGCATACGTTTTAGCGGCCAACCTAAAACTGGTGCCCGGATATGGCCCAGCATTGAATATCTGGGACATATAAATGCTGACCGCCTCTGGCTGCATATTAGCTGGATTGTTTTCATCCCCCGTCTTGAGTTCTAATATTGTAATCTATTCTTGGCCTGATACAAATGGTTTAACGTTTTTATTTACTTTAATTATTGTCCTCTCAGTTTCGATATGCAGATGGACTGGACATCTTTCTTATGATAATTGGAATAATTGGAGCTCTTGGAAATGGAAGCTGTTTGCCTATGATGATGCTTGTTTTTGGAGAGATGAGCGATAATTTTATTTGCAATATTTCATCCTCAAATAATACTTGTAAGAAAATATTATTTTCTTAATGTTGTCTTCCATGTATGATAATTATTTTATAGTTTCATTTATAAGTAGCTTATCCCCCTGTGGTTATAGTTGATCAAAATTGTCTATAATTGTGTAGGTAGAACATGAATACTTACAATGTGATATTTCTGTTGGTATAATATTGGAGGGAACTGCTGCTTCCAAAGACTCTTTGTGATTCATGTACTGGTCTTTGCCAGGCATAGTGATTTTCTATTGAATGACATATTTATTTATGATAAAAATCCTTCCCCAACCCCCCTCCCCCCAAAACCCCACCCTTCAATTACTGATTGAATTATTCCAAGAAAGATTTATTTAAAAAATATTTATTTACCCAATATTTTCTAACTTTGTATAACAGTTCTTTTCTAAGAAGGTAAAAGTCTCAGAAAATTAAATCCAGCACCAAAAATTAGTGTTTACCAATTTTCTATCATAAGAAAAAAAAAATTAAAAAACCCTTCCTTCAGTTGATACTATTTCAATATCCTTCAGGGCTCCTTTTACTAAGCAGCGATAAGCCCAACGCAGGCTTACCACTCGCTATTTAGGAAGTACTATCGGGCTAATGCAGCAGCCCAGCAGTACTTCCCACCCCTACCGCACCGCGTCATTTCCGGCACTATGCGGATTTGTAGTGCCGGATACTACCCAGTGGTAATCGGACAGTGCCTTACACTGCCTGGTTACTGCCAGGTTACTGCGGGAGCCCTCAATGGGTGGTGGTAAGGGCTCCCCCCTGAAATGACCATGCGGCAAGTGCTTTACTTGCTGCCCGGCTATTTCATGAAGGAAAGCAAGATCAGCCCTTTTACTAGCTGCGGTAAAAGGGGGCATCGGCACGCGTGTAAAACATGCACCGACGCCAACGCAGGCCACCTTTTGCAGCAGCTTGGTAAAAGGGGGCCTCAATTTTTTTAATTTTGTATCCTATTATTTTTTTTTCAAAGGATATTCATATTATACTTCAGCTGAAAAAAAACAGCTAGATGGGATTAAGGGTGGAAGTTATCAACATAGATTATTGATAAATCAGGTTATTTTAGTACAGGACCTTATTTATGCAATGAGACTCTGTGCTAAAATAACCTGACTTTTAGTAAAATAACCCAATTTAAGAGTGGGCTATGTTGATAACTTCCCGCTTAAGCTCAATCAGAAGTTTCACTTACCCCGTAATTTATCTTGGTTAAATTAATCTGAAAATGTATCTGTGTCCAGCAGATTCACTTCTCCATCATAAGTATTTCCAGTATGCCGCTTCTGATGGTGGACAGTGTTTTGAGAAAACTTTCATGAAAAGCTGTACCACTTTATTAATATTTAATTCTATGGACTACTACCATTAAGGAACATTCTTCCATATACAGAGAACATCTTCTTCTATGGAAGTATGCCCCCTAGCAGTAGTATAGCAAAACTACATCTGGGATCATGGTGGCCACATGGTCGCAGGTGGGAGCAGAGGGGGTATCAATACCACTCAGGCCCACTGAACTACCAATGAAGACCCCTGGGTAGGTCCCGGAGGTATCAGGGAGAAGGTACAACTCAGAGGAAAGGTCCAAATCAGAGGGGAAGAGTTTAGCCCTGGGGATGGAGTTTGGAATTTCAGAAGTTGAGGTTTGAGCAGGGGTAATTGGAGGGAGGTCGGAGATTAGGAGTGTTGGAGGGGGGATATAGGAGATCAAAAGAATGATTGGGAGGGGGATTGGAGATTAGAGGTGTGCTTGGGGAGATCAGTGTGTTGGGAGGGGGCTCAGATGTCGGCTGGGAGCACCACTTCAGCTCCACTGTCAACAGTCACACTACTGGACTGTCAATAGTACAGCTACACTCAGCACCTCTTCTTGAGGTGTCAGTATGCGCAGTTGTTCTATTGGCAGTTGTGACAGGTAGCACGTAGTACCTACCTATAAGCTAGCTTTCACAGCCTACCCATGTATGCTCAGCTTCCACCTCTACCCATATTAGGCAGCTGGTGTGGGTTTTGTTTAACACACTATAGATATTAGTGCAGGTCTATGATAACATCAACCATGTAACTCATTGTTTCAGGGTATTAGGTATTAATATTATTATTATTTGTTACATTTGTATCCCACATTTTCCCACCTTTTGCAGGCTCAATGTGGCTTACATATAAAAACCATTAACGACGTTAGCCGATTACAGTCTGAACACATCAATCAAGCATATCACAGGATCATGGAAGTGTGATCATGTTACCCCTCCTGAAGGCTGCCCACTAGCTTCCCATTACCGAACCTACCGTGTCTCCTACAAAATTATCCGGTTTTCCTAGCCTCTGCCTTGCTTCCCTGCACCCCTTCCCATACCCTGCATTCTTCCCAGTAGCATCTCTTGGCTGTCCCCTCTGTCTGACAGGTTGCCCATGCGATCACATGGCATTCTATTTTTTTTCCATTGTGGGTCCTACCCTCTAAAGCACACTTCCTCCCGACTTACGACAGTTTGACTCCCTCCAGTCTTTTAAGTTCCAGCTCAAAATGCACCTTTTTGCCCAGGCATTCACCTGAGCTAGTGTTGGATCCTCCCTGGGAGGGTCTGTGGGACACAACCTCTACCCTTTCCCCCTCCTCTCTGCTATTTCTTCCACACTTTCCTGTCATACAATATAGTTCCTCTGTCTTGTCTCCTCCGTCCTCCTTTTCTGATCATTTCTGGTGGTACTTCTGCTTTTTATTTATATGATTGTGTACCACTGAGATGGTTGCCCCTATCCGCAGTATATCAAATCTGAATTAAATTTGAATTAAAAACTTAAAACTAATTAAAAACCTGTACTAGCTGCTTAACATAGCTTAGTAAAAAAAAAAATCTTCAAAAAATATATGTATCTTGAATAGAGTGTTCTGAAAATGACCTCGCCCATCCAATACTGACTGCATAATATAGAGAGCAGATAATATTCACATTCACCAATCATGGCATTAATGATATTGTCCTACATTCACAACATCACTGGAATCCCATGATGTTCAATGTCCTTAGCTAGTGTGCTATAATCAATGCATATAAATCGTGACACCACCTGTGCTGCATCCAAGCTCTGCCTCCGTGTGCCTCTACACTTGTTTCACATACAAAAATGCACCTTTCTACAAAGCTCATACTTTTATATGTGTAATCCCTAAATAAGTCCTTACACATATGTAAAACATGGTTTTACAGACACACAAAAAATGTATAAGATTACCCCTTTAGTTTTAGGTGGCAGGAAGTCGTGTAAATGGCTATATTCTAGTCATTTATATGCGTAAGTGGTAATGTGCAATAATAAATGACCTCTTATTGAATACTGAATAGCAGAAATGTATGTGTTATGATTTGTTGGCATATACCTCACTCTTGGGTATATGCATACATGCTAACAGCAAGGTGCGAAAATGCACCCTAGGACTGGTGTAAGAGATTGGGCCTTAATATACATGTGTTTTTAGCTATTTTCACATAGGCTTTAAATAGGCACCATAACCAAGCCTATAGTGATGCTTGTTATAGAATTACCCTTCTACAGGGCAATTTTCTAAGCTGGTGCTCGGAGGTTTGCACCATTTAGTCATGTTAAAGGTGCTATTAATTAGGCACCTATGTGCATTAGCTCCGCGCATTATAAAAAGAGGACGGAAGACGGCATGACAGCCGGCATGGTTAAAAAGTGAGGTAAAGGAAGCTATTAGAGCTAAAAGATAATCCTTCAGAAAATGGAAGAAGGAACTGACTGAAAATAATAAGAAACAGCATAAGGAATGTCAAGTCAAATGCAAAGCGCTGATAAGGAAGGCAAAGAGGGTCTTTGAAATAAGATTGCATTGGAAGCGAAAACACATTGTAAAAAATTGTTTAGGTATATTAAAAGCAGGAAGCCGGCAAAAGAATCGGTTGGACCACTAGATGATCAAGGGATAAAAGGTGTGATCAGGGAAGAGAAAGCCATAGCTGAGAGATTAAATGAATTCTTTGCTTCGGTCTTCACCAAGGAAGAAATGGTATTCAAAGCTGATGGGTCAGAGAAACTGAATGAAATCATTATAAAACTGGAGGATGTAATGGGGCAATTTGACAAATTGAAGAGTAGCAAATCTCCAGGACTGGATGGTATTCATCCCAGAGTACTGATACAATTGAAAGATGAACTTGTGAAACTATTGTTAGTAATATGTAATTTATCTTTAAAATCGAGAGTGGTACCGGAAGATTGGAGGGTGGCCAATGTAACGTTGATTTTTAAAAAGGGTTCCAGAGGAGATCCGGGAAATTATAGACCGGTGAGCCTGACGTCGGTGCCGGGTAAAATGGTAGAGACTATTATAAAAAACAAAATTACAGAGCATACTCAAAAGCATGGCTTAATGAGGCAAAGCCAACAAGGACTTAGTGAAGGGAAATCTTGCCTCACCAATCTATTACATTTCTTTGAAGGAGTGAACAAACATATGGATAAAGGTGAGCCTATTGATATCGTGTATCTGGATTTTCAAAAGGCGTTTGACGAAGTACCTCATGAAAGACTCCAGAAGAAATTGGAGAGTCATGGGATAGGAGGTAGTGTCCTATTGTGGATTAAAAACTGGTTAAAAGATAGAAAACAGAGAGTAGGGTTAAATGGTCAATATTCTCAAAGGAGAAGGGTAGTTAGTGGGGGTTCCCGAGGGGTTTGTGCTGGGACTGCTGCTTTTTAACATATTTATAAATGACCTAGAGATGGGAGTAACTAGTGAGGTAATTAAATTTCCTGACAACACAAAGTAATTCAAAGTTGTTAAATCGCAAGAGAATTGTGAAAAATTACAAGAGGACCTTACGAGACTGGGAGATTGGGCGTCTAAATGGCAGATGACGTTTAATGTGAGCAAGTGCAAAGTGATGCATGTGGGAAAGAGGAACCCGAATTATAGCTACGTAATGGTTGGTTCCACATTAGGAGTCACAGACCAAGAAAGGGATCTAGGTGTCGTCGTTGATAATACGTTGAACCCTTCTGCTCAGTGTGCTGTGGCAGCTAAGAAAGCAAATAGAATGTTAGGTATTATTAGGAAAGGAATGGAAAACAAAAATGAGGACATTATAATGCCTTTATATCGCTCTATGATGGAACCACACCTCGAATATTGTGTTCAATTCTGGTTACCACATCTCAAAAAAGATATAGTGGAATTAGAAAAGGTGCAGAGAAGGGCGATGGAAATGATAAAGGGGATGGGACGACTTCCCTATGAGGAAAGGCTAAAGTGGCTAGGGCTCTTCAGCTTGGAGAAAAGATGGCTGAGGGGAGATATGATAGAGGTCTATAAAATAATGAGTGAAGTGGAACAGGTAGACGTGAAGCGTCTGTTTACTCTTTCCAAAAATACTAGGACTAGAGGGCATGCAATGAAGCTACAAAGTAGTAAATTTAAAACAAATCTGAGAAAATTTGTCTTCACTCAACGTGTAATTAAACTCTGGAATTTGTTGCCAGAGAATGTAGTAAAGGCGGTTAGCTTAGCAGGGTTTAAAAAGGGGTTGGACAATTTCTTAAAGGAAAGTCCATAGACCATTATTAAAATGGACTTGGGGAAAATCCACTGCTTAGGATAAGCAGCATAAAATGTTTTGTACTTTTTTTTGATCTTGCCAGGTATTTGTGACCTGGATTGGCCACTGTTGGAAACAGGATGCTGGGCTTGATGGATCTTTGGTCTGTCCCAGTATGGCAATACTTATGTACTTATGTACTTCTATAAGGTAGAACCTAAGTGCAGGGGGGACATTATAAGTAGTATACACGCCATACTTTGTATTGATATTTGAATAATTATACTGCTGTAATTATCTATTGCTCATGTTTGATTTATTCTTACTGTACACCACCTTGAGTGAATTCCTTCAAAAAGGTGGTAAATAAATCCTAATAAATAAATAATAATAAATAAATACATGTGGGTGGAGCATGGACAGGCTATTGGCATGTTTCCCAGTTATGGATGTTGCTTCTATAATACTGTAACTTATATACATCACATAGTACATTTATACCTACATTTACATGGTGTAAGAGGGCTTGCGTAAGCATGGGTGTTCCAATGCCGACATATGCCAAGATGCCATTATAGAACTGATATTAAATGCATGGCATTGGTGAGCCTAAACTGATGCGCCAATTTATAGAATTGCCCTATTAATATGCTATATGGTAGAGCACATTAACTGTTAATAAAGCAGTTAATGCCAACTTAGTTAGCAGTGTTAGCTGCATTCGCATTATCTGTAATTTGGTTAGCATACAGTGAGTATTTTGTCTCTGTGTACAGTGTATATGAAGATGTTGAGAATGCCCCAAACCATTAACACAAAGATTTTGAAGTTACCATATATTAATATTGGTTATTAACTTGCAGTAATTTTAACATGCTTTAATAAAAGGGTCCTCCCAGGGCCATACTAATAATTTGGGCCTCCTAAATAGTATTGATGTACTATGCATAAACGTTCACATGTATTACTACAAGAAAATAAAAATTAAAAACGTGCCATTCTGCCAACAGTGTAGACATTTCTGTATATATATGCTTTAGAACAGTGGTTCCCAAACCTGATCCTGGAGGCACCCCAGCCAGTTAGGTTTTTAGGATATTCACAATGAATATTAACGAAAGAGATATGTAAACATTGCCTCCATTGCATGCAGATCTCTCTCATGAATATTCATTGTGAACATCCTGAAAGCCTGACTGGCTTGGGTGCCTCCAGGACCAGGTTTGAGAACCACTGCTTTAGAAGATATAGTTTTAAGTTAATTCTAATGTTTAATACACGATGGGCTAGATTTACTAAAGTGTGCATTTTAACGCCATTAATGCATGCAGCAAATAGGTCCCACTGCATAAAATGGGGTCTGTGGTAAATAATACACATTGATGCAGAAGCAGCTTTTAAGAAATCTAGCTCTTTGTGTTTAGTATGCTTTTAGTAGTCTTACTAAACAGGAAACATTTTTGTGCCACTTTCCCTGTTAGAAGTACAATTAACTGAGCAAACTATTTCACTTTTGCCACCTGCAAGATTACTAAAGGGTGATGAAATAAATCATTAACAGGACTAAGGGTAGAGTCTATAACAATTAACTCCCTCTGTGTCCTCTTTATTTCACAGCAAACTGTGATAATTTCAACTTCAAGCCCTTTGAGGAACAAATGACAGAGTAAGTTCAAGGCAACTCTGTGAATGGAGTTGCATTACTGTAGCAGAGGTACTACAAATGACCATGTTAATTTGAATATACTGAATACCTGGTCTGGATTTAGGCACATGCAACATAGGCAACTGCTCTGGACACCAGATTTTGAAGGTGTAAAAACCCAAGCCAAAGAGAAGCCTGCTTCCACTTAATTTAGAGCTATGCACGTGTGTTGTTTCAAAACAGCGTTATCGTGGTACTATGGCCTTACTCTGCTTTTCTCCTCTCCCCACCCTCTGGAATCTAAGGTCAGATCATGCCTATGGGTGCCAAGATTTTAAATCCAGCACTGCTGAACATGAATAAAGATCCAAACTACTTATCTATATGGAAAACCAACCGAGCTGTGGTGGCACTTGGTAAACTAACTGATTTTTCGCAACATAGACTTTCCAATACAGTTGCATGGGAATGAAGTAAGCAGGAATCCCACAGTTACTGCAGGGATCGTGTGGGGATAGACCCGAGTAGTGGCGTACTGAGGGCAGGGTGGTGGGGGCGGTCTACCCTGGGTGCATGTTGCAGGAGGGGTGCTGGGAGCAGCTGTGCAGCTTTTGGCTCCACCGGTTCCCTGCTCCCTCTGCCATGGAACAGGAAGTAACAGCAGAGGGAGCAGGGAACCAGCGGAGCCAGCAGCTGCGTGGCTGCTCCCTGCACCCCAGCAGGTAAGAAGAATGCACCTGGGGGGGGGGGGCTTAGAGGTGATGTGCCGGGAGGGTGTCGTGCTGCACCCCCGGGGGGGGGGGGGTGCTTGGAGGTGATGCACCAGGGTGGTGTCGTGCTGCACCCATGGGGGTTGCACAGCAGCAACCACCCCGGGTGGCAGCCGACCAAGGAACGCCACTGGACCCAAGCCCTGTGGGGATCCTGCAGGAATCCCGCGGAAGCATAGGCGAGTTGAGTGATGTCTCCCCTCCCATCCAGCCCTGGGTGCCCTCCTTGAACATACCTCAGTATGTCCTGGTGGTCTAGTGGGGCAGGAAAGATCCCCACTCTTTCCTGTCCGCTGCTGCTGATCTTCTCTCTGCCGCTGTTTCTTTAAAATGGCTGCTGCGACTTCAAGCAGTGGCCTCACTAGACTTCCACAATGAATATGTGTAAGATAATTTGCATATACAGAGTTTCTGGCATATGCAAATTTATCTTGTATATATGTGTGTGTGTGGTTTGACTGATTATTGCTGGTCTAATGAATTGATTGTCTTCACTGGGCGCTGTTGTTCACTAAGGGGCCCTGTGTTAGGATTGGCATTCATTTTTTGCAGGTACCGCTTGCTAATGATAACATTAGTGCATGACCTGCAAAAAAAAAAAAAAAAAGTAAATAACAGAAATGCCCTTCCAAGTGCCGCATTAAATCTGAGCTTAGTGCACAGGAAAGTCCTGCGTTAGAATGCTCTAAGCCTATATTTTACCGCCCTTTTGAAAATTGGCTCCTAAATGGTTCTCAATGTTCTTTGCTTTGCTCATGGAAATTAATAAACAAATGAAAGATTTTTATCAATGTTTTAAATAAATACTTGGCTACAGACAGTTCTGACAGTTTAGAAGCTATTCATTCAAAGCTTCTAATGAGACATTACATTTCACTTTAGAAAAACAAAAATGTCCTTCCATATAAATCCAAACGGTTGCAAAAATGTTTATCTTTTCAGGTTTGCCCTGTACTTTACTGGCATAGGAGTCGCAGTCTTAATTTGTGGATATGCACAGGTTTCATTTTGGGTATTGACTGCAGCACGGCAGACAAGGAAAATCAGGAAAGCTTTTTTTCATGCAGTTCTGAACCAGGAGATCAGCTGGTTCGATGTCAATAAACCAGGAGAATTGAACACCCGGATTATTGAGTGAGTGACTATGTTCCTGCTGGGGTAATAGCTATAAAAATAACTGGAAACTGAAAACTTTTCTTCTTTCACTTCATTTAGAGATATTAACAAAATCAATGATGGCATTGGAGACAAGGTTGGACATCTGTTCCAAAACATTTCAACTTTTGTGACAGGTATCGTAGTTGGATTTATAAAGGGATGGCAACTCACACTCGTCATTCTGGCCACCAGTCCCCTTGTAGCTATATCAGCCGGATTCTGTTCTAAGGTAGGTGAGATTAAAAAAAAAAAAGAGGTTCTCTATATTACAACCAGAAATTCATGTTTGGGGGAAAAATAGAAAAAGCAGACCCTGTCTTCCTTTTAATTTGGTTAAGAATGTTCTATAACTGGCGCAATATCATAAAGAATTACTTAAGGGCCCTTTTACTAAAGTGCACTAAAATCTGAGCTAAATGCATCATAATGCAGGATTCTACCAAGCACTAAGCCCAGATTTCATGCGGCACTTTTTGGGGCCTTCAATTTTGTACTGCAGGTCATGTGTTAATGTAGCCATTAGCGTGCAGTACCTGCAGGCATTAACATAGATCTATTACTGCTTCCTATTAGAAGACACTCAGGCCCCGATGATCAAAGGTAATGCGGGCCCAGCATAGAATGATCAGAGGGGTCTGGCACAGCAAATAGCAAGCACAACAAGGAATACCGCAGAGCTCATTTAAATGATATTTAAATAAGCTGTGCAGTATTCCACCTGTATGATCAGAGCACTGTACTCTGATCGTACGGGCAGAATACTGCCCTAATCCTACACCAGCTCCGAGCTGGTGTTAGGCTTAAGGCTCCTCTCTTCCTTCTCCCCCTCCAAGCCAGGTAGCCCAGGCTGCCACCATCAGTTCTGGGGGGTCCAGTGGACCCCTGAACACCCCCACCCCCCCACCACAATGGTTAAGGCCTCCCTCGCCCTGGTGGTCTAGTATCCCCAGGCCCCAAAACACACGCCCTGGACACCGACCCAGGGGATGCACTGGGCTGGGCTTCTCTACCATATAAGGATGCACTGGGCAGGGCAAGGCACTTCCATTTTGAATGCAGCGGGAGGAGGGAGTACTACTCTCTCCTCCTGGGTACAGGGGGTTGGAGTTGGCTACAGCTAGGGTCCCACAGGACCACCAGGTATTTTTTTTTGTATTGGGGGCTGGAGGTCCATCAGACCTCCAGCCCTCCGTGTCGGGGGGGTGGGGAGGGGGTGGAGTAGTGTATTCTATAACTGTGCATGCCCAAGCACAATCCTCCTGCAGAAGCACCCCAATGATCAAAACTAATAGCGTGCATAAATTTGCATGCTATTAGTTTTGATCATTGGGGCATTGTTTCCCTGCGCTGTTCCACCCAGTGGCTTAGCTACGTGGGACCACGGGGGCCTGGGCCCCCCAAATTTCCTTTGGGCTCCTGGTTTTGCCGGCGGTGGTCAGTGTTTTTTTTAAATGCTGATCATCGCTGGCTAAATTATCCACTGATATTCAGTGCCAGCACTGAATATCGGAGGCTGATTTGGGGCAGGCAGGTTGCTGCAGCTTATACAGGCCCGGCTGATATTCAGCCAAGCCCACATAAGAGTTATGTGACCCCGGCTGAATATTGGGTCGAGGCTACATACGTTTTAAACATTTTTTAAAGTTTAAAATCCTCTGAGCCCCTGACACATCGCATCCCTTCCTTTCTCCCTCTCAACCCATGTCCACAAGCCACTCCTCCCACAAATGGAACCACTCCCCCAACTCCCCTGGAGTCCGTGCAATGCCCCCAGGCCTACCTTAATCCTTTGTGGTCCAGTGGTGGCTGTTGGGGGCAGGAGCAGAGCCCCTTCGCTCCTGCCCCTTGTGGCACCTTTGCAAAATGGCTGCTGTGACCTCTCGCGGCAGCTCACAGTACTACATGGGGGGGTTAGGGGAGTGGCACCATTTGCGGCGGGAGTGGTTTGTGGACATGGGTTGGGACCGTGAGAGGAAGGGATGTGACATGTTGGGGGCTCGGGATTTCAATTTTTTAAAAGACGTATGCAGCCCACGAACTGATATTCAGCCGGGTTCCACATAAGCTTAAGAGGGTGAATTGAGGACAGCTTTTGAGCTGTCCCAAATTCACCCACTTAAGCTCACCCGCTTAAGCTTATGCTGGCTCCAGCTGAATATTGCCAGCACCCACATGTACCCTGACTCCTCCGCAACACACACCTTGGCACGCCCCTGACTGGCCCACTTTTGGGGGCTGGTCAGGGCTGATATTCAGTGGCATGGCCCGGTTTACTGCTGCTGAATATTGGTGGTTAGGCAGGGACAAGCGATTTAAGTGGGCCAGAGCCTCTCTGGCCCTCTTAAATTGATCTGAATATCAGCTTCTTTATTTTTAGCATGTGGGTAGCGCATGCACATGTGCATCTTACCACAGGTGTCTTGTGGTGCCCCGAAGTGCGCCATTTTAATCTGCAGTAAGCAAAAGTTAGTGCTTACTGCAGCTTGGTAAAAGTACCCCTTAAATACATCCGATTTTTTATTCAAAATTGAAAGCCTATATTACTAAATGTATATGTATAGAACTGTATAGCCTCATCCTCATCCAGATCTTGATTGGCACAGGGACTCCATAGCTTCCCAGGGGCAAAAAACACTACAGTCTCCTGGTACAGTTCAATTCCACATTCCAGCAATGAAAATTACTCACCCAGGAGCTGAAATTTTCAAAACTTTCCATGGGTGCACATTAACCTTTGGGACCTAAGATAATTTTGCAGTGGGGGGCTTGAAAGGGAAGATCATATATGTAGCATAAAATCTAAAGTAAGAAATACATTCTTCAATGCATGTTTGAGGTCTCTGTAAGTGTTTTGATTTATGGTTTTGTACATCATATACATGGATCATTAATAGGATTCTTTTGTAAGCTCTTTGAGCAGGGACTGTCTTTC
Source organism: Microcaecilia unicolor (assembly GCF_901765095.1). Taxonomy (NCBI): domain Eukaryota; kingdom Metazoa; phylum Chordata; class Amphibia; order Gymnophiona; family Siphonopidae; genus Microcaecilia; species Microcaecilia unicolor. The sequence continues at coordinate 158,732,834 of NC_044031.1, forward strand.
TTCTATGTTTGTGCAGCACTGCGTATGCCTTGTAGCGCTATAGAAATGCTAAATAGTAGTAGTAGTAGTAGTTTATGGGTTATTTAAATATATCTTCTACAGCAGCCTAATCTTGTTAAAATATTGTATATAATCGTTTGACTGGAAGTTTCGAGTGGAAAAAAGGTTCGTGCTAATCCTGGTATTTCTTTATTGTTAAATGCAACATTTATTGATTGACCAGATGCTTGTCTCACTGACCAACAAAGAGCTCACGGCTTATGCAAAAGCAGGGGCAGTGGCAGAGGAGGTTCTGTCATCAATCAGAACAGTCGTGGCCTTTGGGGGGCAAGAGAAAGAGATCAACAGGTCAGTATCCTGGAATGGAAGACATGTATTTGTATTGCATACCTAATACTGCCAATAGCTTACCACATCTCTGTCATTTTTTAAATAGATACACAAGCAATCTGAGTGAAGCAAAAAACTTTGGCATAAAGAAAGCTATTGCTGCTCAGCTCTCCCTTGGTTTTGTATATCTAATTATACACGCATGCTATGGGCTTTCATTTTGGTACGGAACTACCTTGATACTTGGAAATTATGGTTATTCTATTGGGTCTGTTCTTGTGGTAAGTTCTCAAGGCTAACAAAGGGCTATTTCTTAAAATGTATGATTCTAGAAATATGCTGGTCAATATTCAAATGCCATATTTATTTATTTTTTTAATGCTGTATATTCAGCAATGCTACCTAGATATTGAGGATCACCCCTGCCAATATTTAGCCCATGGAAAGCAGACCAGCTAAGTCCCACAATTGGAGCTGGGCTGTTTCCAGTGACCGGTACTGAATATCTGTTTTTTTCTTGCCAATTTAAACTTAACTGGCAAAGTTAATTCTCAGCGCTAGCCGGTTAAGTTTATAGCGGCTAAAAGTAGGACTGCTATTTAGGGGGCCTACAAAGGCACGCTGAAAAATGGCCTGCGGTAGTGTAGACGCATGTTTTGGGCATGTGCAGAATCATTTTTCAGTGCACTGCAAAAAAAAATGCCTTTTAAAAATTTTTGCTGAAAATGGAACTGCGGCAAATTGAAAATTACCACATGCCCATTTTGGGTCTGAGACCTTACCTCCAGCCATTGACCTAGCAGTAAAGTCTCATGCGGTAAGTGGGCGGTAATGACCTACATGCATCAAATGCCACTTGGCGTGCATCCAATACGCGTGTCCGAAAATAAAAATTATTTTTCCAATCTGTGTATCGGATAGGCGCCAAAAATGAAATTACTGCAAGAGCCATGCAGTAGGCGGGCGGTAACTCAATTTTGGTGAGTGTTGGCCCGTGTAGATGCTTACGTGGCTTAATAAAAGGGCCCCTAGGTGGTTATATTTGGCCGCTAAACTTGGCCAGCAATGCACTGAACATTCACGATGAGTCGGTTATATCACATAATATAGCCAGTAAGCCACTATGCACCAAACGGTATCATTCAGTGAAGACACCCAACTATCTCTCACTGAATCTTAGTGCTTAGCCGGTTCAGGGGCGTAGCCAGACACCCAATTTTGGGTGGGCCTGGGCCCAAGATGGGTGGGCAGAAGAACCCCACCCCATCCCATAGGTGATGCTGTCTCTCCTCTCGCCTGCATGCCATATGGTCTCTCAAATATCCCTCCTCTCCTGCACACCTTTTACATTTCAGATTTTCAGTGAGGAGCAACTAATACACACTACTCATGTAGATCCCGCATCCTTCCCACTGATGCAGCTTCCTGTTTCCGCATAGGCGGGAATACGTCAGAGGGAAGGCTGTGAGGCCAGTGTAAGCAGTATGTATCAGTCGCTGCTTCCTGTAGGCGAAGATCTGCTATTTATAAAGTATACAGGAGGGACAGTTGTTGGGAGTTTTCAGCTTGGGAATCTCTGCCAGCCACATCATAGGTGTGCTGCTACTGGTGGGCCTGAGCTCAAAGTGGGTGGGCCTGGGCCCACCCAAGCCCACCCTTGGCTACGCCACTGAGCCGGTTAAGTGCTATTTGACCAGCCAGGAGCCATTCAATGCTGGTTAGATAGTGCTGCATATCAGTCTGAGTGAATATACATGGAGATTGGAGACCACCACTGACTTTATGGATTGCAGTGATAATCAGATACTATACCATAAAATACATATAGCTAAGTATTTTAAATTAAGCTAATCTTTTTACTTTCCTATGAATGATTACTACAAAAAATATGCATATAGCAGCTAAATATCCAAATGCATTTATCCATATAGTGGAAGCTGCTCTATGGATGTGTCCTATTCGTGATTTTTCAACAGTATTTTCCAAATAGTTCCACTGAAAATTCTTACAGACCACCCCAGCACCGGCTGGAGGAAGGGTTGAGCATGGGCGTTCCTCTAAACTCTACAAATAGTCAGCAATATCAAGACAGTGCCTGGGTGGAGGAAGGGTGGAGCACGGGTGTTCCTCCAACTCTAGAAATAGTGGGCGCTGTCTTCAAGTGCAGCGTCTAGCTTAGCTGTTTCCATCATCTGCTTTTGACTACATCTCGCTTCCAGAGCACTACTTTTCATCTGTTGCCAGTGCAAGGACAAAGTTGTTTCCATCTGAGAGGGTTGAGTATGGGAGCTTGCTCCTCCCCCTCTCTGACTTCACCCATGGGGCTCTGTTTAAGTGCAGCACCTAGTGGCATGCCACTGCTCAGTGTATCACCTAAGGCACAAGCCAAAGGCATGATCCTTTGTATGGTGCCTGGAGTGCAGTCTGGAGTTATAGGATCACTGGGGTTTTTCTTTTTTGAAGTGGGATTTACAGTTGAGGGCTTGTGAAAGACATCTAAATTGCTGGCAGAAACTGGAGGACTTTAGATAAGTTATACAATGTCTGGGTATATTGTTTATTTTGGAATCTTTTACTTAGAATGGTTTGAATTACTGACAAAATGAGGCTATTGTTAGTAATTTTACTGCCGTTTATATGTTCGGGAAGGGATAGAGGTTTTAATGATGAATATGGAGCAACAGTTAATTTTAAGGATATACCCCCAGGTTATTTTAATACGTGTAGGTATTAATTGAATGATACTGAGGGAGTTTATAATGAAGGATGTACAGAGGCTGGTTTAACTGAATAGCCAATTGATGTGATTATTGGAAATAGACCAAAAGAATGAAAGTAGGATTTCCTATCTGAGAAAGGCTAACTATGGTAAAGATAAGAATGAGGAAATACAGCCTATGCCATGTTATTTTAATCACTAAATAGCCCCAGTCTTATTGAATACAAAATATCTTTATTAAACACGTGTGCTTCAAAACCTGCTCACGTGTATTTAAAACCTTTATTCACAAACAATATTCTCTTATATCTTTCATGCTCATTCACACCTTATAGTACCTGCATAGAAAATCTATAACAAGGAGGATTTATATATACATGACTTTCTTGAATATCATTACACACTGTGTCAAAGTTCATGATATCTCGTCTCTCAAAGAGGCATCACAGAATTAGAAATAAGAAACCTTTGCATATGTCCATTCACTCTGCTCTTCCGGTTTCCGGTTTCACATGAAGTTTCATGAAAGTTCAAGACAAACCCCAACACACTTCTCTGGGGGTAAACAACTCCACTTGCAATAGATTTCAGGCACTACATTAGCGGGATGAGACTTTTCAATCTCATAACTGCTGTTACTCTAGTCCTTAAGCAAGCATCGGCTCCTCTATGCAGGACCGCATTTCGTTCTCTTCATCAGGAGGAACCACCATATCCCCTAAAATTACACAATTCCACTGTCACCCCTTCAATTCAAACCTTTAAACAAATTAATTTCTCATCAAAATACAATGTTTTATATATTATAACTGCACTTACTTTAACTTTAACGCTGCCAAACAGAATTGGTTAAAGTAAGTGCAGTTATAATATATAAAACATTGTATTTTAATGAGAAATTAATTTGTTTAAAGGTTTGAATTGAAGGGGTGACAGTGGAATTGTGTAATTTTAGGGGATATGGTGGTTCCTCCTGATGAAGAGAACGAAATGCGGTCCTGCATAGAGGAGCCGATGCTTGCTTAAGGACTAGAGTAACAGCAGTTATGAGATTGAAAAGTCTCATCCCGCTAATGTAGTGCCTGAAATCTATTGCAAGTGGAGTTGTTTACCCCCAGAGAAGTGTGTTGGGGTTTGTCTTGAACTTTCATGAAACTTCATGTGAAACCGGAAACCGGAAGAGCAGAGTGAATGGACATATGCAAAGGTTTCTTATTTCTAATTCTGTGATGCCTCTTTGAGAGACGAGATATCATGAACTTTGACACAGTGTGTAATGATATTCAAGAAAGTCATGTATATATAAATCCTCCTTGTTATAGATTTTCTATGCAGGTACTATAAGGTGTGAATGAGCATGAAAGATATAAGAGAATATTGTTTGTGAATAAAGGTTTTAAATACACGTGAGCAGGTTTTGAAGCACACGTGTTTAATAAAGATATTTTGTATTCAATAAGACTGGGGCTATTTAGTGATTGATAATACGAGTGCTCCAGCAGCTCTATTGAGTCCCTAATTGTATAATATGTTATTTTAATGCCAGGTCAGTTTGCAACAAAACTGTACTTTTAAAAGACCTAATTGAGGGCTTAGATATAGGTCTTCTCTTAATTATTGAAACTTGGTTGGTAGATAAAGATAGTCCTTTGTTAATTAGTTTGTGTTCACCAGGTTATAAGATAATTCACAGCCCCAGAACTCAGAAAAAAGGGAGAGGGTTGGGTATTATTTATAAAAGTTTTTTAGATTTTAAATTAGTTGATTCTATAGAAGTACAAGGATTGGAGTAATGGTCTGTTAAAGATGATGCTTTAGAAGGTTCATTTGGGATTATATTAGTACACAGACTACCTAGCCTATGGTCACAGGTGGAGACCCAACTAGTTACATGTGTAGCAAAATATTCTGCCATCTTTCCTTATGTAGTTTTAGTAGGGGATATGAATCTGCATATGGAGCATAGAATGGATCCCTTTTTGCATATGGAGCATAGAATGGATCCCTCTGTGCAAAGCTTTTTAGGTTTTTTTAGGTTCTTTCCTGTTTCAGTTTAATGCTGCTAATATTACACATGAAAAGGGTCATTCACTTGACTTAGTTGCATTTTTTAAATATATCTAATGTATTATTTTCTATGTCTTGTGTTGAATGGTCCGAGGTTCTATGGTCTGATCATTATTTGGCAAATTGTATGCTTTATGATCTATATGATTGCAGACAGATTCCTTGTTATTTTACAAATTAAAAAAAAATTGCAACCCTAGAAGGAAGATTGAGGCAGGCAGGGTTTGGTCATTTATGGTAAGACAATTGGATGATAATTTGGGAACAACTGATTATATGTTGAGGGAATGGGATCATCAAGTTGACAGAGCCTTAGATCAGTTTCCTGAAGAGGAGGTTAGGAAAAAAACCCGAGTTAAAAAATCACGGTGTACAGATTCATTGAGAGAATTGAGGAGATCTTAAAGCACTTAGCCTTACAAAGTTCCATAGGTTACTATGGAACTTTGTAAGGCTAAGTGCTTTGAAAATGAGCCCCTCTTAGAAGACTGGAAAGAGCATGGAGGAAGACTCTGAACCCACAACTAAAGAAGGATTGGAAGGCTATGATAAATCTTACAAATTTGCTGTTTCTGAGGCTAAAAATAACATATAATCAAAAATTAATAGGGAAGGATCATTTGGATCAGAAGAGTCTGTTCAAGATTTTTAGGACTTTGACTAACCCTGCTTCCGTTACCCAACTATCTGAGGAATTACGGCCCTCAATGGAGGACCAGGCTAACTGTTTATAAGGTCAGCTTTATTGTCACATGGCTTTGAATTTTTTAAGGGGATGCAAGATGTGGATGAGATAATGATATTATTGAAGATCGTATGTGGTCTGCTTTTGGTAAAGTTCAAGTAAGAGAAGTATATTTTATGTTGAAGAAGATGGTTGGCAAATATCTGTTAGATCACTATCCCTCTCATTCACTAAGCAGTATTCCAATGGAGTTGGTTCAATGTTTTACTCTATTGCTGAATAACATGCTTGACGAGGGCCACTTCCCTTCAGAAATAGGGAAAATTATACTGACATCAATCCCGAAATCATCAGGTGTGGACCTGACTGAGGTAACTAATTTCTACCCTGTGGCTAGCCAGCTATATCAAGACAGTGCCCAGGTGGAGGATGGGTGGAGCATGAGTGTTGTTCTTTAACCTCTATAAATAGTCGGCAATATCAAGATAATGGTGGATAATGCTGTTGAAAATTCACAGGGCACTTATTCAAATAGCAGCTGCCACTATACCAATACATGGTTTTAAATATCAGGCTGGTTATGCACGGATTTGAAATAAATAGCTTTCTGATCATGTTTCTAGTGTTAAAAAAGTGATAGAGTTACACTCTGGGAACATGAGAAGCCTAAGAATGCAGTAGATGATAAAATATGAGCAAGGGAGACAGAAATACACCCTGTGTGACAAGATCCCTAGCACTCACTGTGCTGTGGCCAAGCAGGGGAAGCAATGTATCGTGCACAGTTTTGGTGCCTCCACTGTCCTTGTGCCCTGCACCCTGCCTGAACATCGCTCATTATGGCCCTGAATATGAGAACAGATGTTACAATTTTCAGGAATAGGTTAATAAAATAGTTGGTTCATTTACCCAATTAATGGAGCAGAGCTCTGAAAGGTTGCTGGAAAAGATGTTCCACCAGCTACTACTTGTTAGCCTTTAGTTTGTATGTATTTAGTGGACCAACATGACAAACACACTATATACCTATAAAATAGTTTAATCATGAACTTTATCTACTAAAGTGTGTTACTGAATATCCCCCCTGTTTACTAAGCAATAGTTTGAATGGGCTATGTCGGTAGTGCTGTGCAGCAGCCACTAGCATGGCTTAGTAAACAGGGGGGGGGGGGGGGGATGGGGTATGTATGTTAAAATGTGTATAATATATGTATTTTGTAACACACATCTATTGATACCACTAACACAAAGCTAGAGTCATTAACACAGCTACATTCAAATTATGTGATATTGTTAACTTGTAATGCAACCTCAGTTTAAACATGTAAATGCCATGATAATACGTTTATTAGTTATTACAGTGGAATTTGCTAAAATGCATTAACTTTTTTGGGCTGTGTTACCTTTGGAAGTAAAGTGGCAGGACTTCGGTAGGGCACTCTCCTACTCCTAGAAATGGGGTTGTGGGAATGAGGGAATTAAGGTATGCGGTGTTGGAGGGTTTTCATACTTCATAGAGTGGGTTGGGGATCTGTTTTCACTGGAGGGGCAGACAGGGGTCTATTATGTTTGTAACCCCTTTTCTGGTTTCGCCTGATCTCAGCAGTCTATACAAATCAAGCCTATATCTCCGGGTCAGTTAATACAGGTTCTAGGAAGCTACACAGACAGCAATTGTGTTAAAGTGATTGAGTTCAAGTTAATATAGTCATTTTTATGCCATCACACTTTGCATCTCATTCGCTTTCTGGATTAAAATGCTTTTTAATGCTGGTGCTAAAATTACACATTACCTGCCTATTTTAACATGGATTAGTTGATAAGGCTTCTGTTATAGGAACAGAGAACTATCTGGAAGCATTCTCTGTAATGGATTTGTACTAATGTTGCAGAAATTATATTTGACTTGACCTGGAAGCCGTATGGGTTGGCTCCATGGAAAGTTATTCATCAACAATCTGGGCATATGTCTGAATTTTATAAAATGGCAGCACAAGTGAGATTTACGGCTCTCTGTGCATTTGAGCCATGAACTCTATCTACAAACACAATATTGCGGCATATGGAATGTAGAAAGTAACTCATTATTTTTGTACATATTCGTGATTCATAACTATATATATTGAATTTCTGATAAAGATCAGATTATATTTTGTAATTAGTTTTCTTTCTTTCTGTAGGTTTTTTTCTGTGTGATATTCAGTAGTTATTGTATTGGACAGGCATCCCCTCACTTTGAAGCCTTCTCCATTGCCAGAGGTGCAGCTTTTAACATTTTTAAAATAATCGACCAGGTAGTACATTTTCTTCGTCTTGTATCCCATTTGTCAGTTCTGACTAAATAGTTGTCTGAACATGTTTGCAGATGTCTGCCCTGGGTCAAGGTTTTCTTTGCTTTTGTTTCCCATACTGAAATCATACAATACTAAATCCTTTTGAAAAAGATACACTATTTCACCTCCATGCAAAGAAGGTCACTTGAAGACTTTTTGCCTGATTTACAATATTAACCAAATCAGTCAGGCACTGTTTCGTTTAAATGCTGCATATGTATAACAACAACACCTCAGGAAATCTAAGATATTTTATTGAGATCCACAAACTCCAGAGAATCAACATGGGTAAAGGGTCGGTCAATGAACCTCAGCAGTAACACACTGAGGGGCATAATCGAACGAAAATGTCTATCTCCATGGGCGTTTATCTCCGAGAACGGGTCCATGAAGGGGAGGACCGAACCGTATTTTCGAAAAAAATAGACGTCCATGTTTTATTCGACAATTTGTGAGCTGGGTGTTTTTGTTTTTCAGCAATAATGGGAAATGAAAGCGCCCAGCTCAAAAACGAATAAATCCAAGGCATTTGTTCGTGGGAGGGGCCGGGATTCATAGTGCACTGGTCCCCCTCACATGCCAGGACACCAACTGGGCACCCTAGGGGGCACTTTTACAAAAACAAAAAAAAGGTAAAAGAGCTCCCAGGTGCATAGCACCCTTCCTTTGTGTGTTGAGCCCCCCAAATCCCCCTCAAAACCCACTGCCCACAAGTCTACACCATTACTATAGCCCTAAGGGGTGAAGGGGGGCACCTACATGTGGGTACAGTGGGTTTGGGAGGGTTGGACGACTAAGCATTAAGCAGCACAATTGTAACAGATAGGGGGGGATGGGCCTGGGTCCACCTGCCTGAAGTCCACTGCACCCCCTAACAACTGCTCCAGGGACCTGCATACTGCTGCCAGGGAGGTGGATATGACATTTGAGGGTGAAAATAAAAAGTTGTGAAACATCATTTTTTGTGGTGGGAGGGGGTTAGTGATCACTGGGGGAGTCAGGGGAGGTCATCCCCGATTCCCTCGGGTGGTAATCTGGTCATTTAGGGCACTTTTTGGGGCCTTATTCGTGAAAAAACAGGGTCCAGGAAAAGTGCCCTAAATTCTAGCTACAAACGCATACTTTTTTTCCATTATCGGCGAAAGGCGCCCATCTCTCCTCAGCCGATATCCAAGCCCCAGTTCCACCTTCGCCACTCCTCCGACATGCCCCCGTCAACTTTGTACGCTTCCGCGATGGAGTGCAGTTGAAAACGTCCAAAATCGCCTTTCCATTATACCGCGTTATTCGTTTTTGTGAGATAAACATCTATCTCCCGATTTAGGTCGTAATATAGGCGTTTTTGTCTTTCGATTATAAGCAGGATAGTGTCTTACATACTCAAGTCTTCACTAGTTCCATGACCGCCTTCTTCCTATGCTGTTGATATTTTAAACACTTTTTTTGCATAAACTTATCTAATATTTATCTTATATCTTATATCCACTCCTACCCTAGCTGATATAAAATTTAACCATCTCTCTGACCTCATGTGCAACTTTCTGTAAATTAGTTGTCGTACTTTCTAACTCTTCTTATTCTCTTATCTATCTATATGTTCCAACTTTGCTTATACCCTTCACTGTCAATTAAAATGTTCTATTACGTACTGTGTTGACATTGTAAGTAGTATACTATGCCATACTTTGTATTGTTATTTGAATATTTTACTGCTGTAATTGCCTATTGCTCATGTTTGATTTATTCTTACTGTACACTGCCTTGAGTGAATTCCTTCAAAAAGGCGGTAAATAAATCCTAATAATTAAATAAATAAATACATTAAAAATATCATTAAAATTATGTTATCAATAAATTGTACTCATCTTTAGATTACAAACTCTGATCTAGTCGGCATGGGGCACTCTTCTCCCCCATGAAGAGTGCCCCTGTGCCGACTACATCAGAGTTTACAATCTAAAGATGAGTACAATTTATTGATAACATAATTTTAATGATATAAGATAAATATCAACAACATGGGAAGAAGGCAGTTATAGAACCAGTGAAGACTTGAGTATGTAAGACACTGTGTATGAGCAAATTGAACACAGTGCATTACTGCTGAGGTTCATTGATCAACCCTTTACCCGTGTTGATTCTCTGGAGTTGGTGGATGTCTATAAAACATATTAGATTTCCTGAGGTGTTGTTGACTTACAATATTGTGATTAAGCATTTTCTATTGAAATTGATCATAATTTTGTCTGAATAGGTTGAATATTCACCACACAGATCTTTGATGAATCATGTTACTTTGACAGAGAGCTAACATCAAATTTCATGTCTGTTGTGTAACACAGAGGGATCTGTACTCAACAGAAACGTACTTGAATCTCTAGAGATCATATATTACAATCTACAGGTCCCTTAGGATTTTGCTTGACTAGACATTTTTACCTTGAGAAACGTCCAACTCAAAAACTTGTTATAACTCTAAGTTTTGAAGAAATATTGTGGGTTTAAGTGGAGAGATGTCATAGGCCCTGTAAAGTGTGAAAGACTGAAACTTTGCTACAGTTTAGTACTGATATCACAACAAATGAAAGACCAATACTGAATTGACCACACTTGGATGATATTGAACTGGCCACTTTGATTATAGTTACCAGTTCAAAGATCATCACTGAAGACAGAGAGAAAACTGAGCTATGGCATAAAATAAAATTCAGATCCGCAGGGCCAGTCCAAGGGTATCAGATACCCTAGGTGAACCATCAAGCATGTGCCTCCCCCCCCACACACACCTAGCCCGTAGTTCAACATCTCCCCTTTTCTACCCTCCTCTCTAGCTGTCCAGCGTCTCTCTCCTTGCCTGCACTCCAAGATGTCTTGCATCACTCCCCTCTTCCTTTCTCTCCCAAGGTGTCCATCTTTCCCCTTCCCTCCTCCCTCCCAGGTGTCCAGGATCTCTCCCTTTTCATACTCTCCTACCACCACTGTTACCACCCCCATACCTTACCACTCACTGCAGTAGATGAGGCATGCAGATACTGCAGCAGGCCCATACCCACTCACAAATACAAACCATCTACACAACATTGACTGCTAGGACAATTCTATCCTCCCATGCAGAAAAATATCTAATCTACTGCAATGAAAATGATGGACTAATGATTTATTGTTTGTGGCTCACAGCTATACTGCTACAGTACTGTTTACTACTATTCTTTCTGGTTTTCTTTCTAGAAACCTTATATAGACAGTTTTGCATTGGATGGACATAAACTTGATTTTGTGAAGGGAACTGTGGAATTTAAGAACGTGCACTTTAGTTATCCCTCAAGACCAGATGTTCAGGTACAGAAAGCAAACTGCTTCCTCCCTTGTTGGTTTTTGGATCATTAGCATAAAAATTTCAGATATTAAGTATAAAGATAAGATTTTAATATCATAGATCTGTCAGGAGGTGTTGATATGGATGCATGCTTTCTATTTCATCTTCAATATGAAAGCAACAGGATTGATGTCATTCTTGCCAGTTATAAAACATCAAATTACACATAAAAGAACACATTGCACTTGTATACATAAACTGCACGACTGATCCAAGTTTCCAAGTTTATTTACAATTTCCTACTCCACCCTCTGAGGACCTTCAGGGTGGCTTACAATCTACAAAAATAGGCAAAGGAAGAAGTATACGTAAGGAGGAAAGAGAAAAGACAGTCAATATTCAGCTGGCAGTGGTCAGCATTTTTGTAGGCATGAACCTTCACCAACTAAATTAGACACAGATATTCAATGTCAAGCCATGCCTGGGCACCAGCATTGAATATCCAGATATGGCTGGACATGTACTGGCACTGGCATATATGTGGGTACCAGCCAATGTTCAGATGGGAACACAAAAGATCTCGCCCTCCCCTTTCCAATCTCTTCTGATCCTTCCACTCTGTTCTGATCCCTGCCAGAAAATCTCACCCACTTTCCAATCCCCTCCTCCCAGCTTCCTGACCTGGCTCCTCTTTTCTGATTCTCCCTATCCTACACACACTCTGTTCCAATCCCTCTGGCTCCTTGATTTGACCTCCGCACTCTATTCCTAAACTCCACCAACCCAGTACCCCCTTCACCCCTGGGATTTATTTGGGGGAGATCTCTAGAGTCTAGTAGGATGGGGCTTGTCACAAAATGCCTAGCCACCTGCCTGGGGTTACCCCACAGCCATTTAGAGGGTCTATCCTCAGCACAGCTCAGGTCCACCTGCACCTGCCACTTGTGCTGTACACTAGTACCCTCCTCCCACGACTGGGTCCCAACCACCTCTGGGCAAGTCTCCCACTTTCAAATTATCCCCAGTGATTTCTAGGTTACTGGGGACCACACTCCCAGTGGTCCCACAGTTCCCAGAAAGCACTCACAGACCCAACACACAAACTACCAAGATTCTTAGTCAGTCCAGACAAGCAGGGGTAATAAACTCAAAACGATTTGCTTATATCTACTATATTACACTTGTTCTTTATGTAATACCAACTGTTTCTTTGCTCTTGTATTGTGATTGCCATGATTGAATATTGTAAGCCACATTGAGCCTGCAAATAGGTGGGAAAATGTGGAATACAAATGCAACAAATAAATAAATAAATTATGAAAAAGTATAACAGAAAAGGTGCAATCAGCAAAACAATAACAGGTAACTGAAATATGGATCAATTATAACACTATCTAAACATTTGTTTACTATCTAAATAGTACCTGGGGAGATCAGGACATATAGCTGCTCACAACCCAACACACAAACCACCACTATTCTTAGTCAGTCCAGACAAGCAGAGGGAATAAACTAAAAATGTTTATTGTCATGAAAAATTAGAACAATAAACAGAAAAGATGCAATCAGCAAAACAATAACAGGTAATTGAAATATGGATCAATTATAACACTATCTGAACATTTGTTTACTATCGAAATAGTACCTGGGGAGAACAAGATATTAAATGATGGCAGATAAAGACTTGAACAGTCCATCCAGTCTGCCCAACGGTCACATTCATTATCAATTCATGATTAAATGAAAAATGAATGTGATATTATATATTCTATCAGAAGTTTTTCTTTGGCATTTCTGGGACATAGACCGTAGAAGTCCGCCCAACTCTGTCCTTATGTTCCATCTACTGGAGTTGCCATCAAAGCCCACTCCAACCTATCCAAATCCATCTTGTCATTTGCGGGACCCAGACTGTAAAAAAGTCTGACCAGCACTGTCCTCGGTTCCAGCTACTGAAGATGTTATTGAAGCCTTTTCCAGCCTATTGTAAACTGGATTGCCATATCCAGACACAGACCTACAAAGTCTGCCTGGCACTGGCCTTAGTTCTTTACAGCCAGAGTAGCCATCCAAGCACCACCCACACATCCACCCCCTGCAGCCATTTTATTTTAATGTATTTTTGTTTTCTACCATCTATTTTTAAATACAGTTCCTCTGTGTTCATCCCACACCTTTTTGAATTCCATCACTGTTTTTGTCTTTACCACCTCCCTCAGGAGGGCACGCCAGGCATCGACCACCCTCTCCGTGAAAAAGAATTTCCTGACATTACACCTAATGTTTACCACCCTGTAACCTCAGTTCATGTCCTCTAGTTTTACCATTTCACCTTCTATGAAAGAGATCTGTTTCTATATTAATACCTTTCAAGTATTTAAACACCTGTATCACATTTCCCCTGTCCCTCCTCTCCTCTACAGTAGACATATTCAGGTTGTCAGTGGGGGGGGGGGGGGGGGGGGGGGTGCTTCAATGTTGTATTTTCAATCACTAGGGACAGGCAGGTTCCTTGGAATCCTGCAGACCTTGTCTGTCCCACACTATTGAAAATGAGATGCTGAAAGAGCACTCCCCACTGGCAGGACTGAAGGTGGAGGACTCCTGCACAGCTTAGAGGGAAGATTGGTGACTCCTATGATTGGATATTTTTTGTTATTTATTTATTTGTTTGTTGCATTTGTATCCCACATTTTCCCACACATTGGCAGGCTCAATGTGGCTTACATTTTGCCGCAATGGTGATGACCATTAACGGAATGATAACATAGAAAAGAATTACACTTAAGGTATAGAAGAATATCAAACAAATTAGATGTTGAAGATAAAATAGCAAGTTAATTAGAAGTAAATAAATAAACAATTTAAGATAAGGTAAGAAAAGTTAAAACTACAACTGCATTTTAATTTGCTGCACCAGTCACTAGAGCTAAGAATAAACATCTTATTTTGCACCCTTTTGAGAGTGTTACACTTCAGTCTGACATTTCTTTGGAGTCTTACTTACTCCATTTTGGGGACTTCTTTTAGCCCCATTTTGAGGAATCTTTCTCTTCCTCCTGAGAATGTCTGAAATTTGAATGTAATTGATGCTGGGACTCCAGTTTGTGAGGAAACCTGCAAAGTTCCCCCTCAGATTTCAGCAACAACTTCTAGCATTGTCTCTGAGCTTCCCATATAATGGGTTTTGGAAGATAATTTAAAGTAGGTATCATTGAAAGATATTTAACGGCAATTCTATAACTGAGCACAACAATTTAGGTGCTCAAATGCCATGTACTGAATACTAATTCTATAATGGAATTAGGGTGCTAAGATTCCAGACATTCAGAGGAGGCCGGTTCAAATCCCACTGCTGCTCCTTGTGATCTTGGGCAAGTCACTTAACCTTCCATTGCCTCAGGTCCAGTTCACTGCCGCTTCCTTCTCTTTCCCCTGCCGCCACTGCAGTGCTTGCAGCTTACATTTTCAGGTCATCTGTGATTCACACAGGAACTCCTGGGTCTTCCCAGTCTGCCACATCCAGCCCTCTCTGATGCAACTTCCTGTTATGAGGGCTGGACGCGGCAGAGGGAAGTCCCCGCAGTGCCTGTGTGAATCGCGGACGGCCCAAAACTGTAAGCTGCAAGCACTGCAGAGGCAGTGGGGGAAGAAGCAGGAAGCAGCAGATGCCGGACCTGTGGGAGGAGAAAGTATAGAGCGATGTATTGTGGCACCCCTGAGAGTTCGCTGCGGCACACCAGGGTGCCATGGTGCACAGTTTAGGAACCAGTGTCCTAGCGTATATTGACATTATGGCTCCTACAGTAATGTTTAGTAAACGGTATATGTAAATTTTCAGCAGTAACACTTACAGGTATACTACTGCTGAAAATACTCATAAGTTTAAGGGGTAGATAGTCAGCTGGCGGCGGTAAATGTTTATTCATTCGCCGTGACATTATTCTCTGATATTTAATGCCAGGCCATATCCGGGTACCAGCATTGAATATCCAGGTTTATGCGGCCAGCTATCTGTTATGTGGTTAAGTGCGATATTCAGCAGTTAACTGCCTAAGCATCACTGTACAAAGATAGCACTATGTTTCATGTGGTCCAATTTGGCTGCTTAACTTAGGCGGTGAAGTTTTGACTATGGGACCACTCACAAAATAGCTGGCATTCTCTTTAGAGGTCTGTGGTATATTCAGCGGCACGAACCCGTTTCGTGCAGCAGAATATCAGCAGATAGTCCTGCACAAGCCAAAAGCCTTTTCTAGCCAGTTAAATCACTTTGAATATTGCTTTGAATATCAACCCTTAAATGTATAACTGCTATCAAATATCACCCTCATAAAGCGTGAACACAAAAAAATAAGCAAAAGCCATGTTGAAAAGCAGTACTTGACATGGCTGTTTAACTGTACATAGATATAGCAACTGTGAGGGGAAAAGTGATTTGGAGAGTTGATGGTTCTTTGAGTTTGTGTGACAGGACTTTTTGTTTTGCTTTGACTGCTGTTACTGTTTTTTTGCTGGTTCTCCCCCCTTCCCCACAACTTAATCATTGACTAACCTGCCTAATGTTTGAACCAACCCCTGACTATCCCACAGAAAAGTAAAAATAGGCTTTTCCTACTTTTTCAAACACCCAAGCTCTATTTTGTAGTTTATAAATGCTTGATTGGTTATCAGCAGTGGCGTACCAAGGGGGGGCAGTGGGGGCGGTCCGCCCCGGATGCACGCTGCTAGGGGGGTGCCGCGCGTCTGTCGACTTCACTCGTTCCCTGCTCCCTCTGCCCCGGAACGGGTTACTTCCTGTTGCGGGGCAGAGGGAGCAGAGAACGAGTGAAGTCGACAGGCGCGCAGCACCCCCCAGCAGGTAAAGATGCACCCGGGGGGGATGTCGTTTCACCAGGAAAAGGTTCCATTGTTTCGCCGCTGGGGGGGGGTGCCGCGCATCTCTCAGCAACGCTCGTTCCCTGCTCCCTCTGCCCCGGAACAGGAAGTAACCCGTTCCGGGGCAGAGGGAGCAGGGAAGGAGTGTTGCTGACAGACGCGCGGGCACGGCACCCCTCCAGCTGGTAAAGATGCACCCGGGGGGGGGTGTCCGTCGTTTCTCCGGGGGGGGGGGGGGGCGCATCGGCGATCCGCCCCAGGTGTCAGCGACCCTAGGAACGCCACTGGTTATCAGTACTCCTGTAGTTTATGAATGAAATTATATTCAGTGTTTCCTGTTTTCTGCTTCCAGGTCTTAAATGATCTTAGTCTGAAGGTTAGATGTGGACAAACAGTAGCACTGGTTGGAAGCAGTGGATGTGGAAAAAGTACAACAGTTCAGCTATTACAAAGATTATATGATCCACAACAGGGCATGGTGAGAATAAATTCATATAAAGTTATGAAAATTACTGAGTAACTACATATGAAGGAGTAGCTTAATGGTTAAAGCAGTGGGACATGAACCAGGGAAGGTCATTTCAAATTGCGCTGCTGCTCAGTGTCATCATGGGGAAGTTACTTAATTACTACTACTACTACTACTTAGCATTTCTATAGTGCTGCCAGGGTTATGCAGCGCTGTACAAGTTTAAACATGGGGAAGGACGGTCCCTGCTCTAGAGAGCTTACAATCTAATCCTCCATTGCCTTAGGTACAAACTGAAGGACTGATATTCAGCTGGTGATAGCCAGTGTTTCTTTAAATGCTGGCAGCAGCCACCTGAATTAGACTTGGATATTCAGCATATCACTGACATTCAGAGGCTGTATCTGAAGTCTTTTTCCTGTAATAAGTTAGCAGGATAGTTATCCTGCTACTGCAGCTGAATGCCAGGTTACTGCCAGTACCACCCCAACTCTACTCTAGACAATAATTTGTTGCCAAGAAGCATCCATATAATGTCTGTTCTATAAAGTAAGTGCCTACTTTCCTTTATAGAATGATAATATAATGGGTTAGATATGTATGTATAATTAAATTACAAGCCTTTATGCTAGCCATAGAACTTGTATAAGTGCTCACCAGGGGCGTAGCCAGACTTCAAAGGGAGGGGGGTCCAGAGCTCGAGGGGAGGGGGCACATTTTAGCCCCCCCCCCCCGGCGCCACCACCGCAACCCTCTTGACCCCCCCTTCCCTCCGCCAACCCTCTCCCGCCACATACCTTTGCTGGTGAGGGACCCCAACCCCCACCAGCCAAAGTTCTCTTCTCGGCCGCGCGGCGTTGCCGAATGATCTGATCAAGTTTGAATCTGTTTCTGTGCGTGCGTCTGACGTCCTGTACGTTGTACATGGAGGACGTCAGACACATGCACAGAAACTTGATCAGATCATTCAGCAAGCAACGCCACGTGGCCAAGAAGAGGACTTGGCTGGCGGGGGTTGGGGTCCCCCGCCAGCAAAGGTACGCGGCGGGGGAGGGTTGGCGGCAGGAAGGGGGGTCGAGAGGGTCGCGGCAACGGGGGTCCAGGGCCAAATCTACGGGGGCCCATGCCCCCGTGGCCCCATGATAGCTACGCCCCTGGTGCTCATGCCTAAATTGTTAAAACATGCACATAACTAAACTATTCTATCATTTACATGCGCTATTCTGTTCCCATTTGCATAGGAACAGACCTTGCTGTCTATATGTAGCAGATTACATTGTTTGTATAAGTTAAGGAGGTTTTATGATAGGAGATGGCATGAGCCTGTCTGGTTCATTATCTGGGCTGAAGGTAGTGGGCGGAGCTTGCCGCCATATTGGTTTGTCCAAAACAATACCAAAGTTGTTAAGTTTCTTTTGTTTTAGTAAACCTCCTTCGTTTTATATTCTTTCTGCTACTTCTCCTCTGAGACCTTCAGTAATTCTTGGTGTTTTTCACCATCAGTATTTGTACATTACCAGCCAGTGCCAGTCAATCCTCCCTATGAGAGGGGCTAAACTCCGAACGGACTCAATTCCTAACCCAGCACATTTCATTGTAAGCGTATGGTTCATTATTTGTGAGCAATTGCATCAAAAGAGTAATTTTGATTAAGAATTAGAGTCTTCTCTCTGGTAATAAAAATACTGGGTTTGACTACCTGAATATATATCACAAGAATGCATTGTAGAGGTCAGGATATGTATAGCAATGCACCTTACCCACCTTGCACTCCGTCTCTGCCCGTGTGTATGCCCACCGTCAAATTACTTGCCATCATATTTAGGCAACTTTTTACAGAATACCCCATGTCTTAGTTTAGTTTAATAAAAAAATTGATATACTACCCTTCAACAAAAAAAAATCAGTGGTGTACAATAAATCAAATTAAAACAGAAGGAAAGGAACGACAAAATGATCATAAAAGAAGAGCACAGTTTAACAGAGAGAGAGAGAGAGAGAGAGAGACAAGCAAGTGGACAGTAAGGTGCACATTTTCAAAGCAGATGGACATCTTAAAATGCTTTAAAAAAATCCAACTGCTAAAAACATCCAAATCCTGATTTTGGAAAGTCAGAATTTGGATGTTTCACAGTGCAGTTCATCCAAATAGCAAGGGGATGTGTTTTGGGTGGGATTAGAGAAGGCGTTTCTTCCCATTTGAAAATCCCTATTGGATGTAAACGCCCAAGTCCACCAAGAACATTTTTATCTAGACCTGTTTCAGTCACGTCCAAGTTAAAAAAAAAAGGTGCTCTGATTGAGCAGCTGACCACTGGAGGGATTAAGTCATGACCTCTCCTTAATTCTCCAGTGGTTACTGTCCCCCTCACTCTTCCCTGAAAGTGAAATTAGGAAGGAAAACCAGACTCTATGACAGCTGCAGGTATTATAGTCATTCTGAATAAAGCAGTAAGCAGAGGAGTAGCCTCTGTGAACCAACCTGCTTATAATCGAACGAGAAAAACGCCCAAGTTCCGACCTAAATTGGGAGATGGACGTTTATCTCACAAAAACGAATAACGCGGTATAATCGAAAGCCGAACTTGGATGTTTTCAACTGTACTCCATCGCGGAAGTGTACAAAGTTGACTGGGGCGTGTCGGAGGCGTGGTGAAGGCGGGACTGGGGCATGGTTATCACCCGAACAGAGATGGGCGCCTTTCGCCGATAATGGAAAAAAAGTATGCGTTTGTAGCTAGAATTTAGGGCACTTTTCCTGGATCCGGTTTTTTCACGAATAAGGCCCCAAAAAGTGCCCTAAATGACCAGATTACCACCCGAGGGAATCGGAGATGACCTCCCCTGACTCCCCCAGCCACCACAAAAAAAATGATGTTTCACAACTTTTTATTTTTACCCTCAAATGTCATACCCACCTCCCTGGCAGCAGTATGCAGGTCCCTGGAGCAGTTGTTAGGGGGTGCAGTGGACTTCAGGCAGGTGGACCCAGGCCCATCCCCCCCCTACCTGTTACAATTGTGCTGCTTAATGCTTTAGTCGTCCAACCCCCCCCAAACCCACTGTACCCACATGTAGGAGCCCCCCTTCACACCTTAGGGCTATATTAATGGTGTAGACTTGTGGGCAGTGGGTTTTGAGGGGGATTTGGGGGGCTCAACACACAAGGGAAGGGTGCTGTGCACCTGGGAGCTCTTTTACCTTTTTTTTTTGTTTTTGTAAAATTGCCCCCTAGGGTGCCCGGTTGGTTGTCCTGGCATGTGAGGGAGACCAGTGCACTACGAATCCTGGCCCCTCCCACGAACAAATTCCTTGGATTTATTCGTTTTTGAGCTGGGCGCTTTCATTTTCCATTATCGCTGAAAAACAAAAACGCCCAGCTCACAAATTGTCGAATAAAACATGGACGTCTATTTTTTTCAAAAATACGGTTCGGTCCGCCCCTTCACGGACCCGTTCTCGGAGATAAACGCCCATGGAGATAGACGTTTTCGTTCGATTATGCCACGCTAAGTGAATTATTTGCATATGTTTGGATCTCAAAGTTCCTTGCTATGGGGAATCTAACTCTATTTACAGGTGAGCTCTGCATATAACTCTCATAATAAGTTACAAAATGGTTTGCTGGTAAACTGGTTGGTGAACTTGGCTAAGTCCCAAAAAACCATCCATCTCACAGCCATAACAGAAGAGGAAATCTAGACGTGTTTCCTGTTTATGGCTGTGAGATGGACGTTTTTTTGGGACTTAGCCATTTTTTGGAAAATGCCCCCTAAATGTTAAACAGATCGCAGCTCTGCACCAAGGCTCCCCTATCGAGAGAGGGAGGGGAACATTAATCTAAATAAATGGGCCTTAAGCAAAGATTTAAAATGAGAATAAGACTGTTCCGAGTGTAGAAGGAAGAGCATTCCAAAGGGAGGTGACAATATAGAAAAAATCAGAGTGATGCGTAGATTTCAAGCAGGAAAGGTGAATCGAGGGAATAGAAAGATGAAAAGCAAGGGTAGAATGAAGAGCTCTGGAAAGGGTATGGAGACATAAGGGCTGAGAGATGAGAAGGGATGACAGAATAAAGAGCTTTAAGAGCTAAGGTGAGAATTTTAAATTGTGTATGGAAGGGAATTGGGAGCCAGTTTGTAGGGCAAATAAAGAACAAACATGGTCAGATCTATGAGCATGTGTAAGAAGGCGAATGGAGGAATTTTGAACATTCTGGAGATGAGAAAGAGAGGTTTTAGTCTAAGCGTGAAGAAACAAAACATAGCCAGAATTTTGGCATCTAAGCACATATGTACACACATATGCACATATATGTCAGTATTCTGTTCATTTGCATGTGTACTTGGTGCCTAAATGTTGATGCCTATTTTATAGAACTGGCCCCTAACTGGAGAGTGTTGTGGTGGTAAGAAAGGATATTTAGCAGCCCTATCCAGTTATGTACATAAGAACATGAATAGCCATACTGGGTCAGACCAGTGGTCTATCCAGCCCAGTATCCTGTTTCCAACAATGGCCAATCCAATTCACAAGTACCTGACAGAAACTGAAATAGTAGCAACATTCCATGCTACCAATCCAGGGGCAAGCAGAAGCTTCCCCATGTCTGTCTCAATAGCAAACTATGGACATTTCCTCCAGAATCTTGTCCAAACCTTTTTTTTAAATCCAGATACACTAACCACTGTTACTACATCCTCCGACAAAGAGTTCCAGAGCTTAACTATTCATTGAATAAAAGTATTCCCATGTAACTTCATTGAGTGTCCCCTGTCTTTGTATTTTTTGAAAGAATAAAATGGGAAAATGTGGGATACAAATGCAATAAATACATAAATAAATAAATTCACTTTTACCCGTTCTTCACCACTCAGGATTTTTTCTTACTCTGTTTACTAGTGCTGAATATCAAGCTTTTAGATTATAAACCCCCCAGAAACATGAAAATATCAACTATACCTGAATATAAATTGCCTTGAATTGCCACTGAAAGAGGCAGGAGCTAAATCCACAATCTCAACCCTTCCGTAACTACTGTATCTTCATGATGAAATAATTGGTGTTGTTTCTATCAATAGATAACATTGGATGAGCATGATATAAGGACCCTCAATGTAAAGCATCTCAGAGAAATTATTGGTGTGGTCAGCCAAGAGCCTGTTTTGTTTGGGACAACAATTAAAAACAATATAAGATACGGGCGAGAAGATGCAAGTGATGAAGAAATCGAGAAAGCTGCAAAAGAAGCAAACGCTTATGATTTTATCATGGAGCTGCCTGAAGTAAGTTTTCAACTCAAGGTAGAGAATGTCAAGGTAGATGAAATAAGGCTATCAGTTACCCCATGACTTCAGGACTGTTTCCCAATAGGTTTCTCTGAAGCTTAGACATTACCTTTCTTTGCTGCTTTTATTGAAGATTACCATGCCAAAGGGCCTCGGTGCTTCATGGCAATGATATTATATGGAATGGTGATTTAGCATATTGTGGTGCAGGCACTTATATATTATGGCATCACTGAGTTTGGCTGGATAGGCTACTGGCGTAAGGTTTTATAGTTACCATGTGGTAACTGTTGTGGTATTTCTTAGGGATGTACAGTCATTTGAAGCCACATAACTATTAATCTGTAATTACATGTGCAACTCAAAACCACACCGAAATCCACTCTGAAATGTTCATGACCCTTGCATTTCCATCAGATCCTGCGCCTAAGTTTACGTGCATTGATCCCAATTAAATCTAACAAGTGCCAATGACTGCTTGTTAAAAAGCCACCGATTAGCACTAATTGGCTTCTTATTCAATTAAATTACGTTGGGAGCATGCCTACATTTGTGTGTGAAAATTTTGATGACCTTTACAAAATAAGGGGGATAGTGTGTCTTTGTTAAATTCAACTTTAATTTAGACTTTTTTAAAATCAAGAAGAGAGATCACTTAAATAACCATCTAACCCCTGGAAGCTCTGGTCTGATCCTGATCAAAATCACCTCATCCATCTCTCCCTGTCTCTTACCCACCCAGGTCTCCCTGTTTCTCACCTAACCCACCCCATCCTCTTCGTGTGAGAATGTCGTTGTAATGCTTTTATGTGTCACTTATATATTCTGATCTGTCAACATTTGCTCATTTCTGATCTGAAGAAGAAGGTGTTACCTTTGAAAGCTAATCAAAAATGGAATAAATTAGTCCAATAAAAAAGATATCACCTTATTTTCTTTTCTATATTTTGTTTTATTTCTATTTATTACACTTTAGGCATTAAACATGAAAATTAGTGAGGCACAGAGAGCTGCATGGGAACAGGGTTAGCGGGAATCCCAAGGGGATCCCTTCCAGGTCCATGGGACTCCCGCAGGGGTCCCTTCCAGCTCTGCGGGGATGGACGCAGGGCCTGCAGAGTTTCTGCAGAAGTGTAGCGCCAGGCCAGCCTACCTATCCTTTCCTTGTGTTTCTATGCTATCTCAACAATTATAATACCACTAAAAAAATTAATGGACATGGTTGATAGCATTGAAATCCCCATAAGCACTAAGAGGAGAAGCTATCAACATGGGCTGTTGTTAAGTTGGATTATTTTACTACAAGTCAAGTTATTTTAGTAGAGGGGATGAGTGGGGATGAAATAGATTTCTTGCGGGGATGGATGAGATTCCAGTGGGGATGGGCAGGGATTGATTAAATTTCTGTTCCCGTGCAACTGTCTAGTGAGGCACTGCATTGTTATGCACTAAAAGCCATGTTAAACACCAAACACAGCTTAGCAAATAGCTATATATATTAATTGTGGAGGCTCAACCAGTTCCTTCTCTCCATTACCTATATGAATCTTTAATTCCAATTAATATTTACTAAGGGGGACTACTAGTTCATAGATGCAACTGAGCAAAACGGATTGAACATGCATCAAGACTGATTTGATAAGGTGTCATGTCTGTTTGTGTGATGCAGGCACAGCTGATACGCAGTAAACAAACACAGACTTTGACAGCCATGAGTCTGAAGCTGTGTTTGTCAAACTAAGGATCAGAGCCCAGTATTAGGTTATGGCACATCGGTAGCTAGATCATGACTCTGGCACTGTTTCAATTCTCTTTCTCACCCTCATTTTTATTTCTATTTTCTTTAGGCATTAAACATGATAGCTAATGAGGCACAGAGAGCTGCACAGGAATAGGGCTAGTGAGAATCCTGCTGTTTTGGTGGAGAGAGACAAAGTGCATTTTCAACATTCCTCAGCCAGTTCAAGTTTCTACATGACCCTTAGAAAGCTTGAGACTTGCAGTGTCCATTATTTTTCATATGATGATCACTGAAAATTGCAGGAAACCAGGCACCACGTGACTCAAAGTGACAGAGCCATGTGGATCTAGGCAGGAACTGCAGCAGTGTAGGGAATGATGAGTGACTGAGTAATTGGAAGGAGAGAATATGACCAATGACAGCAAGGGAAGGGTGAAGAATATTTTAAATGGGGCAAGGAGAGGGGTGGGAGTGGACAATGGAAACTTGGAAAAAGATTTAAAGTTCCACTGGGCTCCAAAAAATGTGTTTTTCTTCCACTGAATCCACTGAGTGATATTATGAAGCAGGCTTAGTAGTTTATCTGAGCTGTCATTGTCAAACTTTTAGTAAATATAAATCTATTTTTAATTCTAGATTTCTCTTAATTTTCTTTAGAAATTCAATACACTTGTAGGAGAAAGAGGTGCACAGCTGAGTGGTGGCCAGAAACAGAGAATAGCCATAGCTAGAGTATTGGTCCGAAACCCCAAAATTCTCCTGCTAGATGAAGCCACATCTGCTCTGGATACAGAAAGTGAATCAATAGTTCAGGCTGCCTTGGAAAAGGTAAGAAATATGATAATATATTGAATGAATGACTATATTTGTCATGCTAAATCATAGACGTTGCATAAAAGCAACCTAGGACCCAGGGGCGTAGCTGGACCTCGCGGTGGGAGGGGACCAGAGCCCGAGGTGTGGGGGTACATTTTGGTCTGCCACCACCCCCCCACCCACTGCCGAGCCAAATACCTTGGCTGGTGGGGGGGCACTGTGTGCAATCCCTGAGGTAATTTTATGAAAGCCCTTTTTCACAGGTAAGAAAGCATTTATGTGTGAAAAATCCTTATCAAATTACCCCCTAAAGTATAATTCATTCACATGGGACCTCCCATGACTAGTAGATGAAAAGCTTGATGCTAGAGAACCAGACACAAAGAAGAAAAACACAAGAACAGTATTCTTCATAGAAGTGTGACTACAAAGCATATGGAGAGAGCGAGAGAATATCATTTATCTCCCTCCCACTGATATTGAAACTCTGTGGTCGGCAAACCACAGCACTTACAGTTATACCTGCACATTAAGCACTGGAAGGTATCCAGATGCAGTGCTGAATATCTGGATGTAATGTGATCTCCATAAGTTATCTGGGTGCTGACAATATTCAGCACTGAATTGTGGCATTATATTGGTAACTTCAAGATCTGTTTCTGGACTGTCCTGGAACTACCAAGATAGCACCAGGGTGGTCAGTGAAGACTTTCAGCAGCATTATTTAGCTAACACTACTTAAAATCTGGGGATGACCCTGGCAAGCAGCTCTTATCAGGGTAAGAGCCACTTCTACCCATCAGAGTCCTAGTTTTTTAAGAGTTGGAAATAGAGAGCAGTAAAATGTGACAGACACAAAAATAGATCCAACTGTTTGGGCACTACTGGTAGGATTAAAAAGAATTTGCAAATTCACTTTGATATGTTTCCTGTACACATTACAGTGTTAAAGAGAAAATTGAGTCAAACAAAATAAATACTCTACATGAAACAGAAAGCAGCATTGAATCCTTATAGATAAAATTTCCATGTGTGAAGGGAAGGAGTATACTAGTAGGGCTGTACTACTGTCTGCCAGGATAGAACGAATAGACAGATGAAGAAATATTTACAGAAATTAGGAAAGCTGGCAAATTGGGCAACAGTATAATAATGGGTGATTTCAGTTACTAACACTATAACGTTAATTCTATAATTATAAGCCCGGTATTCAAAGGTGTGTCTTGTAAGTTTCAATGAAGAGTTGGTGGAGAAAAAAGACTTCAGTATTCATGGAGATACCTCAATTTGAAGGAAACACCTTCCTGAGTAAAGAGGACTCCTCATTAATCATAAGTCTCAAAAAAACTCCACATTCAATTTTATGCTCATGAAACAGCTACATAACCACCTTTCAACAATACCTAAGGAACGAGACTCAATTTAATAGTGAATATGTATGAAAAGATGTTACTTATCTTGGATGATACAATGTTCTCCTTATCCAATGTCCTCTTCGCAATAATAAAACTCAAGTTACCCCAATATTGACTGGATAAATGTTACATCAGAGAGAACTGGGGAGGTAAAATTCCTAGACGTAATAAATGACTGCTTCTTGGAGCAACTGGTCCAGGAACTGACAAGAGGGGGAGCTATTTTAGATTGAGTCCTTAGTTGAATGCAGGGCACAGAAAGAGAGGTAACAGTGTTGGGTCTGCTGGGAAACAGTGATCATAATAACATAATCAAACTTGAGCTGCTATCTGGAGTGAAGTCACAAAGAAAATCTACTATAACAGCATTTAATTTTATATAAAAATATGCCCTATATTAAGAAGATATTTAATTGTACACAACCCAATCATAGGTGCTCCCAGGGGTGCAGCTGTGATGTACATGTATTCCCTCAAATTCTATAAATTGCGCCCAAAATTAGATGCACAGTTGGGCACAATTATAGAATAGAGCCAGTTGTTCAACATAATTAACTAATTTGCTCTACTTTTGATGATGAATACCAATAATTGGTGTTAACAAGCACTAATTGACACTAATGTTTTTTTGTAACAGACTTATGCTCCTGTTCTACATACAGTGCACCTAACTTCTGTTGCTGCAAATGCGAAGGGGGCATTAATGTGGGAGGGGGATGGGCATGTCAGGGACATTCTGACTAGTCTTGCATGCACTTTATAGAATAGTTGCACTTAGGCACCCAACTGCTACATTTAGGTGCCACCATTTACACCAACCATAGACATGGTGTAAGTGGTCATATTTTGTTTTTTATATCATTAGGTATTAGGTTTGCCTAAATGCTATTATAGAATTTGTGCTTATCATGTTAGCACCTAATTATTAATAGTTAAGGGATCTTTACTCAATTTGCACGTGCATCTTGGGCACGCACACAAATTTGACTGCGCAACTGGGCATCATATATAGAATCGAGGGAATAGTGCATACTTTTCTTAAAGAGTGTGCTCTAGTTGCATATAGTGCATAGTTCACACATATGTATTGGTTCACACATGTGCACAATATCAGGAAAGAATGTGCACGATGTGCAAATAGAGCACACTCTTTATAAACGGTGTGCTTCTTATATCTTAATGCCTGAGGTCAGCTCTGTTTTTAAATATATATTTTGGCATGTGTTAGTTTTGTATTAAGCAATCCTAGTACAAATCCTAATCCTTGTTTTTGCAGGCAAGTGAAGGTCGAACCACTATTGTAATAGCTCATCGCCTTTCCACCATTTGGACTGCAGATCTGATAGTGGCATTGAACAATGGCTCTGTGGTTGAAAAGGGAACACACGCTGAATTAATGAAGAAAAGAGGCCTATACTATTCACTTGCCACAGCACAGGTACATTGTGGCTTTGCTTAAAATATTTTTCATGTATTGCTGAGAATATCAACTTGCCTGCAACTTAGTTCTTTTTTGTCTTCTTCGTAGGTCTTTCTTTTGTCCTAGCAGAAGTGCTTGAGCATAGTTTCTATCTACCACTGATTCTATAAGTGACCTTACATAGGTCAGTTCAAATTACTAGCCTCCATCTCACTTGCCCTCTTAAAAACAAGACATTAGTCTTAATTTTGCTTTCCAGAACTACAAATGAAAATAAAGATATATTATGTCTCATGTTTGTATCTTTTTTGAACAACGTTTATGTCTTTTTTTATTATGATTATGATATAAAGAACTTATTGTTTTCCCACCCAAACCCACTTCTCCTCTCCCTTCATTCTCTATCTCAGTTGATAACACCCTCATCATCCCTGTCTCATCTGCCCGCAACCTCGGTGTCATCTTCGACTCCTCCCTCTCCTTCTCTGCGCATATCCAGCAGATAGCCAAGACCTGTCGCTTCTTCTTCTACAACATTAGCAAAATTCGCCCCTTCCTCTCCGAGCACACCACCCGTACTCTCATCCACTCTCTCATTACCTCTCGCCTTGACTACTGCAACCTACTCCTCACCGGCCTCCCACTTAGCCACCTATCCCCCCTTCAGTCCATCCAGAACTCTGCCGGACGTCTTATCTTCCACCTTGACCGATATACACATATCACCCCTCTCTTCAAGTCACTTCACTGGCTTCCGATCAGATACTGCATACAGTTCAAGCTTCTCCTACTAACCTACAAATGCACTCGATCTGCAGCCCTTTCTTACCTCTCTACCCTCATTTCCCCTTACGTCCCTACCCGTAACCTCTGCTCTCAAGACAAATCACTCCTTTCAGTACCCTTCTCCACCACTGCCAACTCTAGGCTCCGCCCTTTCTGCCTCGCTTCACCCCATGCTTGGAACAAACTCCCTGAGCACATACGCCAGGCCCCCTCCCTACCCATCTTCAAATCATTGCTCAAAGCCCAACTCTTCAATGTCGCCTTCGGCACCTAATCACAACACCTCTACTCCAGAAATTGAGACTACCCCAACTTGACATTTCGTCCTTTAGATTGTAAGCTCTTCTGAGCAGGGACCGTCCTTAGTTATTAATTTGTACAGCGCTGCGTAACCCTAGTAGCGCTCTAGAAATGTTAAGTAGTAGTAGTAAAGATGTGCATTTATTTTCAGATGAATGGTATTAGAATATTTTTGGTTTTTAAATGAATCAAAAGACTGAGAGGACAGATTGAACTGAATCCTCATTCATTCCATTCATTTTTGGCAATGACTTGGCAAGAGGGAGCAGAAATTGGAGTCACTTTGGGAGGGGGGAAAAGGCATTGCACCAATCATGTCAAAAAATTTTGGCAAGCAAACAAGCCTATCCCTGCCTCCTTCCTCTAAATCCCGTAGCTGATGTCAGGAACGCAGTAGAAAACTGAAAGAAAGAAACATTCAGAGTGAAAAGGTGGCTGTAAATAACTGCTTTGAAAATTTAGGGGTCCTTTTACTAAGCTGTGCTAGTAAATGGGCTTACCCCCAAATTCTATATATGGTGCCTTAAGTTTTACGCACTAATTTGGCCGCATGGCCAAATTGCGCATACAACTTAATTAACAAGCCAATCAGCACTGATAATTGGATACTAAGAAGCATTTAGCAGCACTAATTGGCTTTAATTAGAATTTACATATACAACTTTTTAGGCATATTCTATAACACGGTGAGCATAAATTTTAATGTGCACAGTCAAAAAAGGGGCGTGGCCATGGGTGTGTAATGGTCAGATCATGGGTATTTCAAAAAACTATGTGTGCTACTATAGAATACACTCGTTCTGTGCCTAACTTAGGCATAGGTATGCAAGCCTACTTTTAGGTGGCCTAAATGGATGTACCTAAATTTTAGGCCCAAGAATGGCATGTGAGCGTATTCTATAAAGTACGCCTAACTTTAGGTGTAGTTTATAGAATCACACTAACCGTGTGGTTTTACAGTACTGATTTTTAAGGTGCTATATAAAGAATTTCCACCTTAGCATGTACTAACATGGAACATTCCGGCGTGCTAAGCCCATTTCTAATGCAGCCTGTAAAATAGGTGTTTTTCCCTTCTATTGAATTTCTGGCCATGCAGTAATGCTAGCACTAGGGCATGGCCATTTAAAACAATTACCACAGCAGCACTTATCCTCCTCCTATTTAGGTGGCACTAAGGGCTTCCGCATTATGGATGCGCTAACCAGTTAGCACAGTGTTGTGTTGCAAGATGTTCAAATATTGGTTAAATCATCAATTAGAAATTTAGGAGTAAAGTTGGACTCCTACCTTTCTTTTCAAGAACAGGTTAGTACGGACATTCAAGCATGTTTTTATTATTTGAGATTGATTATGAGACTGAAGCCGATGTTCTGATGAGTTTAGACTTTGGTAATGCTCTTTATTTAGGAGTGCCTCAGCCTAGAATTCATGCCTTCCAAGTTATCCAAAAAGCAGCTGCTCATATCGTTTGTGAAATAGGGAGATTTGAATATGTTTCACCAGTGTTAAAACAATTACATCGGTTACCTGTAAAGCATAGGATACAATATAAGGTTTTGGTTTTGATGGTCCAGAGTTTATTTTGCCCTACTCCTGTGTATTTGAGAAGTGTTGTACATCTTTATAAAGCTAATAGGTCATTGAGATCAGGTGTGGAAAACAAGGTTGTTGTTCCAGACCTGAAACAGATATACTATTCTGATACAATTAAAAGTGCTTTTTCCATTGCAGGTCCATTGGTATGGAATACTTTCTATGGTCCTTTACGATTTTGTTCCTCCTTTTTGCAGTTTAAAAAAGCTTTTAAAAGACATCTTTTCCTGCAGGCTTTTATGGGGACATAATGTTTATTTTTTTTCCCCTGTGGTTATTTTAAAACTGATGAGGGACTGTTATAAACATTTGATGTATGTGATTAATTTATTATGTATCAACTACGTTATGTGTGTTTTCTTGTTGTAAGCTGCTTAGTTTATTAGGCGGGTTATAAGTTTTAAAAATAAATACATAGTGCACTCACGCCATTCTCCATCCCTAACATGCATTTCCAAAAGAAAAATAAGACAAAATAAATACTGCATACTTAGCACACAGAGATGGCAAAACCCTTGAGTATTGCATTCAGGCGACCTCACCTTGCGTTCAGTTCTGGTCGCCGTGTCTCAAAAAAGATATAGCGGAATTAGAAAAGGTTCATAGAAGAGACACCAAAATAATAAAGTGGATGGAACTCCTCTGGTATGAGGAAAGGTTAAGGACGTTGGGGCTCTTCAGCTTTGAAAACAGACGGATGAGGGGAGATATGATTGAGGTCTACAAAATCCTGAGTGGTGTAGAACAAGTAGAAGTAAATAAACTTTTTTACTCATTCCAAAAGTACAAAGACTAGGGGATACTCAAGGAAGTTACATGGAAAATACTTTAAAAACAAATAGGAGGAAATATTCCAGAAGAATTCCAGAGCTTAACGAATAGTTAAGCTCTGGAATTCTTTGCTGGAGGATGTGGTAACAGTGGTTAACATATCTGGGTTTAAAAAAGGTTTGGACAAGTTCCTGGAGGAAATGTCCTTAGTCTGCTATTGACACAGACATGGGGAAGCCACTGTTTGCCCTTGGATTGGTAGTGTGGAATGATGCCACTATTTGGGTTTCTGCCAGGTACTTTTGACCTGGCTTGGCCACTGTTGGAAAACAAGAACTGGGCTAGATAGACCATTGGTCTGACCCAGTATGGCTGTTCTTATATACTTTTAGCACGTCCTGTATTAGGCCATTTATGCTGTTAGGCATATATTAGTTCCTAACACCACTTAGTAAAAAGGCCCCTTACTTTGCTAATGTGCAAAATTAATGAAAATATAGAAATCATCCAAAGACCTATATAGAGATAGACGGGCATCTACTATGTAGGGACTCCAAGTCTGACAGTTTGAAAGCTAAGTAGCTTAATACAAGTTTTTAAGAATTGAAGTCTTTAAAATTTGGATCAATGATGAAATGGCATCGTGTGTATTTGAAAAAAATTACATGCACTCAGCTAGTCAAGCTTCTGAGGATCCACAACAAAATTTTTTAAATGTATTCCACTTACAGACCTGGGTGCCTTGGGCCAGACCATGACCTCTCTGTTTGTGATCTTTGTCTTAATATGCAGGCCAGGACACAGAGAGTGTGTGATTGGATCAACAGAAGAAGCTTTTTGGCTCTTCAAAGGCAGGACCATAGTCTTCAGCACTTGCAGCATCAACCTCTATGGCTGCTATGACACTGGTAACCATTGGGAGTGCAACGGCATTGAGTGGGACTCCACCTGCCTCGACACCGGGCGCTGTTATCAGGCCCCAGGACTGGTCAACATCAGACTTAAAACCAGGGAGATGCTCAGATTCTGAGGCATCCTTGTTGGCACCGGGGGATCGAGGCTCTATGCATCAGGGGAAGCCCAGGAAGCATAAACATTGGTCCTTCTTAATGCACATAGCATCAGGGCATCAGAATCTCTGATACCCAGGAAGCACTGGCATCGAGAGGAGCACTCCCTCTCCTTGGAAGAGGTGCCGGTGCATCAATTATAGAGCAGCCTGGTCCCCATCACCGGTTTGCTACCTCTCAAAGGCTGCCCTGGCTCCAATGCCTTTGCTGAGGCCTGCCTTCGATGATCTGTTCCAGTGCATGCTCCGAGAGGAGCTGGCACAGTTGCTGCAGGGAGCTTTCACTTTGATATTGAGGGTGTGGAACAGCTCCAAGCTCACTTTGAGGTCCACCAACGCCTGTACCCAGAACATCAACACAGACATCTCTCAGGGTGTCAGAGCTGAGACCTGAGCAGTCAGTACCCCCTCTAACATCGATGGAGGAAGCTTACCCAGAGTCTGAGAGAAGGGTTGAACCTCCATGCTTCTTGGAGCGTGGAGATTGTTCCACTAGATCAAGGCTGGTGCAGGCTCAGTCTCCTAATTCTCAAGAGGAAGAGGAGTATGACTGGATCCGCTCATGGGTGTCAGACGAGGATCCACATTACATATGGTATCCCTTCTGATCCCTTACCTCCTCGAGAGAGATGAATGGCTGCAGTCATCCCATTTAAGTTGGAGACAGAGGAGGAGCCCAGGGCAGAGATCTTATCTGTCTTGGGCTATAGGTCTCCTCCTAAGGAGATGGGATCTAGGAATCTCCCCTCTCAGTGCAGGTAGCACCCAAGAAGATGGATATGCAATATCATATCCAGAAGGCTCCCAGATTCGAGAAGGCCCAGTTGCCTCACAATTCTTTGGTAGTCATATCCACTCTCAAACAAGCTAAGAGCTCTTGGTCTCATACCTCAGCACCCCCGGGGTGGGAGGCCAGAACCTTAGATTCATTTGGGAGGAAAGCTTTTCAGGCCACGATGCTTGTTGCCCACAACAAGTCCTACCAGCTCTACACGAGCCTTTACTTGAAGTCTCTAGTTAATAGTTAATGAGGCGGATTCTCTCTCTGTGGAGCAGGCCACTGAGCTTTGTCAGTTGGCCAATAAGCAGATGGAGTATTGGTATTGTTTGGCCAGGGTTGCTTATAACACTTTTGATATTGTGTTCAGACTCTCTGGAATGGGTGTGGTGATGCACAGACTCTCATGGCTGCATGTCTCTGACCTGGAACAGACTGTCCAGGAGAGATTGGTGGACGTGCCCAGCTGAGGGGGACAACTTATTTGAAGAGAAAGTGGAAAAAGTTGCTAACCTCATTAAACACATTGATACAATCCATACTCTGTCTTAGCAACTTCTGTCTGCATCTACTTCAACAAGAAGATTTTCGACTGGGCAGAAGCGCAGGTCCCATTACTTTCAAAGGTGTAGGTACCAGCCTTCCGCTCGGTCTACTCAGGCGACTCAGGGACCCCGTCCCAGGCCTTGCAAGTCCCATTCCCAGAAATCCTAGCTGGCTCCGCAGTCAATGCAGGGCATGGGCTTTTCATTGGCTCCAGCAGAGCCTGGCAAAGAGTACATGTTCTGGATGACCTAACGGTTGGAGGGAGGCTCACTTTTATAACCACAGATGGCCCCTTATAACCTCCGACCAGTGGGTGCTTCAAATAGTCCATTGTGGGTACACTCTAAATTGGCATCAGTGACCTCCAAATTGCCCACCGAGAACGTCTTACTTCCGCTCTCAGCACAAGCAAGTACTTGTACAGGAAATCTATGCCTTTCTGCAGGCCTGAGTGGTTGAACCCATACCACCAGGGGAGGAGGGATAGGAATTCAATTCCAGGTACTTTCTTGAGATCAAGAAAACAGGGGGGGGGGGGGTGATTCTGAATCATTGTAGATATAAGGGCCCTGATCAAATTTCTGATGAATGAAAAGTTCAGGATGATTTCCCTGGGCACCCTATTTCCTCTCATTCAAGAAAATGATTGACTATGCTCTCTGGACTTAAAGGATGCCTATACCCACATTTCGATACTTTCCAGTCACAGGAGGTATCTCAGATTTAGACTGGGGAAATGCCACTTCATCACATTCTGCCATTGGGCCTAGCGTCTGGCCCCAGAGTGCCTGGTGGTAGTTGCAGCATATCTACGCAGACTGGGAGTGTATGTGTTTCCTTACCTGGACCATTAATTAGTCAAGAACACATCTCAGGTGGGAGCAATCAAGTCAATGTGGTTGACTATTCGGGTGCTAGAGTTACTGTGGTTTGTCATAAATTATCCCAAGTCCCATCTCCATGAACAGAACAGGGAGGCCCTGGGAGGAGAGAATCCACCCTGCATTGTAGGTCTCCCCTGCTCATATGTAAGTTACCAGAACCCAGCTAAGGTAGGCCAAGCTTTAACTTTAGCTTTACAAGAATTCTGGTTGTAAGGTATGGCTGGAGTCAGACCTGTGTTTGTGCAACCCTTCAAGTAGCTGTATGTACTGTGGGTTTGAGGCCAGTCAGCTACAGGCCTGTGTGGAGTTTGCCTCTGAAACTAAAGAGACATTATTCTTTATTTGTTGCATATTGCAGAACAAATGCAGAACCCTGTGAGGTAATGGGGTTCTGCATTTGTTTAATAAAGGGGTTTTGTTTCACTTTTTATCATTGTCTGGATATATTTTATGAAGACCACCAGCTCTAACCCCGCTCACACTATCACACTCAGTTTGTAGCTATCTAGATGATTCAGCTTGTGCTAAGCTTCTGTATGCCCCTGTTGCGAGCAGACTACATTACTGTAACTCAATCTATGCTGGACTCCATTCTGATGTCCTAAATCACTTACAGACAGCCCAAAACACATCCATTAAACTAGCAAAGGTCAACCATTTCGACTGTGTAACCTCCCTCTTTCATACCTATCAATGGCTACCAATTCCTTTTATTATACAACAGCAGATACTCACCCTGACCCAAAAGGCACAATGTACCAGTCTCCTGCCTTATCTTGCCTCTGCCATCTCACCCTATCTCCCAACCAGATCCCTTTGATTTCTAAACACCAGCTTTGCATCCCCTCTGTCTTTTGTTTCCTATTTGCCTCAACCAGACAGAAGGCTTTCTTCTGTGTCTCTCCATCTCTTTAGAACTCCCTACCCCCTCTCGCTTCATACTGAGCTGTTTTATCCTAGATTTAAGGCTACACCTTCCCTGGAATGGTGGTTGAAATGGGGCAATTGTCCCAGTGATTGGAGTAGGCAGTGACTTCTGATTCCCTTTAGATTTTCTCACTCTATCTTCTCTTTCCCTTCTTGTTTCACAATCTGCCTTTCCTGCGTTCCTTTCTATTTCATCCTATACCTAGTTTGTAAACAGCTCTGATTGCCAGTTAGAAGGGTGGTATATCAAGAAACCTAATACACATAAATAATACATGTACTGTCAATAGCTATTAGTAAAAGAAAGGTAGTGGGCCTCTTTCAAACAGTACTATGCTGCACCACTTGTAGAAATAATGCCTTTTCTAGCTAGGTTCAAGGAATAGAGGGTCCCTTTTACTAAAGGGTTGCTGTACAGTAACCTGGAACTACTGCTGGCCCAATGTGGCCACCGGCGGTAGTTCCACCTTGAGCACGTGCCATTTCTGGTGCAAGAGCAAACTGCCATAATTTCTAGCACGGCGGTAACCCAACAGTAATCAGGAAGTACCACGAACTGCC
Organism: Microcaecilia unicolor; assembly: GCF_901765095.1. NCBI lineage: Eukaryota > Metazoa > Chordata > Amphibia > Gymnophiona > Siphonopidae > Microcaecilia > Microcaecilia unicolor. The sequence goes on from NC_044031.1 coordinate 158,768,529, forward strand.
TAGTTACTGCTGTGTTACCACCACAATGAGTGGCAATAAGGGCTCCCGCCAGCATGGCCACACAGTAAGAATAATCTTACCGCATGGCTGTGTCTTTTAGGGGCTTTTACCTGCTGCGGTAAAAAGGGCCCTGGTGCGTAGCAAAAATGGCACCTGCCACTACTGCAGGGCCCTTTTTACCGCAGCTTGGTAAAAGGACCACGGAATTTGTAATGATATTGTGTTGCAGTACTGTTAGAATGTATGAAATAATTCTTGAGCAGCTATGCCATGATCTAAAGGTATGCTTATCTTGTGTTTAGTCTATAGCTGTGGAAAACAATAAGGAAGACTCAGTCATAACCCATGATCTGGATACACAGAAGGAAGAATATCCAATGAATGGTTTGTTTTCAAAGAAATTAAGTATAAAATATGTTACAGAAAAGGATGAGAAAGAAGAAAGCAAGAGTAAAGAAGTAAGCAGTACAAAAATGCCCTCCTAGATTTGCTCATGAATCATATTTTATCACAAAATGAGAGCACGCTGTAACTCATACCTACATCTTGCTATGTGAAGGACACAAGCTGATGAACTGGAAAAATAACCAAATATTCTAAGATATTCAGCCTTTCCCTATTTACTTCTGTGGCAAGGTAGATATTTGAGCCAGCTCAGGAGTCAGTTGCCTTTGACCTGCAGGTGCATTTTAACCCTCAGTGAATTCTGTAGGGTCGGTGGCCCACTTTCAATATATAAAATATCATTCAATAATAGAAGGAAATGTGAAGAGTATTTGTCAGTGGTGTTGTTAGTACTACTCTTATTAATGTGATACATGGCACATAACAGAAACAAAAAATTGGTATCACTGGAGAATTTGAGCTTCGTTCAGAAGCTTAGTAATTATCCAGGTACCTTTGTAAAATGTATCTTGAGCCAAGCAAAACTGTTTTCTGTAAGTCCTTGGTTGTCAACTCTGAAATTTCAAGGTTTTAAGAAATTTGTCTAGCCTTGGTGTAACACTGTCTAAGGCTCTTACAACAATAGAGATAGCCCAATATGGCTTGTTCCATAGTCTTATAATTTTTATTGTCAGGTGTCAATACTTTATTAATTTTTTCCATTTTTTTTTGTCTTTAATTCTTATGTCTCCTGGTGCCATAACATCGATGAAAATCATAGTATTGTTTTCAATTCCATGATATCGGATGTGTTGTGTTCCAAATGTTGTTCCGTTCTTATGATGATGATGATTACAATTATAATTATTATTTTCTAAGGTTTCCTTCTTTAGGCTTCTAAAATTGAACAAATCGGAGTGGCCATCCATAACATTAGGGACACTGGCAGCATTCATTAATGGTGGATCACACCCTGCTTTTTGCATCATATTTGCAAAAATTATAACGGTAAGTTCGACAATTCATTCTCATTTTAGCCATCAGATAAATACTATAAAGGAAATCACAGATACTAGCTAAAAGTTGATTAGTGTTGAAAGAATTTCACCACAAGTAAAGAATAGTGGATGCTGTTATAAGAACTCATGATAAATACAATCCTAGTAGGCAACTCCTGTGGGAGCCGGCAGAGTGCTGAGTTAACCAGGAACTTTTCTTATTAGTCTGCTTCACAAATACCCAACATACTGTAACAGTGCTTTGTGTGACTGGGAAGGTTTGAATTAGGATGTATAGAAAGTTTTCTGTTCTCGGCTATTACTAGAAAATATGCCATAGCCATACATGGTAGCACTACTTGTAATCCAGGTTACAAGTACATTTTATGCTGTTTATCCTAGAAATAAGCAGTGGATTTTCTCCCAAGTTCATTTTAATAGTGGTTTATGGACTTTTCTTTTAGGAAGCTATCCAAACCTTTTTTAAACCTCACTAAGCTAACTGCTTTTACCACATTCTCTGGCAACAAATTCTAGAGGTTAATTACAAGTTTGAAGAAAAAGTTTCTCTGGTTTGATTTAAATTTACTACTTTGTAGGTTCATAGTGTGCCCCTTAGTCCTAGTATTTTTGGAAAGAGTAAATAAACAATTCACGTCTACCCGTTCCACTCTGCTCATTATTTTATAGACCTCTATGATATCTCCCCTCAGCTATCGTTTCTCCAAGCTGAAGAGCTCTAGCCACTTTAGCCTTTCCTCATATCATTTTTGTCGCCCTTCTCTGTATCTTTTATAATACCACTATATCGTTTTTGAGATGCGGTGACCAGAATTGCAAGCAGTATTCGAGGTGTGGTTGCACCATGGAGCAATACAAAGGCATTATAATGTCCTCATTTTTGTTTTCCATTCCTTTCCTAATAATACTTAAGATTCTATTTGCTTTTTTAGTTGTTGCCGCACACTGAGCAGAGGGTTTTCAATATATCATCAACGATGACATGTAGATCCTTTTCCTACTTGGTGACTCCTAATGTGGAAACTTGCATCACGTAGCTATAGTTAGGGTTCATATTTCCCACATGTATCACTTTGCACTTACTCCACTAAACATCGTCTGCCATTTTGATGCCCAATCTCCCAGTCTCGTAAGATCATCTTGCGATTTAACAACTTTGAATAACTTTGTGTCGTCAGCAAATTTAATTACCTCACTAGTTACTTCCATCTCTAGATCATTATTAAATATGTTAAAAAGCAGCGGTCCCAGCACAGACCCCTGGGGAACCCCACTATCTACCCTTCTCCATTGAGAATACTGACTGTTTAATCCTTCTTTCTGTTTTCTATCTTTTAACCAGCTTTTAATCCACAATAGAGCACTACCTCCTATCCCATGACTCTCCAATTTCTTCTGGAGTCTTTCATGAGGTACTTTGTCAAATGCCTTTTGAAAATTCACATGCATAATATCAACTGGCTCACCTTTATCCACATGTTTCTTCACCCCTTCAAAGAAACATAGTAAATTGGTGAGGCAAGATTTCGCTTCACTAAATCCATGTTGGCTTTGTCTCATTAATCCATGCTTCTGAATGTGCTCTGTAATTTTGTTCTTTATAATAGTCTTTATCATTGTGCCTGTCACCAACATCAGGCTCACTGGTCTGTAATTTCCCGGATCACCTCTGGAACCTTTTTAAAAAATCTGCGTTACATTGGCCACCCTCCAACCTTCTGGTACCATGCTTGACTTTAAAGATAAATTACATATTACTAACAATAGTCATGCAAGTTCATTTTTCAATTCTATCAGTATTCTGAGATGAATACCATCCAGTCCAGATGATTTGTTACTCTTCAATTTGTCAAATTGTGCCTTTCATTCAGTTTCTCTGACTCATCAGCTTTGAATGCCATTTCTGACACTGGTATCTCTTCCTTGGTGCTATGGCTTTGTCTTCCATGAGTGCTCCCTTTTACCCCTCAGTCATCTAGAAGTTCAACCGATTCTTTTGCCGGCTTCTTGCTTTTAATATACCTAAAACAAGCTTTAACTATGTGTTTTTGCCTGCAACAGAACAAGAAGAGTAAAGGCTGACCACAGATTAAACCAACTCGGGAGATGGTGCTGTGAAAATGCTTTATTGGTTATTCAAGAGACCCGACACTGTCTGTGTTTCGACACACAAAGGCGTCTGCCTCAGGGGTCAGAAATATGATTCTAAAAAACATATAAATATATTAAACATATATAAAAGTCATATAAAATCCATTACATTAAAAGACGTTTTATGGTAAGACCGAAGCACATACATCTTAAAAAGGCTGAGACACATACATTTTAAATAAGACCAAATGTTAAAATCAATTGAACAAAAATTTGAAATAAAAAAAGGAAGTTTTTGCATCAAAAGCAGACATATGGGCAAAAAAATGGATATATATATATATACTATAATATATATGTATCAAAGCAAAAAAATACATATATAGTGAACTACTTTATATCTATGCCGAGTAAAAAATGTATATGAATGGACAAGTGTACAGAAAAAACCATCAACAGCTGTCTTACATGTGTAAATATGATAACTTACCACAGAGTACACATGCTATATAAATAGATACCAAAGATACACTCTGTACAATTCAAGTTTCCATGTTTCAGTAACACCCATGCCCCTCCCATGTGATCCACACATTAGAATTTATGAAGAATTTATTATAGAATATGCTTAGAAATTTGCACACAGAAATTCTAATTAGTGCCAATTAGTGCCAATATTTT